>NC_135484.1:119943101-120656101 GCF_052094955.1 Ictidomys tridecemlineatus
GGTAATTGTAGCGTTGATCGCAGAAGGCCTTCTTCCCCTGCTCCCGCAGCTTCAGGCGAAATGGCTGTGAGACCTGTTGCCAAGGCTCAGCTGAGGAAGGAATGAGTGGAGAACGCGCGAGCACGTGAGGAAAACCGTTAATACTGGACAAGAGGCAGGCTTGCGCCAGGAACGGACGCGCGCGTGCAAATTCCGCGTGCATGTGCAAAGTCTGCATGCACGTGCAAAGTCCAGGTGCTTGCACCAGATGCGGAAGAAATAGGCAAGGGAACTGCGAGCCTGGTGCGTGCGTGGGTCCTGGGGCGACTGTTGAGTGCTGACACTGGGATGTGATTCAGATCCCGCTGGTCCACCTCCTGACCCAGTGAGGTTTCGGGGTCATCTCGGAAGGGTTGTAGATGCTGGGTTTGAGGGGTGGCAGCTATGGCAAGGCCAGGGATCTCTCCCCTCAGACTGGTGCAACGACCCTGCCCCTCGCCAGAGGCAGTGAACTCCAATGGAGGGGGGGGGCAGTCGGAGGGCTGAGCAGGCTCTTGCTGCGGGTTGAGGGCAGCTCTTGGGGCGTGGAGCACGTGCGGACTAGGGTGATGATCAGGTGTTTGGCTGGCAGTACCTGCACCTCCGGTCCAGGGACAGGTCGGTGCCTCCTCAGGAGTGCTCTTCTCTGAAAAGGCGGGAAGTGGCATGGCCCCAATAGAAGCGCCCCCCATACCTCCAAGCTTGGAGCAGGGGGTAGCCTCCCTGGGCCTCTGAAGGGGAAAGCAATGTCATTATAGGCGGTGCACCAGCAGGGGAGCAAGTGGTGGTGGCATCTCCAGGATCTCGCTTGCTGGGGCTGGGCAAGGACACCTTGTCCTCCCTTGAAGGTGTGAGCTAGTGTTGGTATCTAGCCTTGCTCTGGTGAGGGTGGGCGGGACTTAGTTTGACAGCCAGGAGCTCTTGCAAAGGCAGGAATCCCTCAGCCCATGCCCCGCCCCTGAGCTGTCAGAGTTCTGTCTGCTGTCCTGCCTGGGCCTGGCCAGTCAGAAGGGGAACTGCGGGGGGGGGGGGCGGGGGGGGGCAAGTTTCTTGGCTGAGCAGCATTTGCAGGTGGTGGCAGCTTTGGGATCACGGCCTGTGGGTCTTCCTGCACTTCCTCTGGGAACAGTGGAGGGAACAGCTGCTGAGAATGCATTTAAGGCATCCCCCAGAGTCTGGCTGAGGGGTTCAGCAGGGCAGGCTGGGAGGGAATGCTACCCTCTGTGCACAGTCCTCTCTCTTTGTGTGGAAACCAGAAAAACCCAGCTGTGTGCTCACAAAATCGAGTTTTATCCATATTTGGGTTGCTTTCTTTGAATTTTGGTTATCAAGATTCTCCCATTTTTAAATTTATTTTTTTAGTTGTCAACAGGCCTTTATTCATTTCTATGCAGTGCTGAGAATTGAACCCAGTGCCTCCCACGTGCTAGGCAAGTACTCTGCAACTGAGCCACAATCCCAGCTCTCCAATTTTTTTGACTGTCTTCATTGCTTAGCTGTTCTGGGGACAATACTAGGCCTCCTACTGTCCTTACAGTGTAAGATATGTCACCTTTCACCAGTCCAATCCAACGCAGACACCTACAGACCCAGAGATCCACTCAGCATTCACTCTTTGGAGGTTCCAGTTGTCATGGGTCTTGGCTTTTCCTGGATGGAAGGGCACCCTGCCAGGTTTAGCTGTGAGGTTTTAAGCTCAAGCTTCCCATAACCCACTAAGCAGCCCTGCATGCTCCTCCATGCTCAGCTATTAATAACTGTCCCCCCTCCTCACTGGTGGAGTTGTGGGCTTGCTTCTGAACTGGGCAAAATATCAGTGAGTGGGGACCTGGAGGAGTGAGGTTGGAGGGAGCCTCACCTGGGACTGTTGTCCCAAGTGGGTGCTCCTTGGGCCCCTTGCATTGCCCATGGCCTTTTCTGGGTCCACTGGACCTTCAGTAATCAGTGAAGGCCGCTGGGTGAGGTTGTGGCAGTGCTCGTCTCTCTTGGTGGGATAATTCCTGGCATGGTATCCTTCTGAACCCAGTTCGAGGTGCTGCCCAGTAGGCTGCATTGGGAATCAGGGTCCTGGAAGTAATGGAATCACCTGATGGGCCAGTGCAGCACAGACTTGCAGTGGGTGACAAAGTTGGAGTTGGGTTGCCAAGAACATGGTCCTGGGGCTCAGTCTATAGGTCCTTCCTCATGCCACACAGCTGAATTGGCACTTATCTTGAACTTTCCTCTGGAGTGGCCAGAACCAGAAGCTCCTCCACTTCCCGAGTGTCACGAAATCATAGTGCTTTTGAGAAAATGGCTGGAAGATGGGTTTATGTCCCCCACCATGGGCCTCCCCACAGGCTTTCAGGCTGGGAAATTCTCACTTTCCTCTTTCTGCCACCATTTCCTGCTGCATAGGGAGGAAAAATGGACACCCTCCTAGATCTTGCCTGCCTCTGGAGTCAGGGTACTGACTGCATTGATGGACAGGGTGACCAAATGTGGGCCACAGCTGAGTGGTCCTGGGGTCTGAGGTTGGACATTCCTTGGAATGTGGCCTTGGGTTTGAGTCTATGGATAGTGTTGTGTACAAGTGTTGTTCAGTCATTTGAAAGGAATACACATTGTGATGGTCGCAAACATACACCTGTAGGATGAACTTGCAAATATACTAAGCCACATGAAGGCCTCACTGTGGTTTGTCAAGATCATCCTGATTCACAAGGACCCGTCTTTCCCTCGCCTTAGAGGAAACAGACCCCAAGTCCTGGAAACTGCCTGTAAGACTCCAAATTTGTTTTGGAGAGGGTAAAAAAACACCAATGTTGGAGAGGACTATGATGAGTTTTAGTTAAAAATTGATTTCTAAATGTGGCATCAGAATAAAGTAATACATGTATAATATAAGCATATATCATTGTTTCTAAATTGTCATGTTAAATTTCATAAATATCTATTAGATCTCCTAAAAAGTTGATATCATCAGGAAAAAAACTCCATTTTTATCCTCTTCCTGGGAAATATTTTCTATTCCCACACTGAAAGTTTTTCTTAAACTTGGTTTCAGCTTTTATTTTGACACCTGTGTTTGTATATTCAGTTTTTTTAAATCGAGGATTACTTGCATATATCATCTAATCACCTGTTTTTAATTCAATGTAATCACACACACACACACACACACACACACACACACACACACACACACACGCACATTGACCAGGAGTTATTACCATTTTTTTTTTCTTTATGAGGCAGCAGAAGCACAGAGAAGATACAGAATATGCCCAAGACTCCACAGTGCATTTCCTACTGAATGTTTGTATCTCCTCCAAATTCATGTTGAAGCCCTAATGCCAATATGATGGCATGAGAAGTGGGGCCATTGGGAGGTAATCAGATTTCCATAGGCCGGTGGGGGGTGGGGGGGGGAGGCGCGGGGCATGTCTCCCAAGATGAGATTAGTTTTCTCAGAATTTCAAAAAGAGACCAGGGCTTACTTGCTCTCCACCAATTGAGAATACAGTGAGAGGCAGCCAGCTATGAGCAAAAAGAGGGCTCTTTCCAAGAATTCAATCTATCAGTACCTTGACCATGAACTTCCCACCCTCCCAAATGGGGAGAAATAAATGTTTCTTAAGCTTAGAGTATTTTGTTGTAGCAGCTAGAACTGACTAGGACAGTCAGTGAAAGGACTTTGTGAATATTCAATGAAATAATGTATGCAAAGTGGTCTATGAATATAAGCTATTGCATTATCACCTTCATCATCATTACCATTTTTTCCTAACCAAATGGCATAGGAGCTATTTTTCACACCTAATTCAATTCCAAAAGAAGCCACTGATATTTCTCCAGCCGAAAGAGGTTATGACTGCTCCAGATGAGTTACTACCTAGATTTTCAGGTTGTTTGTGGCCATTTTATGGATCTACATAGACCTTTGGCTGCTCTGTAAATGAGTTTTCTGGCCCATCATGAGATTTATACCCCTGTGCCATCAATACCATCCCCTTTTAGGGTGTCCAATTATGACCAGTCATTTACATCTTGAGCCATTCTGAAATCCATGTGGATTTTCTCTTCCTCAGAGGTCTATAAAAACATGAATGACAGGTGATGTCATTGAACAACAAAGATGGGAGAGGACAGCTTGAAGAGCATGGAGAGGAGCCAAGCAATCAGAGAAAAAATAACACTAAGAGTGGAGGAGGCCAACCTCTGTGCAGAGGGCTCTGGGAAGAGCCAGCCTGATTTCCTTCTGGGACCTGCTCTTGGGCACTGGCCTGGGCAGGCACCAAGATGTGGTTTCACCAGACTGAGGTTCTGATGGACTTGGTGTCTGGTGCAAAACTTTAATTCAACTGTTAGCTCTAAAAACAGGAAAGCATATTTCTAATCAATAAAATTTTCCCTTTTTGACAATATTATGGTACAAAATTCTGATGTCTTTTTCAGATTTAAAAATGTAGTAATAAAATATAATATTATTACAGCATAATATTTAAAACAACACAAAATGCAAGCATGGCTTTAGATTTCTCACAAAACATATTTTCCCCCAGATTAAATTTTTATTCAAATATGTCATTTATATATCTTTATGGAGTATATCACGGCAACTCAATAGACGTATACAAGTTTTATCATGCAACTTTGATATTACATCCAGGAAGTCCCTATAATGAAACCTGAAATTAGATTCATTGTGATGAATTACTTTTCCTAGAATTCATACTGTGACAGAGTCTGAGAGACTGTCTCTTCAGGCCCTTCAAGAATTAGGACATTCTAGCATTTCAAGCAGGCATTGATGCAGGAAAGATGAGTCTGGACACCTGAGGAATTTGGAGGAAGCAGATTTATTTAAGCTGCAGCAACCCAGAGGGGCTAACACCAAACAAGCTCTGGACCCCAGGTCTGGAAATTCTCTAACATTGCAGTGGGTGGTTACACAGCACAATGTTTAATATAACTTAACTCTGTTCCACATTCATAGGTTGGACAGAGGTTTCACAAGGTTTTACACAGAAAACAGAAATTTTCGCACATCAAAAAACTTGATTGGAGACTATTTTCTTTTAGGATGTAGATGAGCACAATACCTTTATTTTTATGTGGTGCTGAGAATTGAACAAGGGGCCTCACATGTGCGAGGCAAGTGCTCTATCACTGAGCCACAACCCCAGCCCTGCAGGCCTAACTCTTACAAGAAAGAGAAACCTGGCCTTTACAACAAAAAGGAGCTCAAAGCACAATGAGTGCTCTGGAAATTTTGTTGACTTCTTAAAATAATCTCTCCTTGATTAGGAGAGAGACTTGTGTGTTACAATTAAGGTGGGAGTCTTTTGGAAACTACAGCATTACCCCCTTTGATGCTCATTATTTAATCCTCTTAAGTCAAAGGGCATTATTATCTTCTTGGCTTAAAGCTTTATATAATGTAATATCATAGTTGTTGTTTCTCTTTTTCAAAAAGGAAACCTGCTTCTATTGTAGAACCACTAGTTTTAATGAAAAGAGGAAACAAACATGGAAGCAATACACAAGTTCAGAGCACAATCCATGCTATGTCAATTAAGCTTTTGAATCCTCCAAATGGTGAGCTTGGATCTCAACTGCAATGCCCTTTGAGGATTGAACTGGTACATGCGTTTGTTTTCTGATATTATTAACTATGTGTTTGATTGCTATCAGTCCTAGGGTCAAGACAAAACAAAGGACTCTGTATATGACAGAAGTAAGGGGTGGCAATGACAGTATAAGAGCTGTCTTAAAGAGTGAAACAGTCCATTTTTCCTTTTGGTTAGTATATCTTTCACCTTGTACATCCAACCCAGAGTGGCTGAAGCAGGGCTGATGTTTCCTCAAGCTTTGGGCACATTCAAGCTAGTCAGCTTCCAGAGTGACTTGAGCAGGGTTGGTGTCCTTCGGATCTTTGAGTTTCTCTGGTGTTTCCTTCTTCCTGATGCTCAGCTTAAGGGGTACCAATTAAGGAGGGAAAGCTGCAAAAGAATGTACGTAAGAATAAGAGATTTTATTTTCAGGAGGTTCCAAAGCAGGCTAAAAGGAACAAAGTATTACATAATGTATATCTCTGCATATGTACATACATGCATTGACATATTTGGTGACCCTCTAAAAATTAGAGTAAGGGATTGTAGATAGTGCTCTATGTGGGGGTGTGACAAGAGGTGGGGGATATCCCAGGAGGCTTGAACTATGTAGATTTAACTCTTTAAACAAATTTGAAAACAGCCTATAATTTCACAAGCCTGACCCAACATCGGCCTATGATCTTCCATATATTATTATTTCATCTAAAAAATGAAGTAAATTCAACCGCCTGCTCACAGGTCAGTTGCCTTCCAAAGGTGCACCTCTAAGTGGGTTGACTTTAATCTCAGAATATATTTCTGCATGGAAATCATGCCAAATGCCTTCCTGGCTCCCAAAGTTTAGGTACTGCTCAACAGCTTAATTTTACCCCTGGCTTATCCTCCTCACCCAACTTTACTTTACCAGATGCAAACCCAAGGTTGTACCTAGTTCTGCACCCTGGTCAAGGTCACCCAGTTAAGAGGGATTTAAATCCAGCTCTACCCAATCTGAAGTCTTTACTTCTCCTCAAACCACCCCTTAGCCAGACAAACTTGCTTACTTATATTTTTCCTTTCTTGATAATCTCTTGGAAGAAGCCAGTGTTAGGCTAGATTTGGTAGGTCTAGGAGGGTATTTTCCCAATAGGCTGTTTTCCCCACAAGTCCAGGTATGGCCAGTCTGGCTGTCCCCAGCCTGCTGCAATGTACTGGGGCCTCACTCCACTGCCCAGAGACCCTGTGCCCAGATGACCCTATGTCCAGGACACAGAGTCTCCTCAGGGAAGAGTGGAGGAGTAGGAGAAGGAGACACCATGGAAAGTTCAGGAGAAAGAACCAGAAGGTTCTTCCAGGGCTAGACTTCCAGAGCAGCCAAAGATCCCTCTCTATCTTGCCCTACAGGATCAGGTCTAGACCTTGCCAGCAGCTCCCAGGCTCTAACCCCACCCTCTCACCAGTGAGCTGGACCCACCTAGTCCCACCCACTGCCTGCTGTGAGGACTGCAGCCTTTATTTAGAGTGCTCACTTGTTTATTTGGATGAGTTCCCTGAGTTAGAGCCACAACTCCTCTAGGGTCCTGAGGACTGGTGTCTGGTCCTGGGGTGACAAAAGGCAGGCAGCATGCAGTGGAACTTGGTGAGGTGACTGTAATGGAGAATGATCAGTTTCCCAGCTCTTATACATCTTGAGCAGAGAAGCATCGTTGGGGTCAATTCACTGCAATGGCACCATCATGAAATGGTGGCATATGGTGGCAAGAGCAGCATCCAGCTGTTGTGGGCATAGGGCATCAGGCGTCGAAAGTCAGGAGTTGAGTATTGGTGTGAGGTGGGGGCGACTGTGGCGGTGTCAGCATGCAGCTCTGATTTAGGACTTCCTTGTTTCCTACTCATGGTGGCGGTGACAGTGGAAGAATCCAGAAACAGTGGTTGTAACAACAGATGCTTCCAGCCATGAGTGTTTTCATCTGCCATAGTGACAAGGGTTTGGCTGCAGTTGCAATGAAGTTGGCCCCAGTACTGAGTGTCACTGTCTAGTATTCATGTTAAAGTCTGGTGGCAGCAGGGTGGAGCTCCAGAGTCTGGCAGGGGCGGAAGCAACATACAGCTGCATCAGGGGTCCAGCCTCAGTATATAGGTCGGCAACCAGGTGTGGGGAAAAGTACAATGACATTGGGGCCTTGGTGGGCAGTGTTGGAGTCCATCCGGAGTTTGGAAGTTTCAGTGACGAATAATGGTGGTGGCACCATAAGAGTTCAGAAGCAGGGGCAGCAACAACAGGCAGTGTCCAGCAGTGAGCATCTTCATCCTGCAGAAGTAACAGTGGTCCGGGTGAAGGACAGGGAAGGTGGCATCCAGTGGCAATGTGGGGTGTCTGGTTGGCCGCAGCAAAGTGCTCCAGGCTGGCATGGCAGCAAGGGCATGGGATAGGGGGTGTCAGAGTGATAAGGTAACCAGTAGATGGGATGTCCTCTGTGGTGGAGGCTCCAGGCCCTGGTCTTGCGCCTGGTCGACTGGCCTGCTCAGGAAGAAGAATGCGGGAGGCGGTGGTACCCAGGCAGATGCCCAGGACCTTATGCTTCCCACAGCTGCCACGTCTCGCTCTAGCCATGAGCCCACTGTGTGTCTGCTCACCCCATCGCCTGATATAGCCTCTCTACTGAGGAACTAGGTTGTCTGCTAGGTTGGGGCAGTCTTGGGAGAGAACCTCACCATCCCCAGCCACTTCCTGCGTGGACTGTGGGTGCAGAAAGCAGAGGTCCTAGGACATCTTCACCCCAAAAGTGCATTTCTGTGGCTGGGAGTGGCAGAAGACCAAGACAGAGAACTCGTTGCCCTTAGACTCCCACTGCCACAGTGCCCTATACCCTTGTCAGCCCAAGGAATGCACTTGGAGGGTGAGGATTTTCTAGGCCCCCCCACCTCCCACCTCTGCACTCTGCTACCCCAGCACAGAGGAGATGTTCCTGGGGAGGGTGGGTGCTTTCTCCAAAGGTTGCCCCAGCTGGCAGCAGGCCTACTCATCCCTCAGAGGCTGCAACTCAGGGAGTGGCAAGGTGACCTCAAAGATTAGGTGAGCAGCCTGGTGGACTCAAGGCCAATGCCAGGCATTGCTGCAATGGGCAGCATAAGGTCCTCAGCAGGTAGCTGGGTACCATCGGCTCCTGCGCCCTGCTTTGTGGGCAGGCAGGCCCCACAAGGAGCAATACCAGTTGCCTGGAGGAGCCACTGCAGAGGCCATCACAGCCTCCAGTCACCCTCTGACTCTGAGGCCTGCTGTCCCAAGCTGTCACCATCACCGCTAACAGAGCTCCACACTGAAGCCACTAGAGTCCCCACAGGGCCACCAGTGATGTCGCCGCCACCATCACTGCACTGGGACCAGACTCCTGCCACTGCCAGAGGATGAGAATGCAACTCTCTGGATGCCTGGCTTGACGTTGCCACCTAAAGACTCCTCAGTTGCCTTTGCCACCACTGCCGTAACTGAACTTCGGACACCAATACCTCCAAGCACAACACATCTTCATCGAATCGCTTACTAAGACCTTCTAGATAACTTGCAAGAGCTTCTACATCAGCACTTGTTTTTTTGCCTTGCACTTTTATTTTATGCAGAGGGGCTTCTTGAAAAAAACATAATGGACCAAACTCTGGCAGTTGCAGTGAAGTTGGCCCTAGTACTGAGTGTCACTGTCTAGTATCCATGTTAAAGTCTGGTGGCAGCAGGGTGGAGCTCCAGATTCTGGCAGGTGCAGGAGCAACATGCAGATGCATCAAGGGTTCAGCCTCAGTATAGGGGTCGTGCAGTAGGTGTGGTGTAAAGTACAATGGCATTGGGGCCTTGGTGGGCATTGTTGGTGTCCGTTTGGAGTTTGGAAGTTTGAGTGCTGTACAATGGTGGTGGCACCATAAGAGTTCAGAAGCAGGGGCAGAAACAACAGGCAGTGTCCAGCAGGGAGCATCTTTATCCTGCAGAAGTAACTGAGGTCCAGCTGCAGGACAGTGAAAGTGGCATCCAGTGGCCATGTGGGGAGTCTGGTTGGCTGCAACGAAGAGTTCCAGGCTGGCATGGCAGCAAGGGCGTGGGATAGTGGGTGTCAGAGTGATAAGGTAACCAGTAGCTGGGATGTCATCTGTGGTGGAGGCTCTAGGCCCTGGTCTTGTCCCTGGTCGACTGGCCTTCTCAGGAAGAAGAATGCGGGAGGCGGTGGTACCCCGGCAGCTACCCAGGACCTTATGCTTCCCACAGCTGCCATGTCTCCCTCAACGATGAGGCCACTGTGTGTCTGCTCACCCCATCGCCTGATATAGCCTCTCTACTGAGAAACTAGGTTGTCTGCTAGGTTGAGGCGGTCTTGGGAGAAAACCTAACCATCCCCAGCCACTTCCTGCGTGGACTGTGGGTGCAGAAAGCAGAGGTCCTAGGACATCTTCACCCCAAAAATGCATTTCTGTGGCTGGGAGTGGCAGAAGACCAAGACAGAGAACTCGTTGCCCTTAGACTCCCACTGCCACAGTGCCCTATACCCTTGTCAGCCCAAGGAATGCACTTGGAGGGTGAGGATTTTCTAGGCCCCCCCACCTCCCACCTCTGCACTCTGCTACCCCAGCACAGAGGAGATGTTCCTGGGGAGGGTGGGTGCTTTCTCCAAAGGTTGCCCCAGCTGGCAGCAGGCCTACTCATCCCTCAGAGGCTGCAACTCAGGGAGTGGCAAGGTGACCTCAAAGATTAGGTGAGCAGCCTGGTGGACTCAAGGCCAATGCCAGGCATTGCTGCAATGGGCAGCATAAGGTCCTCAGCTGGTAGCTGGGTACCATCGGCTCCTGCGCCCTGCTTTGTGGGCAGGCAGGCCCCACAAGGAGCAATACCAGTTGCCTGGAGGAGCCACTGCAGAGGCCATCACAGCCTCCAGTCACCCTCTGACTCTGAGGCCTGCTGTCCCAAGCTGTCACCATCACCGCTAACAGAACTTCACACTGAAGCCACTGGAGTCCCCACAGGGCCACAAGTGATGTCGCAGCCACCATCACTGCACTGGAACCAGACTCCTGCCACTGCCAGAGGATGAGAATGCAACTCTCTGGATGCCTGGCTTGACGTTGCCACCTAAAGAATCCTCAGTTGCCTTTGCCACCACTGCCATAAGTGAACTTCATACACCAATACCTCCAAGCACAACACATCTTCATCGAATAGGTTAGCAAGACCTTCTAGATAACTTGCAAGAGCTTCTACATCAGCACTTTTTTTTTTTGCCTTGCACTTTTACTTAATGGAGAGGGTCTTCTTGGCAAAAACATAATGGACCAAACTCTGGCAGTTGCAATGAAGTTGGCCCCAGTACTGAGTGTCACTGTCAAGTATCCATGTTAAAGTCTGGTGGCAGCAGGGTGGAGCTCCAGAGTCTGGCAGGTGCAGGAGCAACATGCAGATTCATCAGGGGTCCAGCCTCAGTATAGGGCTTGGGCACCAGTCGTGGGTTAAAGTACAATGACATTGGGGCCTTGGTGGGCATTGTTGGAGTCCATCTGGAGTTTGGAAATTTGGGTGCTGCACAATGGTGGTGGCACCATAAGAGTTCAGCAGCAAGGGCAGCAACAACAGGCAGTGTCCAGCAGTGAACATCTTCATCCTGCAGAAGTAACTGGGGACCAGCTGCAGGACAGTGAAAGTGGCATCCAGTGGCCATGTTGGGAGTCTGTTTGGCTGCAGCGACAGGTTCCAGACTGGCATGGCAGCAAGGACATGGGATAGTAGGTGTCAGAGTGATAAGGTAACCAGTAGCTGGGATATCGTCTGTGGTGGAGGCTCCAGGTTCTGGTCTTGTCCCTGGTCGACTGTCCTGCTCAGGAAGAAGAATGCGGGAGGCGGTGGTACCCAGGCAGCTGCCCAGGACCTTATGCTTCCCACAGCTGCCATGTCTCGCTCTAACCATGAGCCCACTGTGTGTCTGCTCACCCCATCCCCTGATATACCCTCTCTACTGAGCAACTAGGTTGTCTGCTAGGTTGGGGCGGTCTTGGGAGAGAACCTCACCATCCCCAGCCACTTCCTGAGTGGACTGTGGGTGCAGAAAGCAGAGGTCCTAGGACATCTTCACCCTAAAAGTGCATTTCTGTGGCTGGGAGTGGCAGAAGACCAAGAGAGAGAACTCGTTGCCCTTAGACTCCCACTGCCAAATGTGCCCTCCACCTTGTCCCACCCCAGGGATGCACTTGGAGTGTGAGGATTTTCTAGGCTCCCCCACCTCCCACCTCTGCACTCTGCTACCACAGCCCAGGGGAGATGTAGCTGGGGAGGGTGGGTGCCTTCTCCCAAGGCTGCCCCAGCTGGCAGCAGGCCTACTCATCCCTCAGAGGGTGCAACTCAGGGAGGGGTAGGGTGAACTCAAGGATTAGGTGAGCAGCCTGGTGGACTCAAGGCCAATGCCAGGCATTGCTGCAATGGGCAGCATAAGGTCCTCAGCAGGTGTCTGGGTAGCACCGGCACCTGCGCCCTGCTTTGTGGGCAGGCAGGCCCCACAAGGAGCAATACCAGTTGCCTGGAGGAGCCACTGCAGAGGCCATCACAGCCTCCAGTCACCCTCTGACTCTGAGGCCTGCTGTCCCAAGTTGTCACCATCACCGCTAACAGAGCTCCACACTGAAGCCACTGGAGTCCCCACAGGGCCACCAGTGATGCCGCAGCCACCATCACTGCACTGGGACCAGACTCCTGCCACTGCCAGAGGATGAGAATGCAACTCTCTGGATGCCTGGCTTGACGTTGCCACCTACAGTTCCTCAGTTGCCTTTGCCACCACTGCCATAAGTGAACTTCAGACACCAATACCTCCAAGCACAACACATCTTCATCGAATAGCTTAGCAAGACCTTCTAAATGACTTGCAAGAGCTTCTACATCGGCACTTGTTTCTTTGCCTTGCACTTTTACTTTATGGAGAGGAGCCTCTTGCCAAAAACATAATGGACCAAACTCTGGCACCTTCAAACTTCTTCTGCAGCTCTCTCACTTCTCTTGTCAGTATAACAATCTAAAGTGATGACCTTATCTGGATTTGGATTCATCTTCATAGAACGTGGGGTGTTCTTCTTTTTTTCAGAATATAAAAAGTTTTTCCAGATCAGGAATAAGGCATTTTTTGCCTTCTAGTCATTTACATATGCCTTGTAGCAGCACTTTAATTTCCTTCTTGAACTTTTCCTTTGCATTCTCAGTGTGACAAAGTAGTGTAAGATGCACAGCTTTTTATTTGAAGTGCAAAACGTAAGACTCTTTCTTTTATTTAAAGAGTACAGATCATTACTGAGTCATTAACGGTTCTAACTTCAATATTGTGTCTTGAAGAATAAGAGGATGGTGAGTCATGATCTGTGGAGCAATAATAATGTACATATTAAGGTTTTTATCTTATATGAGTGGGATTTGTAGTGCCACATGACAGTTAAAATAGATCATAGTATGAGTTATAATGGCCTAAAATCTTCAACACTCATTAGTCAGTCCCTCCTGCTCCATAACTGGGGCATCTATCTCACCTCCTCCTGGATGGCCTGTTTGTATCCTCTCTCACAGCACCTATGAGCTGTACATGGGCTCCATCAGCAGCTACGCAGTACTGGTGGTGGCACAGCCTGGGAAATGGATTAAGCACTTTTAGGTCAACATAAAAGAATGCCACTAAAAATACTTACAATGCCATAAGAATTAGCATCACAAAAAATCAAATAGAAAAGGCGAAAGATTTATATGATCTGAAGAGAAATAAAATAGATGGTGCGGCCAATTTGGAAAGCAGTATGGAGATTCCTTGGAAAGCTTGGAATGGAACCACCATTTGACCCAGCTATTCCCCTTCTCAGTCTATTCCCTAAAAACCTAAAAAGAGCACACTACAGGGGCACTGCTACATCGATGTTCATAGCAGCACAATTCACAATAGCAAGACTGTGGAACCAACCCAGATGCCCTTCAATAGACGAATGGATAAAAAACAATGTGGCATTTATACACAATGGAGTATTACTCTGCATTAAAAAATGACAAAATCATAGAATTTGCAGGGAAATGGGTGGCATTAGAGCAATTATGCTAAGTGAAGCTAGCCAATCCCTAAAAAACAAATGCCAAATGTCTTCTTTGATATAAGGAGAGTAACTAAGAACAGAGTAGGGACGAAGAGCATGAGAAGAAGATTAACATTGAACAGGGATGAGAGGCGGGAGGGAAAGGGAGAGAGAAGGGAAATTGCATGGAAATGGAAGGAGACCCTCAGGGTTATACAACATTACATACAAGAGGAAGTGAGGGGAAAGGGAATAAAACACAAGGGGGAGAAATGAATTACAGTAGAGGGGGTAGAGAAAGAAGAGGGGAGGGGAGGGGAGGGGAGGGGGGGTAGTAGAGGATAGGAAAGGCAGCAGAATACAACAGACACTAGTATGGCAATATATAAATCAATGGATGTGTAACCAATGTGATTCTGCAATCTGTATATGGGGTAAAAATGGGAGTTCATAACCCACTTGAATCAAAGTGTGAAGTAGGATATGTCAAGAACTATGTAATGTTTTGAACAACCAACAATAAAAATTTAAAAAATAAAATAAAATAGATAATCTCAGGGAAAGAATAGCTGTGCTGGGGGTTCTGGCACTGGGTAATGCTCAGGAGCTCACATTTGGGAGATGCCTTTGAAAAGTTTAGAACTAGGGAAGTGAGGATACATTCTAGGAGATGTGGAGGGCTATGGCCTAATAGTTTCTTGACCTCCTGCCTGTATTGTTTTGGACCCTGAATTTATATTGCTGCCAGGAAAGGTGGTTCTCTTTCAGAGGATGAGATGGCAGCTTGGAGCACCATATGTACCATACATATATACCAAGTGGAAGATAATGTTCAATATCCACTGACTTGCTTATTGGCAGCTAAGCTTCCTCCTCTTCTTGAAGGTTCAGTGGCCACTGGTGGCTCCATATCTTCCTGTGTGGTCAATGCTGGTGTCGGACCAACCTCTGATTTTGAGGGCTATTTCTCCTCCTTCACAGGGAATGTGATGATATGCTCCCCCAAATGTAAGCAAGTAAATTGGACCACAGCTGCTGGAGGCAATTCTATCACTTGATATGGCGCTAGAGCTGCAGGAGAAAACACCCAACATGACTGACTTTCCTTGGGCCTTTCCCAATTCACACTAGAACCCTGCCTCTGAGAATAGTCCTGGCCCTCCTCCACAATTGGCCATCTTCCCAGACTAGGTTCCACCAGCTGAAGGATGTCAGAGTTGTGTGTCTTGGGAATATATGGCAGATCCCAGGGTCACCAGCTGAGATTCCTCTGCACACACCTTCAGTCATCCGCCCCAGACCCCATCATCAGAGAGCTCAGACTTACAGGATCTGTGTTCTTCAGCTGGGGAAGCACATGGAAGTTCCCCTCTGATTCAGGCATAATGATCAATAGGAAGGTCCTGAGAAGCTTCAGGTTGTCCAAGTCTTGGGACCTCAAAAACATTCTGGATAGAGGTACAGCTGCATTTTGATGATGGAGCAGAGGGTGCTGTGGAATGTGGAGTGAAACAGGGAGTCATGATGGACAGGGCCTCTCTTTTAACTGGAACCTCCCAAGGTCCCTGCATCATGGGTTCCCAAAGAGTAGCCAGGCAAGTCCATGCACCAGATCAGAAGGGCAACCTGTGAGGCACATGTGTGGGGAAGGGGCTCCCCACACTTGCTCTCCGGTCTCTGTACAGAAAAGTAGTGGCAACCTGGGTTTGGATTGGCTGTGTTGGAAAGGGATCCCCACAGGGCTTGGCTCTGAGGCCCCAACCACTACTCTGTTCCTTTGGTGCCCAGAATCCAATGCAGAACAATATGTTCTTTCTACAGGGTAAACCCCAGAGTTGAGTCCTCTGCAGGAAATCACACAGGGTGGAAATTGGGATTTGCCCAGCCATCATTTATAAGAGCTCCCCATGAAACAGGAGCCCTCCTGACTGGCCCAAAGAACACCCCCTTCTTTCCTTGAAGCTACTCCTCACAAACAACTGGCTGCAGGTTTCTACACCTAGAGATGGTGAGGATGCTGACACCTCTAACATCCTGTGCCCCTCATCTGCCAAGATGGCTGGTGGGCTTGACTAACTTCCTGACAATACTGGAACTCCAGGAGGACTAGTAGGTTTGTCTGAATTGATTGCTAAATAATAGGCCAAATGATGGCCCATGGTGGTGCTACACATACATTTGAGTGATGACTGAGCCAAACCACCTACTGCCTAGCTATTCAGGGCCAGGACCCTATTCATTTCTCCCCAGGTGTCCCTATTCTGGCTACATGCAGGTTGGAATGCTCCCAGATGCAATCCACAGACTCCTTCCTAAATGTGGAAATTGTTTTTCCTGAAGCCTCAGAGTGGTGAGGCCTGAGGCAGAGAACTTTCTCACAGGGAGGGGATATGCTCACAGGGTAAGGCCAGAGCTATAGGCTGCCTATAGTTACACAGAACCAGACCTGAGGCAGACACTCTTTGGGCTCATCCTACTCGGTTTTCTAAACATCCAGGCAGGATGCTCCTCTGAAAACATTACTTTCCCCAGAGCTGACTGAGTTCCCAGAATTCCCAGCACCAAGCAGGAGATGGCCATGTGCCAGGGCTTGGAAGCAATACACATCTTTTACACAGCAGCTCCAGCACCTTCTGAGGAATGTCCAAATTTTTGGAGGAATGCAGTACCTTTCAAGAATTGAAGACAGTAGCTGCTGCATAGTAAGTGTGCATACATTTGTTTTAGTAGCACCACCTAGCACTGTGTTTCTGGCCCATGCTCATGGATATGGTTTCTTCATCTCTTCATGGTAACTCAATGTGATGGTTATATCCCCCCTCTAGAGATGAGGAAAATGAGTCATGGTCAGATGAAATGACTTGCCACAGAATACTCAGCTACAAGTGCCGGGGGGGGGGGAATTCAAATCCAGGCTGTCCCACACCAAGTCTGGAAGAGAGTACCATTATCCACTCATTCAACAAACCCCTATGGGTGCCTCCTGGAAGTGAGTGCTTCCTGTGTAAGCCCAAAGATTCATAGCACCCATGCAATGTAGGTGTCACTTTTACCATTCCCAAGCTTCCAATGAGGCTGCTGACCTATGAAGGCAAGGCCCATCAGGCCTGTGAGGATACTGCACTTTGCATCAGTGAAGCTCCACATGGATTCAGGTTGCTCTGTCCTGATCGCCAACGCACCTGCTTCCTAAGATCACAGCCAGTAAACATCATGGTCATGGCCAAAGGTGGGTTCATGTCATTCTACAACTGTCCATTCCCACAGAATGTGCATCAGCAAGAGGAAAGATTAAGGTTAGCTCCAGACTCTAGGTGACAATGATGTGGGTTTCTGAACTGGAACAAATGTGCCTCTCTGGTGGGTAGTGATGGTGACAGAGGCAGAGGCTGGGCAGGGATGGGAGCATTTGGGAAATCTCTGTTCTTCCCCTCAATTTTGAGCTTAAAAATTCTCTAAAAAGTTATTAAGTAAAAAACAAGAGGAGGAAGAAGTGTGCTTTGTCACTCTGCACTGGGAGAGGCTGAGGGCAGGCAACCAGAGCTTGGGGCAAACAGACCCAGCACCTCCTTCCCAACCTGCCTCTCTCCAAGCTCAGCACAGCATGGTCTTCAAGGGGCTTTGGGGTCTTTATAGAGAAGCTGTCTGATGGTGACAGCTCAGAAACCCTGCCTGACACCTCCTCAGAAGGCCTTGAGGGGGAGACTCAGATTTAGGGTGGCCCACCTCTCCCTCTCTGTCCCTGGGCTATCTCTACTTATCTCCATTCCACCCCTGCTCCCTCAGAGGCTGCCAGCTGCTTGCTGCCTGATCACCTTTAAGCTGCCCTTCCCACTCCTTGGCCCAGCAGCTCCTGTCCATCAATAAGCTCTCAGCGCTCATGATACTTCCTCTGAAAAGCCCATTCTGACTGCCACCTAGGAACACCCTGACCCTCTGTCTCCTCTGCTTCCTCAACCATTTCTGAATTCATCCTATTTCTTCATCAGTTTACTTGTCCTTGCTCGGTCTCTCCTACTAGACTGTGGGTATCAAGAGGGTAGGGGCCTTCCTTGTGCTCACTGTTGTCTCCACAGCTCCCCCAGGATAGGAAAGGAGGGCTTGGAAGCTGTGGAAAAGTCATAGGGTGAGGATATAATGAGAAGTGGGTCAGCTGCAACCTGAGGGAGGGCCCTCACCATACCCTGCCATCCTGGCCCCCTGATCTTGGCCTGCCAGCCTTCAGATCTGTGAGAAATCAGTTTCCGATGTTTCAAAGCCACACAGTTGATGGTCGTAGTTACAACTGCCTCCACTGATTAAGACCTGGGCAATCTGAGCCAGGCTTGGGTACTGCACTCTGGACACTCGGAGGTACCCAGGAAAGCTGAGGATGCTCTCTCCATGCAGCCAGTTGGTGTCTGTTTGTACAATATCAGGGTCTGCTCACCTGATCCAGTGGAACAATATGCAGAACAATATGTTCTTTCTACAGGGTAAACCCCAGAGTTGAGTCCTCTGCAGGAAATCACACAGGGTGGAAATTGGGATTTGCCCAGCCATCATTTATAAGAGCTCCCCATGAAACAGGAGCCCTTATAACAGGATTTTGGGGGAGGATTTTGTGTCCACTCCTTATAACAGGAGTGGACACCTGGCAAATAGTAAGCCTGCAGGCAGCACTTAAGACCAAAGACAGGCACAGGGGCAAAATCAGCCACCTCTACTGCAAGGGGCTGTGCTCTAAATGCAGCTGCTCTCACCCCTACAGTGGGGACATCTGTGGCTTGCCTGCTTGGCTTTCATCTCCCTGTCTCATCATTTACCCTCGAATATTTTTGGTGACTCTTTCTTTCTCTCACACAATGATTCAGCCCCTCCAGGCTTGACCACTGAGATCAATCCATCCCACCATGATGGGCAGAAAGAAGCAGTGACCCAGGCTGGCCCATGATTTTCACTATCATCGTTAGGACACTGCCTTTTCCTCCAATGCCAAACTAGAAGATTGTGTCTCTAAAGCTGCTTGGCAGCATGCCACCACCCCCAGAGACAGGGTGGGCAGAAAAGGCAGTGTCGGGAGATGGAGAGAGGCAGTGTCCTGATGATGACACTGCAACCTCTGGATAAAGCTGTGCCTGAATCTGTTGTGTTCAGCCCACAATTCCCAAACATGTGAACCAAAGCAATGCACTTGTCAGCCTTTCTTTCTCCTGTAAAGTTATGCTTGTTTACTTATTGATCTAGCTAACATTGTTAGGGTTTATTCAATTTGAAATGTGGACCGCTTTGCTGCTTCATAGCTGTCTGGCCTTGGCTCAAGTCCTTAAACCCTCAGAGCTTCAACTTCCTTGCTAATAAAGAGGAGTTGCTACTTTCAGCTACACAAGAGGAAGTCAGCCTTGTGGATTATAGGAGACAAGGCAAAGCACTTAGGATTGGTGTTTGATGAACTGAAGATTCTGTAATTCTAGTCTACTAATTAAGCATAATTGACTGAAGAATAACTACAGGGAATGCTTTCAAAGACCCCAGTATCACTGAGTGTCTGACTCCTAGGGCCTCAGCTATCTGATTTTTCAATGTGGCCTCGGTATGGCAGCAACTGTTGCATTCCATAGAACACCCACAATCTGAGCTCCTAAAATATCAGGAACAGAAAAAGCATAAAAATATGTGTCTTCCATCTTCTCATATCACTAAAAGAAAAACACAGTGACCCATCTGAATTTACAACTCTGAAACCCCTCACCCAAGGGCTCAGGACAACTCCATGGCAGGATCAGGAGGCTCCCCCCAAAGAGCTTGTCCCTTTGGACATCAAGAAATACCCCTTGCACTCAACATATAGCACAGCTCTGGGGCCTGAAGCACCCCTACCAAGGGCTTATCCAGGTGATCAAGCTCATGCTCTGAGAGCATCTGCAAAGTCTTCTGTAAGCAGAGGGCAGAAACTGACCCCCTGCAGCTGAGTCCATCTTGCTCCCACTGGAGTGAGCCAAGCAGTCCTTCCTGCATACAGATGGCACCATGAGAACAGGTCAGCAACACTGTGCACAAGGAAAAAGAGACTGTCATTCCAGAGGTTCAGGTGCTACTAAATGGGCAGGACCACAATTTGAACCCAGGACTGTCTGATTCCAAACTCTGGCCCTTTGCCAACTCCAACTCACACTCCCAGCATAGGTCACAACCACCTGTGGGCTGTTGGTTGCAGCTGCAGAGCAATGTAAAGCACGGTTTGCAGCCAGATCCCTGGGTGAACCACTCAGTATCTCTGTGACCTTAGGCAAGATACCTGCCATGTCCATGTCCCAGTTTTCTAATGCACCAGTGAAGGTGTGTTGTTCACTCCACAGAGCATGGGGGTGGTTAAATGAGATTGTCTATTGAACAGCTAGGTATCATATGGTAATTTTTTGTTTTGTTTGTTTGTTTTTATGCCTTTATTTACTCAGGATGTCTTTAACTGAATCCTGAGCTTCCTGGAGGGGAGCAAGCCTTATCAGCTGCTGTTTTATTATACCTTAAGTACAGCCTTGGCAAATTCCAGGGAGGACCGGTCACAGAGCGTGGTGCCAGCTGGTGGCTAGAACCTAGGGCTCACCAGAGATGGTGGTCAGCTCTAGAACCACCTGTGCTTAGAAAGCAGGAACAGGGGGATGTGAGCAGGGACTTTTTAGGAATCACATGGTTGTTAGGGACAGAGGCCTGGGAACAAGGCTCAGGCCATGTCCTGTTGCATCAGGTGCCCGAAGCGTTAGCAATTTTGCAGGCCCCTGGGGGGTGACAAAAGTGCCCTTTCCTACTTGTTAACCCATGACAAAATCCTCGCCCAAGCTACTACAGCACCTCATGAGGCTTCTGCAGGGAGACCCAACAGCATGGCACAGGAGACAAGCAAACAAGAAAGCCAGGCCCCTCTTGCCACTCTCACTATTGATAACCAGGAAGATCAAGGCTACCAGACACCCAACACTATTCAAAGCTCCCAGGAGCTGTGCTGCCAGAGTCCTGAAACAGCCTCAAAACACATCATATGGGTGGGACTGCATTATTCATGAGAAGTTCCGCCCCCATGAGCCTACACACAGGCTCAACTGAGTCAATCCTACAGGACTCAAGGGACCCAGAAATGTCCTTCTTGGAAGTTCTGTGCCCATTCAATGAACAAGGATTCTGCCAGCCCTACTCTGAATGCTGAAAAGTGGAGGCTGAGCCTGGGGTTCCCAGCCCAGAGGCAAAATTCTGCAAAGAATAGGCCGAAGTTTCCTCTTTGGCCTGACACCCTAGTGACCGTGCTTCCTTCCTACTGGTCCCTGATACTTCCATGTTCCTCCTCTGGTCCAAACTCCCCCAGGGCTCCCATCTTACCCAGGGTAAGGGCCAAACACCTCAGCAGCCACGAGACTCTGCAAGGTGGACCCTGTTCTTTCTCTGTCCACATCATCACTCTCCTTCACTCTGCTCTGGTTTCATTGGCCACCTTCCTACTCTGTCTTCCCAGCTCAAGATCTTGCAGGTGTTGATAATTCTGCCAGGAACACCCTTCCTGAACAAGTGTATGTCCTCCCTTCCTTCAATGCTCTGCTCAATCATTATCCCCTCAGCGAGGCCAAGCTGACCACCACCTCTGGTGAGCCCTTTCCCTGTCTTTCTGACCTTTATTTCTGTCATGGAACTTACTATTTATCTACCTATCCTCAGACTGGATTGTACTCTCAATGAAAGCATGTGAGTAAGTGCTCAATTTGCATCTGCACCGGGAGGGGAGCCTCAGTGGTGCTCAGTTCGTCTACCACATGATGCCACCCCTAACACACACACACACACACACACACACGCACACAAACACACACACACACACACACACACACACACACACACAGAGACCAGGCTGGCCCAAAATGTCTACACCATGCAAGATCTCGAGCTGACAGCTCACAAGATGCAAACATGGCTGCAAAGGGGTGCCAAGCTGAGCAATGGTGGGGGGGTGACAAGAGAAGGGCAAATCTCACACACACATACACACACACACACACACAAATCATAGCCTTATTTATTCATATATACTCATGCATTACACTAAACAAACTCACAAAAACAGTTCACACCGATTCACATGCAATGTCTGGAAATGCACTTGGACATATGCACACCACACACACACACACACACACACACACACACACACACACACACACACAGCCATGCACACTCAGTCCAGACCTGCAGATGCCATCCTCAGCCCCACCACTATAAATGTTCCTTACTTCTACAGGGACCTCAGAGGTGACTAGCTATAAATCCAGAGGCTGGACTAATATCCACCATGGCCCAAGGGACAGTAAATGGGCAGCAGGGCAGCAGAAGTCTGTTTGTCATTCTCCTGTGTAAGGTGGTTAAGATGATGGGACGCTGCCTGCCAATGGAGCAGTCCACAGACCTGAGACCCCCAAGAAGTGGCCTCTGTCTACTGGTGGTGGTGGCTCTGGGTACTGTGAATGTGTGCGTGCAGGAGGGAGTCTTTTTGTCCCCAAACTGAACCTCTCCTTTGCTGAATGCTGGGCCCTCTTTGGCCTCCCCAAACAGGCCTACCTGTCCCCAGGAGCTTGTCTCTCCTTTAAGGCCCCCTCACTGAGACCCACACCACTGTTCCTGCACAACAGGGGGTCCAAACCAGACACCTCAAGGTATGCCCCCAACCTGGAGGATCTTCACACTGCATCCACCCCTGCACACAGCTTAAAGACACCACAGGTACCCCATACCTCCAGCCCCAGAACCCTAAACACATGGGTCACCCCTCCAGGCCTCCAGAGGTAGATGCTCATCCTGGGTGTGCCTGCCTACAGTGTGGCAGCTCCTGTCACCAGGGAGCACCCCTCTAAGAACCATTGGCCCCCACCCAAGTTGGCTGTGCCTTCCCAGATGTGCGGCCTGCACCTACCTTCTTCCTCAAGGTCAGCAGCAGCCTCAATACTCTACAGCAGCTTCTGCCTTATGCCAGGTCTTCATCTCTATGGGACAAGTCGGTGGGCATGGGTGACCACATGGTATGAGCATCCAGGGCTGTCCGCTCCCCAGCCCACCTTGACCTTCCTTACCTGAGGGAGCAGCAGCCATGGCTCTCACAGCATCCTCTGAACAGAAAGGGATGGGGGACCCTTGGGAATATGTGCCTGGTAAGGGCAGTGTGTTTGGTGTGCTACCACTCAGGTGGGCATGGGTAGAGCCAGGGACTGCCAAGTTCTGAACTCAGAGCCAGGTGCCTCCCACTACAGTTGGACCATTCACTAGGAGGGCACCATCGCCTAAGATCAGCTTGGAAAGTGTTGGGAAATTTTCCAGGAGACCAAAGCCTTCCTCAGGATCTGAGGATCTCCTCACCTGATCCACGCTGCCCTCACATGGACTCATACCAGCATCACAGAGCAATGGTGCAGTAGCTTAACCACAAGAGGCCTCTGCTTCCTGCGGTGTCACTTCAGCGCCCTCTACTGAGGAAGCCGACAGCGTGCACCGTGTAAATGGGAAATGGTGTAAAAGCCAGGCTATGGTGGAGGAGCAAACACTGAAGGAAGGAAGAAAATAAAATCGGAGCCAACATTAATGAACTTGACAACAAACATAACAACACTAAGGACCAATGAAATAGTTGTTTCTTTAAAAAGGTAAACAAGATTGAAAAGCCCCCATGCTAAAATAACCAAGAAAAAGGCAGAGAAAAGCCAAGTTTATAAAATTAGAGATTAAAAAGGTGAAATCACCATAGATATCACAGAAATCCAGCGGATCATTAGAGACTATTTTGAAAACTTGTACTCCAATACATTGGAAAACCTAGAAGAAATGAATACATTTCTAGATAAATAGGATCTCCCAAAACTGAATCCAGAGCAAAAGAAAACCCAAACATACTAATGACTTGTAATGAGATGGAAGGATCTTCATTACTGTCTCTAACAAAGAAAAACTCAGGGCTGGATGGACTCCCAGCTGAGGTCCACCAAAAATCTTTGAAGAAGAAGTGATGCCAAAACTCCTCAAATTACTCCATGAAATACAAAGGGATGGAACACATTCCACATTTATAAAGCCAACATTGCACACATACCCAGACCAGATAAGGACACATCAAGGAAAAAAACCTACACATCAACATCCCCAAAGAACTTAGATGCACAAATATTGGATGTACGTTTTCTCTGATATGCACAAAATAAAGAACAAAAAGGAAAAGGAATGTGGGAAAGATGAGTAGAGAAAAGGGACCAAGCGGTGGGGGTAGGGGAACTGAGCCATATTGCATCAGTAAAAATATGGGGAAAATGATAAAGATTTCCAGGAAGTCTTGATACTAACCCCAACAACTGAGACAACCAGTCATTAAGGGAATGGAATAAGTCTCAAAAACTGAGAGGATTGAAATTTCAAATCCAGCCTCTGTAATATAGTGATGCCCTATTCAAATTAGTGATAGCTTCTCTCAAAATGAAAATGAAAAAAAGTAGCTGGCTCAGTGCTTAAGCTCCTCTGTGTTCCATCCTAGATTAAAAATATATAAATAAAGAAATAAATAGCAGAGACACATCCATCTCATCGGCAGGGCAAATTTAGCACAAATACAAGAAATTTCACAATACAAGGAAACCTGACACCTCCTACATTCTATAACTTTCTTGGCACTGATGCCAAATATTTGAACTTGCCAGACAAACTATGCAAAACATTAATCTTTTAAAAATATCAATGGAATCTGAGAGAATTCTGCTGAAAGATTGAAGGGGTTTAAGGCAGAACATGAACCCAGAGAGAGAATGTTAGAAAAAGAACCAGACTTAAACAATGAGTCACAATGGCCGCCAGAAGGAACTTTGATTTGAAACCCTCACTGAATTGGACAATTTTTGTTGCTGGACAGGAAAGTGGGCAAAAACATTCAGGCTTTTTGAGATATGATCCTGTCCCCTTCCCTCTACTCTCTGCTCTGTCCTCCTCTCTGTTCTATCTGTTCTCCTGATCCAGTCTTCCTTGCTAGGAAAATCCCAAACTCCTTCCCATTGTTCTTCAACCTCTCTTTCCACATCCTCAGAACCACCCGAGCTGCTCTCAGCCCTACCTTACCTGTCTTCCCCCTCCCAATACACACCAATCTGCTCCTGCCACCCCTCTTACCCCTCCCACCCCTCCTCCTGCCACCACAGCTCCTCCTCCCTCGCTCCATACAACTCCCTCTTCTCCTGCAGCCAAGGCTCCTCTGCCCACCTCTTCTACTGACACAACCTTTCCCCTCCCCCTCCATCCCTCTCACCCCCTCCTTTCTCCTCTCCTGAAGCCATGATTAGCTCCACCCACTCACCCCTCTTTTCTCCTGTCAGTGCCCACACCCACTCCCACCAGACCCTCTTACCAGATAACCCAAAGTTCCTTTGTCCCTTCAGGGAAGTGGCTCATGCTGAAGGGATTGTCCAAGTACATGTCCCATTCTCACTTCAAGATCTTTCCCAGATTGAAGAGCACCTTGGGTCCTTCTCTGCTGACATTTCTACTTATATTTCAAAATGCCAATACCTCTCCCAGACTTATGATCTTATCTGGCATGACATCTCAGTTGTTCTGTCCTCCATCCTTACCCCCATGAGTGAGCCCACATCTAGCAGACTCAGTCAGCCTATGATATCAGAAAAAAAGCTCAAACAAGCTGAGGAGGGCCCTCAGAACCCTATCCAATATCTGGTGAAAATGGCCTTTATAGTTTATAATGTCCAGGAGGAGTCAGCTGAACTAGCTAGGTAGGCTCAATTACAGAAAAAGGTAACACTTCAAACCCAGGCCTTACCAGAGCCCTGAGGCCTACAGCTCAAGCAAGAGCTCCATGGAGGTTCCATCATTCCTCTACACCAGGTACTTGCTTCAAATGTGGATGCAAAGGTCACTGAAATCACCAATGTCCAAAGCCACACCCTCCTTCCAGGCCATGCCCTATCTATAAGCACACAGAACATTTGAAGAGTGACTGCCCCATGGTTGGCCCTTCCTTGTTGCCTCTACATCGGAGTATGACCAGCTAGGTGGAGCCCAGGATAACAGTTCAGGTAGTGGTTAAGTCCACAACCATCCTTGTGGACACAGGGGCTACCTATTCGGTCTTGCCTGCCCACTCTGGGCCTGTGTTTTCTTCCAAGGACTCAGTTATGGAGATTGAAGGCAAACCCTCCTCCCCAAACTGAACTGCTCAGCTGACCTGTGCCCTGAAGGGACACCCGTTCACAAACTCTTTTCTAGTCATTCCATCCTGTCCGATTCCTCTCCTAGGCAGAGATGTTCTCAAATTACTAAGAGCCACGGTCCAAAACACATCCAGAGAATACTACCACCCATGTCCTTCTTCTGCCTCTAATCTTTACCTCTCTAATAACCAGACAGCATCTACTGTGCCATCGTCCCCTGATCTAGTCGATCTCCAGGACTGGGACATCTTCAAGCCGGTCATAGCCTCCCACCACAAGCCAGTACATATTTAGCTAAAACTGCAAACTAAACTTCCTTTATGTCCCCATTTTCCCACCTCCAAAACCTATAGGGAGCAATTTAAACCCTTTTTAGACTGCTTACTTGCCCAGGGACCCTGCTTTCCTACTGACTCCCCCTGCAACACTCCCATATTGCCAGGATGCAAACCCTCAGGAGCCTATCACTTAGTCCAGAATCTTCGCCTAATGAATGAGACAGTTATTCCCATCCACCTGGTGGTTCCCAACCCTGACACTCTTCTTTCTCATGTCCCCCCTTTGAGCACTCACTTTATTTTCCTGGATCTTAAAGATGCCTTCTTTATAGTGTCCCTCCATCCTGACTCTTATTAGCTCTTTGCCTTCACATGGGAAGGTATCATCAGCTGACATGGAAAGTCCTACCCCAAGGCTTCAGGGATAGTCCCTATCTCTTTGGGCAAGGCTTGGCATGGGATCTAGCTGCTTGTGACTTAGGGGGCAGCACACTCTTACAATATGTGAATGACCTTCTATGCGGTTCATCATTCAAGGCTTGTGAACTCACACTGCTCAGCTCCTCAATTTCCTGGGGTCCCTGGACTCTTGGGCCTCTCCAGCCAAAACCCAGCTTACTACCTCTTCAGTTAATTATTTAGGTACACTTCTCACTTCAACCTCTAAAAGCCTCACATCAGACAGAATTCAAGCTCTCCATGACCTACAACCACCCAAAACAGTGGAATACATCCTCTCTTTCCTGGGTCTGGCAGACTTTTTCAGGCATTGGGTTCCCCACTTTGCACTTCTTACCAACCCCTTATACAAGGCCACTAAGGAGACCCCTCATTGGACCCTCACCTCCCCTAAGCTAGTAGCCAATTCCTTTTAAAAGCTCAGGAATGCTCTTACATATTCTTACACTCTCTCTCTCTTCCTAACCCTAAACACCCTTTCCACCTCATTATGGATGAAAGACAGGGTATCACCACTGGCCTGCCCGCTCAGCCAACTGCACCCTCCTATAAGTCGATGGGATACCTCTTCAAGCAGCTTCACTCTATGGTTCATGATGACTACCGAGAAATGTTATAAAATTTTATGTTCTCCTGAGAAGTCAACTTAAATATCTCTCTAAAAGACAACAAAGAGAGCCTAACTTATTTAAAGTTTAAAAATGTTTTGCCTCTTTCCCTTAAGAGGGAATTAAAGGCTCTCTTACCTTGTCTGTTTCATGTTTCATATATAATGATAAATTACGTTCACTAGTTAATATTAATTTAAAAATTCTGTATAATTTTTTATAAAATAATATTCAAGTAAAAAATTAAGACTAGTTTCAAAATCAAAACATCTTGCCTAAGATTGAACAAGTGGTCACCATACCTAAGTTAAAATTCTTTCATATCATTCCAACTTAAGACAATTATTCAAGTTTATTTAAAGTTAAATTCAGAAGATAGGCTTTTGTTATAAAGATTACTCTATTCCTAAAGTAAACAAAACACTATATATAAATAAGTAAATGTTTCAAATTATAAAAATTATATTCCTTAATTTATAACGATTATAAAATAGTAAATAAGTAAATGTTTCAAATTATAAAAATTATATTCCTTAACTTATAACTATTATAAAATTAAATCTTTTACTCTTATTAATTTTATATTGTATTATCCTTACAAGTTTTAAAACTATTATCTCGTAAAGCCTTATGCAAGTACAAATTTTAATGTAACAACTGAAGGTAATTTATAATAATAAGGTGATTACTTATAAGACAAACAAGTTGTAATTCTGTATTTTAGTATCCATACTGGCCCCAGTTTATACTTTTATTGCTTAGCCCAGTAGTAGAGACAAAGGAAAACCATAAGACTCATAAAAACAAACAAAACAACAAAAATCTAGGCCTCCTTTTGCCGTGGTGCCCTCTTTAGTTCGACAGCACCACAGGTCCCTCTTGCTAATTTTCCTGGCCAAATAAAAATATGTATTGTCACTTCTTGCTGTTTAAATACTTGTACAGTGCTGGGCCATTCTCTAAAGCTAATGGTGGTCCAGTTTATATCAACTTTTTTCCTACAATTTTAAAAATAAAAATGGGGAAACAAAATCCCATATAACCCCCCTAAATCTCACAATTATTTTGAAAAGTTTCAAGATTGTGATATTAAAAGTCTCACTCCTGCTGAGTGACACATGGAGCTTCATTGGGGTGGATGCCCTGGCCAAATTGAGTGCCCTCACAGGTCTTCAAGGGCTACAGCATGCCAGACTCACCATCCTATGGTGGAGGTTATAGGATGCCCAGTGGCCCCATGGAGTGGAGGCAGGGCCAGCTGAGGCGCAGCTGAGGGCAGTGGAGGACTGTTGGGATCTAGGCAGTGTCAGTCCTTAAGGAAGTTAGCATCATCCTATCCTGGGTATGGTGGGCTGAAGGTGTTAAAGCCCAAGTGTGTTCTAGCGCTTTCTCGCGCCTCTTGTTTCTCCACGTGGGCTGATGACCATGGCTCCAAAAGCAGAGATCAGATCTGGGAGCCAGTCTGGGCTCCCAGGGCTCATAGGTGGATTATGGGTGGACGTCACAGTAGAGGTTGATTTTGAGGATGTGGTGCTGGTTCCCCCAGGAGAGCTTAAGCCTTTCTGTGTGGGCAGGCTTTGGGGGATGGCAGTAACTGTGGCCACACCAGAGGTTGCTTTCCCTGGGGTGTGCCTTGCATTCTGTCCCTTGGTCCCCATGGTGGTGCTCTGGCTAGGGGCACTGCAGGTGTTCTGTTCTAACTGTGCCCCATGTTGCTGCCGGTTGCTTGGGGTACCTCCTCTTTTGGGGGAGATACACAAGGCCTCAAAAGCTATAATGAGCTCAGGGAGCATATCATGGCTCCCAGATCCTCTCGCTGTCATTTGGACCAAAGGGTAACTAGAGGTATCTTTACTGGCTGTACTGCTTGTCCCGCAAGGTGGGCTTAGGTGTTTCTGGGTGGGCAGGCTTTGAGCAATGGCAGTCAGGGTAGGAACATGAGTGTTTCCTTGCCCCTTTGTTCCCTTTTCTGTGTGTTTCCCCAGTGCCACGGTGGTACTGTGGCTAGGGGCACTGGAAGTGTTCTGTACCAACTGTGCCCCATGTTGCTGCCTGTTGCTTGGGGTACCTCCTCTTTGGGAGGAGATACACAAGGCCCCAAAAGCTGTAATGAGTTCAGGGAGCAAGTCTTGGCTCCCTGATCCTCTTGATGTCATTTGGACCAAAGAGAAACTAGAGATACCCTTTGTAGTGCTTGTCTCCTGAGGTGACTTTTGGTGTTTCTGGGTGAGCAGGCTTTGAGGGATGGCACTCAGGGTAGAAATTCTACTGTTTTCTTGCCCCTTTTTAACCTCTTTTGTGTTTTGCCTCGGTGCCATGGTGGTACTCTGGCTAGGGGCACTGGAGGTTTTCCGTTCCAACCTTGCCCCATGTTGCTGCCTGTTGCTTGGGGATTCCCCTCTTTGGGAGGAGCTACACCAGGCCCCAAAGGCTGACATCATTTCAGGGAGCAAGTCTGGGCTCTCTGATCTCCTTGATGTCACAGGGGCCATAGGGAGACTAGAGATGCCCTTTTCAGTGGTAGTACTTGTCCCCTGAGGTGAGCTTAGGTGTTTCTGGGTGGGCAGGCTTTGAGGGATGGCACTCGGGGTAGGAACTCCACTCTTTCCTTGCTCTTTTTTACCTTCTTTGGTGTGCTTTCTGGGTGCCATGGTGGTGCTCTGGCTAGGGGCACTGGAGAGGTTCTGTTCCAAACTTGCCCCATGTTGCTGCCTGGTGCTTGGTGTTTCTCCTCTTTGGGAGGAGCTACACCAGGCCCCAAAGGCTGACATGAGGTCAGAAAGCAAGTCTGGGCTCTCTGATCTCTTTGATGTCCCAGGGACTGCAGGGCAACTAGAGATACCCTTTTCAGTGGGAGTGCTTGTCCCCTGAGGTAAGCTTTGATGTTTCTGAGTGGGCAGGCTTTGAGGAATGGCACTCGGGGTAGGAACTCCACTCTTTCCTTGCCCTTTTTTACCCTTTTGTGTGTGTGTTCTGGGTGCCATGGTGGTGCTCTGGCTAGGGGCACTGGAGGTGTTCTGTTCCAACATTGCTCCTTGTTGCTGCCTGGTGCTTGGGGTTTCTCCTCTTTGGGAGGAGCTACACCAGGCCCCAAAGGCTGACATGAGGTCAGAAAGCAAGTCTGGGCTCTCTGATCTCCTTGATGTCCCAGGGACTGCAGGGCCACTAGTGATACCCTTTGTTTTACTTGTCCTTTGAGGTGAGCTTTGGTGTTTCTGGATGGGCAGGCTTTGAGGATTGGCACTCGGGGTAGGAACTCCACTCTTTCCTTGCCCTTTTGTACCCTCTTTTGTTTGTTTTCTGGGTGCCATGGTGGTGCTCTGGCTAGGGGCACTGGAGGTGTCATTTCCCAAACTTGCCCCACGGTGCTCTCTAGTTTTGGGGGTTTCTCTACTTTCTGACATTGATATTTGCTTGCGTGATGTCCGACCCATCCCATCTGCCTTTGAGGGCACTGAATGTGTCTGGGTGCTGCCACGAGGACCCACAGCGGAGTTTCTGTGTTTATCAGACCCAAGGGCTGAGTAGTTTAGGCTGCCCATGGTTGTTGGGCCCACAGTCAAGGGTGGCATCGGAGCTGCCCCTGGACCTGGAGCTCCTACGTGTCCATGCTGACGACAGCTGACAAAGCTAGGGGCTCCAGGCTTCATCCCACCAGGAACCCCAGAACTGGGTGGGACGGTGGCTCCAGGGGTGAGAGGCTGCTTCCCCTGCGGAATGTGTCCTCGCACCCTTGGAGCTGGAGAGCTGGAGCTTGCTGCAGGTGAGGGCCTGTGAGTACAGTAGGGCTTTGGGCCCTGGTGAGAGCGCCGGAAGCTCCTACCCAAGGTGGAGGGAGGCCCCAGATGTGGGGGCTGTGAAGGCAGAGTGGTGTTGAAGGATGTGACCCCAAAGGGGGCCACTGGCTGTGCAGCCAAGCCTGCCAATGTGCTGAGAGAGGGCCTGGGAGGAAGGGCCAAAGCAGCAATTGGCAGGCTGGGGGAGAGCGGTCCTGTGAGATTGGTGATGGGAGCATGGCTCTGGGAAGAGACAGCAGAGCTGACCCACACTGGGGTGTGGGCCACCATGGTTGTGCTGCTGGGGGGATGGGGAAAGGTCTGGCTGAGGCCCACTGATGTCAGAGGCCTGGCCCCTCCCGGTGGAGAGGGGACCCCCCCATGGGCTTGTGGGGCCATGGCACGGCTGTTCCCAATGGCCTGGGTCTCACCCATCAGAAGACCGTTGATGTGCTGCAGAGCTTTCTTCTTCTCCCTGTCTAGGTCCTCAGCCGTCACTGCACAGGCCAGTAACAGAGGTGGTGGCAGCTTCAGAGGTTCCCCTCGGCGGCATCGCAGGAGAGGAAACTTGCGTTTCCGTGGCCTGCTGGTGTCTCCCGTGGGTGAGGACTTCTTCTTGGGAAATGGGTGTCCCGCCCTGCCTTCTGCCACCTTCTCACCCTGGGCCTTCTTTGGGGGAATCCCTGGGGATGAAGAACATCCCAGGGGCGGCTCCCCGTTGGATGGGTCTGGAGCCCTCCTCTTCAGGGCTCGGAGACCTCGCGTGGAGCTGTAGGAGCTGCTGATGGGGTTTCTTTTGGGGCAGGAGCTCATGCAGATGGCCCGGGAGCTCTCAGCTCTGTCTTGGGAGCTCTGGGTGCAGAGGTTACTCCACAGAGGCCCAGGCCTGGGCACAAAGACAGCCACACAGCTATGGGTCCCCAGGGGCCTAAAAGCAGATGCTCTTCCAGTGACCTGAGGGCGCCCCCTCTGATGTTCTCTGTGAACAGGGTGCTCTGTTTGCTCAGCCACCACTTGGCCACTGTCTCCAGGGGCTGTGATCACAGTCCTCCCTGGGCAGGGTTCTTGGGCTGCTGGAAGCTGGCAAGGAGCCACTTCCTGCCCCTGCACTCTACAAGGCAGCTGTCTGAGTCTGCGGCCTGGGATGCAGGAATTCATGAAAGCTGCAGTTGACAGCAGCGTCCTCCTCAGGAGACCTGGCATGCGGAGGGAGGAGGCAATATCCAAGTCTCCCAGAAAAGATCGCAGGGTCCGCAGGACCCTGGATAAGCACCGAGCAGGCACATTGCGCAACCGCTGAGGAGCAGTTGCAGGATGGCGGCAAGACGACCTGCGAGTGGTGCCACCAGCCCAGGAAGCCCTTAGTGGCCAACCAGTATAGGGATGTCGGCGCCGCCCATGACCCGGCTCCTGGTGGGACCCTTCTGGCAGGTCTCTGCCCCTCAGCGCCGGGGGCGGGGGTGAGGGACAATACTTGCTGTGAGAAGCCTCCATGGCAGTCTCAGCGAAGGCGCTAGTTGGTAATTGTAGCGTTGATCGCAGAAGGCCTTCTTCCCCTGCTCCCGCAGCTTCAGGCGAAATGGCTGTGAGACCTGTTGCCAAGGCTCAGCTGAGGAAGGAATGAGTGGAGAACGCGCGAGCACGTGAGGAAAACCGTTAATACTGGACAAGAGGCAGGCTTGCGCCAGGAACGGACGCGCGCGTGCAAATTCCGCGTGCATGTGCAAAGTCTGCATGCACGTGCAAAGTCCAGGTGCTTGCACCAGATGCGGAAGAAATAGGCAAGGGAACTGCGAGCCTGGTGCGTGCGTGGGTCCTGGGGCGACTGTTGAGTGCTGACACTGGGATGTGATTCAGATCCCGCTGGTCCACCTCCTGACCCAGTGAGGTTTCGGGGTCATCTCGGAAGGGTTGTAGATGCTGGGTTTGAGGGGTGGCAGCTATGGCAAGGCCAGGGATCTCTCCCCTCAGACTGGTGCAACGACCCTGCCCCTCGCCAGAGGCAGTGAACTCCAATGGAGGGGGGGGGCAGTCGGAGGGCTGAGCAGGCTCTTGCTGCGGGTTGAGGGCAGCTCTTGGGGCGTGGAGCACGTGCGGACTAGGGTGATGATCAGGTGTTTGGCTGGCAGTACCTGCACCTCCGGTCCAGGGACAGGTCGGTGCCTCCTCAGGAGTGCTCTTCTCTGAAAAGGCGGGAAGTGGCATGGCCCCAATAGAAGCGCCCCCCATACCTCCAAGCTTGGAGCAGGGGGTAGCCTCCCTGGGCCTCTGAAGGGGAAAGCAATGTCATTATAGGCGGTGCACCAGCAGGGGAGCAAGTGGTGGTGGCATCTCCAGGATCTCGCTTGCTGGGGCTGGGCAAGGACACCTTGTCCTCCCTTGAAGGTGTGAGCTAGTGTTGGTATCTAGCCTTGCTCTGGTGAGGGTGGGCGGGACTTAGTTTGACAGCCAGGAGCTCTTGCAAAGGCAGGAATCCCTCAGCCCATGCCCCGCCCCTGAGCTGTCAGAGTTCTGTCTGCTGTCCTGCCTGGGCCTGGCCAGTCAGAAGGGGAACTGCGGGGGGGGGGGGCGGGGGGGGGCAAGTTTCTTGGCTGAGCAGCATTTGCAGGTGGTGGCAGCTTTGGGATCACGGCCTGTGGGTCTTCCTGCACTTCCTCTGGGAACAGTGGAGGGAACAGCTGCTGAGAATGCATTTAAGGCATCCCCCAGAGTCTGGCTGAGGGGTTCAGCAGGGCAGGCTGGGAGGGAATGCTACCCTCTGTGCACAGTCCTCTCTCTTTGTGTGGAAACCAGAAAAACCCAGCTGTGTGCTCACAAAATCGAGTTTTATCCATATTTGGGTTGCTTTCTTTGAATTTTGGTTATCAAGATTCTCCCATTTTTAAATTTATTTTTTTAGTTGTCAACAGGCCTTTATTCATTTCTATGCAGTGCTGAGAATTGAACCCAGTGCCTCCCACGTGCTAGGCAAGTACTCTGCAACTGAGCCACAATCCCAGCTCTCCAATTTTTTTGACTGTCTTCATTGCTTAGCTGTTCTGGGGACAATACTAGGCCTCCTACTGTCCTTACAGTGTAAGATATGTCACCTTTCACCAGTCCAATCCAACGCAGACACCTACAGACCCAGAGATCCACTCAGCATTCACTCTTTGGAGGTTCCAGTTGTCATGGGTCTTGGCTTTTCCTGGATGGAAGGGCACCCTGCCAGGTTTAGCTGTGAGGTTTTAAGCTCAAGCTTCCCATAACCCACTAAGCAGCCCTGCATGCTCCTCCATGCTCAGCTATTAATAACTGTCCCCCCTCCTCACTGGTGGAGTTGTGGGCTTGCTTCTGAACTGGGCAAAATATCAGTGAGTGGGGACCTGGAGGAGTGAGGTTGGAGGGAGCCTCACCTGGGACTGTTGTCCCAAGTGGGTGCTCCTTGGGCCCCTTGCATTGCCCATGGCCTTTTCTGGGTCCACTGGACCTTCAGTAATCAGTGAAGGCCGCTGGGTGAGGTTGTGGCAGTGCTCGTCTCTCTTGGTGGGATAATTCCTGGCATGGTATCCTTCTGAACCCAGTTCGAGGTGCTGCCCAGTAGGCTGCATTGGGAATCAGGGTCCTGGAAGTAATGGAATCACCTGATGGGCCAGTGCAGCACAGACTTGCAGTGGGTGACAAAGTTGGAGTTGGGTTGCCAAGAACATGGTCCTGGGGCTCAGTCTATAGGTCCTTCCTCATGCCACACAGCTGAATTGGCACTTATCTTGAACTTTCCTCTGGAGTGGCCAGAACCAGAAGCTCCTCCACTTCCCGAGTGTCACGAAATCATAGTGCTTTTGAGAAAATGGCTGGAAGATGGGTTTATGTCCCCCACCATGGGCCTCCCCACAGGCTTTCAGGCTGGGAAATTCTCACTTTCCTCTTTCTGCCACCATTTCCTGCTGCATAGGGAGGAAAAATGGACACCCTCCTAGATCTTGCCTGCCTCTGGAGTCAGGGTACTGACTGCATTGATGGACAGGGTGACCAAATGTGGGCCACAGCTGAGTGGTCCTGGGGTCTGAGGTTGGACATTCCTTGGAATGTGGCCTTGGGTTTGAGTCTATGGATAGTGTTGTGTACAAGTGTTGTTCAGTCATTTGAAAGGAATACACATTGTGATGGTCGCAAACATACACCTGTAGGATGAACTTGCAAATATACTAAGCCACATGAAGGCCTCACTGTGGTTTGTCAAGATCATCCTGATTCACAAGGACCCGTCTTTCCCTCGCCTTAGAGGAAACAGACCCCAAGTCCTGGAAACTGCCTGTAAGACTCCAAATTTGTTTTGGAGAGGGTAAAAAAACACCAATGTTGGAGAGGACTATGATGAGTTTTAGTTAAAAATTGATTTCTAAATGTGGCATCAGAATAAAGTAATACATGTATAATATAAGCATATATCATTGTTTCTAAATTGTCATGTTAAATTTCATAAATATCTATTAGATCTCCTAAAAAGTTGATATCATCAGGAAAAAAACTCCATTTTTATCCTCTTCCTGGGAAATATTTTCTATTCCCACACTGAAAGTTTTTCTTAAACTTGGTTTCAGCTTTTATTTTGACACCTGTGTTTGTATATTCAGTTTTTTTAAATCGAGGATTACTTGCATATATCATCTAATCACCTGTTTTTAATTCAATGTAATCACACACACACACACACACACACACACACACACACACACACACACGCACATTGACCAGGAGTTATTACCATTTTTTTTTTCTTTATGAGGCAGCAGAAGCACAGAGAAGATACAGAATATGCCCAAGACTCCACAGTGCATTTCCTACTGAATGTTTGTATCTCCTCCAAATTCATGTTGAAGCCCTAATGCCAATATGATGGCATGAGAAGTGGGGCCATTGGGAGGTAATCAGATTTCCATAGGCCGGTGGGGGGTGGGGGGGGGAGGCGCGGGGCATGTCTCCCAAGATGAGATTAGTTTTCTCAGAATTTCAAAAAGAGACCAGGGCTTACTTGCTCTCCACCAATTGAGAATACAGTGAGAGGCAGCCAGCTATGAGCAAAAAGAGGGCTCTTTCCAAGAATTCAATCTATCAGTACCTTGACCATGAACTTCCCACCCTCCCAAATGGGGAGAAATAAATGTTTCTTAAGCTTAGAGTATTTTGTTGTAGCAGCTAGAACTGACTAGGACAGTCAGTGAAAGGACTTTGTGAATATTCAATGAAATAATGTATGCAAAGTGGTCTATGAATATAAGCTATTGCATTATCACCTTCATCATCATTACCATTTTTTCCTAACCAAATGGCATAGGAGCTATTTTTCACACCTAATTCAATTCCAAAAGAAGCCACTGATATTTCTCCAGCCGAAAGAGGTTATGACTGCTCCAGATGAGTTACTACCTAGATTTTCAGGTTGTTTGTGGCCATTTTATGGATCTACATAGACCTTTGGCTGCTCTGTAAATGAGTTTTCTGGCCCATCATGAGATTTATACCCCTGTGCCATCAATACCATCCCCTTTTAGGGTGTCCAATTATGACCAGTCATTTACATCTTGAGCCATTCTGAAATCCATGTGGATTTTCTCTTCCTCAGAGGTCTATAAAAACATGAATGACAGGTGATGTCATTGAACAACAAAGATGGGAGAGGACAGCTTGAAGAGCATGGAGAGGAGCCAAGCAATCAGAGAAAAAATAACACTAAGAGTGGAGGAGGCCAACCTCTGTGCAGAGGGCTCTGGGAAGAGCCAGCCTGATTTCCTTCTGGGACCTGCTCTTGGGCACTGGCCTGGGCAGGCACCAAGATGTGGTTTCACCAGACTGAGGTTCTGATGGACTTGGTGTCTGGTGCAAAACTTTAATTCAACTGTTAGCTCTAAAAACAGGAAAGCATATTTCTAATCAATAAAATTTTCCCTTTTTGACAATATTATGGTACAAAATTCTGATGTCTTTTTCAGATTTAAAAATGTAGTAATAAAATATAATATTATTACAGCATAATATTTAAAACAACACAAAATGCAAGCATGGCTTTAGATTTCTCACAAAACATATTTTCCCCCAGATTAAATTTTTATTCAAATATGTCATTTATATATCTTTATGGAGTATATCACGGCAACTCAATAGACGTATACAAGTTTTATCATGCAACTTTGATATTACATCCAGGAAGTCCCTATAATGAAACCTGAAATTAGATTCATTGTGATGAATTACTTTTCCTAGAATTCATACTGTGACAGAGTCTGAGAGACTGTCTCTTCAGGCCCTTCAAGAATTAGGACATTCTAGCATTTCAAGCAGGCATTGATGCAGGAAAGATGAGTCTGGACACCTGAGGAATTTGGAGGAAGCAGATTTATTTAAGCTGCAGCAACCCAGAGGGGCTAACACCAAACAAGCTCTGGACCCCAGGTCTGGAAATTCTCTAACATTGCAGTGGGTGGTTACACAGCACAATGTTTAATATAACTTAACTCTGTTCCACATTCATAGGTTGGACAGAGGTTTCACAAGGTTTTACACAGAAAACAGAAATTTTCGCACATCAAAAAACTTGATTGGAGACTATTTTCTTTTAGGATGTAGATGAGCACAATACCTTTATTTTTATGTGGTGCTGAGAATTGAACAAGGGGCCTCACATGTGCGAGGCAAGTGCTCTATCACTGAGCCACAACCCCAGCCCTGCAGGCCTAACTCTTACAAGAAAGAGAAACCTGGCCTTTACAACAAAAAGGAGCTCAAAGCACAATGAGTGCTCTGGAAATTTTGTTGACTTCTTAAAATAATCTCTCCTTGATTAGGAGAGAGACTTGTGTGTTACAATTAAGGTGGGAGTCTTTTGGAAACTACAGCATTACCCCCTTTGATGCTCATTATTTAATCCTCTTAAGTCAAAGGGCATTATTATCTTCTTGGCTTAAAGCTTTATATAATGTAATATCATAGTTGTTGTTTCTCTTTTTCAAAAAGGAAACCTGCTTCTATTGTAGAACCACTAGTTTTAATGAAAAGAGGAAACAAACATGGAAGCAATACACAAGTTCAGAGCACAATCCATGCTATGTCAATTAAGCTTTTGAATCCTCCAAATGGTGAGCTTGGATCTCAACTGCAATGCCCTTTGAGGATTGAACTGGTACATGCGTTTGTTTTCTGATATTATTAACTATGTGTTTGATTGCTATCAGTCCTAGGGTCAAGACAAAACAAAGGACTCTGTATATGACAGAAGTAAGGGGTGGCAATGACAGTATAAGAGCTGTCTTAAAGAGTGAAACAGTCCATTTTTCCTTTTGGTTAGTATATCTTTCACCTTGTACATCCAACCCAGAGTGGCTGAAGCAGGGCTGATGTTTCCTCAAGCTTTGGGCACATTCAAGCTAGTCAGCTTCCAGAGTGACTTGAGCAGGGTTGGTGTCCTTCGGATCTTTGAGTTTCTCTGGTGTTTCCTTCTTCCTGATGCTCAGCTTAAGGGGTACCAATTAAGGAGGGAAAGCTGCAAAAGAATGTACGTAAGAATAAGAGATTTTATTTTCAGGAGGTTCCAAAGCAGGCTAAAAGGAACAAAGTATTACATAATGTATATCTCTGCATATGTACATACATGCATTGACATATTTGGTGACCCTCTAAAAATTAGAGTAAGGGATTGTAGATAGTGCTCTATGTGGGGGTGTGACAAGAGGTGGGGGATATCCCAGGAGGCTTGAACTATGTAGATTTAACTCTTTAAACAAATTTGAAAACAGCCTATAATTTCACAAGCCTGACCCAACATCGGCCTATGATCTTCCATATATTATTATTTCATCTAAAAAATGAAGTAAATTCAACCGCCTGCTCACAGGTCAGTTGCCTTCCAAAGGTGCACCTCTAAGTGGGTTGACTTTAATCTCAGAATATATTTCTGCATGGAAATCATGCCAAATGCCTTCCTGGCTCCCAAAGTTTAGGTACTGCTCAACAGCTTAATTTTACCCCTGGCTTATCCTCCTCACCCAACTTTACTTTACCAGATGCAAACCCAAGGTTGTACCTAGTTCTGCACCCTGGTCAAGGTCACCCAGTTAAGAGGGATTTAAATCCAGCTCTACCCAATCTGAAGTCTTTACTTCTCCTCAAACCACCCCTTAGCCAGACAAACTTGCTTACTTATATTTTTCCTTTCTTGATAATCTCTTGGAAGAAGCCAGTGTTAGGCTAGATTTGGTAGGTCTAGGAGGGTATTTTCCCAATAGGCTGTTTTCCCCACAAGTCCAGGTATGGCCAGTCTGGCTGTCCCCAGCCTGCTGCAATGTACTGGGGCCTCACTCCACTGCCCAGAGACCCTGTGCCCAGATGACCCTATGTCCAGGACACAGAGTCTCCTCAGGGAAGAGTGGAGGAGTAGGAGAAGGAGACACCATGGAAAGTTCAGGAGAAAGAACCAGAAGGTTCTTCCAGGGCTAGACTTCCAGAGCAGCCAAAGATCCCTCTCTATCTTGCCCTACAGGATCAGGTCTAGACCTTGCCAGCAGCTCCCAGGCTCTAACCCCACCCTCTCACCAGTGAGCTGGACCCACCTAGTCCCACCCACTGCCTGCTGTGAGGACTGCAGCCTTTATTTAGAGTGCTCACTTGTTTATTTGGATGAGTTCCCTGAGTTAGAGCCACAACTCCTCTAGGGTCCTGAGGACTGGTGTCTGGTCCTGGGGTGACAAAAGGCAGGCAGCATGCAGTGGAACTTGGTGAGGTGACTGTAATGGAGAATGATCAGTTTCCCAGCTCTTATACATCTTGAGCAGAGAAGCATCGTTGGGGTCAATTCACTGCAATGGCACCATCATGAAATGGTGGCATATGGTGGCAAGAGCAGCATCCAGCTGTTGTGGGCATAGGGCATCAGGCGTCGAAAGTCAGGAGTTGAGTATTGGTGTGAGGTGGGGGCGACTGTGGCGGTGTCAGCATGCAGCTCTGATTTAGGACTTCCTTGTTTCCTACTCATGGTGGCGGTGACAGTGGAAGAATCCAGAAACAGTGGTTGTAACAACAGATGCTTCCAGCCATGAGTGTTTTCATCTGCCATAGTGACAAGGGTTTGGCTGCAGTTGCAATGAAGTTGGCCCCAGTACTGAGTGTCACTGTCTAGTATTCATGTTAAAGTCTGGTGGCAGCAGGGTGGAGCTCCAGAGTCTGGCAGGGGCGGAAGCAACATACAGCTGCATCAGGGGTCCAGCCTCAGTATATAGGTCGGCAACCAGGTGTGGGGAAAAGTACAATGACATTGGGGCCTTGGTGGGCAGTGTTGGAGTCCATCCGGAGTTTGGAAGTTTCAGTGACGAATAATGGTGGTGGCACCATAAGAGTTCAGAAGCAGGGGCAGCAACAACAGGCAGTGTCCAGCAGTGAGCATCTTCATCCTGCAGAAGTAACAGTGGTCCGGGTGAAGGACAGGGAAGGTGGCATCCAGTGGCAATGTGGGGTGTCTGGTTGGCCGCAGCAAAGTGCTCCAGGCTGGCATGGCAGCAAGGGCATGGGATAGGGGGTGTCAGAGTGATAAGGTAACCAGTAGATGGGATGTCCTCTGTGGTGGAGGCTCCAGGCCCTGGTCTTGCGCCTGGTCGACTGGCCTGCTCAGGAAGAAGAATGCGGGAGGCGGTGGTACCCAGGCAGATGCCCAGGACCTTATGCTTCCCACAGCTGCCACGTCTCGCTCTAGCCATGAGCCCACTGTGTGTCTGCTCACCCCATCGCCTGATATAGCCTCTCTACTGAGGAACTAGGTTGTCTGCTAGGTTGGGGCAGTCTTGGGAGAGAACCTCACCATCCCCAGCCACTTCCTGCGTGGACTGTGGGTGCAGAAAGCAGAGGTCCTAGGACATCTTCACCCCAAAAGTGCATTTCTGTGGCTGGGAGTGGCAGAAGACCAAGACAGAGAACTCGTTGCCCTTAGACTCCCACTGCCACAGTGCCCTATACCCTTGTCAGCCCAAGGAATGCACTTGGAGGGTGAGGATTTTCTAGGCCCCCCCACCTCCCACCTCTGCACTCTGCTACCCCAGCACAGAGGAGATGTTCCTGGGGAGGGTGGGTGCTTTCTCCAAAGGTTGCCCCAGCTGGCAGCAGGCCTACTCATCCCTCAGAGGCTGCAACTCAGGGAGTGGGGAGTGGCAAGGTGAACTCAAAGATTAGGTGAGCAGCCTGGTGGACTCAAGGCCAATGCCAGGCATTGCTGCAATGGGCAGCATAAGGTCCTCAGCAGGTAGCTGGGTACCATCGGCTCCTGCGCCCTGCTTTGTGGGCAGGCAGGCCCCACAAGGAGCAATACCAGTTGCCTGGAGGAGCCACTGCAGAGGCCATCACAGCCTCCAGTCACCCTCTGACTCTGAGGCCTGCTGTCCCAAGCTGTCACCATCACCGCTAACAGAGCTCCACACTGAAGCCACTAGAGTCCCCACAGGGCCACCAGTGATGTCGCCGCCACCATCACTGCACTGGGACCAGACTCCTGCCACTGCCAGAGGATGAGAATGCAACTCTCTGGATGCCTGGCTTGACGTTGCCACCTAAAGACTCCTCAGTTGCCTTTGCCACCACTGCCGTAACTGAACTTCGGACACCAATACCTCCAAGCACAACACATCTTCATCGAATCGCTTACTAAGACCTTCTAGATAACTTGCAAGAGCTTCTACATCAGCACTTGTTTTTTTGCCTTGCACTTTTATTTTATGCAGAGGGGCTTCTTGAAAAAAACATAATGGACCAAACTCTGGCAGTTGCAGTGAAGTTGGCCCTAGTACTGAGTGTCACTGTCTAGTATCCATGTTAAAGTCTGGTGGCAGCAGGGTGGAGCTCCAGATTCTGGCAGGTGCAGGAGCAACATGCAGATGCATCAAGGGTTCAGCCTCAGTATAGGGGTCGTGCAGTAGGTGTGGTGTAAAGTACAATGGCATTGGGGCCTTGGTGGGCATTGTTGGTGTCCGTTTGGAGTTTGGAAGTTTGAGTGCTGTACAATGGTGGTGGCACCATAAGAGTTCAGAAGCAGGGGCAGAAACAACAGGCAGTGTCCAGCAGGGAGCATCTTTATCCTGCAGAAGTAACTGAGGTCCAGCTGCAGGACAGTGAAAGTGGCATCCAGTGGCCATGTGGGGAGTCTGGTTGGCTGCAACGAAGAGTTCCAGGCTGGCATGGCAGCAAGGGCGTGGGATAGTGGGTGTCAGAGTGATAAGGTAACCAGTAGCTGGGATGTCATCTGTGGTGGAGGCTCTAGGCCCTGGTCTTGTCCCTGGTCGACTGGCCTTCTCAGGAAGAAGAATGCGGGAGGCGGTGGTACCCCGGCAGCTACCCAGGACCTTATGCTTCCCACAGCTGCCATGTCTCCCTCAACGATGAGGCCACTGTGTGTCTGCTCACCCCATCGCCTGATATAGCCTCTCTACTGAGAAACTAGGTTGTCTGCTAGGTTGAGGCGGTCTTGGGAGAAAACCTAACCATCCCCAGCCACTTCCTGCGTGGACTGTGGGTGCAGAAAGCAGAGGTCCTAGGACATCTTCACCCCAAAAATGCATTTCTGTGGCTGGGAGTGGCAGAAGACCAAGACAGAGAACTCGTTGCCCTTAGACTCCCACTGCCACAGTGCCCTATACCCTTGTCAGCCCAAGGAATGCACTTGGAGGGTGAGGATTTTCTAGGCCCCCCCACCTCCCACCTCTGCACTCTGCTACCCCAGCACAGAGGAGATGTTCCTGGGGAGGGTGGGTGCTTTCTCCAAAGGTTGCCCCAGCTGGCAGCAGGCCTACTCATCCCTCAGAGGCTGCAACTCAGGGAGTGGCAAGGTGACCTCAAAGATTAGGTGAGCAGCCTGGTGGACTCAAGGCCAATGCCAGGCATTGCTGCAATGGGCAGCATAAGGTCCTCAGCTGGTAGCTGGGTACCATCGGCTCCTGCGCCCTGCTTTGTGGGCAGGCAGGCCCCACAAGGAGCAATACCAGTTGCCTGGAGGAGCCACTGCAGAGGCCATCACAGCCTCCAGTCACCCTCTGACTCTGAGGCCTGCTGTCCCAAGCTGTCACCATCACCGCTAACAGAACTTCACACTGAAGCCACTGGAGTCCCCACAGGGCCACAAGTGATGTCGCAGCCACCATCACTGCACTGGAACCAGACTCCTGCCACTGCCAGAGGATGAGAATGCAACTCTCTGGATGCCTGGCTTGACGTTGCCACCTAAAGAATCCTCAGTTGCCTTTGCCACCACTGCCATAAGTGAACTTCATACACCAATACCTCCAAGCACAACACATCTTCATCGAATAGGTTAGCAAGACCTTCTAGATAACTTGCAAGAGCTTCTACATCAGCACTTTTTTTTTTTGCCTTGCACTTTTACTTAATGGAGAGGGTCTTCTTGGCAAAAACATAATGGACCAAACTCTGGCAGTTGCAATGAAGTTGGCCCCAGTACTGAGTGTCACTGTCAAGTATCCATGTTAAAGTCTGGTGGCAGCAGGGTGGAGCTCCAGAGTCTGGCAGGTGCAGGAGCAACATGCAGATTCATCAGGGGTCCAGCCTCAGTATAGGGCTTGGGCACCAGTCGTGGGTTAAAGTACAATGACATTGGGGCCTTGGTGGGCATTGTTGGAGTCCATCTGGAGTTTGGAAATTTGGGTGCTGCACAATGGTGGTGGCACCATAAGAGTTCAGCAGCAAGGGCAGCAACAACAGGCAGTGTCCAGCAGTGAACATCTTCATCCTGCAGAAGTAACTGGGGACCAGCTGCAGGACAGTGAAAGTGGCATCCAGTGGCCATGTTGGGAGTCTGTTTGGCTGCAGCGACAGGTTCCAGACTGGCATGGCAGCAAGGACATGGGATAGTAGGTGTCAGAGTGATAAGGTAACCAGTAGCTGGGATATCGTCTGTGGTGGAGGCTCCAGGTTCTGGTCTTGTCCCTGGTCGACTGTCCTGCTCAGGAAGAAGAATGCGGGAGGCGGTGGTACCCAGGCAGCTGCCCAGGACCTTATGCTTCCCACAGCTGCCATGTCTCGCTCTAACCATGAGCCCACTGTGTGTCTGCTCACCCCATCCCCTGATATACCCTCTCTACTGAGCAACTAGGTTGTCTGCTAGGTTGGGGCGGTCTTGGGAGAGAACCTCACCATCCCCAGCCACTTCCTGAGTGGACTGTGGGTGCAGAAAGCAGAGGTCCTAGGACATCTTCACCCTAAAAGTGCATTTCTGTGGCTGGGAGTGGCAGAAGACCAAGAGAGAGAACTCGTTGCCCTTAGACTCCCACTGCCAAATGTGCCCTCCACCTTGTCCCACCCCAGGGATGCACTTGGAGTGTGAGGATTTTCTAGGCTCCCCCACCTCCCACCTCTGCACTCTGCTACCACAGCCCAGGGGAGATGTAGCTGGGGAGGGTGGGTGCCTTCTCCCAAGGCTGCCCCAGCTGGCAGCAGGCCTACTCATCCCTCAGAGGGTGCAACTCAGGGAGGGGTAGGGTGAACTCAAGGATTAGGTGAGCAGCCTGGTGGACTCAAGGCCAATGCCAGGCATTGCTGCAATGGGCAGCATAAGGTCCTCAGCAGGTGTCTGGGTAGCACCGGCACCTGCGCCCTGCTTTGTGGGCAGGCAGGCCCCACAAGGAGCAATACCAGTTGCCTGGAGGAGCCACTGCAGAGGCCATCACAGCCTCCAGTCACCCTCTGACTCTGAGGCCTGCTGTCCCAAGTTGTCACCATCACCGCTAACAGAGCTCCACACTGAAGCCACTGGAGTCCCCACAGGGCCACCAGTGATGCCGCAGCCACCATCACTGCACTGGGACCAGACTCCTGCCACTGCCAGAGGATGAGAATGCAACTCTCTGGATGCCTGGCTTGACGTTGCCACCTACAGTTCCTCAGTTGCCTTTGCCACCACTGCCATAAGTGAACTTCAGACACCAATACCTCCAAGCACAACACATCTTCATCGAATAGCTTAGCAAGACCTTCTAAATGACTTGCAAGAGCTTCTACATCGGCACTTGTTTCTTTGCCTTGCACTTTTACTTTATGGAGAGGAGCCTCTTGCCAAAAACATAATGGACCAAACTCTGGCACCTTCAAACTTCTTCTGCAGCTCTCTCACTTCTCTTGTCAGTATAACAATCTAAAGTGATGACCTTATCTGGATTTGGATTCATCTTCATAGAACGTGGGGTGTTCTTCTTTTTTTCAGAATATAAAAAGTTTTTCCAGATCAGGAATAAGGCATTTTTTGCCTTCTAGTCATTTACATATGCCTTGTAGCAGCACTTTAATTTCCTTCTTGAACTTTTCCTTTGCATTCTCAGTGTGACAAAGTAGTGTAAGATGCACAGCTTTTTATTTGAAGTGCAAAACGTAAGACTCTTTCTTTTATTTAAAGAGTACAGATCATTACTGAGTCATTAACGGTTCTAACTTCAATATTGTGTCTTGAAGAATAAGAGGATGGTGAGTCATGATCTGTGGAGCAATAATAATGTACATATTAAGGTTTTTATCTTATATGAGTGGGATTTGTAGTGCCACATGACAGTTAAAATAGATCATAGTATGAGTTATAATGGCCTAAAATCTTCAACACTCATTAGTCAGTCCCTCCTGCTCCATAACTGGGGCATCTATCTCACCTCCTCCTGGATGGCCTGTTTGTATCCTCTCTCACAGCACCTATGAGCTGTACATGGGCTCCATCAGCAGCTACGCAGTACTGGTGGTGGCACAGCCTGGGAAATGGATTAAGCACTTTTAGGTCAACATAAAAGAATGCCACTAAAAATACTTACAATGCCATAAGAATTAGCATCACAAAAAATCAAATAGAAAAGGCGAAAGATTTATATGATCTGAAGAGAAATAAAATAGATGGTGCGGCCAATTTGGAAAGCAGTATGGAGATTCCTTGGAAAGCTTGGAATGGAACCACCATTTGACCCAGCTATTCCCCTTCTCAGTCTATTCCCTAAAAACCTAAAAAGAGCACACTACAGGGGCACTGCTACATCGATGTTCATAGCAGCACAATTCACAATAGCAAGACTGTGGAACCAACCCAGATGCCCTTCAATAGACGAATGGATAAAAAACAATGTGGCATTTATACACAATGGAGTATTACTCTGCATTAAAAAATGACAAAATCATAGAATTTGCAGGGAAATGGGTGGCATTAGAGCAATTATGCTAAGTGAAGCTAGCCAATCCCTAAAAAACAAATGCCAAATGTCTTCTTTGATATAAGGAGAGTAACTAAGAACAGAGTAGGGACGAAGAGCATGAGAAGAAGATTAACATTGAACAGGGATGAGAGGCGGGAGGGAAAGGGAGAGAGAAGGGAAATTGCATGGAAATGGAAGGAGACCCTCAGGGTTATACAACATTACATACAAGAGGAAGTGAGGGGAAAGGGAATAAAACACAAGGGGGAGAAATGAATTACAGTAGAGGGGGTAGAGAAAGAAGAGGGGAGGGGAGGGGAGGGGAGGGGGGGTAGTAGAGGATAGGAAAGGCAGCAGAATACAACAGACACTAGTATGGCAATATATAAATCAATGGATGTGTAACCAATGTGATTCTGCAATCTGTATATGGGGTAAAAATGGGAGTTCATAACCCACTTGAATCAAAGTGTGAAGTAGGATATGTCAAGAACTATGTAATGTTTTGAACAACCAACAATAAAAATTTAAAAAATAAAATAAAATAGATAATCTCAGGGAAAGAATAGCTGTGCTGGGGGTTCTGGCACTGGGTAATGCTCAGGAGCTCACATTTGGGAGATGCCTTTGAAAAGTTTAGAACTAGGGAAGTGAGGATACATTCTAGGAGATGTGGAGGGCTATGGCCTAATAGTTTCTTGACCTCCTGCCTGTATTGTTTTGGACCCTGAATTTATATTGCTGCCAGGAAAGGTGGTTCTCTTTCAGAGGATGAGATGGCAGCTTGGAGCACCATATGTACCATACATATATACCAAGTGGAAGATAATGTTCAATATCCACTGACTTGCTTATTGGCAGCTAAGCTTCCTCCTCTTCTTGAAGGTTCAGTGGCCACTGGTGGCTCCATATCTTCCTGTGTGGTCAATGCTGGTGTCGGACCAACCTCTGATTTTGAGGGCTATTTCTCCTCCTTCACAGGGAATGTGATGATATGCTCCCCCAAATGTAAGCAAGTAAATTGGACCACAGCTGCTGGAGGCAATTCTATCACTTGATATGGCGCTAGAGCTGCAGGAGAAAACACCCAACATGACTGACTTTCCTTGGGCCTTTCCCAATTCACACTAGAACCCTGCCTCTGAGAATAGTCCTGGCCCTCCTCCACAATTGGCCATCTTCCCAGACTAGGTTCCACCAGCTGAAGGATGTCAGAGTTGTGTGTCTTGGGAATATATGGCAGATCCCAGGGTCACCAGCTGAGATTCCTCTGCACACACCTTCAGTCATCCGCCCCAGACCCCATCATCAGAGAGCTCAGACTTACAGGATCTGTGTTCTTCAGCTGGGGAAGCACATGGAAGTTCCCCTCTGATTCAGGCATAATGATCAATAGGAAGGTCCTGAGAAGCTTCAGGTTGTCCAAGTCTTGGGACCTCAAAAACATTCTGGATAGAGGTACAGCTGCATTTTGATGATGGAGCAGAGGGTGCTGTGGAATGTGGAGTGAAACAGGGAGTCATGATGGACAGGGCCTCTCTTTTAACTGGAACCTCCCAAGGTCCCTGCATCATGGGTTCCCAAAGAGTAGCCAGGCAAGTCCATGCACCAGATCAGAAGGGCAACCTGTGAGGCACATGTGTGGGGAAGGGGCTCCCCACACTTGCTCTCCGGTCTCTGTACAGAAAAGTAGTGGCAACCTGGGTTTGGATTGGCTGTGTTGGAAAGGGATCCCCACAGGGCTTGGCTCTGAGGCCCCAACCACTACTCTGTTCCTTTGGTGCCCAGAATCCAATGCAGAACAATATGTTCTTTCTACAGGGTAAACCCCAGAGTTGAGTCCTCTGCAGGAAATCACACAGGGTGGAAATTGGGATTTGCCCAGCCATCATTTATAAGAGCTCCCCATGAAACAGGAGCCCTCCTGACTGGCCCAAAGAACACCCCCTTCTTTCCTTGAAGCTACTCCTCACAAACAACTGGCTGCAGGTTTCTACACCTAGAGATGGTGAGGATGCTGACACCTCTAACATCCTGTGCCCCTCATCTGCCAAGATGGCTGGTGGGCTTGACTAACTTCCTGACAATACTGGAACTCCAGGAGGACTAGTAGGTTTGTCTGAATTGATTGCTAAATAATAGGCCAAATGATGGCCCATGGTGGTGCTACACATACATTTGAGTGATGACTGAGCCAAACCACCTACTGCCTAGCTATTCAGGGCCAGGACCCTATTCATTTCTCCCCAGGTGTCCCTATTCTGGCTACATGCAGGTTGGAATGCTCCCAGATGCAATCCACAGACTCCTTCCTAAATGTGGAAATTGTTTTTCCTGAAGCCTCAGAGTGGTGAGGCCTGAGGCAGAGAACTTTCTCACAGGGAGGGGATATGCTCACAGGGTAAGGCCAGAGCTATAGGCTGCCTATAGTTACACAGAACCAGACCTGAGGCAGACACTCTTTGGGCTCATCCTACTCGGTTTTCTAAACATCCAGGCAGGATGCTCCTCTGAAAACATTACTTTCCCCAGAGCTGACTGAGTTCCCAGAATTCCCAGCACCAAGCAGGAGATGGCCATGTGCCAGGGCTTGGAAGCAATACACATCTTTTACACAGCAGCTCCAGCACCTTCTGAGGAATGTCCAAATTTTTGGAGGAATGCAGTACCTTTCAAGAATTGAAGACAGTAGCTGCTGCATAGTAAGTGTGCATACATTTGTTTTAGTAGCACCACCTAGCACTGTGTTTCTGGCCCATGCTCATGGATATGGTTTCTTCATCTCTTCATGGTAACTCAATGTGATGGTTATATCCCCCCTCTAGAGATGAGGAAAATGAGTCATGGTCAGATGAAATGACTTGCCACAGAATACTCAGCTACAAGTGCCGGGGGGGGGGGAATTCAAATCCAGGCTGTCCCACACCAAGTCTGGAAGAGAGTACCATTATCCACTCATTCAACAAACCCCTATGGGTGCCTCCTGGAAGTGAGTGCTTCCTGTGTAAGCCCAAAGATTCATAGCACCCATGCAATGTAGGTGTCACTTTTACCATTCCCAAGCTTCCAATGAGGCTGCTGACCTATGAAGGCAAGGCCCATCAGGCCTGTGAGGATACTGCACTTTGCATCAGTGAAGCTCCACATGGATTCAGGTTGCTCTGTCCTGATCGCCAACGCACCTGCTTCCTAAGATCACAGCCAGTAAACATCATGGTCATGGCCAAAGGTGGGTTCATGTCATTCTACAACTGTCCATTCCCACAGAATGTGCATCAGCAAGAGGAAAGATTAAGGTTAGCTCCAGACTCTAGGTGACAATGATGTGGGTTTCTGAACTGGAACAAATGTGCCTCTCTGGTGGGTAGTGATGGTGACAGAGGCAGAGGCTGGGCAGGGATGGGAGCATTTGGGAAATCTCTGTTCTTCCCCTCAATTTTGAGCTTAAAAATTCTCTAAAAAGTTATTAAGTAAAAAACAAGAGGAGGAAGAAGTGTGCTTTGTCACTCTGCACTGGGAGAGGCTGAGGGCAGGCAACCAGAGCTTGGGGCAAACAGACCCAGCACCTCCTTCCCAACCTGCCTCTCTCCAAGCTCAGCACAGCATGGTCTTCAAGGGGCTTTGGGGTCTTTATAGAGAAGCTGTCTGATGGTGACAGCTCAGAAACCCTGCCTGACACCTCCTCAGAAGGCCTTGAGGGGGAGACTCAGATTTAGGGTGGCCCACCTCTCCCTCTCTGTCCCTGGGCTGTCTCTACTTATCTCCATTCCACCCCTGCTCCCTCAGAGGCTGCCAGCTGCTTGCTGCCTGATCACCTTTAAGCTGCCCTTCCCACTCCTTGGCCCAGCAGCTCCTGTCCATCAATAAGCTCTCAGCGCTCATGATACTTCCTCTGAAAAGCCCATTCTGACTGCCACCTAGGAACACCCTGACCCTCTGTCTCCTCTGCTTCCTCAACCATTTCTGAATTCATCCTATTTCTTCATCAGTTTACTTGTCCTTGCTCGGTCTCTCCTACTAGACTGTGGGTATCAAGAGGGTAGGGGCCTTCCTTGTGCTCACTGTTGTCTCCACAGCTCCCCCAGGATAGGAAAGGAGGGCTTGGAAGCTGTGGAAAAGTCATAGGGTGAGGATATAATGAGAAGTGGGTCAGCTGCAACCTGAGGGAGGGCCCTCACCATACCCTGCCATCCTGGCCCCCTGATCTTGGCCTGCCAGCCTTCAGATCTGTGAGAAATCAGTTTCCGATGTTTCAAAGCCACACAGTTGATGGTCGTAGTTACAACTGCCTCCACTGATTAAGACCTGGGCAATCTGAGCCAGGCTTGGGTACTGCACTCTGGACACTCGGAGGTACCCAGGAAAGCTGAGGATGCTCTCTCCATGCAGCCAGTTGGTGTCTGTTTGTACAATATCAGGGTCTGCTCACCTGATCCAGTGGAACAATATGCAGAACAATATGTTCTTTCTACAGGGTAAACCCCAGAGTTGAGTCCTCTGCAGGAAATCACACAGGGTGGAAATTGGGATTTGCCCAGCCATCATTTATAAGAGCTCCCCATGAAACAGGAGCCCTTATAACAGGATTTTGGGGGAGGATTTTGTGTCCACTCCTTATAACAGGAGTGGACACCTGGCAAATAGTAAGCCTGCAGGCAGCACTTAAGACCAAAGACAGGCACAGGGGCAAAATCAGCCACCTCTACTGCAAGGGGCTGTGCTCTAAATGCAGCTGCTCTCACCCCTACAGTGGGGACATCTGTGGCTTGCCTGCTTGGCTTTCATCTCCCTGTCTCATCATTTACCCTCGAATATTTTTGGTGACTCTTTCTTTCTCTCACACAATGATTCAGCCCCTCCAGGCTTGACCACTGAGATCAATCCATCCCACCATGATGGGCAGAAAGAAGCAGTGACCCAGGCTGGCCCATGATTTTCACTATCATCGTTAGGACACTGCCTTTTCCTCCAATGCCAAACTAGAAGATTGTGTCTCTAAAGCTGCTTGGCAGCATGCCACCACCCCCAGAGACAGGGTGGGCAGAAAAGGCAGTGTCGGGAGATGGAGAGAGGCAGTGTCCTGATGATGACACTGCAACCTCTGGATAAAGCTGTGCCTGAATCTGTTGTGTTCAGCCCACAATTCCCAAACATGTGAACCAAAGCAATGCACTTGTCAGCCTTTCTTTCTCCTGTAAAGTTATGCTTGTTTACTTATTGATCTAGCTAACATTGTTAGGGTTTATTCAATTTGAAATGTGGACCGCTTTGCTGCTTCATAGCTGTCTGGCCTTGGCTCAAGTCCTTAAACCCTCAGAGCTTCAACTTCCTTGCTAATAAAGAGGAGTTGCTACTTTCAGCTACACAAGAGGAAGTCAGCCTTGTGGATTATAGGAGACAAGGCAAAGCACTTAGGATTGGTGTTTGATGAACTGAAGATTCTGTAATTCTAGTCTACTAATTAAGCATAATTGACTGAAGAATAACTACAGGGAATGCTTTCAAAGACCCCAGTATCACTGAGTGTCTGACTCCTAGGGCCTCAGCTATCTGATTTTTCAATGTGGCCTCGGTATGGCAGCAACTGTTGCATTCCATAGAACACCCACAATCTGAGCTCCTAAAATATCAGGAACAGAAAAAGCATAAAAATATGTGTCTTCCATCTTCTCATATCACTAAAAGAAAAACACAGTGACCCATCTGAATTTACAACTCTGAAACCCCTCACCCAAGGGCTCAGGACAACTCCATGGCAGGATCAGGAGGCTCCCCCCAAAGAGCTTGTCCCTTTGGACATCAAGAAATACCCCTTGCACTCAACATATAGCACAGCTCTGGGGCCTGAAGCACCCCTACCAAGGGCTTATCCAGGTGATCAAGCTCATGCTCTGAGAGCATCTGCAAAGTCTTCTGTAAGCAGAGGGCAGAAACTGACCCCCTGCAGCTGAGTCCATCTTGCTCCCACTGGAGTGAGCCAAGCAGTCCTTCCTGCATACAGATGGCACCATGAGAACAGGTCAGCAACACTGTGCACAAGGAAAAAGAGACTGTCATTCCAGAGGTTCAGGTGCTACTAAATGGGCAGGACCACAATTTGAACCCAGGACTGTCTGATTCCAAACTCTGGCCCTTTGCCAACTCCAACTCACACTCCCAGCATAGGTCACAACCACCTGTGGGCTGTTGGTTGCAGCTGCAGAGCAATGTAAAGCACGGTTTGCAGCCAGATCCCTGGGTGAACCACTCAGTATCTCTGTGACCTTAGGCAAGATACCTGCCATGTCCATGTCCCAGTTTTCTAATGCACCAGTGAAGGTGTGTTGTTCACTCCACAGAGCATGGGGGTGGTTAAATGAGATTGTCTATTGAACAGCTAGGTATCATATGGTAATTTTTTGTTTTGTTTGTTTGTTTTTATGCCTTTATTTACTCAGGATGTCTTTAACTGAATCCTGAGCTTCCTGGAGGGGAGCAAGCCTTATCAGCTGCTGTTTTATTATACCTTAAGTACAGCCTTGGCAAATTCCAGGGAGGACCGGTCACAGAGCGTGGTGCCAGCTGGTGGCTAGAACCTAGGGCTCACCAGAGATGGTGGTCAGCTCTAGAACCACCTGTGCTTAGAAAGCAGGAACAGGGGGATGTGAGCAGGGACTTTTTAGGAATCACATGGTTGTTAGGGACAGAGGCCTGGGAACAAGGCTCAGGCCATGTCCTGTTGCATCAGGTGCCCGAAGCGTTAGCAATTTTGCAGGCCCCTGGGGGGTGACAAAAGTGCCCTTTCCTACTTGTTAACCCATGACAAAATCCTCGCCCAAGCTACTACAGCACCTCATGAGGCTTCTGCAGGGAGACCCAACAGCATGGCACAGGAGACAAGCAAACAAGAAAGCCAGGCCCCTCTTGCCACTCTCACTATTGATAACCAGGAAGATCAAGGCTACCAGACACCCAACACTATTCAAAGCTCCCAGGAGCTGTGCTGCCAGAGTCCTGAAACAGCCTCAAAACACATCATATGGGTGGGACTGCATTATTCATGAGAAGTTCCGCCCCCATGAGCCTACACACAGGCTCAACTGAGTCAATCCTACAGGACTCAAGGGACCCAGAAATGTCCTTCTTGGAAGTTCTGTGCCCATTCAATGAACAAGGATTCTGCCAGCCCTACTCTGAATGCTGAAAAGTGGAGGCTGAGCCTGGGGTTCCCAGCCCAGAGGCAAAATTCTGCAAAGAATAGGCCGAAGTTTCCTCTTTGGCCTGACACCCTAGTGACCGTGCTTCCTTCCTACTGGTCCCTGATACTTCCATGTTCCTCCTCTGGTCCAAACTCCCCCAGGGCTCCCATCTTACCCAGGGTAAGGGCCAAACACCTCAGCAGCCACGAGACTCTGCAAGGTGGACCCTGTTCTTTCTCTGTCCACATCATCACTCTCCTTCACTCTGCTCTGGTTTCATTGGCCACCTTCCTACTCTGTCTTCCCAGCTCAAGATCTTGCAGGTGTTGATAATTCTGCCAGGAACACCCTTCCTGAACAAGTGTATGTCCTCCCTTCCTTCAATGCTCTGCTCAATCATTATCCCCTCAGCGAGGCCAAGCTGACCACCACCTCTGGTGAGCCCTTTCCCTGTCTTTCTGACCTTTATTTCTGTCATGGAACTTACTATTTATCTACCTATCCTCAGACTGGATTGTACTCTCAATGAAAGCATGTGAGTAAGTGCTCAATTTGCATCTGCACCGGGAGGGGAGCCTCAGTGGTGCTCAGTTCGTCTACCACATGATGCCACCCCTAACACACACACACACACACACACACACGCACACAAACACACACACACACACACACACACACACACAGAGACCAGGCTGGCCCAAAATGTCTACACCATGCAAGATCTCGAGCTGACAGCTCACAAGATGCAAACATGGCTGCAAAGGGGTGCCAAGCTGAGCAATGGTGGGGGGGTGACAAGAGAAGGGCAAATCTCACACACACATACACACACACACACACACAAATCATAGCCTTATTTATTCATATATACTCATGCATTACACTAAACAAACTCACAAAAACAGTTCACACCGATTCACATGCAATGTCTGGAAATGCACTTGGACATATGCACACACACACACACACACACACACACACACACACACACACACACACACACACAGCCATGCACACTCAGTCCAGACCTGCAGATGCCATCCTCAGCCCCACCACTATAAATGTTCCTTACTTCTACAGGGACCTCAGAGGTGACTAGCTATAAATCCAGAGGCTGGACTAATATCCACCATGGCCCAAGGGACAGTAAATGGGCAGCAGGGCAGCAGAAGTCTGTTTGTCATTCTCCTGTGTAAGGTGGTTAAGATGATGGGACGCTGCCTGCCAATGGAGCAGTCCACAGACCTGAGACCCCCAAGAAGTGGCCTCTGTCTACTGGTGGTGGTGGCTCTGGGTACTGTGAATGTGTGCGTGCAGGAGGGAGTCTTTTTGTCCCCAAACTGAACCTCTCCTTTGCTGAACGCTGGGCCCTCTTTGGCCTCCCCAAACAGGCCTACCTGTCCCCAGGAGCTTGTCTCTCCTTTAAGGCCCCCTCACTGAGACCCACACCACTGTTCCTGCACAACAGGGGGTCCAAACCAGACACCTCAAGGTATGCCCCCAACCTGGAGGATCTTCACACTGCATCCACCCCTGCACACAGCTTAAAGACACCACAGGTACCCCATACCTCCAGCCCCAGAACCCTAAACACATGGGTCACCCCTCCAGGCCTCCAGAGGTAGATGCTCATCCTGGGTGTGCCTGCCTACAGTGTGGCAGCTCCTGTCACCAGGGAGCACCCCTCTAAGAACCATTGGCCCCCACCCAAGTTGGCTGTGCCTTCCCAGATGTGCGGCCTGCACCTACCTTCTTCCTCAAGGTCAGCAGCAGCCTCAATACTCTACAGCAGCTTCTGCCTTATGCCAGGTCTTCATCTCTATGGGACAAGTCGGTGGGCATGGGTGACCACATGGTATGAGCATCCAGGGCTGTCCGCTCCCCAGCCCACCTTGACCTTCCTTACCTGAGGGAGCAGCAGCCATGGCTCTCACAGCATCCTCTGAACAGAAAGGGATGGGGGACCCTTGGGAATATGTGCCTGGTAAGGGCAGTGTGTTTGGTGTGCTACCACTCAGGTGGGCATGGGTAGAGCCAGGGACTGCCAAGTTCTGAACTCAGAGCCAGGTGCCTCCCACTACAGTTGGACCATTCACTAGGAGGGCACCATCGCCTAAGATCAGCTTGGAAAGTGTTGGGAAATTTTCCAGGAGACCAAAGCCTTCCTCAGGATCTGAGGATCTCCTCACCTGATCCACGCTGCCCTCACATGGACTCATACCAGCATCACAGAGCAATGGTGCAGTAGCTTAACCACAAGAGGCCTCTGCTTCCTGCGGTGTCACTTCAGCGCCCTCTACTGAGGAAGCCGACAGCGTGCACCGTGTAAATGGGAAATGGTGTAAAAGCCAGGCTATGGTGGAGGAGCAAACACTGAAGGAAGGAAGAAAATAAAATCGGAGCCAACATTAATGAACTTGACAACAAACATAACAACACTAAGGACCAATGAAATAGTTGTTTCTTTAAAAAGGTAAACAAGATTGAAAAGCCCCCATGCTAAAATAACCAAGAAAAAGGCAGAGAAAAGCCAAGTTTATAAAATTAGAGATTAAAAAGGTGAAATCACCATAGATATCACAGAAATCCAGCGGATCATTAGAGACTATTTTGAAAACTTGTACTCCAATACATTGGAAAACCTAGAAGAAATGAATACATTTCTAGATAAATAGGATCTCCCAAAACTGAATCCAGAGCAAAAGAAAACCCAAACATACTAATGACTTGTAATGAGATGGAAGGATCTTCATTACTGTCTCTAACAAAGAAAAACTCAGGGCTGGATGGACTCCCAGCTGAGGTCCACCAAAAATCTTTGAAGAAGAAGTGATGCCAAAACTCCTCAAATTACTCCATGAAATACAAAGGGATGGAACACATTCCACATTTATAAAGCCAACATTGCACACATACCCAGACCAGATAAGGACACATCAAGGAAAAAAACCTACACATCAACATCCCCAAAGAACTTAGATGCACAAATATTGGATGTACGTTTTCTCTGATATGCACAAAATAAAGAACAAAAAGGAAAAGGAATGTGGGAAAGATGAGTAGAGAAAAGGGACCAAGCGGTGGGGGTAGGGGAACTGAGCCATATTGCATCAGTAAAAATATGGGGAAAATGATAAAGATTTCCAGGAAGTCTTGATACTAACCCCAACAACTGAGACAACCAGTCATTAAGGGAATGGAATAAGTCTCAAAAACTGAGAGGATTGAAATTTCAAATCCAGCCTCTGTAATATAGTGATGCCCTATTCAAATTAGTGATAGCTTCTCTCAAAATGAAAATGAAAAAAAGTAGCTGGCTCAGTGCTTAAGCTCCTCTGTGTTCCATCCTAGATTAAAAATATATAAATAAAGAAATAAATAGCAGAGACACATCCATCTCATCGGCAGGGCAAATTTAGCACAAATACAAGAAATTTCACAATACAAGGAAACCTGACACCTCCTACATTCTATAACTTTCTTGGCACTGATGCCAAATATTTGAACTTGCCAGACAAACTATGCAAAACATTAATCTTTTAAAAATATCAATGGAATCTGAGAGAATTCTGCTGAAAGATTGAAGGGGTTTAAGGCAGAACATGAACCCAGAGAGAGAATGTTAGAAAAAGAACCAGACTTAAACAATGAGTCACAATGGCCGCCAGAAGGAACTTTGATTTGAAACCCTCACTGAATTGGACAATTTTTGTTGCTGGACAGGAAAGTGGGCAAAAACATTCAGGCTTTTTGAGATATGATCCTGTCCCCTTCCCTCTACTCTCTGCTCTGTCCTCCTCTCTGTTCTATCTGTTCTCCTGATCCAGTCTTCCTTGCTAGGAAAATCCCAAACTCCTTCCCATTGTTCTTCAACCTCTCTTTCCACATCCTCAGAACCACCCGAGCTGCTCTCAGCCCTACCTTACCTGTCTTCCCCCTCCCAATACACACCAATCTGCTCCTGCCACCCCTCTTACCCCTCCCACCCCTCCTCCTGCCACCACAGCTCCTCCTCCCTCGCTCCATACAACTCCCTCTTCTCCTGCAGCCAAGGCTCCTCTGCCCACCTCTTCTACTGACACAACCTTTCCCCTCCCCCTCCATCCCTCTCACCCCCTCCTTTCTCCTCTCCTGAAGCCATGATTAGCTCCACCCACTCACCCCTCTTTTCTCCTGTCAGTGCCCACACCCACTCCCACCAGACCCTCTTACCAGATAACCCAAAGTTCCTTTGTCCCTTCAGGGAAGTGGCTCATGCTGAAGGGATTGTCCAAGTACATGTCCCATTCTCACTTCAAGATCTTTCCCAGATTGAAGAGCACCTTGGGTCCTTCTCTGCTGACATTTCTACTTATATTTCAAAATGCCAATACCTCTCCCAGACTTATGATCTTATCTGGCATGACATCTCAGTTGTTCTGTCCTCCATCCTTACCCCCATGAGTGAGCCCACATCTAGCAGACTCAGTCAGCCTATGATATCAGAAAAAAAGCTCAAACAAGCTGAGGAGGGCCCTCAGAACCCTATCCAATATCTGGTGAAAATGGCCTTTATAGTTTATAATGTCCAGGAGGAGTCAGCTGAACTAGCTAGGTAGGCTCAATTACAGAAAAAGGTAACACTTCAAACCCAGGCCTTACCAGAGCCCTGAGGCCTACAGCTCAAGCAAGAGCTCCATGGAGGTTCCATCATTCCTCTACACCAGGTACTTGCTTCAAATGTGGATGCAAAGGTCACTGAAATCACCAATGTCCAAAGCCACACCCTCCTTCCAGGCCATGCCCTATCTATAAGCACACAGAACATTTGAAGAGTGACTGCCCCATGGTTGGCCCTTCCTTGTTGCCTCTACATCGGAGTATGACCAGCTAGGTGGAGCCCAGGATAACAGTTCAGGTAGTGGTTAAGTCCACAACCATCCTTGTGGACACAGGGGCTACCTATTCGGTCTTGCCTGCCCACTCTGGGCCTGTGTTTTCTTCCAAGGACTCAGTTATGGAGATTGAAGGCAAACCCTCCTCCCCAAACTGAACTGCTCAGCTGACCTGTGCCCTGAAGGGACACCCGTTCACAAACTCTTTTCTAGTCATTCCATCCTGTCCGATTCCTCTCCTAGGCAGAGATGTTCTCAAATTACTAAGAGCCACGGTCCAAAACACATCCAGAGAATACTACCACCCATGTCCTTCTTCTGCCTCTAATCTTTACCTCTCTAATAACCAGACAGCATCTACTGTGCCATCGTCCCCTGATCTAGTCGATCTCCAGGACTGGGACATCTTCAAGCCGGTCATAGCCTCCCACCACAAGCCAGTACATATTTAGCTAAAACTGCAAACTAAACTTCCTTTATGTCCCCATTTTCCCACCTCCAAAACCTATAGGGAGCAATTTAAACCCTTTTTAGACTGCTTACTTGCCCAGGGACCCTGCTTTCCTACTGACTCCCCCTGCAACACTCCCATATTGCCAGGATGCAAGCCCTCAGGAGCCTATCACTTAGTCCAGAATCTTCGCCTAATGAATGAGACAGTTATTCCCATCCACCTGGTGGTTCCCAACCCTGACACTCTTCTTTCTCATGTCCCCCCTTTGAGCACTCACTTTATTTTCCTGGATCTTAAAGATGCCTTCTTTATAGTGTCCCTCCATCCTGACTCTTATTAGCTCTTTGCCTTCACATGGGAAGGTATCATCAGCTGACATGGAAAGTCCTACCCCAAGGCTTCAGGGATAGTCCCTATCTCTTTGGGCAAGGCTTGGCATGGGATCTAGCTGCTTGTGACTTAGGGGGCAGCACACTCTTACAATATGTGAATGACCTTCTATGCGGTTCATCATTCAAGGCTTGTGAACTCACACTGCTCAGCTCCTCAATTTCCTGGGGTCCCTGGACTCTTGGGCCTCTCCAGCCAAAACCCAGCTTACTACCTCTTCAGTTAATTATTTAGGTACACTTCTCACTTCAACCTCTAAAAGCCTCACATCAGACAGAATTCAAGCTCTCCATGACCTACAACCACCCAAAACAGTGGAATACATCCTCTCTTTCCTGGGTCTGGCAGACTTTTTCAGGCATTGGGTTCCCCACTTTGCACTTCTTACCAACCCCTTATACAAGGCCACTAAGGAGACCCCTCATTGGACCCTCACCTCCCCTAAGCTAGTAGCCAATTCCTTTTAAAAGCTCAGGAATGCTCTTACATATTCTTACACTCTCTCTCTCTTCCTAACCCTAAACACCCTTTCCACCTCATTATGGATGAAAGACAGGGTATCACCACTGGCCTGCCCGCTCAGCCAACTGCACCCTCCTATAAGTCGATGGGATACCTCTTCAAGCAGCTTCACTCTATGGTTCATGATGACTACCGAGAAATGTTATAAAATTTTATGTTCTCCTGAGAAGTCAACTTAAATATCTCTCTAAAAGACAACAAAGAGAGCCTAACTTATTTAAAGTTTAAAAATGTTTTGCCTCTTTCCCTTAAGAGGGAATTAAAGGCTCTCTTACCTTGTCTGTTTCATGTTTCATATATAATGATAAATTACGTTCACTAGTTAATATTAATTTAAAAATTCTGTATAATTTTTTATAAAATAATATTCAAGTAAAAAATTAAGACTAGTTTCAAAATCAAAACATCTTGCCTAAGATTGAACAAGTGGTCACCATACCTAAGTTAAAATTCTTTCATATCATTCCAACTTAAGACAATTATTCAAGTTTATTTAAAGTTAAATTCAGAAGATAGGCTTTTGTTATAAAGATTACTCTATTCCTAAAGTAAACAAAACACTATATATAAATAAGTAAATGTTTCAAATTATAAAAATTATATTCCTTAATTTATAACGATTATAAAATAGTAAATAAGTAAATGTTTCAAATTATAAAAATTATATTCCTTAACTTATAACTATTATAAAATTAAATCTTTTACTCTTATTAATTTTATATTGTATTATCCTTACAAGTTTTAAAACTATTATCTCGTAAAGCCTTATGCAAGTACAAATTTTAATGTAACAACTGAAGGTAATTTATAATAATAAGGTGATTACTTATAAGACAAACAAGTTGTAATTCTGTATTTTAGTATCCATACTGGCCCCAGTTTATACTTTTATTGCTTAGCCCAGTAGTAGAGACAAAGGAAAACCATAAGACTCATAAAAACAAACAAAACAACAAAAATCTAGGCCTCCTTTTGCCGTGGTGCCCTCTTTAGTTCGACAGCACCACAGGTCCCTCTTGCTAATTTTCCTGGCCAAATAAAAATATGTATTGTCACTTCTTGCTGTTTAAATACTTGTACAGTGCTGGGCCATTCTCTAAAGCTAATGGTGGTCCAGTTTATATCAACTTTTTTCCTACAATTTTAAAAATAAAAATGGGGAAACAAAATCCCATATAACCCCCCTAAATCTCACAATTATTTTGAAAAGTTTCAAGATTGTGATATTAAAAGTCTCACTCCTGCTGAGTGACACATGGAGCTTCATTGGGGTGGATGCCCTGGCCAAATTGAGTGCCCTCACAGGTCTTCAAGGGCTACAGCATGCCAGACTCACCATCCTATGGTGGAGGTTATAGGATGCCCAGTGGCCCCATGGAGTGGAGGCAGGGCCAGCTGAGGCGCAGCTGAGGGCAGTGGAGGACTGTTGGGATCTAGGCAGTGTCAGTCCTTAAGGAAGTTAGCATCATCCTATCCTGGGTATGGTGGGCTGAAGGTGTTAAAGCCCAAGTGTGTTCTAGCGCTTTCTCGCGCCTCTTGTTTCTCCACGTGGGCTGATGACCATGGCTCCAAAAGCAGAGATCAGATCTGGGAGCCAGTCTGGGCTCCCAGGGCTCATAGGTGGATTATGGGTGGACGTCACAGTAGAGGTTGATTTTGAGGATGTGGTGCTGGTTCCCCCAGGAGAGCTTAAGCCTTTCTGTGTGGGCAGGCTTTGGGGGATGGCAGTAACTGTGGCCACACCAGAGGTTGCTTTCCCTGGGGTGTGCCTTGCATTCTGTCCCTTGGTCCCCATGGTGGTGCTCTGGCTAGGGGCACTGCAGGTGTTCTGTTCTAACTGTGCCCCATGTTGCTGCCGGTTGCTTGGGGTACCTCCTCTTTTGGGGGAGATACACAAGGCCTCAAAAGCTATAATGAGCTCAGGGAGCATATCATGGCTCCCAGATCCTCTCGCTGTCATTTGGACCAAAGGGTAACTAGAGGTATCTTTACTGGCTGTACTGCTTGTCCCGCAAGGTGGGCTTAGGTGTTTCTGGGTGGGCAGGCTTTGAGCAATGGCAGTCAGGGTAGGAACATGAGTGTTTCCTTGCCCCTTTGTTCCCTTTTCTGTGTGTTTCCCCAGTGCCACGGTGGTACTGTGGCTAGGGGCACTGGAAGTGTTCTGTACCAACTGTGCCCCATGTTGCTGCCTGTTGCTTGGGGTACCTCCTCTTTGGGAGGAGATACACAAGGCCCCAAAAGCTGTAATGAGTTCAGGGAGCAAGTCTTGGCTCCCTGATCCTCTTGATGTCATTTGGACCAAAGAGAAACTAGAGATACCCTTTGTAGTGCTTGTCTCCTGAGGTGACTTTTGGTGTTTCTGGGTGAGCAGGCTTTGAGGGATGGCACTCAGGGTAGAAATTCTACTGTTTTCTTGCCCCTTTTTAACCTCTTTTGTGTTTTGCCTCGGTGCCATGGTGGTACTCTGGCTAGGGGCACTGGAGGTTTTCCGTTCCAACCTTGCCCCATGTTGCTGCCTGTTGCTTGGGGATTCCCCTCTTTGGGAGGAGCTACACCAGGCCCCAAAGGCTGACATCATTTCAGGGAGCAAGTCTGGGCTCTCTGATCTCCTTGATGTCACAGGGGCCATAGGGAGACTAGAGATGCCCTTTTCAGTGGTAGTACTTGTCCCCTGAGGTGAGCTTAGGTGTTTCTGGGTGGGCAGGCTTTGAGGGATGGCACTCGGGGTAGGAACTCCACTCTTTCCTTGCTCTTTTTTACCTTCTTTGGTGTGCTTTCTGGGTGCCATGGTGGTGCTCTGGCTAGGGGCACTGGAGAGGTTCTGTTCCAAACTTGCCCCATGTTGCTGCCTGGTGCTTGGTGTTTCTCCTCTTTGGGAGGAGCTACACCAGGCCCCAAAGGCTGACATGAGGTCAGAAAGCAAGTCTGGGCTCTCTGATCTCTTTGATGTCCCAGGGACTGCAGGGCAACTAGAGATACCCTTTTCAGTGGGAGTGCTTGTCCCCTGAGGTAAGCTTTGATGTTTCTGAGTGGGCAGGCTTTGAGGAATGGCACTCGGGGTAGGAACTCCACTCTTTCCTTGCCCTTTTTTACCCTTTTGTGTGTGTGTTCTGGGTGCCATGGTGGTGCTCTGGCTAGGGGCACTGGAGGTGTTCTGTTCCAACATTGCTCCTTGTTGCTGCCTGGTGCTTGGGGTTTCTCCTCTTTGGGAGGAGCTACACCAGGCCCCAAAGGCTGACATGAGGTCAGAAAGCAAGTCTGGGCTCTCTGATCTCCTTGATGTCCCAGGGACTGCAGGGCCACTAGTGATACCCTTTGTTTTACTTGTCCTTTGAGGTGAGCTTTGGTGTTTCTGGATGGGCAGGCTTTGAGGATTGGCACTCGGGGTAGGAACTCCACTCTTTCCTTGCCCTTTTGTACCCTCTTTTGTTTGTTTTCTGGGTGCCATGGTGGTGCTCTGGCTAGGGGCACTGGAGGTGTCATTTCCCAAACTTGCCCCACGGTGCTCTCTAGTTTTGGGGGTTTCTCTACTTTCTGACATTGATATTTGCTTGCGTGATGTCCGACCCATCCCATCTGCCTTTGAGGGCACTGAATGTGTCTGGGTGCTGCCACGAGGACCCACAGCGGAGTTTCTGTGTTTATCAGACCCAAGGGCTGAGTAGTTTAGGCTGCCCATGGTTGTTGGGCCCACAGTCAAGGGTGGCATCGGAGCTGCCCCTGGACCTGGAGCTCCTACGTGTCCATGCTGACGACAGCTGACAAAGCTAGGGGCTCCAGGCTTCATCCCACCAGGAACCCCAGAACTGGGTGGGACGGTGGCTCCAGGGGTGAGAGGCTGCTTCCCCTGCGGAATGTGTCCTCGCACCCTTGGAGCTGGAGAGCTGGAGCTTGCTGCAGGTGAGGGCCTGTGAGTACAGTAGGGCTTTGGGCCCTGGTGAGAGCGCCGGAAGCTCCTACCCAAGGTGGAGGGAGGCCCCAGATGTGGGGGCTGTGAAGGCAGAGTGGTGTTGAAGGATGTGACCCCAAAGGGGGCCACTGGCTGTGCAGCCAAGCCTGCCAATGTGCTGAGAGAGGGCCTGGGAGGAAGGGCCAAAGCAGCAATTGGCAGGCTGGGGGAGAGCGGTCCTGTGAGATTGGTGATGGGAGCATGGCTCTGGGAAGAGACAGCAGAGCTGACCCACACTGGGGTGTGGGCCACCATGGTTGTGCTGCTGGGGGGATGGGGAAAGGTCTGGCTGAGGCCCACTGATGTCAGAGGCCTGGCCCCTCCCGGTGGAGAGGGGACCCCCCCATGGGCTTGTGGGGCCATGGCACGGCTGTTCCCAATGGCCTGGGTCTCACCCATCAGAAGACCGTTGATGTGCTGCAGAGCTTTCTTCTTCTCCCTGTCTAGGTCCTCAGCCGTCACTGCACAGGCCAGTAACAGAGGTGGTGGCAGCTTCAGAGGTTCCCCTCGGCGGCATCGCAGGAGAGGAAACTTGCGTTTCCGTGGCCTGCTGGTGTCTCCCGTGGGTGAGGACTTCTTCTTGGGAAATGGGTGTCCCGCCCTGCCTTCTGCCACCTTCTCACCCTGGGCCTTCTTTGGGGGAATCCCTGGGGATGAAGAACATCCCAGGGGCGGCTCCCCGTTGGATGGGTCTGGAGCCCTCCTCTTCAGGGCTCGGAGACCTCGCGTGGAGCTGTAGGAGCTGCTGATGGGGTTTCTTTTGGGGCAGGAGCTCATGCAGATGGCCCGGGAGCTCTCAGCTCTGTCTTGGGAGCTCTGGGTGCAGAGGTTACTCCACAGAGGCCCAGGCCTGGGCACAAAGACAGCCACACAGCTATGGGTCCCCAGGGGCCTAAAAGCAGATGCTCTTCCAGTGACCTGAGGGCGCCCCCTCTGATGTTCTCTGTGAACAGGGTGCTCTGTTTGCTCAGCCACCACTTGGCCACTGTCTCCAGGGGCTGTGATCACAGTCCTCCCTGGGCAGGGTTCTTGGGCTGCTGGAAGCTGGCAAGGAGCCACTTCCTGCCCCTGCACTCTACAAGGCAGCTGTCTGAGTCTGCGGCCTGGGATGCAGGAATTCATGAAAGCTGCAGTTGACAGCAGCGTCCTCCTCAGGAGACCTGGCATGCGGAGGGAGGAGGCAATATCCAAGTCTCCCAGAAAAGATCGCAGGGTCCGCAGGACCCTGGATAAGCACCGAGCAGGCACATTGCGCAACCGCTGAGGAGCAGTTGCAGGATGGCGGCAAGACGACCTGCGAGTGGTGCCACCAGCCCAGGAAGCCCTTAGTGGCCAACCAGTATAGGGATGTCGGCGCCGCCCATGACCCGGCTCCTGGTGGGACCCTTCTGGCAGGTCTCTGCCCCTCAGCGCCGGGGGCGGGGGTGAGGGACAATACTTGCTGTGAGAAGCCTCCATGGCAGTCTCAGCGAAGGCGCTAGTTGGTAATTGTAGCGTTGATCGCAGAAGGCCTTCTTCCCCTGCTCCCGCAGCTTCAGGCGAAATGGCTGTGAGACCTGTTGCCAAGGCTCAGCTGAGGAAGGAATGAGTGGAGAACGCGCGAGCACGTGAGGAAAACCGTTAATACTGGACAAGAGGCAGGCTTGCGCCAGGAACGGACGCGCGCGTGCAAATTCCGCGTGCATGTGCAAAGTCTGCATGCACGTGCAAAGTCCAGGTGCTTGCACCAGATGCGGAAGAAATAGGCAAGGGAACTGCGAGCCTGGTGCGTGCGTGGGTCCTGGGGCGACTGTTGAGTGCTGACACTGGGATGTGATTCAGATCCCGCTGGTCCACCTCCTGACCCAGTGAGGTTTCGGGGTCATCTCGGAAGGGTTGTAGATGCTGGGTTTGAGGGGTGGCAGCTATGGCAAGGCCAGGGATCTCTCCCCTCAGACTGGTGCAACGACCCTGCCCCTCGCCAGAGGCAGTGAACTCCAATGGAGGGGGGGGGGCAGTCGGAGGGCTGAGCAGGCTCTTGCTGCGGGTTGAGGGCAGCTCTTGGGGCGTGGAGCACGTGCGGACTAGGGTGATGATCAGGTGTTTGGCTGGCAGTACCTGCACCTCCGGTCCAGGGACAGGTCGGTGCCTCCTCAGGAGTGCTCTTCTCTGAAAAGGCGGGAAGTGGCATGGCCCCAATAGAAGCGCCCCCCATACCTCCAAGCTTGGAGCAGGGGGTAGCCTCCCTGGGCCTCTGAAGGGGAAAGCAATGTCATTATAGGCGGTGCACCAGCAGGGGAGCAAGTGGTGGTGGCATCTCCAGGATCTCGCTTGCTGGGGCTGGGCAAGGACACCTTGTCCTCCCTTGAAGGTGTGAGCTAGTGTTGGTATCTAGCCTTGCTCTGGTGAGGGTGGGCGGGACTTAGTTTGACAGCCAGGAGCTCTTGCAAAGGCAGGAATCCCTCAGCCCATGCCCCGCCCCTGAGCTGTCAGAGTTCTGTCTGCTGTCCTGCCTGGGCCTGGCCAGTCAGAAGGGGAACTGCGGGGGGGGGGGGGCGGGGGGGGGCAAGTTTCTTGGCTGAGCAGCATTTGCAGGTGGTGGCAGCTTTGGGATCACGGCCTGTGGGTCTTCCTGCACTTCCTCTGGGAACAGTGGAGGGAACAGCTGCTGAGAATGCATTTAAGGCATCCCCCAGAGTCTGGCTGAGGGGTTCAGCAGGGCAGGCTGGGAGGGAATGCTACCCTCTGTGCACAGTCCTCTCTCTTTGTGTGGAAACCAGAAAAACCCAGCTGTGTGCTCACAAAATCGAGTTTTATCCATATTTGGGTTGCTTTCTTTGAATTTTGGTTATCAAGATTCTCCCATTTTTAAATTTATTTTTTTAGTTGTCAACAGGCCTTTATTCATTTCTATGCAGTGCTGAGAATTGAACCCAGTGCCTCCCACGTGCTAGGCAAGTACTCTGCAACTGAGCCACAATCCCAGCTCTCCAATTTTTTTGACTGTCTTCATTGCTTAGCTGTTCTGGGGACAATACTAGGCCTCCTACTGTCCTTACAGTGTAAGATATGTCACCTTTCACCAGTCCAATCCAACGCAGACACCTACAGACCCAGAGATCCACTCAGCATTCACTCTTTGGAGGTTCCAGTTGTCATGGGTCTTGGCTTTTCCTGGATGGAAGGGCACCCTGCCAGGTTTAGCTGTGAGGTTTCAAGCTCAAGCTTCCCATAACCCACTAAGCAGCCCTGCATGCTCCTCCATGCTCAGCTATTAATAACTGTCCCCCCTCCTCACTGGTGGAGTTGTGGGCTTGCTTCTGAACTGGGCAAAATATCAGTGAGTGGGGACCTGGAGGAGTGAGGTTGGAGGGAGCCTCACCTGGGACTGTTGTCCCAAGTGGGTGCTCCTTGGGCCCCTTGCATTGCCCATGGCCTTTTCTGGGTCCACTGGACCTTCAGTAATCAGTGAAGGCCGCTGGGTGAGGTTGTGGCAGTGCTCGTCTCTCCTGGTGGGATAATTCCTGGCATGGTATCCTTCTGAACCCAGTTCGAGGTGCTGCCCAGTAGGCTGCATTGGGAATCAGGGTCCTGGAAGTAATGGAATCACCTGATGGGCCAGTGCAGCACAGACTTGCAGTGGGTGACAAAGTTGGAGTTGGGTTGCCAAGAACATGGTCCTGGGGCTCAGTCTATAGGTCCTTCCTCATGCCACACAGCTGAATTGGCACTTATCTTGAACTTTCCTCTGGAGTGGCCAGAACCAGAAGCTCCTCCACTTCCCGAGTGTCACGAAATCATAGTGCTTTTGAGAAAATGGCTGGAAGATGGGTTTATGTCCCCCACCATGGGCCTCCCCACAGGCTTTCAGGCTGGGAAATTCTCACTTTCCTCTTTCTGCCACCATTTCCTGCTGCATAGGGAGGAAAAATGGACACCCTCCTAGATCTTGCCTGCCTCTGGAGTCAGGGTACTGACTGCATTGATGGACAGGGTGACCAAATGTGGGCCACAGCTGAGTGGTCCTGGGGTCTGAGGTTGGACATTCCTTGGAATGTGGCCTTGGGTTTGAGTCTATGGATAGTGTTGTGTACAAGTGTTGTTCAGTCATTTGAAAGGAATACACATTGTGGTGGTCGCAAACATACACCTGTAGGATGAACTTGCAAATATACTAAGCCACATGAAGGCCTCACTGTGGTTTGTCAAGATCATCCTGATTCACAAGGACCCGTCTTTCCCTCGCCTTAGAGGAAACAGACCCCAAGTCCTGGAAACTGCCTGTAAGACTCCAAATTTGTTTTGGAGAGGGTAAAAAAACACCAATGTTGGAGAGGACTATGATGAGTTTTAGTTAAAAATTGATTTCTAAATGTGGCATCAGAATAAAGTAATACATGTATAATATAAGCATATATCATTGTTTCTAAATTGTCATGTTAAATTTCATAAATATCTATTAGATCTCCTAAAAAGTTGATATCATCAGGAAAAAAACTCCATTTTTATCCTCTTCCTGGGAAATATTTTCTATTCCCACACTGAAATTTTTTCTTAAACTTGGTTTCAGCTTTTATTTTGACACCTGTGTTTGTATATTCAGTTTTTTTAAATCGAGGATTACTTGCATATATCATCTAATCACCTGTTTTTAATTCAATGTAATCACACACACACACACACACACACACACACACACACACACACACACGCACATTGACCAGGAGTTATTACCATTTTTTTTTTCTTTATGAGGCAGCAGAAGCACAGAGAAGATACAGAATATGCCCAAGACTCCACAGTGCATTTCCTACTGAATGTTTGTATCTCCTCCAAATTCATGTTGAAGCCCTAATGCCAATATGATGGCATGAGAAGTGGGGCCATTGGGAGGTAATCAGATTTCCATAGGCCGGTGGGGGGTGGGGGGGGGAGGCGCGGGGCATGTCTCCCAAGATGAGATTAGTTTTCTCAGAATTTCAAAAAGAGACCAGGGCTTACTTGCTCTCCACCAATTGAGAATACAGTGAGAGGCAGCCAGCTATGAGCAAAAAGAGGGCTCTTTCCAAGAATTCAATCTATCAGTACCTTGACCATGAACTTCCCACCCTCCCAAATGGGGAGAAATAAATGTTTCTTAAGCTTAGAGTATTTTGTTGTAGCAGCTAGAACTGACTAGGACAGTCAGTGAAAGGACTTTGTGAATATTCAATGAAATAATGTATGCAAAGTGGTCTATGAATATAAGCTATTGCATTATCACCTTCATCATCATTACCATTTTTTCCTAACCAAATGGCATAGGAGCTATTTTTCACACCTAATTCAATTCCAAAAGAAGCCACTGATATTTCTCCAGCCGAAAGAGGTTATGACTGCTCCAGATGAGTTACTACCTAGATTTTCAGGTTGTTTGTGGCCATTTTATGGATCTACATAGACCTTTGGCTGCTCTGTAAATGAGTTTTCTGGCCCATCATGAGATTTATACCCCTGTGCCATCAATACCATCCCCTTTTAGGGTGTCCAATTATGACCAGTCATTTACATCTTGAGCCATTCTGAAATCCATGTGGATTTTCTCTTCCTCAGAGGTCTATAAAAACATGAATGACAGGTGATGTCATTGAACAACAAAGATGGGAGAGGACAGCTTGAAGAGCATGGAGAGGAGCCAAGCAATCAGAGAAAAAATAACACTAAGAGTGGAGGAGGCCAACCTCTGTGCAGAGGGCTCTGGGAAGAGCCAGCCTGATTTCCTTCTGGGACCTGCTCTTGGGCACTGGCCTGGGCAGGCACCAAGATGTGGTTTCACCAGACTGAGGTTCTGATGGACTTGGTGTCTGGTGCAAAACTTTAATTCAACTGTTAGCTCTAAAAACAGGAAAGCATATTTCTAATCAATAAAATTTTCCCTTTTTGACAATATTATGGTACAAAATTCTGATGTCTTTTTCAGATTTAAAAATGTAGTAATAAAATATAATATTATTACAGCATAATATTTAAAACAACACAAAATGCAAGCATGGCTTTAGATTTCTCACAAAACATATTTTCCCCCAGATTAAATTTTTATTCAAATATGTCATTTATATATCTTTATGGAGTATATCACGGCAACTCAATAGACGTATACAAGTTTTATCATGCAACTTTGATATTACATCCAGGAAGTCCCTATAATGAAACCTGAAATTAGATTCATTGTGATGAATTACTTTTCCTAGAATTCATACTGTGACAGAGTCTGAGAGACTGTCTCTTCAGGCCCTTCAAGAATTAGGACATTCTAGCATTTCAAGCAGGCATTGATGCAGGAAAGATGAGTCTGGACACCTGAGGAATTTGGAGGAAGCAGATTTATTTAAGCTGCAGCAACCCAGAGGGGCTAACACCAAACAAGCTCTGGACCCCAGGTCTGGAAATTCTCTAACATTGCAGTGGGTGGTTACACAGCACAATGTTTAATATAACTTAACTCTGTTCCACATTCATAGGTTGGACAGAGGTTTCACAAGGTTTTACACAGAAAACAGAAATTTTCGCACATCAAAAAACTTGATTGGAGACTATTTTCTTTTAGGATGTAGATGAGCACAATACCTTTATTTTTATGTGGTGCTGAGAATTGAACAAGGGGCCTCACATGTGCGAGGCAAGTGCTCTATCACTGAGCCACAACCCCAGCCCTGCAGGCCTAACTCTTACAAGAAAGAGAAACCTGGCCTTTACAACAAAAAGGAGCTCAAAGCACAATGAGTGCTCTGGAAATTTTGTTGACTTCTTAAAATAATCTCTCCTTGATTAGGAGAGAGACTTGTGTGTTACAATTAAGGTGGGAGTCTTTTGGAAACTACAGCATTACCCCCTTTGATGCTCATTATTTAATCCTCTTAAGTCAAAGGGCATTATTATCTTCTTGGCTTAAAGCTTTATATAATGTAATATCATAGTTGTTGTTTCTCTTTTTCAAAAAGGAAACCTGCTTCTATTGTAGAACCACTAGTTTTAATGAAAAGAGGAAACAAACATGGAAGCAATACACAAGTTCAGAGCACAATCCATGCTATGTCAATTAAGCTTTTGAATCCTCCAAATGGTGAGCTTGGATCTCAACTGCAATGCCCTTTGAGGATTGAACTGGTACATGCGTTTGTTTTCTGATATTATTAACTATGTGTTTGATTGCTATCAGTCCTAGGGTCAAGACAAAACAAAGGACTCTGTATATGACAGAAGTAAGGGGTGGCAATGACAGTATAAGAGCTGTCTTAAAGAGTGAAACAGTCCATTTTTCCTTTTGGTTAGTATATCTTTCACCTTGTACATCCAACCCAGAGTGGCTGAAGCAGGGCTGATGTTTCCTCAAGCTTTGGGCACATTCAAGCTAGTCAGCTTCCAGAGTGACTTGAGCAGGGTTGGTGTCCTTCGGATCTTTGAGTTTCTCTGGTGTTTCCTTCTTCCTGATGCTCAGCTTAAGGGGTACCAATTAAGGAGGGAAAGCTGCAAAAGAATGTACGTAAGAATAAGAGATTTTATTTTCAGGAGGTTCCAAAGCAGGCTAAAAGGAACAAAGTATTACATAATGTATATCTCTGCATATGTACATACATGCATTGACATATTTGGTGACCCTCTAAAAATTAGAGTAAGGGATTGTAGATAGTGCTCTATGTGGGGGTGTGACAAGAGGTGGGGGATATCCCAGGAGGCTTGAACTATGTAGATTTAACTCTTTAAACAAATTTGAAAACAGCCTATAATTTCACAAGCCTGACCCAACATCGGCCTATGATCTTCCATATATTATTATTTCATCTAAAAAATGAAGTAAATTCAACCGCCTGCTCACAGGTCAGTTGCCTTCCAAAGGTGCACCTCTAAGTGGGTTGACTTTAATCTCAGAATATATTTCTGCATGGAAATCATGCCAAATGCCTTCCTGGCTCCCAAAGTTTAGGTACTGCTCAACAGCTTAATTTTACCCCTGGCTTATCCTCCTCACCCAACTTTACTTTACCAGATGCAAACCCAAGGTTGTACCTAGTTCTGCACCCTGGTCAAGGTCACCCAGTTAAGAGGGATTTAAATCCAGCTCTACCCAATCTGAAGTCTTTACTTCTCCTCAAACCACCCCTTAGCCAGACAAACTTGCTTACTTATATTTTTCCTTTCTTGATAATCTCTTGGAAGAAGCCAGTGTTAGGCTAGATTTGGTAGGTCTAGGAGGGTATTTTCCCAATAGGCTGTTTTCCCCACAAGTCCAGGTATGGCCAGTCTGGCTGTCCCCAGCCTGCTGCAATGTACTGGGGCCTCACTCCACTGCCCAGAGACCCTGTGCCCAGATGACCCTATGTCCAGGACACAGAGTCTCCTCAGGGAAGAGTGGAGGAGTAGGAGAAGGAGACACCATGGAAAGTTCAGGAGAAAGAACCAGAAGGTTCTTCCAGGGCTAGACTTCCAGAGCAGCCAAAGATCCCTCTCTATCTTGCCCTACAGGATCAGGTCTAGACCTTGCCAGCAGCTCCCAGGCTCTAACCCCACCCTCTCACCAGTGAGCTGGACCCACCTAGTCCCACCCACTGCCTGCTGTGAGGACTGCAGCCTTTATTTAGAGTGCTCACTTGTTTATTTGGATGAGTTCCCTGAGTTAGAGCCACAACTCCTCTAGGGTCCTGAGGACTGGTGTCTGGTCCTGGGGTGACAAAAGGCAGGCAGCATGCAGTGGAACTTGGTGAGGTGACTGTAATGGAGAATGATCAGTTTCCCAGCTCTTATACATCTTGAGCAGAGAAGCATCGTTGGGGTCAATTCACTGCAATGGCACCATCATGAAATGGTGGCATATGGTGGCAAGAGCAGCATCCAGCTGTTGTGGGCATAGGGCATCAGGCGTCGAAAGTCAGGAGTTGAGTATTGGTGTGAGGTGGGGGCGACTGTGGCGGTGTCAGCATGCAGCTCTGATTTAGGACTTCCTTGTTTCCTACTCATGGTGGCGGTGACAGTGGAAGAATCCAGAAACAGTGGTTGTAACAACAGATGCTTCCAGCCATGAGTGTTTTCATCTGCCATAGTGACAAGGGTTTGGCTGCAGTTGCAATGAAGTTGGCCCCAGTACTGAGTGTCACTGTCTAGTATTCATGTTAAAGTCTGGTGGCAGCAGGGTGGAGCTCCAGAGTCTGGCAGGGGCGGAAGCAACATACAGCTGCATCAGGGGTCCAGCCTCAGTATATAGGTCGGCAACCAGGTGTGGGGAAAAGTACAATGACATTGGGGCCTTGGTGGGCAGTGTTGGAGTCCATCCGGAGTTTGGAAGTTTCAGTGACGAATAATGGTGGTGGCACCATAAGAGTTCAGAAGCAGGGGCAGCAACAACAGGCAGTGTCCAGCAGTGAGCATCTTCATCCTGCAGAAGTAACAGTGGTCCGGGTGAAGGACAGGGAAGGTGGCATCCAGTGGCAATGTGGGGTGTCTGGTTGGCCGCAGCAAAGTGCTCCAGGCTGGCATGGCAGCAAGGGCATGGGATAGGGGGTGTCAGAGTGATAAGGTAACCAGTAGATGGGATGTCCTCTGTGGTGGAGGCTCCAGGCCCTGGTCTTGCGCCTGGTCGACTGGCCTGCTCAGGAAGAAGAATGCGGGAGGCGGTGGTACCCAGGCAGATGCCCAGGACCTTATGCTTCCCACAGCTGCCACGTCTCGCTCTAGCCATGAGCCCACTGTGTGTCTGCTCACCCCATCGCCTGATATAGCCTCTCTACTGAGGAACTAGGTTGTCTGCTAGGTTGGGGCAGTCTTGGGAGAGAACCTCACCATCCCCAGCCACTTCCTGCGTGGACTGTGGGTGCAGAAAGCAGAGGTCCTAGGACATCTTCACCCCAAAAGTGCATTTCTGTGGCTGGGAGTGGCAGAAGACCAAGACAGAGAACTCGTTGCCCTTAGACTCCCACTGCCACAGTGCCCTATACCCTTGTCAGCCCAAGGAATGCACTTGGAGGGTGAGGATTTTCTAGGCCCCCCCACCTCCCACCTCTGCACTCTGCTACCCCAGCACAGAGGAGATGTTCCTGGGGAGGGTGGGTGCTTTCTCCAAAGGTTGCCCCAGCTGGCAGCAGGCCTACTCATCCCTCAGAGGCTGCAACTCAGGGAGTGGGGAGTGGCAAGGTGAACTCAAAGATTAGGTGAGCAGCCTGGTGGACTCAAGGCCAATGCCAGGCATTGCTGCAATGGGCAGCATAAGGTCCTCAGCAGGTAGCTGGGTACCATCGGCTCCTGCGCCCTGCTTTGTGGGCAGGCAGGCCCCACAAGGAGCAATACCAGTTGCCTGGAGGAGCCACTGCAGAGGCCATCACAGCCTCCAGTCACCCTCTGACTCTGAGGCCTGCTGTCCCAAGCTGTCACCATCACCGCTAACAGAGCTCCACACTGAAGCCACTAGAGTCCCCACAGGGCCACCAGTGATGTCGCCGCCACCATCACTGCACTGGGACCAGACTCCTGCCACTGCCAGAGGATGAGAATGCAACTCTCTGGATGCCTGGCTTGACGTTGCCACCTAAAGACTCCTCAGTTGCCTTTGCCACCACTGCCGTAACTGAACTTCGGACACCAATACCTCCAAGCACAACACATCTTCATCGAATCGCTTACTAAGACCTTCTAGATAACTTGCAAGAGCTTCTACATCAGCACTTGTTTTTTTGCCTTGCACTTTTATTTTATGCAGAGGGGCTTCTTGAAAAAAACATAATGGACCAAACTCTGGCAGTTGCAGTGAAGTTGGCCCCAGTACTGAGTGTCACTGTCTAGTATCCATGTTAAAGTCTGGTATCATATGAAAGCCTGAGTTTATAGGGGCTGCCTGGCTCTGAAGTGGGTCTCATGTGTTGGTTTGCTAGGGTTTGCCTAATAATTGAGTCCTTGTGACTAGCTTAGCACTATAGCAGGCCCATGGAGGCCTAAGTTCACAGGAGCTGTTCTACATCTTGAATTCATAGGTCAATCTAGAACTTGGGGCCTCAAAAACTGGTCTCAAAAGTCATTCAGACCAACTTGGTCTTTAGTTTCATGGCAAAGAAATTTGGGTGCTCACTTCATTCTCTTATTCAATGTAGAAGTTGTTTCTCACTGTGCTGTGTTGCATAGGATCAGGGAAGGGATATTGCAGCTAATGTGAAAGTTTCATTCTTTTCAATACATCTTTTCTTATTTCTGGGCTTCTTTCAGGTTCTTTAATCTCTCACTTTGATTCCTTAGCTCTCACAAATGAATTTACACATTTGTAGCATTTATGCATTGGTAGCTATTCAAATGGAAGTTTCCATTGGGACATAATTGTTAAAAACTTTTATTCTGCTACCTTGCTGATGTCCTAACCTTTTTTAAAAAATTATGATTATAAACAGAACACAGAATATAATCTAATAACAAATAGAATACTAGCAATTATTACTGGTATTATTATAATTACTGTTAGTCATAATAGCCTGACTTCTATTCAGAAAAGACCACAAGTTTATACAGACTGAAACACAACAAAAATGTATTTATCAGTCGTTGAAAATATAAGGTAAATGAACAAATAGAAAATCCTTATCCTGCTGCCATTTTTGTGACTTGCAAGATCACATTGGTTATCATCTCTATTCTTAGAAACTAAAGATAAAGAAATGGAGAGGATTTCTTGAAAAATTTTCAAGGTCAGGCAAATATTCAGTACATTTTACAATCCATCAGTTAGAAACTTGATCACGCAATAACTCCTTGTTGAAAAGAGGAGATAGGCAGAAAGTCTAGCTGTGCACACAGGAAGAAGAAGAGAGGATATATGAGTGACTGTGTGAGATCCTCTGCCTCAGTAAGAAATGGACTCCTTAAAACCAAATAGTGAATTAGCGTTGCCTTGAGTAAATAAAAAATTAATAAGTTAATAAGTTATTAATAAAATTAATAAGTTATTTTCTCTTATTTATAGAACTTTAAACTGGAATATTTTATAACTATGATTCTGTATACAAATAGAATTTCTAAAGACATGCTATAACTTTATTTCTGTACATATTCCAATAACATATATGAATCTCATCTTTCATCATAAAATTCCTGAAGTGTATCTTTAATTTCTTTCTTTTTTCTATGAAATCCAAAGGGAATATGTTCTTACTCGAAAACGGTAGACATAAATTTCACCCTTTTCACTATCCTGCATTAACTTTAAGCAAAATATTAAGCTTCTTGAGTCTTGATTTAGTTATTAGTTTACTCAGATGGAGTTATTGGATTGAGTTAATGAGGTATTTATATGTAAAGTAGTCAGCCCAGTGGCACTCATAATGAATGTTCAAGAAATAATTCTCTTAAATTAGGTCCCTCATCATTTCTTGTCTTTTGTTTCTTCTCCCCTCCCTGTTTTAATTGTGGTTAAGTACAAAAAATCATGGCATGAAGTACATTCACATTAGTATGCAACAATCACCTCTGGACAACTCCAGAACATTTTCATCATCTCAAAATGAAGCTCTGCCCTCATAGCTCTGTCCTCTCAAGCCTTCATAATCACCATCCTACCTTTTGTCTTATGGATTTTATTATTCTAATTTCCTTATGGAGGTGGAATCATGACAAGTGTTGATTCCTCTTTCATTTCCTTTTACGTATACTCTATAGTTATTTTCTCAGTGGTTACCAAGGGGATTATAATACAATATCTCAAAGTTTAAACAATGTAATTTATTTGATACCAACTCAGGTTTGATTGAATACAAAAATCCCATTCCTATAATGCTGCATCTGCTTCTCTTTATATTAGTGATGTCAGAAATTACATCTCACATATTGTGTGCTCACTAGAATAGATTTATAATTATTTTATGTATTTCCCTTATAAGTTCTGTTAGAAAGAAAGTGTTATTATAAACCAAAATTATAATAGCACTTGTCATATTGTCCTGTATATTTACTTCATGTAAATTCAAGTTACTATCTAGCATCCTTTCATTCAATCTGAAATGATTCAGCCAAATTAAGAGCTGAGATTTTGGAGATAAATAAAATAGGCAAACCTTAAGGGAAAAGACTCAAATATATTAAATCAGAAACAAAACAAGAAATATTATTATAAAAGATACCACAGAAATACAAAGGGTCCTAAGAGACTATAAAAAACTATATACCAATAAATTGGACAACTTAGAAAAAGTAAATCCCTAAAAATGTACAACCTATCAAGACTGAGGCATGGAGAAATAAAAATTCTGAAGAGATAGATGAATAATAAGTTTTAATCAGTAACAAAAATATCTTATCAAATGAAGGACTCTCTAGCATTTTTGCATACAACACATCCAATGGTGATGGACTCCCCCACATCAGCACTTAATGTATCCTGAAATGTATTAATTTTGGCTTCATTTCTAAAGGACACACACACACACACACGGACACACACACACACACACACACACACACACACACACACACCGACACACACATGATAAATGGCTTTTTTCTTTTACCTCCCTCTGCTTTCTGGCTTGGAAGTTTTCTGATGAGAAAACCACTTTTGATCTTATTGAGGATTCTTCACACTTGATAGAATATTAAAAGCAACAAGAGAAGTAACCTATCTTTGCTTTTTGCAAAGTTTATAATGTGTCTCAATATGGGTCTCTTAGAATTCATCCCAGAGTTCTTTGAGCTTCTTGAACTTATGCCTCCATGTAGTTCATCATAGATGTGGGTTTTAGCCATCATGTCTCTTCTCTCTTCTTCCTGTCTGCTCATTCTGTGACTCTTACACTGTGCACATTGGTTGACTTTGATGATGTCACATCAGACTCAAGCATGTCAATTGTTTTCTCCCTGAGCTATGGATCCTTTCTTTTCCCTGCTCAAATCTGCTATTGAACTCCTCTAGTAAAATTTTCAATCGACAAACAGTATTTTTCAGTAATTTCCTTTGTATACTTTCCTTCTCTTTGTTAATACTCTAATTTTATTTATATATCACTTTCCTGGTTTTTACTCCCTTATGTTTTATGTTTTTATACCTTTATTTTATTTTTATGCAGTGCTGAGGATTGAACCCAGTGCCTCAGACATGCCAGGCAAGCACTCTACCAATGAGCTACAACCCCAGCCCCTGGTTATTAGTCCTTTATTCATGTTTTCTTTTATGTCTTTGAGTTTATTTAATACTGCTATTTTAAATTCTTTGCATAGTAAGTCCAATATCACTTAGGGACAGTTTCTGCCAACTTATTTTGTTTTTCTTTGAATGAGCCATTATTTTTATGATACTTTTTATGTACTTTGTGATTTGTACATAAATCTGTTCTTCTTGATGTTATTCTTGAAAACAGGACATTTGGAAGAAAAAGTCACATCTCTTTGGTTTGCAGATTTATACTGTACCAGAGACACCCTTCACTGATTAGCTAAACTTGCTAGGAGCTTAGAGATCAGTCCCAGATGAGGGAATAGTGTCTCCACAGTTGTTGTTGTTGTTTTTTCCCTGAGTATGCATTCTTGTCTGGACCCACATGTAGTTTCTCAACTCCCTACACACATCACTACTCTTGAATGTCTTAATTTCCCAAAGAGCATAATCCCAGCTTCTCGTTAGTGCCTTAGATGGTTTGGTGTGTGTCTCTACCTGTAATCTTTGGTCTCAGAGAGTCTGCAGGTCTGTAGTATCACTGCAGCTTTCAAAAGTTTCTGCTGCTTTTCCCCACTTGAGATCTGAATTTGTCAAACACTGCTAATTTCTTTCTAGCAACAACAAAACTACCAGTCCTCCAGGCCGTTCCCAGGCATGCTGAAACTTTGCAAATGATATCTGCTCTGCTTCCTCTTGTTCTAGTCAAGGATCTAGGAACCAGTTTTCTCCCTCCTCCAGACCAAGACCAGGCTAAACTAGGGAATAGGTGGAACAAAGTAAGTTAATCTGCCATGGAATTCCCTTCCATTTTGAGACCTTTTCTTATTGGACCTATACTTGGTTACTCTAGGCTTTTGACTGTCACTGAGCTAATTCAGCCAGTTATATTGGGCTTACATGGGGAAAACAAGAATTTGAAGCTCTCTAGCTCATCATTTCGCTAATTTACAGCCTCCTGTCTTTTTAAATGTAGCTTTATTAGTTTAAGTCAATTAATCAAGAGATATTATCCAACAAACATTTACAATGAAAAGATATTCTATTCTGTTTCTAGGTTTCTTGACAGGATGTAGACATCATTAAATACACCATTCACACTTCTGGAAGAAAGTCACTTACAATACTATTACTTGATTAAATTATTATCCACCAAGTTTGTGATTTCATAAGTAGTCCTTAATAAGTCCAACTATAAAATCACATCAGATTGACATATTGCCCCAATAAAAACAGTCTACAACAACTAACACTCACATTTTTTCTCTTTATTCTACTGCCTACAGAAGTTTTCTGTCAAAGTTTTATGCCACCTCTGCTATCAAGGTGTCTGTTTATTTTGTTGCTTCTTATGTTGCCCACTCACACTGCAATTTGAGCTTTATTTTACCCAAATAGCCCATATTTTGTAAGTTTTGAAGCAACTTAACTTGAAAGATGGAGACTGTCACCTAAAATCATTTAAGGTATTTGAACTGACCATGACTCTCTATATCACATAACTCAATCCTTCTTGATCCAGATATGGACATGATAGACCATATCAATGACACTGAGCTAATTTGTCATGAAGTTATAACACAACAGTTTCCTTATTCATAGACTCATATTATTTCTATTATTTCATACTTCATCTGTCCTTATACCAATTACTCTGATAAAAACTAAAATTGAACACTATGGCATAGTCATTTCCAGGGACGATACTTAAAATGTTTAATAGCTGGAATTGAGTCCTAGGGGAGAATTCATCATTTCATATCTTAATTCTGTTAATGTAGAAGGTATGTGTGAATTCAGGAGATTGAATGAGATAGCTGGGGATACAGAACGCTCATGTGGATCCAAGTACGGCCATTTACTAATAAATAAAGTATGCCCATATTTTGATAGAAGAATAAGAGAAAAGATCAGGTCATTTCCTTATTTTTTTTGTCGTCTACCATAATTTTTTTCAAGTCAAGACTATGTTTTGATAAGATCAATCTTTTCTGAAACAAAATATCAGATGACTTACCTGGCAACTTCTCCTGCTTTAGGAAACTGATGGGCAACCGGTTGCCAGGCAACCACTAATTTCCTTCTAGCAACAACAAAAATGAACTGGTCACATTTTTCTCAATAAAAAACAAAGGCTATGTCTGTAGAGGACTGAACAAAACCAGGCCAGGATGCTGTCATCGGGGTCTCTTATGAACACTGTCCATAATCAGATAACTAAGAAATTATTCTTAAATAATATCTTAAAATAGAAAAACTATGAGAGTTAATTGCATCACAAATGAGATAAATAGCATCCAGGCAAAAATACAAGCAATAGACAGTTAAAATTGCCTTCTTTTCCAATATTCATATTTCAATAGCTATATTTGTTAGAAATTCTGTACCATTCAAACTAAAGTACAGAGTGATATGCCAGGATTCATGCTTCCACAGCATAAATTAAAACATCTTCATTGAGTGTCTGTTGCATTTAGGAAAATTCTAAAATATATTTCTGTATCATTATATATCTCCTTTGTCTGTTTCTCTAAGTTGACTAGAAGTAAAATAAATCTTTGGAGCTCTTTTGTGGTAAAAGGAAAAAAAAATGTGTGGGTAGAAAATCGTTATTACCAAGACTTAGAAGACAGAAGAATGTCAAAAGACAGAGTACACAGGAGAAGATGTGAAAAATAAAGGCAGCCTGAGAACAACATTGTGTAAGGAGACTTTATCAACTAAGCTTACAAAAACTGGTTTTCATGCCTTTTTAACCAATCTGTCTTTTCTGTCTGCCAAGATGCAGCTAGTTCATCAACAAAACCTGAAATTAAGCATTCTGAGGACGAAGTAGGTAGCTTTTAGACTTCATTACTGCTTTATTGAATCCAATTATATATTTAAATAAAAGAGAGAGAGAGAGAAGAAAATAAGCTATGCAGATTGAAAAAGAGCGGAAACAACGTTTTAAACAAGAAAATATATTAAGAAGATAAATTTAGCAATATGGGTGTCATGGATGTCAGTGGGGACCATAAGGCAAAATGACATATTTTCCTAATCCCAGGTTCTCACAAAGCTTCATCCCATATAGTTTATGAGTTCACACTGCAACATTGGAATCTGTAAACCAAAAGCCAAGAGAAGCCATTTGCTATCATTATTATTCAAGCCAGTTCTGGGTATTATTATGCCAATATGACTGCTTCTTCATTTTGGTAAACAACATTTTCTCAATATTCTTCCCATATAATATGATAAAAGGTGACAAGGTGAAGAAAGTCAATATCCTTTAAAATAAATCATATTAAAACCTCTCAACACTGATTTTCTTTATTAATATTTAACTTAAATATTTTATTGTAATAGCCATCAGAATGATATGTGAGAATTAATAGGCACAGTTAAGTTACACAGTTATCATGAAAAATTTCTGATAAGAGTCCACTGTATAGAATAGGAGTATTTTACTCTCACTTGTACTTTAAAAAGTCTGAGTCTGCTTTCATAGAAAAATGCAAATCTAGAGAAACTATCTTATGAAGAGATACAAGAAAAAAAGTAATCATATGTAAAATACTATACAGAACATAAACTTTGGATTGAAAATGGGAAGAAAATAAACAAGAAGGGAGATCTTGTATATCTTAAATAACACTGATGATACATTTCAAAATAGAAAACCCATTTAACCTGTGAACTGTCTATATACATATAGAAAATCAAAACTCAGAAATTCTTGACACCCCTAAGTAGCATCCAAACTTAAAAACTGGTTCATCTATATCAATCTCCTTTTCCCAGTATCACTTGATTCCCGCTTATAGAATCAATTCCATCACAAGTGTCTAAAGCTAATTCAGATCACAGCCAATGTTTTATGGTTTGGGGCTATACATCAAACCATTCTTCATGAAATACATAGAGGTGGTCATTGTACTTCCTAGTTTTCCAACTAAAGGGAGATTAAAAGGCTGAGAGTCTCACTGGTTTTGCTCTGAAATCCATTACCACATGGACACCAAATTCATGCTTCTCAAGTCTACTACAAACCAGTGACTGAACACTGTGAGCATACCTGGGCAGGTCCCATCTTATGAGAAGTGGGAGGCTTTTTGTAAATGGCACTGGCTCAGGAATTCCCAAACAGCTTTGCAGAACCTTTACTAGGTTGCACAGCAGCCCAAGGGGCTTCTCACCAACCTTCACTCCCATTCCCCTTCTGTCAGGGTCAGATTCCAGACTTCTGCATCTCTCTCCCCATTTTTCTCTCACACATTTCTTCTCATAAAATCCTTGAACTTTAAACCCCACCTTGATGTCTGTCTCTCAGAGGTTCTGAGCATACATGTGAAATGTGAAAAATGGATTCTTACCTTCTTCTCAATCCCTAACTCCTTTTTTAAATAATTTTTTATCTGTTCTTTTTAAATCTAGTGACAGTAGAGTGCATTTTGACATTTTATACATACTATAGAGTATAACTTCCCATACTTGTGGTTGCACATGATGTGGAGTTACACTGGTGGTGTATTCATATATGAACATAGGAAATTTATGTCTGGTTTATTCAACTGTCTTTCCTATTTCCATCTCCTTTCCCTTTCCTTCACTCCCCTATGTCTAATCCAATGAACTTCTGTGCTTCCCTGACCACCCTCCCTTATTTTGTGTTAGCATCCATATATCAGAGAAAACATTCAGTCTTTGGTTTTTTGGGGGGTCAACCCCTAACTTCTTGTCATTTGTTTCCTAAGGACATCAGGTCTTATGTCTGAACTACTTCTGCCTTAGTACTTTGTTGTCAGTTTCAGGATAACAACTATAACCCAATATACTAATAATAACTAGGTTCTTTAAGTTCAAGTACAGACTTTATAGACAGAATTGTCTGCTAAACTAATCTTCAGTATAAGGATAGCTCCCTGTCCACAAAATTTCCTGGGATTGAACTGGAACTTTTTGCTACAATATATTACTTCATGCAATTCCCCACCACCAATTGGATTGTGACTAGAGATTCCTGAAACCCTTGCATCAGATTTCCTAATCAGTGACCTCTATAGGTTATTGACTACCACAGTACTTTTCCAACTTCAATGAGTAGATCCAGTAATTTTAAATCCTGTTCTATCCATGTCCCACCGAATTCTAGGATACAATAGTGGGTATTTAGTTAAAATTCTTGAATACTCAGTGTGGTGAGCCGTTCCTGCGGACTGTGGTCGCCATTACATGATGGCGCTGGCTCCATTGTGGTCTGTGAAGGACAACTCCATATCAAAGAGAGTTGGCGTGTTCCCAGCTCCTTATCAGAGAAAGTTGGCGTGTCGTTTTCTAGCACCCTGTGAGAAGGGTACACGTGGCAGCTTTGCATTGGGGTTCGCGGTGCTTTATTAAGGCTGGGAGGGGCATCCGAGGTTTTAGTAGAAGTAGTAGAAGTAGAGTAGAAGAATTATAAAAAGAATATCAAGGGCCTGAATAAACTGCTGAAAGAAGATTCCTGAGTCGCGTCTTCCTTGCGGGCAAGGGGGGTCGCGACAAGTGGTGCCGAAACCCGGGAGAAAAGAAACAAACACCCAGGAACCAGAACTTTCAGCAGTCAGGGAGGTGCACCGGTAAGTCCCAGGTAACGTGGGACCCGCTGTTAAAAAGCGGGAAGCTCCTCTGTAAAGAGAGGGTGCTACATCTTATAGCAATTGCACTCTGAATTTTTGTTCTCTTTCTGTGTATGTTCGTTTTGTTTTGTGTACTTTCACTTTCAATTTCTGTGTTTTCTTGTGTTGCGTCATGGGTGCCGTGACTTCAAGTCCACTTCTTTTGGCCTTAGATGGCCTTTTACGTTCCAAGGGACTGGAGGTGAAACGCAGTACCTTAGAGAAATTTTTACAGAGGGTAGATACAGCTGCACCGTGGTTTGCATTTTCAGGCAGCCTCACTACACCCAGCTGGGATAAATTAGACAAAGACCTTGACTTTGCTCGTGAGCAGGGCATGCTAGAGGGCGGGGTGATACCCCTCTGGAAGATGGTCCATAGTTGTCTTACGGATGGCAGATGCCAAGAAGCGCTTGTTAAAGGGCAAGAGGTTTTAAAACAATTGCATGAAGAAAAATCAGAAACAACAGAGAGCGAAGTGTCTCAGGAAGAGGGGAGTGTGCGGGACGTGGAGAACGGGAGGAGACTGTATCCAGATCTCAGTGTGCTGCGCACGCCCCCATGCAAAAGTGGGTCAGAAGTAGAAGATAATGAAGAGGAGGAGCTGGAGCTAGGGAGTTTAGGTACAGGGAACAGAGATAAGCAAGGGCTCAAGAACAGACAGCCTCCCGATCCGCCTCCGTATGGCGGGGGTGTTTCAGGACGAAGTTTCCACGCCCAAACAAAGAGGGCTGCCACTGCTTTCCTCTGTTCCTCAGGGCTGGCATATCGTTGCTATTGACATTAAAGACTGTTTCTTTTCTATTCCTTTACATCCTAAGGACTCACAGCGTTTTGCCTTCACCCTTCCCTCGTGTAATCACGAGGAACCAGATCAAAGGTTTGAGTGGGTTGTTTTACCACAGGGAATATCCAACAGTCCTACGATTTGCCAGATGTATGTAGGGAAGGCACTCGCACCTCTCAGGCAAAAATATCCTTCCATCAAGATTATTCATTATATGGATGATGTATTATTGGCAGCCAAATTAGAACAGTCAGTTTATGAGGCCTATAAAGACTTGGTGAAGTTGTTAGCTCAGTATGGATTACATATTGCACCTGAGAAGGTTCAAACAGGGGATTCTATTAAGTATTTGGGAGCAACGATTGGATATGACATGTTAAAACCACAAAAAGTTACTATAAAAACTCAAGATCTCCAAACTTTAAATGATTTTCAAAAACTGTTGGGAAATATTAATTGGATAAGAGGTTATTTACATATTCCTAATATCGTGCTCCAGCCTTTGTATGCTATTCTTAAGGGTGATCCAGATCTTACTTCGTACCCTCACTAAAGAGGCCAGAGCGGCCCTTATAAAAGTAAAAAAAGCTATACAACATGCTACTCTATGCAGGCTCCAGAGTGATAAACCTTTCCAGTTATGTGTGCTTGCCACTATGCGGCAGCCTACTGGAGTACTGTGGCAAGATGGGCCTTTACTATGGATCCACCCACATGTATCCCCAGGAAAATCTTTAGAATACTATCCTGATGCTGTTGCAGCATTAGCACTTAGAGGGATTCAACAGAACATTCAATTTTTTGGACAAGCACCTTCTTCTCTTATCATACCCTATTCTAAAGTTCAACTTAATGTTTTGTGTGCTACTCTGGACAACTGGGCCATTCTATGTTGCTCGTTTCAAGGAGATATTGATAATCATTACCCTTCTCATCCATTACTCCATTTTGTTAAAGAACATCCCATCATTTTCCCTAAAGTAACTTCACCCACTCCAATTCCGGGGGCTGTTAATATTTTTACTGATGGCTCTAAGTCTGGAATGGGAGCTTATGTGATTAATGACTCTCCCCCTGTCCAACATCAATTTACTCCTGGAAATCCACAATGGGTAAAACTACAAATTGTCATTGAAGTTTTTAAACAGTGTTCTTTTCCTTTCAATCTCATTTCGGACTCCATCTATGTGGTGCAGGCGCTCAAAATTCTGGAGGCTGTAAGAGCTATTAGTAACACCCATACTGTGTCTACTTACTTTAATCAGCTTCAACAGCTTATCCGTAGCCGTACTGCCCCTTTCTATCCAATGCACATTCGGGCTCACACCTCTCTTCCTGGCCCGTTATCACAGGGTAATGCCTGTGCTGACTCAGCAACTAGAAGCCAGTTGGTATGTTTGGCCTCCTCCTTAGAAAAAACTAAATTGTTTCATCACAACTTTCATGTCAATGCTATGACACTGTGTAGACGTTTTTCCATCTCCAGAACAGATGCTCGTCAGATAGTATTACAATGTCCCCATTGTGTCACATTTCTTCATCCTCCTACTTATGGTGTAAACCCACGAGGATTGAAGCCATTGGTCGTCTGGCAAATGGACGTAACTCACGTGCCTGACTTTGGTAACCTCAAATATGTACATGAAGTTTCTATTGACACATACTCTGGAATTATTCATGCTTCTGCTTTATCGAGAAAAAAGGCACGTAATGTTATTACTCATTGCTTAGAGGCATGGGCAACATGGGGTGCACCTGCATCCCTTAAGACTGATAATGGACCTACTTATACTGGCAGACAGTTTACATCTTTTTGTTCTACTATGGAAGTACAACTTGCTCATGGGTTGCCTTACAATCCTCAAGGGCAAGGCATTGTTGAACGTGCCCACCGCACCTTAAAAAAAACCTTAGAAAAACAAAAAGGGGGAATAGGAGTTGACCACACTCCTAAAGAACGCCTGTCCTTAGCTCTTTTTACCATTAATTTTTTGAATTTGGATATTCATGGCCGCTCTGCGGCCGATAGACATGTGTCCCCTCAGCCCTCTGTGACTGGCTATGTTAAGTGGAAGGATGTTCTTACGGGCCAATGGAACGGCCCTGACCCCGTGCTGACATGGGCACGAGGATCTGTATGTGTTTTTCCCCAGGATCGCACGGAGCCGCTGTGGATCCCTGAATGCCTGACAAAAAGAGTTTCGAGATCTACTAACCAGCAGCAGGAGGTGCCACAACAGTCCCATGATGAGGAGCTTCATTCTGATGAGTGCTCTGGCTCTGATGCTGGTGCCAACAGTACAGATGACACCAATGCAGTGGTGGGCAGTGGCACGGGCATGGCCAATGCCAATGCCAGTTCATAGTAATTCTAGTGTCCTCCCCACTCTTTTTTCTACCTCATGTGAGATGTCTGCTCCTTGTACCTCTCCTAGAGGGGACATGGAAAATATTTTTAATCAGTCTCAAGTTATCTCACAGGAGTTTTTTGTTTCAGTCTTGGGAACACTAATTGTATTAACCTTAAGACCAAAAATTGACTACCTGGGAGGACCCATTGCAGTCCAGTCGAGTCTCAGGGAGTATTCTCAGTGCTGTATTGAGCCAAGTAGTTTCAGGGAAGCAATCAGGCTCAGGAACCCCCGCAACTAGCTCTGTTTTAAACATAACTACTTTAGCTATTATCTCCAAGGTATTAATCCCAATGCCTCCTTCTTCTAATAGTACTTGCTATGCCACTCATTTCAAGGCCTCTCCTTACTGTACCCCTAATTTTGGTTTTCCCCCGACATTTACGCCTTGTCAGGATCATTCTTGGGAAAAACATCAAGTTACTAAAGGTTTCTCCTTTTGCCCCCCTCTGAAGAGATATGTTTATAACTTTAACAACAATGCCAACTCCTCTACAGAACAGGTTGGTCTTGGTTTCAATGGCTCATTTCCAATGAGAAGGGGGCTTCAGCCGATATTTCCACATTGGCTCAATTACTAGGAGCCAAAAGTTGGCTGGCTAATGTTTCTGGCACTACTAAGGAGAGTGAACGAGGTAATAGGCTTACATCTCTTTCGTTCAACTCTGTTACATTATGCCACATTGCCTCCTGCAATGGTCTGTATCCAATCCCCGTTCCTGTTCCTTTTAGCTAATCACACCTCATCGGGGATGCTGGATTGTTCTATTATTACCTGTTTCTTATCTGAGTGTTGAAATGGTTCTTGGACTGTAGCAGTAATTATAAAAATTCCAACTTTTGTCCCAATCCCAGTCACTGCGGATCCAGATAAATTTCCTATTGTAGAGCTACTTAGAGTCCACAGAGATTTTGGAATCACGACAGCTATAGTGACAGCCGTGGCGGCATCTGCTGCTGCAGCAGTTACGGCCGGAGTAGCCATGGCCAGTCAAGTACAAACTGCTGCCACTATTAATCAAGTTGTTCAACAAACGTCCACTATACTTGAATCGCAAAATGCGATTAATCAACATATTTTGTCAGGGATTTTAGCTACCAACCAGAAAATAGATTTTCTTCAAGCTCAGGTAGAAGAATTGGCTGACTTAGTACTTTTGGGCTACATTGACCAACGTGCACATTTATGTATAACCTCTGTCAGATTTAATGATTCCAGAAATGCTTCCCACATCATTGGTGGATATCTGGCCGGAAATTGGTCCATGAAAGCAAAAGACATGATCCAGTCTCAACTAACCCAGATAGCTGTCTTAAATAGTACCCGTGTCGATCCCGTGACTCTGGGTCAATTCACCAATTGGATATCTTCTGCTTTTTCCTTTTTTAAAAAGTGGGTGGGAGTAGACATTTTTGGTGCACTGTGTTGTTTTGGTATGTTCCTCTGTTTGTGGTTTCTCTGTCGCCTTAAAGCTCGTAGTGCTCAAGATAAGGCTATGATCATACAAGCTCTTGCTGCTTTAAAAACTGGCAACTCGCCACAGGTCTGGCTTGCGCATCTTAAACACTAAACTTTTGACATGGTCATTGCACCCCAAGTTATTATAACATTACACTGGGATTGACATGTCTTTCCTCGTTATTCTCTTAGTGTCAGAAAGCCCTTGCACTCTGCCGGTCTTACTACCATTGCATGCAGATGGGTTTCTACACTAGTGCCTTTGACATGGTCGTTACACCCCAAGTTATTATAACATTACACTGGGTACGACATGTCCTTCTTTTGTCTGTCTTTTAGTGCTGGAAAGCCCTTACACTCTGCAGGTCTTGTTGCCATTACACACAAAAGGGTTTCCACACTGGTCTTTATCTATCACTTTAAAGTCCGTGCCTTTCTTTCAGGGTGCTGCCAACTTGTTTGTAGTTGTACTTCTACACAGCCACAGTTCAACCTCAGCTATTCCCTCTTACTCACCATCGTCACGATACAGGATGCGAGACAAGGCACTGCACTTGAGTGATCCATTAAAAAGAGGGACCTCAAGGGGAACATGTCCTATTGCATGCGAGTTTAACGTGTCTCCGCCCCGCCCCACAAAAAAAGGCGTCGGCTGATATGGTGTCAGGTCTGGGGAAGGCGCCCCCTGGGGCTGGCCCATACTATGCAGCCACTTTTGCACAGTGGGATAGGACCTCTACTCTCGCCTGTATTGTCTTAGTGAAACAAAAAGGGGGAGCTGTGGTGAGCCGTTCCTGCGGACTGTGGTCGCCATTACATGATGGCGCTGGCTCCGTTGTGGTCTGTGAAGGACAACTCCATATCAAAGAGAGTTGGCGTGTTCCCAGCTCCTTATCAGAGAAAGTTGGTGTGTCGTTTTCTAGCACCCTGTGAGAAGGGTACACGTGGCAGCTTTGCATTGGGGTTCGCGGTGCTTTATTAAGGCTGGGAGGGGCATCCGAGGTTTTAGTAAAAGTAGTAAAAGTAAAGTAGAAGAATTATAAAAAAAATATCAAGGGCCTGAATAAACTGCTGAAAGAAGATTCCTGAGTCGCGTCTTCCTTGCGGGCAAGGGGGGTCGCGACAACTCAGGGTATTAATTGGCTAAATATAAACCCATATCTAAGAATTAACAAGGAATAGCATAAAGAGAATAGTCATCCTTAACAGAAAATTTGTACAAGGGGGAAATCAAAGTCATCAGACCTAGGCTCTGTTGAATTGAAAGCAAGTAATTTAAGGACCTAAAATACACTATATTTGAAGACATGATTTTCTAGCTTTTTTATCAATTTGAACATACAAATGTAAACTTTAGATATACCCATCAAAGAATGAGATTAAAGTAATGTGAAATAGAAACTTAATTATTATTAAAATGTGGGGAAGTGTTACTCTGGTTTCTTAATTAATGTTAAATTGAATTGATCCTTGCTCTGAATCATATGTGAACAAACATGGCCTATTGAATTGATTCTGACCCAGGACTATATTTTATTTAGTCCTTGGTCCCATTAAGAAAATCCATGGTGCTTTTGCTTAGGGAAAAATGCCACATTATCACCAACAGAGTATTTCTTAATCAATGACTGCTTTCCATGTTAATAAAAATGTTGCCCATCTGCTGTTGTCAGGTGTTCAATTTTATGAAAAATGCCATAGCTTTGGAGACTATAGTTTAAGAGAGTAGAAGTAATAGTAATAAAATGCTGGCTATCCTAATAGATTTATTAAAGACATCCCACAAATGAAGGAGACCATTGGCCAGAGCTCCCATCTAACATACTATGTGTGGGTCAGGACGCTCTCCACATGCAAATTCTTTTTATTAGCATTCTAAAATAATTTTTATTTATTATTTTCTAGGAATAGACTTTAACAATTGTCAAATAATTATGTTTCAGGAGACAGCTTTTTTTCTTTTTATAATTAGAATTTCTTGGGTTCTACAACTTTAAATAGAAAACTGCCTTCTATTATATGTATGTTTGTGAAGAGAATTAAAAATTCCTGAAGATAAGTGAACATAGCTGAGAAAATAATTAACCCACCAAAAAAAATATAAAAAACACATTTCTCTTAGTGAAAAAGAATTTGGATCTGTAAAATTAAAAATAAAATCTTCTTTGAATATTTAATTTTTAAAAAATCTTATAGACTAAGTATTGTTTATGATAAATTTAACTAGAGGTTCTTACAGATCTTAGTATTTTTCCATTAGTTCTTATATCTTTAAATTAGTTAATTTGTGACATTTTCATTTAATAAGGAATAAATCTTATTTTATCTCAGATTACCTTGCTTTTAGGGATGGAACTCAAATCTTCTAAATTACATCCCATCATTTTATTAATCATCTAATATTTGACTTGATATATCCATTAAGTTTGGACGTGGAGTGTTTCTGTCTGAAATAATTTATAACTGCCATTTAGAGAATGTTTCAGAATGTTGAATACCCAGTTGGATGCTATACCTTTAAAATTGTAGTGATTTTGTTTGCTTCTTAAAAAATGAGATTAACGAGTATTCTGCAAAACCATTAAAGTCCTAATAAACAAGACTACAAACCCATATATATGAAAGGACACTAAAGAGACATCAACTAACTACTGTGTGGTATCTTTAGATGGATCTTCAAAAAGAGAGAGAACATTAGAGGCAAAGGTTGGGAAATCTAAATAAATTCCCATTTGACTTATAGTGATGTAATGATATTAAGCCCAATCTTGACAAACATCATAATTATATATAAATATTAACATTGGAGGAAAATGGGTAGAAAGTACACAGGAACCCTGAACTGTCTTTTTTTATGTGAAAATATGGGCAGCATTTTTATTTTTATTTTTTTATTAGTTGTTCAAAACCTTACAAAGCTCTTGACATATCATATCCGAACTGTCTTCATAACCTCTTGATAAATATGAAATTACCCCCTAAATTATAAAGGTTAAGAAAAATGTAAGACTACCAACATTTTTAATTTGACACAGGAAACTAAAGACACTTTGAAAGCTTAAGTTAGGTGATGTGGCAAGGCACAGTGGTGCACACCCAACTGTTCAGGAGGCTGAGGCAGCAGGATCACAAGTTTGAGGTCAGCCTGGGCAACTATGGAAACCCTGAATAAACTATAAAAAGGTCTGGGGATGCAGCTCAGTGGTAGAGAACTTCTGGGTTCAACCCCCAGTACTGAAAGAAAGAAAAGCAAACAGTGATGGGCAGGTGATGATCACGTACTTAGGAACAACAGTTCAGCTATTCTGAGGCTGACTTGTGCTTCCATTATGGCTTTTTTTTAAGTAGTATTTTCTGATTTTTAAAGCAACTTTAGAATTTAATGAATTAAACAACCACTGTTTCCAACACTGATAAAAGGAGATAGCAGGAGGTTCAGCTTTGGCATTCTTATCCACATTGCACATTACATAAAGAAAAAATTTTTTTTTCAAAAACAACTTTTACATTAATAGGCTAGTCTCCTTTATGAATGAAAAAGGAGACACAACAGTAGCAACTTGGAAAGAGTGTAAGATTAGATAGAGACACAAAAGTTCATTGAAGAAAGGAATTTGCTTGTATTTTCATATCTCAGCTCTTATTCTACAATAAAATGGGAGTAGGACATTCCATCCATAACTCTGTGGCTCTCAACAAGCAGCCCGATTTCCTCCATCAACATCTACTTAACTATGATTATTACTTTATTTGAAGTAGCATCTATGAAAACATGGCTTATATCAAAAAAATAAGTCACTTGTCATCATCACCCATTTTCCATAGCTACATCTATATTTTTCATTTGGTTTGACCACAGTGATTTTTTTTTCTTTCTTTTTCTCCTTTTTTTGGCTGAGAAAGTCACCGTTTAATTAACAGTACAGTATATTTTTCCTCTTTTAAATAAAGTTTTTATTAGTGCATTTTAATTACACATAATGCTGGGGTCTGTTTTGATCAATGGAGACATGTATGGAATATAATTTGCTCCATTTCATTTCCAATACTTTTACTTCCATCTCTTACTCTCTCTTCCTGCTCCTCCTCCTCTACTGGTCTTCCTTGTATTTATTTATTGTTTATTAAATTGATGCTTTAAATACATACATAAAAGTGAGATTCACTCTGGTGTATTCATATATGTATATAGCAATTTGGTCAATTGTTCCTCATTTCCTCCCTTTTCCCATTCCTCCTCTCTCCCTCTTTTTCCCCTTCTATATTCCATTGCCTCCCTTGTATCTTTATTGATCTTAGTGAATTGAGAAATACTTTTTGAAAAACCATCTGCCAATGAACATTATGAGAAAATCAGTGCCCCAGAACATTGCTCTTACTTCTGGGAGCCAAAGACAAATTGGAGTGCTCTAGAACATTAGTTTCCAACGTTCATGGCCTCTGAATAATCTCTTTAGTCAGTACTTACCCAGACACCTAATTCTACAAGTTATTCACAAAATCTGGAAACATCAATAAATATAGCATCACCAAAGACATCTAAAATCTGCTAAAAAAATTCTAAATGTTTCCAAACACTATGGATATCCTATGGGTATATTTTTTTAAAAAGCGAATACATTTGGAGCAGTTCTGATTGGATTTTTTTGGATGAAAAAATCCAAAGATTTCTGTTCAGCATCTCCCATTTCACCCTCCATACAATAATGTTTTGAAAGCAATATTTTATAGATAGATAAATAGATATAGAGATCTACATTTTTATTTTTTACTATCTCTTTTACATCTGACTTCATGTTTTAAATCCTGGTACTACCAAGGCAAATTATACTAAGAAATAATTAATGTGTTTTCTCAATTTTATTATGCAAAGACATTATTGACTAAATATCCAATAAAATTGTATTCCCAAAATACATATAATCAGAGCTTCTGATCTATGTGAAATAATTTGTCTTACATCAATAAATTAATATACCCCCAGCCCAAAACAAATTGTGCTTTAGTTATCCTATACAGTTTTACAATAGAAATGTGTTATTTCAGATTTTAAAACTTTGAATCATAGAAAGCTATTAATGAACAATGTTACATTTATGGTTAACTATAAATCCAGAACTCAAATTTGGGAATCAGTGCTTTAGGGGAAGGCACTAATAAATTTCCAGTAGGTGCTTAATTAATATGGTTAATTAATTGATGTTCAAAAAATATTTTTAGTTTTCAGGTCTGTGCATCTTCACCATAAACGAAGCAAGCAGGCTTACGGAATTAAAATAAGGTTAAAAAATGAGGAAAGAAGAGAAAGATTGGTAGACAAGAAAAAAATTCGGAGTGTATCAAAGAAGTTGGGGTCTAAAAGTGGGGACAACAGTCACTGATTCTTCTGTCTGGATAAGAAGTCATGCTAATAAGGGGGAGAAGGAAAAGGCCAAGGAATGGGTGTCAGGGAAACACTACAGTACCAAAGCAGAAACCTTGCCTGTTCACGTTGATTCACTGGCTAAAATTTCACACTAACTTACCTAGTGTTTAATATTTTTTTTCATTTCTTAAAATTTCTTACATATTCTTCTCTGTTATTTCTTAAATACCAATTTTAAATGTAGATGAATTTAAGAATATTTAAGAAATAATATGCAAAAGCAATAGGAGATAGAGACAGTGATATTCACAAAGCAATATTTGCCTTTACAATAGTTGTCAAATTCTCAATAGATCTTGCATTCAGGATGAATTTTGATTAGACCATGTGACTATTCTACCCAGAACAGATATATCACCTTGAAGCAAAATCAATGCTGCCATGCTTGCCTATTCAAACAGCTTTCTTTTCATATCAAATTTTGCTTTGTCCTTTAAAATCAGAAAGGGCACAAGAATTTAGCTAAGGAAGTATAAGGCATTGACAGAAGAAATTTGGGAATAAATGAGTGACATGGACTATAATCTGTCACATAACATAATTGTTGGCTATGTTCAGGAAGAATCTTTAATACTATAATTTTGTAGTTAAAATTCTGCTTCTATTGTCCATATTTACAATAATCTCTTCACCCAAAATCTCATATCCTTTTGCTATAACAGATTCAATAGTCTTGGAGAATGGTTTTGTATACAGCTGGATTTGCTAACACCTGACTCTCTGGGATTATGGCTAATGGAATTGTGGCTAGATGCAAGAAAGCTAAGTAGCATCTGCTATGTCCCAAAAGAATTGTGTGTGCAAGCTGGAAACTGAATGTATTGATGCAATCTAAGTCAGGCAGAGTCAGGGGTATAAGACAATGTCATAACAAATTCTTTTCATGTGCAGTTTTGCCTGTTCTTAACCAGCCAGTCCTGGGTTTAAAGTAACCCATTCTTAACAGATATCCTCTCCTTGGGACAGCAATTGTTAAAGTTCCCCCTGATATTTCTGTAAAGTAGTCTCATATAACCACTGCTTTATAGAAGTGATGCTTTATAGCACTTGGATACAATGCAATTTAACAGGAGAAGCAATTTATTCAAAATCAGTCTCCCTCTCCAGAATAGTCAATTTACTGAGAAGGTATGAACAATTAACTCCTTCTGAGGTGTTTCCTTGCTCAGGCTGCTTAGAAGGATCTGATCCTATATTTATATGTATTAGAAATTCAAGTTCCTATGGCTGGAGTGCCACTGAGATTTCCCCTAAGGTTTTATTTGCTTATTTTAATGGAACTCCACTGTGTAGTTAAGAATGCCTAATGTAGGTGAGAGCTGCCCAGATTATTTGTAATTTGCACAGACACGTCTGTCCACTAGATAGTATGGTCTGATACATGTAGTGCTAGGAATCTTAATGAATGTAGACTTCCAGATCAGTTTTCCCAGCTTTTCCATGAGCTCTAGAAGGTCAAACACAATAACTTGGGACAGAATGCTACTTTAAAGAAGTATCCTATGAGAAATATGTATATCAACAGTCCACAGTCCCTTTTTTATGGATTTTCAATTTCCACTGGTGCATTGTAGTCTAATGCTTACTTATGTGTTGTTCATTCATGTTTCCCTTGCTGATTTCTTATGAACATTTTGTTCCAGTCTCTCATAATACTATGTTAACTAGGATGCATAGTATTTACTGGCACATCAAAAACTTCCTGAAATTTGCATTTCCTTGGGATCAACTCTCTTGCCACACCCCAATTGCATATGACAGTTACTTCACTGTGCTTCTCTTGAATATGGTTCAATAAAAGAAGCAATTTATTCTAAAGTTGTATACCTGTAGAATAGATCATTTACTTAGGGGAAAAAATAATACTTTCAAAGATGTTTACTTGTCCAGGCTTATTAAAAGATCTAATTATATATGTGACTTTCAAATTCAAGCTCACTGCTTTGAATTGCACATTTTTCTCAAAGTCACAATGTATGTGTTTTTATGAAATTACAAATCGAGAATTTAGATAGTTTGAATTTCATGTACATTAAGAAATATTTCAAAAAGTTAGGAATAAAATTCATAATTTAAAAATATATCTTTTGAGGTTTGGCATTTTATACATATTGATAATGATGAAAAATTATAATAGCAGAAAAGCCTAGTCTCTGCACCCAAATTCTTTCTCTGAATCCCATTCTTCAGAAGTGTCCATTTTGGTTATTAAATCTTCTAATATTACTATAATTCTAAAGGATATGTTTATATGCATATATCCATATTCTTGGTGCGCTAGGCAGGGGTCTCCAGGGTAACAGAATCAATAAGAGATAAAATACATGCACAAACACACACACACACACACACACACACACACACACACACTGAAGTTGTTAATGCAATTATGGAGACTGACAAATCCAGAGAGCTGCCAGGTGAGATGGGAAGCTGGAGACTCAGGGGAACTGATATTTCATATTTCCACTCTGAGGGTCAACAGACTTGAGACCCAGGACAAACCAGTGTTTCAGTTTAAGTCCAAATGAAGGAAAAAGCCAATGTCCCAGTCAAAGATCATGACTAAGAATTCCATCTTACTCAGAGGAAGGTTGACCCTTCTGTTCTTTTCAGGCTTTCAACTGATTGGATGAGATATACTCTTACTAAATAAGGCAGTCTTCTTCAGTCTGAAGTCTGGCTGGGCACAAAATCATGAGCCATTCACAGCCTTGTAAATACAAACAGCAATTCTTTATTCCCAAACTCTCACCGGCACTCTACACGCACGTTCTAGGAAATCCACCGGCACTCTACATGCATGTTCTGGGGAAAAATCCACACCTCCACTGGGCTCTGCATCCCAAAATACTCTCTGAATCCCATTAGAACTCAAGGGGAACTCAAGGAGCGGGGTGTACCTGAGGCAGCAGGATACACCCTAAACCTGGACCCACCCTAATCCAGCAGGATCCTCCCTAAACCCGGATCCATCCTGGTCCTTGAGCAGGGTCACCTTTCATGCAATGTCATTGCAAATGACCAGGGTCCAAGAGAAGCCCATTTCCACAATGGAGAGTCCTCCCTCTAAGCAACATGGGGTAGGCTGACAAGGAAATTTCCATGCGTCATTCTTACTTAGCTATGGCTCTCAGCAAACTAATTTAAATATTAATCTCATCCAAAGACACCTTCACAGAAACACCCAGAATAATATTTGACCAAATAGCTGGACAACTATGGTTGAGTGAAGTCACACATAAATTTAACCATCCCAATTTATCAATTTATGCATTTATTCTATGTATTGGTAATGGTCTCAGTTAGCTCTGCTAAGAAAGCATCAGTTCCCTATACTGATCCCATTTCCCCTCTCCCTTCCTTCATGATCTAGGTGCACTGATTCCATTTTATACTTTAATCCTTACATTGATTAACATTAGAACGTGGCATACTCTGACTTCTTTCTTGCTCTGTCACCTTTAGCTTATGTTAACATCATGCTACACACCACTGCACTAATCCTGTCTCTCCACCTCCTGACACCTGTCAGCTGAATTATCACCTGCATATTGTCAGGGCTTATAACATTTGCATCTCATTTTGGAAGTCTACTTTACATTTTAGTGTTTATGGTAAAGTTAGGAACCAAGGCCCTTAATGATATAGTCACATGATCATAATTTTTGTAAAATTTGCAAAGTAAAAAAATTGTTGACCACTATTAGGCAAAGATGCTGCCTCTTTCTAACCCTAATTTACCTATGGTTTGAATATGAGTAAATGTTCCCCAAAAGCATGCGTGTTAAAGTCTTGTCTGAAGATGGTGCTTTTGGGAGGTGGTAGAACCTTGTGGGAGGCCCTTTGGTGATTAGGGACATGCTCTCAAACAGGATTGCTGGATCCAGTCTTAATTCTTTTTTCTGCTTCACAGCATATGATGAAAGCAATTTGTTTTACCATACACTCCCACCATGATGTGCCACCCTTACCAGAGATCCAAAGTGATGGGGCCACCCAATCTTGGATTGGAACCTCCAGAATCAGGAACAAACTAAACATTTTCTCTTAAAAAAGTTCTTTAAGTAACACTAAATTGACTAAAACTAAATTGATACAACCTCTATTATTTTCCCTCTGATGTGAGGTAGCACTGCATAAGAATAAGATAATGGAGATACTTGAAGGTAGATTTTGTTTGGATTTAGTAGGACGTGTGTGAGCTTTAGTCATTTCTGTTATTGCTAGCTACCCCATTGCAGAAATGCCTTCCAGAAATGTCATCACTCACTGTGCCAATTCACCTAGCATCATGATACAAAGATGTAGGGCCAGATACGAACATGTGCTTTTGGAAGGCACCAATGTACACAAAATTCTTCTAATCAATGATACGTAAAGATATAAATAGATCCTTTCATTTTCTTTACCTCATCTAGAGTATAAGCTCCACACTTGTAGAGGAGAAAAGATAACTAATTAATCAATTATATTAATGATTCTTCTATTAAAAAGTAAAGCAAGGGGGCTGAGGTTGTACTCAGTGGTGGAGTGCTTGCCTCCAATGTGTGAGGCACTGGGTTTGATTCTCAGCACAGCATATAAATAAATAAATTAAAGGTCCATCGACAAGTTTAAAAAAATTAAAAATAAATAAAAAAGGGAGAAGGATAGTGAGATTGAACTTTTAGGTTTAATGGTCAAGAAAATAAGGTGCCATTTCATCCACTATTGCATAATAATGATAATGAACTATGTTGTGTCAATATTTACTGGGTTAATAAATATTAATTATTTGAATGGTATACAAATAATCTTTGCTGTGATGGTGCCTACAGGATAGAGGGCTACACAGCCAATAAGCAGGCGCTGCTGTGGAGTGTATGATGGTGAGGCACTAATGGGCCACTTACTTGACTTTCACTTTCATGCCAAAACCTAAAGGATAAAGGATAGTTATCAAAAGTGAGGGGGGAGAGAGGGGAAACTGCTCCAAGTATAAAGAATAAGATGCAAATGGCCAGAGACTGCAGAGAATATGTCCTGAATAGAAAATTGAAAACACTATAGTCAAAAGCATAAGATAAAAAATGAGACTGAAGATTAAAAGCAAGATCCATTCAGATGAAAGCCTCATAAGCATTGGAAAAGATTTTGGACTTCTGAGGGGTTTTAAACAGGGTTAGTCAAGAATATAAGACTTTTTAAAATTCATCTCATTGTCATGGGGAAGGAGGTGTAGAGGAATACAATATTGAATGGAAAGACGCCAGAAGTGAAGATATTGCTATTATCTAGGGGGAAAATTATTGATGATCAAAAGTGGGCATATAGTAGTAAAGATTCATAGAAGTAGACTTGAGTGATATTTAGGAAATTAACCAATGGTAAAAAAAAATATACAAAAGGAGAGAGTAAAGTATAGTAAAAAACAATATAGAGATTTCTGGCTTGAATAACTGGTTATACCTATATGAGTGTACCTGGAGATATGGCTTCTAAAGAGGCAATTAAGTTAAAATGAGTTCATTAGGGTGATCCTTAATGTAATGTGACTGCACAGGAAGAGATTGGATCACAGGCGCACACACACACGGGGAAGACCATGAGAAGACACAACAGAAGACAGTCATCTCCAGGCCAAGAAGAGAGATCTCAAAAGAAAACACCCCCGCCAAGTCTCTGACATCAGATTTCTAGCATCTCTGAAAACAAATTTCTTTTATTTAAGCAACACTAATTGTACTTTCTTACAGCAAATGGACACACTGTCCTTCATTGGGAAAAGCAATAAAAAAAAGGAAGGTGTGTGGGAACTGCAGGCCCCCAGGGATTCTGGGTAGTATAGTCTTGCCTTCTGACTCCATAGACCTCACTGTGGAAGCCTCTGAGAGATCCAGGACACATGGAAACGGGGAATCTCCAAGAATTCTAGGTAGTGTAGTTCAGCTTTCTACCCAGCAGTTCTCACTATTGCAGATCCTGGAAACTGAAATCCATCCTGAGGATTCGGATAAGGTAGTCAAGTGTTTTTCCTTCATGCCCCTACTGCAAGCTGTTTTTAAACCTAGACTAGACAGCACTGACTGCAAAAGGACACACTTCAAGAAGCCACACATCTAGATGCCAGAACCTATCAAAATACTCTCTAGACTTGCATTTAAAATGTGAAACTGTAAAATGCTAGAAGATGTGCATGACCACATGTTTCATGATGAGGTTTTAAATACAGCCCCACAAAAAAATCCACAAAAGCTGGGGATGTGGTTCAGTAGTTAAGCACCCCTAGGTTCAATCCCTGCTACCAAACAAATAATAACAACAACAAATCCATGAAAGAAAAACCTGATAACATAGACTGTATTAAATTACTCTGTAAAAAATCATATAAGGAAATAAAAAGAGAGGTCAAAGACTGGGGGAAACTTTGGAAAAGTATATGTCTAAAACAAACTTGTATACCACATATAGTAAGACTCAACAATAAGACAACATAATGGGTAAAGATCTGAAAAGACAACTGACAAGAAAGATATGAGATGGCAAAGAAGCAAAGAAATGATTCTTAGTTTGTGCTTTCCTCATGACAGGTGATGCTAAGACCCCAAGGTGCACTGCACACCTTCTAAGCTGCTAAGGTCTTTACTAAGTGTAGTATCAACCATGAGGATGATGAGCAGCCACAGGTACTCTTGTGCATTGCTGGTAGTGAGCACACAACAGCTCACCACTATCAAAAAACTGACTATTTTCCCCAAAGTTAGACATGGTGTCACCACCATGTTCCTAAAAATATAGACAACTGCCTCAAAAATGTATATCTAGGTCACAGCATGTAATTACATACAGTAGTTCTATTCACAATGCCCAATGCCTTAAGCAATCAGGATGCACTTCAATGGGTGAACAAACAGCATAACTGCTAGGAATCCATGCCATGGAGGCCCTGGTGTCTCTGAGCTCCCCCAGGTCTCTACTCTAGTCTGGACTATGGACTGCCCTGACCTTTGCACACCTCACAGAGGGAAAAGTGAATTCTGAGTAGAAACACCTGTATATGCAGCTGATAAACTCAGGCTCAGTATGCAGTTGTTGCATATGGAAAGAGATTTAAAAGTTTTGGATGTGGATGGTAAACTCAGAGAAATGCAAGCACAAAAACCCAGGCCTGCATCTTTGTCCATAGGAGCTTCCTGGGGAACAACAGGCAAACATTGAGGCAACTACAGGATCCCCACAGAACCACATCTAGGGGAGAACCTGGAGGTGAGTGCCATTAGGGCCTCTGTGACCCACCTCTGATTAGCTTAGAGGACATTATGCTACAGCTTCATACCCCCATCCCAACTTTTAATTTCATCTCTTTCCACAGGTTGCAAATGCATCCTGAGCTTAGATTCTGTTGATTTATTAGCTTGTTTAGTGTTGCAGAGAGAGCTGTGCCACTACCTAGTCCTGATGCACAACCTCTGAAATTCACTGTTCTAGTTATTCAACATACATTTGCATATTTTAGCTAAAATAGAGCACATCATCCCATGTTTTGATCGAAAAGGATGATGCTATGGCTTGAATATTTTCCACCCATATTTTATGTCCCCAAAGCCCTGGAGCCCAGAAAGTCCAGGGCTGAACAAACCACCCCTTATATTCTCTTTCAGCTCCCCTCTTGCCATCCACACTCTGGAACAGACAAAATATCGCTTTTAATCTCAGCAGGGAGAGTCCCTCAGGAATGTACAGTAGATGATACTCCACTTGGTCATGGTGTCTCACCTGTGCCCACTGGGCCCAGCTGGCCCTTCAGGGGAGTGAGCACAGAACAAGCTGTGAGCCGCACCCATAAGAGTGGTGCAAGACAAAGTCAGATGGGTGGAAGGGAAGGGGGCTGGCTGTCAGTATACTGAGAGTAGACAACTTTCCCCATAGGGGCTGAGCACAGGGACTAAGGAGAGAACTCCTGCCTCCATCCAGATGACCTCTGGACACTGCAAAGTTACCCCTTCCCAGGAGGTCCTTTCCTACCTAGTCAAGGGTCAGCTGCAGGCACTTTAATCCATTTTCCTCAAAATGGACATGATGAGGTCAGATGATGAAGTTCCAGGGTTCTGGAAATTTCAGGACAAAACCCACTGCCTGTCTAACATAGGAAGCAAAAGGACCTTGAGGTCACTCAGTCCCTGTCTCTAATTGACCAGTTCCTCACAGGCTTCACCCCCTACTAAAACTCTAGACCCTCCCATCTTCAGGAAAGGCCACAGGCTGAGGCTGGGATGAGCCCAGGGTTCTGAATGTTTCCTGAGAGGGCTGAGAGCTGCCACACCCTATACCAGCCTAAAACACAGTAGTCACTCCTTCTGCCCTGACTCTGGGAGAGACTTCCTGGTGGGGTCACAGGGGCCCAGTGCAGCTGTGGAAAGCAGGCAGAGAGCTTTCCCCCAACTCCACACACCCTGCTGAGCTCAAGGATCCTGGGAGGCCAGGACTAGTGCCCTCCTCTTCCTCCAGGCTTAAGGATTACCTGGGGCATGCCAGGACATAGGTGAGAAGTGTGATGGCCTCCCAGAGGGTAAACTCTGAGGCTCCTTGTAGGGTGTTGACACAGTTCTGGGTCAGCTATGGTCTCAGAAAACAGGTTCAGCACTCACTCCAGGGCAAGTAGAGATCCTGTATCCAAATAGTCACATTCTGAGCTACTGAGTTAGGATTTCAACATATGTACTGTGAGCCTGGAGTTAGCCCATCACACAGATTGGGCTCATTCCTCTCCAAACACTGGGCCACTGTGAGAAGTCACATGAACCAAGCCATGTGAAAATTGCTTAATCTATATCAAAATGGTAAGGCCATTTTGAATTATGCCAATACTGTGAGATTTTAATCAATACCAATCCAATAAGGCAAATTTAATCCATACCAAACCAGTAAGGCCACTTTAATCTATACAAATCTGGTAAGGCAACTTTAATCTATAATTGAACCTATAATCCTGTGAGGACTTTTTACTCAACACCAGTCCTGGGAGGATAATCCCATTGACAGGAGTCCTTTCATCAAGACAATATGGGGAGGACATTTCCCCTGTACGTGGTTGAACTGTTCTGTTCTAACTTCTCAGGATAATAGCAACATATGTCCAATTAGTATGTGATAATTAGGAATAAAATTACTTTTATAAGTTAAATCAAAAAACTCACTTAGGATGTTAAGAAAAAGACAAACTTGGGATGGGGTAGTGGCTCAGTGGTAGAGCCCTTGCCTAGCATGCATGAGGGACTGAGTTTGATCATCAACATCATCACATTTAAAAAAAATTAAACAAACAAAGTAATGTATTGTGTCCATCTGCAACTAAAGATCTGGGGAGGAAAAACAGACTTAAGGGGAAACAATCCTCCCCAAAATAGGAAAGAGAATCTCAGATAGCAGCAGTGGACTTGACTGCTGCCACCCTCTGAAAACTAAGTCAGAGTTACCTGTCTTCTACACTGTCAGCAGCTACACAGATGGTTCCTAAGCAAAGGAAACAGGACTGCCCACACCCTGGCTAGCTCATAGCTGGCAAGGTTGCTGTGCTTAGCCAGGCCTGCCTATGAAACCTTCTCTCCAAGCATTTTTTTTCCTGGTCTAAAGGGCAGGCTGGGTGGGGCTCCTTTCACAGGGAGTACTCAGGGACCCCATAATCTAATGCAATGGTTGTGCTTTGCAAAGAGTGAGTCTCTGATTTGCTATAGTCCACAATGTGGAATAATTCTCCTCCTCCTCCTCCTCCTTCACTCCTTTTTTTTTATCTTCTTTCACTTTCTCTTACTGTTCCTCCTCCTTCTCTTCTGTTCCTTCCATCCTATGACTTTTTACTTTTCTTTCCTCCTCTTCCTTGTCTTCTTTCCCTGCCTCCTCCTTTCCCTCCACCTCATTCATTTTCTCTTAGAAGTGAAATGAGAGGAAGAATCCATTGTGCTTTATGTCTATGAGTGTGGACACCAGACATTACCCTGGGATTTCTTCTGCCAGTTCACCTCTTTTTTGACCTCTGGTTGCTTCCCTAAGGAGCTGTGCCAGGCACACTAATGAAACTGGCATTGAGAAGAGAATTTGCTGTCAGTGCTCAGCGATGCAGGATAATCAGAGGAATGACATTCTTCCTGGGGGCAAGGCCTTCCAGAGGCTTCTTCAGGTCTTACTCCCAAGCTCTGAGGCTGGTGGGTGTCCCGATGGCTATACTTTCAAGGAACCAAGGTGCCCATTACTGCTCTTGAGAGGCCTCTGGCCTCACACCACTTACCAGCAATGTCCTTAGCATAGAAGGGCCCATTGTTAGTGGTTGAGGATCTGACATGTCCTTGAGACCACAGATCCTGGGCACCCAACACACCATTCCCCTGCATCTATTCTACCCCCACCTCAGACAGATTCGTCTTTTTTCCACAGAGCAACCTCTACAGTGAGGATGGCTTTGGGTTGGCAACACACAGCACAATATACTGTCCTGTCCTCCTGTCTTCCATGTTTCTCTCCGCTCCTAAGTCATCTGTCTCCATTCTGCATCCCTGCCCCATGAGGGCCTGGGTGGCCCTCAGGGACTTCTCTTAGGAAAGCAGGCATCCATGATGTCCAAATCACTTCAACTCCCCAGAGTCCTATGAAATAGCCATCAGCCATATGAAATTATTTTCATTCTAAATAATTAAAACCAAAAGTCTATTTCTAAGTCTCCCCAGCCACAATTCACAAGCTCAATGGCCACATGGAATAGACACTATCCAGAAACCAAAGCATGCTGGGCTAACTCTGCCCAAGACCTAAAAAGACAAATTCTCTAAAAATTGTCATTTCCTCTGACAAAATATTTGACCCTTACCGAGATGAGGTTTGTGCTTCTCCATCACTGCCACTCAGCTCCTGAGGTTGCACGGATTTTGCACATTCATAAATAAGTGGTTGACAAAACAAAATATCACAATGACTCATTCTCAAAAATTCAGCTTAATGAAAAAATTTACATAGACTTCTGTCTATGAGAATTTAAGCATATTCATAGATTTACTACTACTTTAAAGGGGATATATTTCTAAAAAAAATCTGAAAGGCATTTAAATGTACTTGTGTCACTCTAGAATTTTGAAATTCAAAAAGGCCTTGAGATATGCTTTAAAGATCTAAGGTCAAACAGATCAGATTGGTGGAACTGAATTCTCACTAAGTGGAAATGGAAATTCAGGAAATTCAGTATTGGGGGTGGAGTGTCATCCTCTTGCACTTTAGCTGACCAAAGTCAGAGGTACTCAGCATGTGCACAAATAATCACCTCAGGGAGCAGAGCCTAGGGGCTCAGGCTGTAATGCAAGAGGCTGCTGACAGCCCATATAATCATATATGATGCAAAATTCTAGGCAGAGTTGGGGAGAAATCACTTTGAGTAATCTTAGAGTGTGGAAGATGAGATGGAGTTACATTACTCTAAACAGAATGACAGGACTAGAGCTACTCAGAGCTCCCAGATAACACTTTGGGTTATCCATCTTCAGGGAAGTTTCCAAGAGGGGCTGTCCTCAGGATTGATTGGAAAGCCAGGAAGAGGTGCTGAGGGTAGAAGAAGAGGTGAGGAAAATTCAGGGACAAAACTGGGGGAAGGATTATGGAGAGTCAGAGACAGGTGGTCAGAAAGGTCAAGCTGCCACTGCACTTTGCTCCACATTATATGGAAAGATCTCCCAGTACACAGGCAGGATAGCCACCTACATGTGGGGTAGGTAGCCCCAACACAGGGCTTTCCAGAGTCTGACAACCAGTGTGGTCAGGGCTGGTACCCTCTGAGGCTTCTCTCTGAGCTTGCAGATGGCCTCCCTCCCTATGTCCTTATATTGGTACCTCTGGGAATCTGTGCCCAGTTTTCTCAGCTCTAAGGACACTGCTTGCATCTGAATGGAGCCACCAGAAAGCCTCATTAAATTTAATAATCACTAAAAAAAAAACCCTGTCTCCAAATACGGGCGTATCATGAGCTACTCGATTAGGACTTCAAAATAAGAATTGTGAGGGGCTAGGAATCAACCCTTCACACAGACAGGGCTCATTCCACTTCAAACAAAAGGCTACTGCAAGAAGTGATGCAATCCTATCCCTGTGAAGACAGCTTAATCAATACCAATGTAGAAAGATCATTTATATATGCACAAGCCTGTGAGGACAGTTTAATCAATATGAATCCTGTGAGGCCACATTAATCTAAACCAATCCTATAAAGACACGTTAATCTTTACAAATCCAATAAGGACATGTTAATCTATGCCAATCTAGTAAGGCCACTTTAATTTGTCCCAACCCTTTGAGGACTTTTTAATCACCACCAGTCCTGTGAGGACAGTTTCATCTACATGAGTCCCTACACTAAGGCAAAGAGTGGAGGTCTTTGACCCTGTACATGTTGATTGAACTCTACTGCTCTAACTCCTTTGGATAACACCAACATATGTCCAATTACTATGGGATAATTAGTAATAATAATGCTTTTACAAACTAAATTTTAAAACATTAAGAAAAAGAAAGACAGGAGGAGAAGAAAATCCTCTTCAGGATAGGAAAGAAAGTAGCAGTGGCCTTGACTGCTGCTACCCTCTGAAAATTTGGAGTTGAGGGCATGGGCCTGCTAAGCTGCCCAGTAGCTCCTCAGATGGTCCCTAAAACGAAGGATCCAGGTCTAGCACTACACCGAGGCTGGCTCATGGCTGGTGGAGGGTGCTGTGCCTGGCTAAGCCTGGTCATTCTGCTTTGTTTTCCTGGTCCAAAAGGCTGGCTGGATGGGGCTGCTTCCACAAAGAGCACTCAGGAACCTCATGTTCTTATTCAATGGTGGTGCCTCCCAATTATCAGGTTTCCCTGACTTGCTTTCATCCACAACGGTTCTTTTGTTAAAACATGAATTCTTAAAATAATTCTCTTTGCTTAAAAGGAAAAATACAATTTTGGGTAAAAAATAAATTTTGAGGGAACTGTGTCCTGGCAAAGCAGCTGTAGTTTCACCATGGTGCTAGATGTCTGTGTGGACTTTATTCTTACCTCCTTCTCTACCTCTTTATAGTATTCTGTTTGAGAAGAATGAGGAAGCTGTTTTCACCAGTTTCACACTTGCTTCCTGTTGGTGGAAATGTAAATTGGTACAATCATAATGGGAAGCAGTACGGAGGTTCCTCAAGAAATTAAAAACAGGCCTATTATACGACCCAGCATTCCCACTTATGCTCAAGTCAAAACATCATGTTACCTGCCTTAAATATACACAACTTTTACTTGTGATTTACACATGAATTAAGCTGGAGAACAGAAAGTTGGTAGAGAAGCAATAAAACAATGCATGATTGGAATACTTCCATGCAGAAATCTCTGAACAGAAATGGAGAAGGTCCTGCTGCTTTTAGACCTTCCAGGTGTCTTGTCCCTCATCCTGAGACTTGGTGGAGAACTCCTCTGTTTCTGAAAAAAATCTCTGGTCCCAGGCATTGATGGATGCCTGCAGCTTTGGTTCAGCTGGAAGCCAACTTTGAGTCTTTGGGAGTCTTAATGAAGATACCAAAGTAAGAAAATAAAACTTCCCAGATGGTCTTCTGTCTAAGTATTTTTGGAAATGTAAGGAGATAAAAATCTGAGCTCTATATAGCCCTGGATGGATTCTGGGAAATATCACCCAAAGGAGATGCAGTAACCTAACCTAGAAACAGCAAGGCCAATGTGTTCCATTCTCAAGTCTGACATCTCTTCTGAGATAATGTCCCTTCTTCCTTAACAAATATCCTTTTCTTTACTGTCTTTTCAATACTTTGGTCATTAAGTCACACATGGTGGAGATAGCATTCCAACGGAATACAAAAAATGTTTTATTCAGCTTTTTTTGCTGCTGTGATTAAAGGACCTGACCAACACGATTATAGAAGAGGAAAAGCTTATTCAGAAGCTCATGGTTTTAAAGGTCTTAGTTCATAGAAGGCTGGCTCTATTTCCCAGGAGGCAAAGTGAAGCTGAACATCATGATGGGAGAGTGTGGCAGAGGGAAACAGCTCACATCATGGTGATCAGAAAGCAAAGAGATAGACTCCACCTTCCAGATATAAATAGACACTAAATCCTTGCCCTAATTCCCACCTCCTGTAGACATACCCTACCAGTTCAGTTATCACTCAGGTAATCCCTAGCAGGGGATAAAATCATTGATTGAGTTAAGACTCTTACCACCCAATCATTTCTGAACCTTCTTGCATTGTTCCACATGTGAGCTGGGGGACACCTCACATCCAAACCATGACAAAAGATGAATGACAAGCACCTGGAGATGAGGTGATAAGTTATTCTTGGGAATTAAACTATCTCACTTATACGTGATGCTTGAGGCAGCAAACCTACAAGGAATTTACCTAGATAAAAGAATCCCATGAATACAAATGACCATACAGTCAACCTGAGTTGAGTCAGGCACTACAGAAAAGTTTAACCTCATTTAATCTTCCTATCAACCTCAACATGAAGGGAGTATCAATAAATTCATTTTCCACATGGGAGAAGAGGGCCAAGTGGAAATTAAGAAATGAAAATGTGGTCCCACAGAGGTCACCATTAGCAAAGCACATACTAACGCTAATAAAGAGAGTCATTTTGATATCTTCCGTCTCCCTTCTTCATTTAGGAAAAGCAAATCTGGAGGTAGCAGATGAGGGCCTCTGAGGCATGGGATAGTTGCTCTCTCCTCTGAATGATGGGACAATTGTCAGGCTCAGCATAACCTGAACAAGATATCCATGACCTCCCATCTCGCTTTCTTTTATAAACCCATGAACCAAAAAGCATCTGCAGTCTGTGTGGAGGAGACAGAATCAACCAGGAGACTACTGCCCAAAGTCCAGATGAGAGATGGCAGAGGTGGTGCTTATTTGAAGAGTTTTGTTATGAGGAGAGATGAGATGTGATTCTGTGGGTTTGGACTTCAAGGACTGCTGGCTTATGTTGGACTCAAGAATAAAGTTTGAAACTTGCTAGATTTGGATGCCTATTTGAAAGCCAGAGAAGTACTCAGTAAGAAGGTGGGTATGGAACACTGAGGTAGAGGTGAGATACTCCCATGTAAACTTGAGAATGATTAGCACATGTCTGGTATTTAAAGGCCCAGAGTGGAAGAGATGATTTGGAAAGTGTTGATTTTAAAAAGTGTATAGGAGAAAAAATAGGAGAGTATTGTGAAGAAGCTAATTTAAGAACAAAATTGTTTTTACAGGAGTGAATGAATTATAGGAGTGTACTGTATTTTTCATTGCAGGTAGTAGAACTGCCCAGAGATTTTGATAACGTCATATAATTTGCAATGACCTTAGGCAAATTATGTTAGTTGACAGAAATAATCAGGATTGATTTTCAGCTTTTCTAATGCTTTTCTTGACTGTCAAATATTTTGAGTTGGCCATAGTAGCTTTTCCTGTTTCAATTTTATGGCCACATTTAATTTTCAGAACATTTTCTAAATCTCAAAATGTGCTAACCATTGGAGGGTGTTAACATTGAACAATGAGGAAATAAAGGAAGGATTATATATTATATATTCAAAACTTCAGAAAGCCATTGCAATCTTGAGTTTGTTAAAATTGACTCAGGGTGGATATAGTGCCCTGGCAACCCCTAAGAGGGTTCTGGTGTGATCACATGATTGTCTTCAATCTATGTTGAGTGACTGAGTTAACCCCAGGCAGGCCTACCTAGTTAGGTTGAACAGCTTCTTCCCTTGAAAGGGACCCTGGAAGAAGAATGAGCCCTCTCTCCCCTGGAATTGGCCATTTCCCTTTTTATAGCCCTCTCATTTTCTTTTCCCAGATATCTCTGCTCCCAACTAGAACAGATACCCGATGAGTGAAGAGCAGTCTAAAAGACTCCACCAGTTGATAATAGCATTTAGAGAAGAATAATGTGTATCCTCTTTGGGAAGAAAACCAGGTTGGTGTTTGGCAGATAATAGCTGCATGACAAATGGCTATGGATTACTAATCCAATAACCTTTTTTTTGCAAACCAAATGTACTTGCAGCTTGAAAACTGATTCCTGCACTCAAGCATCCATCTGAATTGAAACCAAGAAGGTTCAAGAATGGTAACAGTTGAGTGAAGGACATACTCCCCCACTTCACATCCATTTCTTCTTTGGGCTAATAACTAATCTGGATTTATATACTTCACTACATACATGGGCATGGGCCCGAGAGTATCCATTTTCTAAAACTAAAGCACCCCATAATATTTATCACATCCAATTTTTATGAAAAATCGAGATTTTATTCTTTTAGTTATTGAAGAGAGGAGAAATTCTTTAACTCTGGAAACTTCTATATAATTCTACCAGGATTTGGGGATATAGCTGTGCCAGTTACTTGCAGAAGATGTCCATATTTCACAACATATGCCTTAAGGGGAATAGAAATTAGCCTAAATATTAAGAGCCTTTATGTGGTTTTAGGCCTGAGATTTTTTACTTTGCTTTTGCATCCAGTTTAGGTATCCTAACCCATTATAAAAATTGGGGAGAATGACCAATATAATTAAATTTGTCAAAGAGTTTCCACTATAAGCTTTGATTTGAGGACTCTTGAGAATTTTTAAATAATTCCCCTTTGGTTAAAATTTTCCATTTTCAGTTTTTGCCCAAAGGTAATTTCTTTGTTTTTGTTTGATTTGGAAAAAATTGAGGGAATTTAACAGTGAGGGTTTGAATATATTTATTTATGATTAATTTTGATGAATACTTTTATAAAGTATATTCTAAATGATGTAAATTTCCTGAATTTAAAATTACAAACTTGGAAAGTGAAATGATCATTAGAAAATTTTAAACTATAGTAAATAATTGTAATGAACATTTGACTTAAGAATGATCATACACACACAGATGCATAATTTTATATTAAATATAGAGAATTTAGGTCAAATGAATTTCTACTCACATTCTGTCTTTCACCTACAAAATCTGAAGAATGTACGTTCCTGAATTTAATTAAAATTCCATAAGAGAAAATTCAACCTTATTCTGTCAATTTCCCTATCTCATTATATTAGAGTAAGGAAAATAATCTCTTCCTCTCAAATATTAGTTTTTGATTTTTGATTAAAAAACAAAAACAAAAACCTGTCCTCCCTGCATGCTTCCACCAAAGTAAATTTCAGTAGTGGAGATAAGCGTTTTTTGTTTGTTTCTTGTTTTTTAATGAATCTATAAAGATGTCAGTTCCTATATATAAAGATCCTGTATTTTGTCATCCCTATCTTACAATGAGGAAAATCAGATTACAACTAACAAACTCCAATAATTTTTCTTACACACATCATAAAAACAAATTTCCAGGGCAAACTGCCTCCCCCAAATCTGAAAAAGCCAGGGATTCAGAGAGTCCCAACAGAGACTTTGTTGCCCAAGATCTGAAGCAGAGGTCACTATAGCCAGAAACTGGTGGAGAGATTTCAGTAGCAACTTTGAGAAACTGCTAGAGGCTTAGTGTGAACTATCAGGAGATGACTAACTCCTGGGAGCTGCAGCCTGAAGGTTTGGGGTTGTACCTCTATGTTTTCTATGAGGTTCTCATGGTAAATATCCAAGAAGATCCCTTCATGGTTCTAACAGGAAAATATTTTGAAAAAAATCCTTGTACTCTAGAGTGTTCTCCCTAACAGTCTACTCTTCGGGGACTGGAATGGCAGGGGGTTGGTTAGAACAGAACAGAAAATGGAAAAACTGTCCTTGCCACAAAATCTCAGGTAGAAGAGGAGCACACTCTCCATTCATCCCCTTTGACATTACTATTGCACTTTACAGAAGAAAAAATAGTGTGAAGGTCAGATTTCATGGATATGGACACACTCATGACTGGCACTTAGTTTTGAGATTAAGGATTCATTACCATCACAACAACAGAGCTCTAGTATAGTGGGCTACAACTTAAGTTATTGAAAGATCCAGACTCCCTGAACAAGAATATTCAAAAGAGGTCAAAATCAAGACAGGATACAAAGGTAAGAACCAGGAAGTAACTTAAACTCCTTGCATGGTCAGCGAACAAAACTATATAAATTCCAAGCCTGAGAAAGACTAGCAACAATTTTCACACTATCTGCCTTATGTACATTAAATCTATTAATAAGTGTTCATCATTCAATGAAAAAATGTATAATAAGGATTAAGACAAGAAATAAATAACAGTGTGAAGAGAAGAAGCAAGTAGCAGAACCAGATTCAGATACATCAAAGCCTCTAGTATAAAAGGCAGAGAACAGAAATGCAAAAACAGAGCATGGAGATGTGAACTCAGAAATTGTTATGGTTTGGATGTGAGGTGTCCTCCAAAAGCTCATGTGAGAGACAATGCAAGAAGGAAATGATTGGGATATGAGAGCCTTAACCCAATCCATGGATTAGGGATTACCTGGGTGGTAACTGAAGGCAGGTAGGGAACGAATGGAGTAGGTCCCTGGGGACATGTCTGTGGGATATTATTTTGTATCTGGCTACCGACATTCCTCTGCTTTCATCATGTGAGCTACTTCACTCTGCCACACTCTTCTGCTATGATGTCCTGCCTCACCTCAAGACCTGAGGAATGGAGCCAGCTGTCCCTGGACTGAGTGCTCTGAGACAGTGAGCCCCCAAATCTACTAATTGTTCTTGTAATCTTTTGGTCATAGCTGCAAAACTGCTGACTAAATCAGATCTCAAAAATTCTCCCTCTCTCTCTCTTTCTTATATATAAGCAGAGATGAACTCCAGCAGCCAGATACAATATCAAAAACTTTTCACCTACATATATCCACCTCAAACTACAGAAAACAAAAGACAAGGAGAAAATCTTGAAAGAAGTCTAATGGAAAAAATACTGCACCTATGGACAAGCAAAGTTAAGAATTATAGGGACTGGAGTATAGTTAAGAATTATAGCTCACTGGGGGATAGAATACGTGCCTAGCATATCTGAGGCCCTGGGTTTGACCCTCAGCATAACTAAAAAGAACCAGATGAATTATTTCAACTTATTTCTTCTTTCCTCTAAAATTATATGCAAGCAAATAAAGAGTACAGTGAAACATCTAAAGTGTTGCAAGAAATCCAAATTAGAATTTCATATCTACAGTTAAACAAAACCTTCCCACTGTGTACAGTGACTTTCTTCAAAATATTGAATAATGGATTAGGATTTAAAAAACAATACTGTTACATCAAAGAAGCTATATGTACCACTCATATGATGTATGAAAATGACACTTTATATCTGAGATTTTTCTGGTAAACACCCACAAACCTGACTTAATCATGGGAATATAGCAAGAAAATACCAGTTAATATAAATATTATTTCAAAATGTCAATTATGAACTCTTAATACATAAAAATGTATAGATCTGTACTGTTCAATATAGTTACTTCTGGCCACATATGATAATTGAATGCTTGAAGTGTGACTAGTATGAGTTAAGATGCAAAATAAACCACAGGTACCAAAGAATTAATATAAAAGAAGGGATATAGTTACTCATTAAACACCGATTATGTACTGAAATAATAATTTTTATATTTGAGTCAAATTACATTATTAAAATTAAATTTGTTGATATTTATTATTTACTTTAAAATGTTTAATCAGCACATAAATCTATATATATTCAAGTATGCAAAACGATTGTATGTATACACATATGTGCACATATCATGTATATATCATGTATTGATCACCATGGTCAAATTAATTAATATAGCCATTACCACTCATAGTTACTATGATTTCCAGCATTTTATACATAGTAATTGGAACATTTCAAATTACATATTGTCCATGTTCCATCATGGAACATATCTATTTGATAGCTTTATATCTAACTTATAAATCTTAATTTTCTTTACCATGTTCATCAGATCTTTATAGAAATCTCATAAAGCATCAATCAGTATAAATGTAAAAAATATCAATACCTTAAGCATACCATATTCAAACTGTGGATAACCAAATAAAGAAAAATAAATTGAAAGAAGTTCTATTAAAAAAAAAAAAACACCTTAGCTCTTAGGAGCAAGCATGGAATTTATCAGACATTGCTAAGAAACCTTACAAATAAAAAAACGCAACAACATATTTAAAGCATTGAAATATAAAAACCACCCACTTAAAATTCTGTATTCAGTAAAATTATCCTTCAAATGTGAAGCAGAGATCAAGACTTTATCAACAAAAATTGAGGTACTCTGACAGTATACCTTGCCCTGCAAGAAGAATTAAAAGCAATGCCTCAGAGGAAAAGAAAATATCACAGCTCAGAAAACAGATCTACATATAGATATGATGAATATTAGACAAAGTGAAAGAAAAATGCAAAAATAATTTTTTTCTTATTTTTAATTAGTCTGACTCCATTGTGCTAATACTAATTAGCTGTATTTAATTCACATATATACAATGATACATTTTTCTCTCCAGCTCACATGAAACACCAACCAAATCAAACCACATTCTGGACCATAAAATACACCTTAACATACAAGTAGAAATCACAATGCCTAATCTCAGATCACAATGAATAAACTAGAAACTGACAATAGGAAGATAGTGAAAAGCCCTGAATACTGGAAGGGTAAAAAAAAAAAAGACTTCTAAAGTGACATGAGACAAATATGAAATCAAGAGAAATTTAAAAACATTTCAAAATAATCAAAAATCAAATTACAAGTTATAAAAATTTGTGGGGAACATTAAAAACAGCAGGAAAATTGGTAATGTTGAATGTGTATATTAAAGAAGATCTGAAATCAATAACCTAAGCTTCTCACTTAGGAAACCAGAAAAAGGATAGCAGACTAAATCTTAAATAAAAGGAAAAAAAAGAAATAATTAAAATTAGAGCAGAACTCAATGAAATTGAGATCAGGATACCGAAAGAGAAAATTAATAAAAAAAAAAATGGTCTTTTGAAAAGATAAAATTGGTAACAATCTAATCAAGGTAGCTAAAAGGAGAGAGGGAGGGGAGAGGAATCATAAATTACTAATATTGGAAATGAAAAAGAGGCCATTCCTAAATATTCTCTGAGTGTTAGAAGGATAATAAAGTAATATTATGAATAATTATGTAATCAGAAATTTGAAAACCTAAATGAAATGGAATAATTTCTTGAAAGACAAAATCTACCAAAATGCCTACTACAAAAATAAGTAGATGATCTGAATGGTACTGTATATATAAAAGAAACTGAATGAATACCAACAAAGGATTATTGTATTTTAAAGTTAAAAACAATACATTTCTCCATTTTTTCCATGTCTAACCCCTCTCCGCTATGGATCAGCATCCACTTATCAAAATATTCTGCCTTTGGGTTTTAGAGATTGACTTATTTCATTTAGCATGATATTGTCCAACTCCATCCATTTACATGCAAATGCCATAATTTTATTCTCTTTTAATGCTGAGTAACTTAAATCTTATCCAATAGAGGGCAAGATCCTGGAAAGTAAAGAAACTGCATAGCCATCTACCTTTCTCAAGTGCCACAGGTTAATTTTATCATTGAAACTATCATATCTTGGTCAGAATGGCATATCCCATTCATGAGAACCTTATGTGATAATTCAATCAAGTATTTGAAAAAAAATCCTTCATGTTCTCAGAGTAATAAACTAAATATGAGGTAAAGGAAAATGCAAAAGACACGGAAAATGATGAAATGAATAGATGAAACAAGGAGGAAAATATTAAAATTATTTCTAGCAAAATTAGTTATTGCATTAATTATTCAACGACTAAGTTCAAAGCCAAATAAGATATACTTTAACTTGTGAGGAAAAATCCTGATAAAACTAGATTTAAAATATTTGGATTAAATTTTAATCATACGGTGTTTTGTGTACAAGCACATGTAAATCAAGACCTGACAGGTTACATTTTTCAGGGGTTCTTTTTGTCTTCCCTTCATATTTTTTCCTGGTTCCTCCTGAACTTAGTACTAGCTACCCAATATTATCTTACATTAGGATCCTGAAGCCTAATTTCAGATACTTCAATGATAGATATACTGGATTTTGGGAAAAACAATTTTCACAAGACAAAAACATCGTTTAGATTTGTCAATAACAAGAACAACTACAAAGAGGAAAACCTCACTGTAAGAACGTTCAAGACTTGGGGTGGGGGGTGCTTGGGTTGTGACTCAGCTGTAGAGCCCTCACCTGGCACGTGCTAGGCCCTGGGTTCCATCTTTAGCACCGCATAAAAATAAATAAATAAAATAAGGTATTTTGTGCAGAGCAGCACACCCCAGCAACTCACCCTCGACGTCTTTTTCTTTTAAAGGTCTTCTCCCACAAACACGAAGAATCGTCTTCTTCTCTGCCGCCGCCGCCGCCTTCTCCTCTGCCCCTACCGCCGCCGCCTTCTCCTCTGCCTCTGCCCCTACCGCCGCCGCCGCCGCCGCCGCCGCCGCCTTCTCCTCTGCCGCCGCCTTCTCCTCTGCCGCCGCCGCCGCGCCTTCTCCTCTGCCGCCGCGCCTTCTCCTCTTCCGATGTGTTCTTCTGCTGTCTTCAATCTTCAGAGAAATTTGTCTGGCAAGGGGTCTTATATAGCCCTTGGGTTACTGTGATTGGCTCAAAGTTATGCTAATTAGGGTTTGAAAAGTGTACCAATGCTATTGGTCCAGACTTTGGCCAATCAGGTTTGGAAATGATCTAATGCTATTGGTCAATTCTATATTCCCACCATTCATTCATGTCTGCCCCACTTCCATTTTCTCAATGGAGGTTGAGTAGTGGGAAGTTGAGGTTGTGGACCCAGCTGCAGTGATGCATGGCATGGGCTTCTGCAGCAGGCCTCCCTTCTGTGCCAAGGCCTGGCTGCTGCAGATGACAGGTCTGATAGGTCAGGGAGCCTTTACTCCCTAGGCACTGGCTCCAGGCAGCAGCAGGGCCGCTGGAACTCTGACCCACCCAGGCCAACACCCCACCTCTCTTGCTTCTTGGCAGGGATTAGTAGACAGGCTGTGTGACTTTGTAGCCAGGGCCATCAGTGCTTAAATACACAAATAAGAGAGACTTTAATTGCAGGGGGGAAGTCCTGATATTTGGAGTTTTTATTTATGTTCTCACAAACACATCCCTAACATGAAGCCTAAAGACTAAAGATACAGTTTAATCTTTGTTTTATGAATGAAAATATGGCCTTCTAATTATATTTCTGGAGTTATGTTCTTTGTCCTAATGTTTGCTATAGATTAAAATACATTAACCAACTGTAAAGTACAAAAAACCTGAAACCATACATATATATTAATATATATATATATATATATATACATATACATATATATTTAAAAAATCAAGTTAAAATATTTGGTTGATGATTATTTGTCTTATTTTGTAAGTTGAAAAATTGGATATATAAAATTTCCACCTCTGCATGCATTTTAAAATATTTAATAAGTAGTAATTGGATAAATACTGTGTTTACACGGTTATGCCTTTATTGCTGAGATAGAAGATTAACCCAAATAGAAAAATCTCGTTTCCATATGCCCATGCTCCCCTCTTTCCAAATATCTCAAGGAAAAAAATAGGATAAAGTTAGTGTTGGACAAAAGTATTTGGGAGTACATGTGGACTGTTAGCCTAATACTGGATGCTTGAAAGGATTCCATGTTGTCCAGAAATATGGGATCCCTGAGGATCAAGAGGGACCCACTGGAGGTTGTCATTTATGAATTGTTATTTACAAAAGGTTTTAATGGAGAAAGGTGAGGAAGGTCCAGAGACCCAGGGGGAGCCTGCCCTCTGTTGGCACCTAAGGTGAGATCTCTAGGCTCTTAGCTATCATTATTATTTTTTAATTCATTTTTCTGGAGGGTCTTCCTCCATTGTGGAGCTGCACAGAACCCCCTTATACTGGTTATTTTCAACATATTAACTGCCTTTCCTTCATGAGCTGAGAGATTTGGATGATTCACAACATTAGATTATCAATTACCTGCATGAAACAGTATCATGTAAATAAAAGTCCAAAGTAAAATCAAAGACTGAGCTAGCATATGTAACAACATGTAACAAACAATAATAATCAGATATTCTCTCATGTATATAAGAAAATGACAAAACAGTAGAAAAATCGGCAAATTTCATAGTAGGTTATCTATAAGAGAGGAAATACAAATAGCAAAAAAAAAAAAAAAAACAAAAACGTAAAGGATGCTTACTTTATCTAGTAAGAAGAAAAATGCAAATTTAGACAACTGTGAAATATCTTTTATCCTTCATCAAATAGAGAGAGAATATGATCATTATCACATGTTGCTGAAGATGTTGAGAAATTCATATTCTCATGTTTCTTTATTTAAATTACTTCTGTTCCTTATTTAACAGTTTTCTTATTATCAAAATTGATATCTCTCTTTTTATCCAATTGTATTGATTGCACAGAAATCCATGTCCCTTTCTTTTTTAAAAATATTTTGTATTAATTGTTGATGAATTTTTTAATTTTATTTGTTTCTATGTGGTGCTGAGAATGGAACCCAGTGCCTCACACATGCTAGGCAAGCACTCTACCACTAAGCCACAACCCCAGCCCAATGTCCCTTTCTTTTTTGTAATAGGATTTTAATATTTATTCTGAAATATATCCCATCTTTATTGCATTAAATCCTATCAGAACTCCCAATCAAGTGTCTCTTCTTTCTTCCAGGATAAAGATTGGCATCTGATTAAAGCAAGGATACATAAGCCCTCTCCTTGGATTCTGATCTCAGTCAGAATATAAAAATATTGGGATGCTAGGAAATTGTCCATTTTTAGATTTTTATCTAAGATGCTATACATGCAAGAGACATCATTACTGTACATCACTTAGAAAATGTTATCAGTTACCCAGATAATGCTTTCTTCCCACCCACTTTAATATTTAGCGAAAGAGCTCCTTAGAGGCACATAGAAATATATTTTGGTCACAGTATCACTCTTGCAAATTAAAAAAAAAAGTAAAATAAATTGGCCAAGTTATGCCTAAATCCTCCACATTTTGTGAATTGCTTTGACTCGGTGTTATGTCTTTAACCAGTTTTGACTCATTGTTCTTAAGTTCTCTAGGTCAGAAATGAGGGGGTTAATCAAGTACTTTTAGCTTCAGTTATTTTCTTTCAAGCTACTGACATCCATTCTGCAATTTGTGTGCTTATAGTCCCCTCTTCAATATATTACTTCACTAATGTACAATGTATGCACTGTGCCTGCTTTGATGACTTTTTGAACACACTATTCTTTTTCAGTAAATATCCATTCATAAAATAATCAGGATGTTTTAATATAATTAAATCCAACATGTATGTTACCAGCTGTGTTATCTTCTTAACTGTGGTGAGGACAATATTGACATCATGACCAAGTTTTCAGGTGCTCAGATAAGATTATCCCCTGTAAAAATTCTTTCTGTCCAACACTGATTATAAAGCACCACCAACTATCAGCCAAACCCCCATTCCGTCTGGGGGTTTTAACATCTTTCATGTTAAAAGATGAAAAAATACTTAGCTTGGAATTTGTAAATATGTTTTAATCATATAATAATCATAATCACCTATAGATATTTGGTAATGCCATACTTTTTAAAATCTGAGAACTGATCTTTCAGATTTTCCTTCATTTAACACACACACACACACACACACACACACACACACACACACATATATATATATATATATATATATATATATATATATATATATATCATAGACTCTCTAAGTGCTTTACAAGGCTTATCTAGCTGTATTCTATGAAACACCATTTGAGGTAAACACAGTGAGTGTGTGTGCATGTAGTAGGATGTATAAAATATATAGTATAAATATATATTTAAAGGTACATATAAAATTGGATGGAATGAAAATTGGAGGCAACCCAAGTATCTTTTAGTGAAAGGGAAATTAATTTATGGTATGTTATAAAAACCAAGTTACAGCAAGTCTCAGTGTTCAAAGCTGCTTACAGTAACTCAAGAATGTCCATAGTGACCTTCTACAGTTAAGCAAAAAGGTAACTAGACAGCCTTTGCCCTTGGGGAAGTGGTGTCAAATACTCTCAATATCAACAAATGTCTCTGAGGCCAGGAAACTTGCCAGTGGGTCAGCCATCTGCAGAGTGCAAGCCTCCTTTACAGAGGGAACGGTTCTTAATTCCAGCTATTTCCTTGTAGACACATATCCCATTGTTAGTATATCTGTCTGATTTTTCAAGAAAAGCCATAAATCTCATACTTTACATGCAATTAATTGACAAATAGTTAAAAAGTTACATAATGCAGGTCAAAGAAAGCATGTTTGCAAGCCAACTTTGGGTTTGGATAAAGTAAGTCAAAGGCAATAATAATAATAATAATAATAATAATAATAATAATAATAATAATAATAATTATTCAGAGTACTCTTATCTCAGCCTTATTTTGAGAATACCTGGCTCCCTACAGAAAAAAAGACTACATTTCACAGATTGCCTTGGGGCTCAGACTTCATCTGGTTAATTTCAGAAATTTTCAATAAAAACAGTCAGAAAATGCCCTTTGCCTCTGCTTCTTTGCCCTTTCCTGCATTTCACTGCCTAGAACTCTCCTGGACCTTGAAGACAGACAAGACCCACACCTTGAGAGTAACAGATTGGTGACTTTGAATGAGCCCAAGTTCTTCAAGACTTTGCAGAACAAAAACTATCAAATAGGCCTCCTCTTTTGATCTTAAGAATTTTACTGGGCAAGAAATACATTGCTGTACCATTTAAATCTGCAAATGAAGCTTATTCCATCTTGGGAAGCCAATTGGAAAATCTAAATTAAAAATCTGAGGGAACTTCTGCCTCCTGTAGCATTATAGGTCGTATGTAATATGTCTTCTGAGAAACAAAAAATCTTTCATCCTTGTTAAGAAGTTCTTTTTTGCTTGTGGCCAGGCCTTCAAAGGAGCTGAAGATCATATAATCCTGTTACTCATTCTTATGAATTGCAAGAACATCTTTAATTCTTTGACTTGTATGAAGGTTTCTATAATCAAAAGCAGGAAAATGAAAAAAGTAGTGGTAGAGGCTAATAACAGACTGGGGAAAACTATAAAAACTATACACTGTGAACAGGAAATGTACTTTAAATATAAAGACAAAATGGTCAAAAATAAAGGATGCAACAAGATACACTAAAATGTGAACAACAGTTTTAACCTGGAGTGGTTATATTAGTAAGAGACAAAGTAAACTTTATGAGAAGAAATATTTCCAGAGATACTGAGACACAGTTTAGAATAATAAAAGGATCAATTCATCAAGAACATGTAAGAGTACTAATCTTGTATGCACCCAATAACAGAGCTGCAAAATACAGAAAATATAAATTGATAGAAGCAAAAGAAAAATAGGCAAAATCATAAGTATTATTAGATATTTCAACTCCCCTGTTGGTAAATCATAAATGACAGAAAGTTGATAAAAGAGGCCAGAAGATTATAAACCAACTTGACTTTTGACATTCATACCACATCTTCACTCAAACTGCAGCTGCACATGAACTTCAAGTGCACATGGACAATTACCAAGTTGGGCCATTGGCCACACAATCAAATAAATTTCAAATTAAAGAAAATTAAAATTATATAGAGGCCACCAGAGTATTAAGTTAAAACCAGCTAAAAGATACAGTTGACAACCTAAAATATTTGGAAATTGAACAATATACATCTACATGGTTCAAAAGAGATATTACAAGTTATAAAAATTTAACCTGAATAATAGTGAAACTACACATTGTGATGCAATTAGAACATAGTTAGAGAAATATTCATCAATTTAAATCCTCATGTGGAAAAGAAGAAAGGACTCAAACTAATTACATTTTTTGGAGGGGAGGATATTCTTTTCCCCACTTTTCCAGAATTAATAAGCAAAATCAGGGGAACACAATCCCACACAAATTCTTTTAGAAAATAAAACAGGAGGAAACATTTCCTAAATCATTTTATGAGGCTAGGATTACCATGATGCTAAAATCAGGTAAAGATATTAAAAGAGAAGAAAATGATATATATTATTCTATTCTTTATGATCATTGACTTAAAACTCCCCCTCAAAATATGAATCAATCAAATGAGGAATATATAAAAAATAGATGATCCCAGGAGTAGAAAGCTGATTTAACATTTGAAAATCAATCAATATAATTCAGCATATTAGCAGAATACCTACTGATTCCAGGGTACCCTTGGTGGGGTGAAACTTTCACAGTGGAATTGCTTTGATATGTATTTTGAATTATTCACAGAGGTTTTAGGTGAGTGTGGCTTGCTTTCCCCTATTTCTCTTTATTTCATGAACAAGGTTTCTGATTTGGGAGCACCTTTACCCATCAGGACAGTGCCCATCAGTTCTGTTTTCTGTTTCTTTTATGTGGAGGACAAAGTGTATCTTTTTTTGCTTATCTCTGTGAGATCTTTAACTTTTCTCTCATGTCTAACCTCAGCAACCTGGACTGCCAAGGTTTTCTGACTACCCTGACTTTACCATTGAAACAATGCTGCCATTCTAGTTTTGTACCTTTCCGGACTCTCTTGTAGCCAGTGCTGTGAATGACCAAGTTCTGACATGTTGGTTATTTTGGCATTTAATGCTGACTTTCTCTCCATGGGGGTAATTTTGTTCTTGCTTCATCTAAGGCCTTTGCTCTCATCTCCTGTTAGTTATGGCCTCTCTAAACATCTTTTGCTTTACTCTTCTCACCCCAGAATTGCAGCAGCAAGAAGTTTTCAGCAGCTCTGTGGGAATTTGGATTTCTTTTACTCAATTTACAATCAGTTTGAAGACTTCACAATTTAGTTGTCTTCTGGTAGTGCTGAAAGTGTGAAGCACATGTGATATTATTTGTTCTACATGTTGGCTTATTTATTTATTTTTGTCATAGTTCTTCAAACTGGAAGATTCAAGGGACTCATATTTTAAGTGTAGGAAAGCCTATGTTTTTGAAATCATCCACCAGCTGAGACACCTTGACACCACGCATCTGGACTTTTTGATGAGATAATGATGAAAAGTTTGATTTCATGAGTTTTATGCTGGCTGTAGTCAAATATATCTAAATTCATATAGCACCCCTGGGCAATCTCTAGAACCAACAGGATAGAACTAGTTTCAGTCAACCAGAACCTACTTTAATGAGGGTGGGTTTAGCTGAACCTAACCCACATGACTCATGGGAAGCAAAGAGAGGTGATTTGCCCAGGAAAGTGTGAAAAGGGATGTTGGAGAGTCATCACCACCTGACTAAGCATGTGCCTTAGAAATGGAGTTGGTGGACTGTTTCAGGAGAAAAAACACTCAAAGAAAAATACAAGATAAAGCTTTAGAGAGAGTGTGCATGTCAGATGGAAAGTAAATAACAAGGAAATAGACAAAATATGGAGACTTCTCAGTCAAGGAATTTCATTTTTGTCTCTTGAGAATTTCAAAAGAGTTTGTAGGATGAGTTTCCCTCTGGGGAGTGTGTTAGGGAGATATCTAAGGATGGGTGCAAGAAAGAAGAGATGATTATCCAGGAAGGAGGCAGTGGAAGGAAGGCACAGCTGGAGCCAGATTTGAGTGTTTGGGGTTGCTCCAAACTGAACCTTGGGAGTATCATCCCTGTGGAAAAGGGAGTTACTAATCTCAATGAAAACATTTATGTGTCTAGGAGGGATTTAAAACCAACTTGTGGAGTAGCAGCTTAAAAAAAATATTGACGTTTCCATACAGGAGCAAAGACACAAGTTTTGCATACTGGTACTAGAAAGAGATAAATTTTGGGTGGTATAGGAGAGATGAATGTGATTTCAGAATAGTATCTAGGAAATTTTCAGACTTAGAATATGGACATTTAATGTTTATATAATAAATACATATTACATTATGTCTATTTCATAGATATTAAATTAAGGGTGAAGTTTTGTAATTTCTTTCACCTAAATGCAGGACAACTAGAAAAGAAAATGGAAACAGGAATTTCATATACTCATCACTTGATATTCTTTGATGCTAATTACAGGGGTGGTAATACATATGGCAAATATATTGATTCAGGTGTGAAAAAATGATGTTAATAAGCCTGTTTCCAAAAACCACACCTCTAGGAAACTGTTTTAAAAGTTTATCAGGTAATTTATAGTACATATTTTAAATGCCTTGTTTTTCAGAATATTGACATAAACTTATTAAAAGTCAAGGAATTGAATTGCTTATGAGAATTTATTTATTGATATCATCACTCCAAGAAGTAAAACATAAGTCAGAAGTCAGGCTTGTTGTAGAAGGCTCAATAATGGCCCCCAAAGAAATTGGTCCTAATCCTTGGAACCTTTAAATGTTAATATATACAGCAAAGACTTTTCAAGTGTATTAGGACATTGAGATGGGACTATATTATGCTGGATTATCAGAGCTGGCCCTAATGCATTGACAAGTATCTTTTTAAGAGGAAGGTAGGAGATTTGACTATATATGGAAGAGTAAAAGGCTATGTGATCATCAAGACAAGCTAAAGAAGTCAGCAATCAGATCTAGAAGAGACCAGGGATTGATTCTCCCCTAAAGCCTCAAGGGAGTACCACTCTGACCACACTTTGAAGTTGGGTCAGTGATACCAATTTATGATCTCTGGACTCCAGAAATGTAAGGAAATACAAGCTCTGCTACGTTAAGCCATCAAACTTGTGGTCATTTGTTAACAGTAGCTGCAGGAAACTCATACAGTAATCAAAGGGGATATAAAAGCAACTTGCCACCTAAGAAATTCTACAATACAAATTACTTAATGAATTGTTTTATTTTATGTGATCTACAATTGTTTAATTCTTTGGTGACATTTATTGTGAGAGAAGATAAGCAGAAACCTACTAAGAAATTACAAGTAAATCCATATTTAGACTCACATCTGTTATAAACCTTTTGAATCAACTTCCCAGAGACAGTAACAAGAACCCTAAGCCAAGTCAAATCTGGTAGACCCTTTGTATTAGAGTTTTCCAGAGGGCAGAATCAGTAGAATGAATGAATATATATATATATATATGGATTGACTCACATGATCAGAAGTTGATTGTCCCTCAATGGTCATCATTGGAGTGGGGAGCTGTGGAAACCAGTATGTGCTCAATCTAGGAATCCAGAATCTCAGAATAAGTGTGGTCCATGTTCAGATAGGGTCTTCCACACTCAGTTCATTTACTCACATGCCAGTCTTCTCTGGAAACACCCTTACAGACACTCTCAGAAATTTGGTTATAAATTTTCTCAATTCAGTCAAGTTGACTGACAACCAAGATTTTAATCATCATCCCTTAAATAGTTACTGAAAAAATAGAGTTTAATGGCCTTAAAGAGGTCTGCATCATGACTTTCACATGTGGCCAGGTGCCCTTCAGCTCACAAGAAGCAGGTGCTTTCCATTACTCTCCTCTCTACCTTCTCCTGTTTTATTGGTTTATTTTTTTCAAAGCCAGAAGAGTCCAAATACCCATCTTTCATTTTTTTTCCTAAATAGTAATTATCATATTTTCTGTGGTGCGGTTTATTTCATAAACTGCATATTTAAATAACATTTGAAATTATAGAAATCTGATAGGAACTTTCTGGAAAGCTGGGTTCTTTCAGAGTGTCATCAGAAGACTCGGGTATATAAAGGCAATGTCAGACATGGTTGAGGACATTTTTCCTTATCAGGTTCTGAAGAATGAGCATAAAAGAGGCTACTGCTCAGGGACCCATGTCACAGGAGCACCCAGTGGCAGAAGGTGGGGAAAGATGAGACAAGCTGGATATGGAAGAGCTTCCTGTGGTTATTTTGGGGATGGAAGTCTGAGACAGCTCTTTGATTTGGGGCTCGCCCACCCTCATGGCATTTTATGTATCTTTAGAATGGCCACCCAATTTGAGCTTTCCTGAGTGCCAGAGAACAGAGGATGCCATGGAAAGAAAAGAAATCTAGGTTTTTTTTTTTTTTTTTTTTTTTTTTTTTTGCCTTGAAGAGTCATTACTAGGGAAAGCTGTTATGTCAATCAGGAGTCAACAAAATCAACTATGGAGGAAAAGGGGGCAGGGAGAAGAAGGAAAATATAATAAACAAGATTCTCAGTGAGAAAACATTTCAGGAACCTGGAAAGATCATTAAAATTTTGAGATTTCATATAGTTATATATCGGTCTGGAGGCAGTATTTCTCTGGATGATGAGTAATTGTGTGAAACAGAAAAATAAATTCATTGTAAATTCCTAGGGGTAGGTTCTGTTCCTGAGTGTAGTAGAAAGAAATGCTAAAATGATTTTTTCTTTCCAGAAATTGAGATTATAAAAACGTATTCTAAAAATCAAATTCCTTGCATGTATCATTTTTGTCAAAATGAACATAAATACTATGTGTAATTATAATGCTCTAAAAAACATTTTTGAGCTGCATAATTTATTTTTTATTAATATTAATATTTGTTTTAGTTATACATGATAGTAGCATGCATTTATGCACTTTGATATATCATACATAGATGGCATGTAATTTCTCATTTTTCTGAGTGTACATGTTGCAGAATCATATTGGTCATGTAGTCACATATATACATAAAGGAATAATGTCTGTTCCATTCTACTATCTTTTCTATCCCCACATCCCCTCCCCTCCCATTCCATCACTTCTGTCTATCTAATCTAAGGTAATGATATTCTTCCCTAGTGCCCCCCACCTTATTGTGAATTAGCATCCACATACTAGAGAAAACATTTGGCCTTTGATTTTGTGGGATTGGCTTATTTCCATTAGCAAGATATTCTCCAACTCTATTCATTTACTGGTGAATGTCATAATTTCACTCTTCATTAAAGCTGAGCAATATTCCATTGAGTATATATGCCACATTTCCTTTATCCATCCATATATTGAGGGACACTTAGGTTGGTTCCATAGTTTAGCTATTGTGAATTGAGCTGCTATAAACATTGATGTGGCTGTGTCACTACAGTATGCTGATTTTAAATCCTTTGGGTATAAACTGAGAAGAGGAATTGCTGGATCAAATGGTGGTTCCATTTCCAGTTTTCTGAGGAATCTCCACACTCTAATAAATATTTTAAGAAAGTATTATAAAATACAGTATATTTTTCTTCCTTTCTGCAGATGAAGCACAGAAATAGATTATCAGTTAAGACTTAGCTAACAGGCTCCTAGGACTATGCACATATACAGAGTGAGCTGAAAATACCCTTTATATGATACAACAGAGATCAAAGTGAATAATAAAATTATAAATAATTCATTTTTATTGTTGTTTAATGTTAGTAGTGCAATACTTAAAGATGCAGATTAGAGGAAATTTTGCTTCCTGCATGATTTGATGATACAGAGGGTTGAGCCAATGATTATTGATGCCAACTCCCTGCTATTATGGTAGATAAAAGTGAGACCCACAGGGATCACATATCTAGCTCAGTATCTCTAGATCTGAAATTCAAATTGATGGTTTAATGCACTTAGTAAATTACTTTTTCAAAGAGTTGTTATGTTTCCCCAAAATTTTCAAGTCATAAAACACTCCCCAAACTGAATTGGTTAAAATACTATATTTCATGCCAGATGAGACTTTTTCTAAAGTAAATAATCTGTCAATCTAGAATGAGATAATTTAAAAATAACAGACATTTTTGTTCATATGAAAGAAAGTGATGAATATAGAGAACCGATGATAGTGTCTCATTGGCCAAAAATTTCAGTCCATAAATCTTTTCTAAAAGCTTGTTTGCATGAGTTAGTAGTGTAAATAGTCCTTTGAGTACTGATGTCATTTTCAAAATCTGCCTCTTTTCTTTTCTGAGAATGACAACTCTAGATGAACACAGCTGAACTGAAGAAAATAATGACACTCCTCTATAATATGTATTAATGTTATGAACAATATTTTTTAACATTCAAAGAATGTTTTACATTCTCCCTCAAATCCTCTTACATCACGCTCTTATTCTGATGATGACCTTATTGGACTATGTTGCCTAGAGCCTTATAGAACTTTCTAGTACCTTCTGAAAGATTCATATAATTACTACAAATGGTTAAAGTTCTGACCACTTCCAAACTCCTTAACTCAATCAGAAAGAAGATTGTCTTTCCTTTTCTTCAAGGCCCTTCCCTTCTCCACTCAAATTATTTTGAATTAGGTGTCAAAAAATGTGTGCTATTCTTTACAAATAATGTATACTCTTGACTTTTGCCTATCAAATCAATTCAGTGCTCCTCAAGCTAATTCTGGCCTAAGAAACTTCTTCCCACCAATTAGTATTTTTAATTCAAGAAGAATTTAAAGCAATTGATTATTTGGTGATTATCTTTAGATAATATCTTTAAAAACATTGAAAGCTTTTTCTGGAATTTTAGTCCCAGAGTTTATGTTTATAATTCCATTGGGGCCAAGTTCTGTTGTACATTACAAGAAATAAGTGCATGTAAACTTGAGGGTGAATGATGAGTTTGCACTAAGTGACACCCAAATGTCAGCACTGCCTGCCCAAAGATTGTGTGATAATTAAGAGAGAGGAATGTGGTGGAAGGGTTCAGTTTTCTAGTATAGGACTGTGAGCAACAAATTAATTTTAGCCAAACAAACTCAATGATCATATTAAATCAATTATTAATTTGAATATTACTAGCCTTGTAGATTTATTTTATTTTAAAATGTATGAATCACAAGAATGAGATGTTTTTGACTTATTTTATATCTAATATCTTTAAATAACATTTTAACAATAATTTAATCAGCATGGATAGCTTGTTGTTTGGTTGATTGGTTTTGTTTTAGCTACATATTCTAAAAGATTAAGGGACACTGTTTTAGGCTAATGGAGATAATAATATAGATAATTAAAATGTATCAGACACATGGTCCCTTTGGTAATACTCAAACCACTGGATACCAGCAGTTGTCTCTCCAATAATTGTAAATGGCAAATATTTAAGCAGTTAGCCAATGTTTTCAGCACTGCAGGGTAAGTGAGGAGGGGAATATAACTTGTTCCCTTTTAAAATGTCTATGTGACCATGTTCTCTAAAAGGAATCAAAATCTCATTTATAAAATCATTGGAGAAACTTTTGAGCAACCTGAATTGTTTCTGCTTACCTCAGCAAGTTCTCTAAGTCTTAGGAAGATATTTTGTACTTTCCCTTCTGTTTCCTTTCCTTCTATAGACTAATGCGCATTAAGCTGCCCTCCTGGCATTGCATTGTTTTTCCTAGCCATGGCTATGAATAGTACAAGCACAATTGAAATGATACAATTATGAAAATTCACTGCAAATACTTATGGAGTTTCAAAAATTTGTCCTGAAGTCAGTTTTGAGTACTGGTTAATTTCTATGAAAAAGAGCCAAGGCAGAAACCAATAAATGGTGTTCAATTTTTTTTTTAAATTTTCCACTGTGTCCAATCAATCCAGGAGTTTTGGAGCAATATCTCTAAAGTCTATGGAATTTGTTTTACTTAACCATAAGAGAATTTCAAGCCACCTAAAGGATTCTTCCCTGGAACACAGTGACTGCTCCCAGACTACTGTTCCTTGCTTCAGCAATACCCATTTCCAAGCCCTTCTCCAAGCTCTAGTCTGAATTAGTCCTGAAAGCCCATCCTTATTATATCACTGTCTGCCTCCAATGTGGCCTAGTTCTTGTAAAATAAATTATACTTTTCTTAATAGGGATTACGAGGTCCTCACGATCCACTTTTGTTTACAGCAGACTTCAGCTTCCTCTTGTTTCTGTCCCTTCCCAGTGCCTTTCCATTTGCTGGGCACCTTCTTTTTCCTTACTGTTCCCTGAGTGACACTCAATTTTTTTTTCTGTCAGCTATCCCCTTAAATACCATTTCCTTTGAGAATTTTCTCTGGATTCCTAAATGGCTATTGCCAAGCCTCTATTGTCACATGCAAGCCATACTGCCCTTCTCACAAATTCTAAACCTCACTGAGTACTATGGTTTGAAAGTTTCCTTTAAAACTAATGCTGAAATTTAATTACATTTGGATGGTACTGTGACGGGGTGTCTTGAAGAGGTGACTAGGTCATGGGGGGTCCACACTCATTGTTATGGTTTAGATATGAAGTGTCCCACAAAAGCTCATGTGTGAAACAACGCAAGAAAGTTTAGAGGTGAAATAATCGGGTTATGAGAGTTTTAACCTAGTCAGTGCATTAATCCACTTATGTGGATTAATTGGGTGCTAAGTGGTATAAGTAGGCTGTGGCTGGGGGAAATAGGTCACGAGGGTGCACTTTTAGGATTTCTATTTTGTACCTGATGAATGGAGTTTTCTTTTCTGCTTCCTATTGGCCAGCTCCTGAGCTGCATTCCTCCACTATACCCCTCCTACCATGATCTTCTGCCTCACTTTGATTCCAGAGCAATGAAGCTAGCTGTCTATGGACTAAGAGCTCCCAAACCATGAGTGCCAAATAAACTGCCCTAAAATTGTTCTAGTTGTGTATTTTGGTCCCAGCAATGAAAAAGCCAATGGAAACATTCATGAGTGAATAAGTTGATTATGGTGGGAGGGAGTTAGTTATAAAGGGGGGTGCTTGGCCACCATTCTCCCATCTCTCTCTCACCATGTGAAATCTCTCTCCATGTCATGATGTAGCAAGAAGGCCCCTACAAGATGTGGCCCATCTATCTTGGGCTTCCCAGCCTCCGAGACCATGAACCAAATAATCTTCAACTTACCATTTGCTCAGTCTGTGGTATTCTGTTACAGCAGCACAAAACAACTTCAGTTTCTCTTACTTCTGTCCCTTCACATTTGCTGGGCTCCTTCTTTTTCCTTATTGTTCCCCAAGTGACACCCAGTTTTTTCCCCAAGGTATCCCCTTAAACACTATTTCCTCTGAGAATCTTCTCTGGATTCCCAGACAGCTATTGTAAAGCCTGCTTTACTCCTATATCATCTCAAATTTCCCTATTATAGATTTATCACACTTGATTATAATTTGTTCTTTAATTACCTATATTTCTTGTTGACCAAGAGTGAAAAAAAAATAAGTTTATTGTGAGAGAATACTAGCAATTTTATTTTAGGATAGAATTGGAAATGTAAGGTTATGCACAGATCGAGCTACTAAAATTTTAAATTTTTATTGGAGCATAATATAAATATAGAAAAGTATATAAGTTTAAAGTTTTCATCTTAATGGATTCTTATATAGTTTGATTACTGTGTATAGAAATATCCTCATGCTCCCTGCCAGGCACCCATCTTCCCAAAGATTCTGACTTCTAGCAAAATATATCAGTTTCTCTTATCCATGAACTTAAAAAAAAGACTTACAACATATAGTCTTTTGAATCTTGCTTCCTCATTGATCTTATGAATATGATTTATACTTAGATTTAGTAGTACAATTTTCTTATTCATCACTGTATAATACTCTATTATATTAAATATACCTTTGATAGTTTATGTTTCAATTTGACTAGGCTAAGAGATGCCCAGATAACTCATAGAACATTATTCCTGGGTGTGTCTATGAGAGTATTTTTGAATTAATATTTGAATTCATACATTGAATATAGAAGATCTGTTTTTACTAGTGTAGATGGAATTATCCAATCCATCAAGGGACTGAATAGAAGAAGGTAGAGGAAGGGTAAATTCATTTTCTCTATTTCAGCTGAGACATTATCTCTTTCTCTCCTCTGACATCAGCACTCATGGTTTTGCTCCTTTGGTCTTGGACTGTAACCACACCACCTGCTTTCCTGGGATTCCAGTTTGTAGATAGCATATCTTGAGACTTCTCCACCTCCATTATCACATAAGATAATTCTTCATCATAAATCCTTGGTTCAGTTTCTCTTGAGAATGCTGAGTAATATAATGCCACAGTATAATTAGCTAAGCTACTAATTGTTGGAACTTGTGTTGATTCTAAATTTGAACAATTATAAATCATGCTGACTTGAATACTTTTATACCTAGTGCACATATACATACAATTTTCTATCATATCTCTCTAGGATTGAAACTGCTTTTTCAGAAAATATGCATATCTTTAAGGGAATGTCAAAATGTTTAGTTATAAATAGTCAACTCATAGAAGAGAAAAATACAAATAGTGTATCACACAAAGAGATACTTAGTAAATCAGAAAATATAAATTTAAACATTTCATACAGACTATTGACCAAACTCTCAATCTATATATTAAGATTTGATGAGGAAATAAAGACTTTCAAATGCTGGACAAACTGAAAATTGGTATCACCTTTTACGAATTGGAATGGATTTATTTTGTTCATTCCTACACCAAGAAAAGTATCTTGCTAAACAAAAATAAATATACATGCATACTGTAAAGTAGTAATTTTGTTACTAAATGTACCTCAGAAATAGTCTCACAGAGGGGCATAAAAATTATTTAAATAGATGTTTGCTTGGAATAGTCTCTGGTGGAGAGATTTAAAAACAGAATGGGAATAAAGGAATGAAATTAGCCAGAAGAATAAACCAGGTCTTTATAGAACAACATTGAGTGGATTAGGGGGGAGTTAATTGAGAGAGCTAGGAAATAGAATAAGACATGTGGAATAAAATGTGCAATTTATGTAAATAAAAACCACATATGATACAAATTTTTGTTCATAAATAAAATTAATAAGATGAATTTAGGGGACAAATATGGAATCTATGATATTGAAGTCTGTTTTACTGAGCTTTTCACTGCTGTAACCAAAAGACCTGACAAGAACAATTTTAGGGGAGGAAGTTTATTTGGGGGCTCAGGGTTTCTGAGGTCTCAGTCCACAGACAGCTGGCTCCATTCCTCAGGCCCAAGTGAGGCAAGACACTGTGAGGGAGTAAAGTGGCTCAGGACATTACATCAGGAAGCTGAGAGAGCTCTACACTTCAAGGACAAAATATATACCCCAAAAGAACACCCCTAGGGACCCATCTCCCTCAGCCACACCCTGCATGCCTTCAGTTACTGCTCAGTCAATCTCTATCAGGGAATTAATTCACTGATTGGGTTAAAGCTCATAACCCAATCTTTTTACCTTTAAATCTTTCTGTATTGTCTCATATAGGAGATTGTGGGGGACACCTCACAACTAAACCATAACAAAGGTGAAATTAAAGGGATAATTACACAATACAACATGTAAATAAATACATATGTCATTAAACAAAAGATATGTTGTGCATAATATATAGGTACCACAAATTATATGGTATTTTTTTATTATGTGCTCCTAACATGCAACATTTAAAGAAAGGATTATGGAAACAATGTTAGGAGAAGGAGGTACTGGCTGTTTTCTGAAGGTACAAGTGTAAATAAACGTCTTCCTCTTCAGCGACCACTATTCATTGAACCTATTCCTTTTCCCAAATGGTTTTACAAACTCAGACCTATAAATACTCCATTATGTAGAACTGATATTTTTCTTTTATTCAAGAGCTCTTCTAATATTAGAATATGTGGAATAGGCACATTAGTAATCTAGTAATACAAAAACATTTCTAGAAAAGGTGCTAAAACACTAAACAACTAAAAGCTTTATTTTTCATTCAGCAATCCATTCGATATATATGTACTTGGTTCTTTATTACATGCAAGGCCTTGTACTGCTCTGAAAAGATGAAAAGAAATGGTGAAACAGTGAGCCAGATGGAACGCTTTGAGCAGCTACATTTACAGTAGATGTAAAGGCAGAAACCATTTCCCTTGGCAGCCTTGCTCCTCTCAGTTTACCACTGGGATCCCAGCCAGCTGAGCTGGAGTCCTGCCTCCGCAGTGAACCAAACACCATTCAACATCCTAATCTAAATATAACCCTCACCTCCTTTACTCTAAATTTACTCTTAGATGCTGCAAGCATCCATAGGAGCTGTTAAAAATCATATTTCTAGTATACATTTTTTTTTACATTTTAACATCTTGGAAAATAGAATGCATTTTATAATTAATGGTGTCTTTCAATCGCTCTCAGCAAGGAGACAACTATGACATAGTTGTCACTGCCTGCACATATGTGGCCTTGTTCATAGCTGTTTATATTGTCATTATTCCAGTTGATTTGGAAGTATGTGGAAGATAACACATGTTGACTTTAACTGCTTTTAAAGTATCTTTTGATTTAGCATGGAGACAAAAAGTTCTAATGTACAGAAATTCATCAAAATAAGTTAGCTGGACATCTAGGGATATATTTGTTATTCTTACTGAACTGATTAGATGACTTCATTTGCCTAAAGTTCTTGTTAACAAGTCCTGTAAGAGTTTCACTGTATACTAATTGTATAGTTGTCTGTTACTGAATACAAATCACTTCAGGACATAGTGGCTTACAACAAAAAATATCTATTATCTCACACAGATTCTGAGAGTCATGCATCTTTGGTCAGTTTGATTTTGTGGTTCTGATTCAAGGCCTTTCATTAGATTGCTGTTAAGCTTCTAGCCAGAGTATAGTCATTTGAAATCTTGGGTGTGGCTTGGGGATATGCTTGTAAGATGATTCATTCACTAGGTTGCTGGCAGGATGCCTCAGTTCTGGGCAATGTAGGCATCTCCACAGGGCTACCTGAATGCTTTCTTCTCCCAGGAACATGATAGAAAGCAAGGTAGATGGAAATGTTTGGCTTTTCATGTCCCCATTTCCAAAGTAATCCAATGTCACTCTTGTTTTATTCTATTCAGTAGGAGAGAGTTATTTAATCCAGCACATACTTCAGGGGAATAGAATTAGGTTCCAACTATTAAGTGGAAAAATCTGTGGACATATATTTTTTTAATGGCCACAATAACTTTCTTTTGGTGCCTGGTAATATTGAGAGAGTACAGGCATAATGGGCATCAGTCACTTAGAAAAAGGTTAGAATATCCTTTTAAGAAATCATGAATAACACATTAGTACCAAAGAATGATATTTTGTATCAAAATATAAGCACCAACTATTCAGAGTTTTAAAATAATTTAGAAGAGTCATATTCTGAATGTGGAGAATTTTAGGGTTATCTTATAGAATTATTTTATTGATAGTTTCACTTTTGTCTATGTGTAAGAATAATAAATAATAAAGAGTCTTTGAAGTAGAAATTGTTTCTCTCTCTCTCTCTCTCTCTCTATATATATATATATATATATATACACATATATATATATATATCCTACATGATAATCAATCATTGTGTTATAATTTAATTAGGAGTATTTTTTTCTTTTTTAATCGAAAACTGATATTTTCTGAGAGCCAATGAAATTTGGTAAGCACTTGTGATAGTTTGAATGACTTGGCTTCAATATTTTTGACCTTTCCTATATATCTATATTCTTTGTTTGTATATTTAAAGTGCTCACCAGTGTATATGGGTAGTCTGCTTTGCCCTTGGACCAGTGTTTATAATATTATTCAATTTGGTCAACAGAATGTTAGCAGACATGAGGCAAGCAAAGACTTGAAAGAGTGCATACATGTTTCCACATGCTTTCTTGCACTTCTGTCTTTGCCATGGGAACATGCCAGGATTAGACTTATGGAGGTTGGAAGAAAACTAAATTAAGCCAAGTTGCCCTGAAGGCCCCATCTAAAGGCAGCCTCCAACAGCTGACAGTCATCAATTTCTAAATATAAGGCAGCCCAGCTCAGGTAGCAAAATAACATATCTATTTACTACTGCCCAGCTATGTGAGTCATTAATGTCTATTGTAATATGCCACTTATATTTTGTGGTTGTTTGTCCTTAAATGCTAATTCAGATAGCTTAAAATGTTATGTGTGTTTTCAACAATGAAACATATTCAGTGTTTAATTGGAGTGATTATCTACGTTTGTAAGATTTTCCAATGAAATTCTGAAGTCCCTTGAAAACTTGTACTTGATATTCATGTCATTCTTTCTTAGACAATTTTTTTTAGAAAGAATGACAATGGTGTGGATGGATTGCTTGACAGTGGTTTCCCCTCACCCCTCATCTCCGGGCATGGTGTTTATTTAAAGTATAGAAAGAGGAGGGTGTCAGTGCCAAAAGGCACCTTTCTTTGGGGGAAACTATCCCTTCTTTACTCCATGTGGTTCTTGTGGGGATTTCTAACACAATGCCTGCCACCTTCCAACTACACAAGTGTGGACAGGAAACCCAGGCTGGCTAAATAAAACATACCAAACTCTTGAAGATAAAATGAATCTTCGATAAGATTTGGTATATGTGCTAAATCAGTAAGAATGCATATCTATTACTTTTGGATCATCAACTAGGATAACTCCTGTCACAAGAGATAGTCTGTCAGAGAAGCAAAATCTGTGGGTTGAAAAGTCATTCCCTAAGAATATTATATAAGCCCTATGTCCATTCCATCTTGGAGATCCCATTATTTGAGCCAATAAACTCCCTATTTTCCCCTTAAACTTATTGTTTATTACTTATGTCTATTATGTAATTACTTATGTAATTGAAAGAATCCTGAATGGATAAAAAGTGATATCCCTAGTTTGTGGAAGAGGAAACAACCTCAAAATGTTACATTTCTTGTTCATATTCGTAAGGTAATAAATGGTAGTCAGAATAATATAATAGGTCTAGCCAATCCCATGAATCACAGAGAGAAAGTGAGCAAGATAGAGATGAGATTGACTTTTCATGGCCTTGTTTTGTGAGCTCACCTTATCCGTGCACTCTTTTGACAAATGCTTAGGTATGAGTCACCACCACCACCAGTTTTATCAACTATCATGCTGCATATATGCAGATCCTTTTCTCACATCCAACCCTGGAAACCATTGTCCTGTCCCCAGAGTTCTGTCCTTTTCAGGATGTCACATCAATGGAATCACATAGCATTGCATCTGACTTCTTTTATGGCATAATACATTTCAGATTCATCCACACTGTTGCACATTATCAACATAAATGCTTTCTGAAAATGTGCTTGGAGCAGCATTTCAATCTTATCCATATTAATGAGTATGACACACATACAGGTTTCAAAATGAGGAAAGGAGAAATATTTCAGGGCAGCATCCTGGAAAGCAAATGAGTCTGAATGAGCAAATATGACAGAAGAAGACCAAGTTCCTTTACTGCAGAGTTCTGCCTTACAATCAGCCAGACTGAATTCTAAATCCAAATCAGTAATGGTTTTGCAAGTACTGGTATACATTACCCCAAATATCAAATGTATTCTTAGTAACCAAAATGAGGAATCTGTTTTAAAATATGATAAACAATGTAGCATAAACTAATTTATGAAGTCAACTTATTAAAAATCACCATGTTTTTATTCAGAAAAAAACAAATTCTGAAGTTGGGGATAGGGCACCTTTCATCATTATTTTTGTTTTTAAGACACTCCCGAGGATTATAGGCGCAGGAAATTATTAAATTTTAATTAATTATCCAAGTATCATTGAGGAAATAAAGAGAAAGAAAAAAATGTAAGGAAAATCCACATTCCTTGAGAAAAGAAATCTGAGAAATATTTCAGTTTGTTGCCTGTGTTTCAGGTATAAACAAATTAAGGGATATTTTCGTTATGGAAAACATATAGCATTTTGATATTTATAATGTAGAAGTAAAGATAAGATCAAGTCATAAGCAAATCAGCATTTTAGGTAAGTTAATATGGATTTTTTTCTTCAGGTGTGTTAAATTATGTATATATTATGTTGAACTATGTTCTTTAGTTAAAAATATCAAAGTTATAGTAATCATGAAAAATCTGATTCTCAAACCTGACCTCCTATCAAACAGTCCTGAACATTGCCTCCCAAAATAGCTTTTTGTACCTCACTCCCATGATTCTGATATGGAAATTTCAGACTGAAGCAACAGAGTCCATTTTGTTTTTTCAATTTCTTGAGAATTTGAAAGTTCTGATGGGCAACTAGTTTTGAGAAATACTTACATGGAAGGTACTCTCAATGAAAGCTTTGATCTCCCAAAGCCGGGAAAAATTTGAGCTGAGGTCAGTTGAAGGTCAAATACCAGAAGCAAAATATTAGAATTAGGAAGTAACCTAATACTTAGGGTCAAGCAATGGAACTTAAACAAAGGGCTTAAAAGGGAAAACCTGGATCCACGGTGAAGCAAGCTTCATGAATCAGGAAGGGAGGTCAGGGTGGCAAAGAGAAATCACAATAGGGACACTTGGGAAAATGAAAAAGGCAGAGCTCAGGAAGCCCTGAGATTCCTAATTCGGGGTCCAGTCTGCTCAGAACTCAGAGGAAGACTTTACCTGTTTTAGACTCCTTGCCTCTGGGTTTATGCTTTCATGCAAATTCCTCCTAGTGTCTCAGCTCATTCAAGACTTACCAGTCTCTTATTTTCTGCCGCTGCCTGAGTGACATTCATGGGCACCTCCAAGAGTTGAACTGACTTACCAGGTGATCTTATTTCACTGTAACGATGAAGCTGACTGTGGTTTTGTCTGTGTGTGTATACTTTTTTTTTTTTTTAACAGTGAACCGTATCAACATTGAATTGTTGCTTCACCAAGTAATGTTTATTCCATGCTATTGCACTTAGAATGAAAACCTTCTAAATCTGAATTTAAACTCTTGGTAAATTGAAAGGACAGTTATTATGTTTTGGGTAACAGTAAGACATTTATTTCTTTATAATTTGTTTTCATTCATAAAAAGGACAAAGCACAGTCCTATACTACTCCATTGAAAAATGATAAAAAATAACTAAAAAAATAAATTCAATATTTTATCAGTATCAAATAAAACTACTACCACCTTTCCTGAAATACAAAGAAACCACAGATGTTTCTATATCTATATAAAGTTTAATTAAGAATCTTGCGTCTTAAAGCATATGATACATTAGTTATTTCAACAACAGTTTAAAACTGATGGTCCCAGTCAAATTCGTACAATTGTATGAGGAAATGAAAAGCTTGAGTTATAAGTATATGAGATATTTTAGTCTACTTTATCTGTCACAAGTTTAAAACTAAACAACCTCCAAAGTCTGCTTTCTTCTTACCTTTCAGAACCATTTCATGCAAAAATCTAGCCAGTTTTGCTCTTTATTACCTTACATTAAAAAATAAAAAGGCAAGCATGCATTTGGCAAAAGATGTCGTTGCTGTTGATTATATAAAAATGCCCAACATGGGTCACATTGAAAAAGGAAAACCCCGTAGTGTAACAATGAAACACCAACATTTATACAGAAGGCTTACAGAGTATTCGTTTCCTTAAAGTATGAAGTCATTTTGTTTCTTTTTCCAAATAATTAAATATTTTATGAAACCTGGCAATGATCTTAAGACTGTTGACATACTTTCACTGGGCAGTCATCCATTTCATTGGTTTTAAAATTTTTCATTTTATAACAAAGAGGTAAATGTAAATTAATAAAATATTTATTGATATTTTCATAATGAAGATTCTAAACATTTATACATAGATATATAGTACAAAAATTATAAAAATTAAAGAAAGGGGGTAAAGTAGTAATAGATTTATTTTGCTTCCTGTAAATATCTTTTTATGAACCTATCAGGTATCCTTTCTAAAAAGAAAAACTCTATCTCTAATTAGCTAGCAAGGTTGTGCTGATAAAATAGGATCATACATCCTGAAGCATCAAACATTGCACTATTTCATGAGCCAGCTAATCCTTTATTTCCCAAGCTCTCACATCCACACTCAGATATATTTCCATGCACACCATGGAGAATGAAGAAATGTGCACCCTTCTTTTCACAACTTATAAAAACCCTAAGTACCAACACTTGGGAGACACATCTTCTGTCTCCCTGTGACCTTCCAGTTTTGCATGATCTTCAAAGTACCATTAACAACATGTCAATTTGGTATTTTTAGCCATTTGTCAATATGGCATTGAAGTGGCAAATGAGCTTAAAATTAAGTTTTATTTTATTTGTTTTTAAAAGAATACTGTAGCTTCTTCAACCTACAGATGATTTGTTGATTTCACACCTTCAATAAAGAAAGATTATTCTTAGGAATGAAGCACAAAAACAAAGATATTAGAATATTATTAGGTAATTCAGATATTCACTTAACTGTCATTTATCTCTACTATATAAAGACTCACATCTTAATAAAAAAATGGAAGCACACTACTTCTCAAAATCCATCATTTCACATATGAATAAATGCAGCAATATGATGATACTTCAGATAAGAGCTGTGGTTTTTGAGGTTTGATACTGATGATAAGAAAAGCATAAAATAATTTCAGAGTAGAATACAAAAGTAAAAAAAAATCTTCATATGGTATGTTTACCATTAGAAAACTAACTGAAAAGCATTACTGATTCTGAAAATGAAATAGTTATAAAATTACTTCAAAAATAAGAATACTGATAGTAAGTTCTAGAATTTGGTTTTCAATATTCAAAATCTTTCAGCTCATTCAGTGAAGTGATTTGGTAATGAATTTATGCTGAAATGTTTCTGTCATGTTCTCTTTTTTTTCAGGAAAAAAATCAAAATTTCATGAATGATAGGGGCCATTCAAAAATAAGCAGGACCCAAAACAGATGGGATCATATAAGAGACTGTATTACTCTTACATTTACCACATACAATCAACATTTCAACCTCTATTATATTTCACAACTTGTTATTAAATTTAAAGCACCTGTGTATGGTGATTTTACTTTCACTCTACAGCCTATGATATTGAATTGAACACTGTAACTTGTCCCATTGGAATAAATCATGCAACTGTCACAGAATCAGGTTAAGTGGTTTATAAGGCATATTGGAACGAGTTAAAAATCATTTTATATCCATTTAAAAGTTTATTCTTTTGGATGAAGGGGTTCCTGAATGCCTCAGTCATAATGTGTTGTAAATCAGCTGGATAGTTTGTTGAAGTGTAATTTATTTGGCTTAGGATGAAGCCGCAGAAATTGGTGGGAACTGTCTTTATCCCAGGATGAAGGGTGTCCTCTGAGCTGGGTTGGGAACAGCAGCTTTCACATCACACTCAGAATTCCAAGTAGACAAGGATGCCAAGGGCAGGCAGCAGTAAGCCAAGAAAACTTGAAGATAGGGTGGACGTACCTACAAAAGAAAATGAAAAGCATATATGTCATTTCATTGATTGGTCATTATTGTTCATTTAGTCTGCTTGGGGAAGGTATGATTGTGTTGCCCTGAAAACCAAATGTTTTGTTTATTGGTGATTGAAAAGAAAGAAAGATAGAAGGAAGGAAGGAAGGAAGGAAGGAAGGAAGGAAGGAAGGAAATAGAGAAAGAGATAGATTTGATCAAGGATTTAGAGACCACATGAACTGTTTTTATAGGTTTAAAGTAGTCATGGAAAATAATAAGATCCAAAATGATTATCCTGTCTCTATGATACAGCAGTCCCAAATTCCTACCAGAAGGCAAAAGGTCAAGAAGTATATATAAGAAATGGGACTGGGGATGTGGCTCAATGGTAGCGCAATTGTCTAGCATGCACAAAGCCCTGGGCTTTGCAAAAACAAAACAATAGCAACAACAAAAATAACAAACAAACCTAACAATGTTACCTGGGATAATAATATCAGAGATGTACTGGATAAATCTTGCATAATTCCATATTTCAATAATTTTAACACATTTAGGTACTCACATAAAGACTTAAGAAAAGCATTTCTAATAACATTAATTTTCTTTATGTTTTTTAGCTAAAGAATAATTGCCCTGATGTATTATTCTCTGAAATAAAAATGAAAATGATTTAATATGCTCTGAACACATATGAATTGATATTGCAATTTGGGTGCCACCTAGAAGGACAACTTCTGTTGTAAGTAAGTTCTTGGCCTATGTGCTTTTCTCTCTAGAACTCCTGACAGAGAAGGTTTACTTTTTGTTTCCATTCTCCACACATTTTAGGAACTAACTTACTGGAAAGAGGGAAGGGCTAAAAACTATAGTCAACAGTTTGCAAAGATGATAATTTCTTTTTCAATTTTTGGAAGTTTACTTTCTAAATTTGAAAACTTAATATCTAAGATTAAAAATGGCCTAAATCAGCCCATTCTTTAAAATATCTCTCTTACATCCAAGACTTAGAGCATTTCTCCTGAATATCTAGGCATTATGATCACATCTGTGGTCCCTCTAAAGAGGAAGAGAATCCTTTCTGCATGCTTGCATTCCACCACTGTCCTGCTGGCTGCTTGGAAAATATAATAGAAAGTATTTTTAGATACAGATAAAGTGATATTGGGAAATAAGGAGGGCAGTGAGGATCAAAAAGTGAGGACAAAATTTTTAAGAGCAAGATAAATGGCCCTCCAGCAGCTGCAATATTGCAGATGCTGTGTAACACTATCAATAACAATGAAAACACTAATCCTTACTATGTCAGCCTCTGTTATAGTTCCACAGCAACAAAATAGACTCCCTGTTTGCTCTTCTCTCCCTCCCTCCCTCTCTCTCTCTCTCTCTCTCTCTCTCTCTCTCTCTCTCTCTCTCTCACACACACACACACACACACACACACACACCATGCATATACACACTTTAACATAACAGTTTATTCATTTTATTATCGTCATACTACAGATTTTGTAACTCAGATTCAGGCCAACCACCACTAGAGGCCAGAGACAGGTTTAGATCTCAGATTTGCTTAGCTCCAAACACCGTGTTCTTTCTACCTCTCTGTCACTATCCTGCAGATAACTTTAGAAAAGGAATACTTTTGGAAATGCATAAGGACACTACACCCTGCTCTTGATGTGTCAAGATAATGTCACAAAAAGGAAAATAAATGCCATATGGGAAAACAGGGATACCTCCTAAGCTGTTTCAGAGAGTTTTTTTGCATTCTTGTAGACCTTTTTTAAAATCTACTTTTGTACATGATTTTAAAAATAGGCTACAATGCACACATCATGTTATTCTGATAAAATGACCAATAACAGACCTCAATTGCATAGTTAAACATTCAGTTTTCAAAGTTTGACCCATATTAAGACCCCTGAAGACCTTTGTCCAAGGATGAGTGCAGGGTTTCTACAATGCTCTATCCTGTGACCACAAATTACATCAGCCATGGGTACCCGTTTATGTGCTTGCTTGAATATGTGGCTTGGCACTGTACAAACTATGGCTACAGAAAGAAGTGTAGTCAATTATGGATGCGATTTTGAAATTTTCGTGTTAGTATGAAAACAAAACACAATTTCATAATTTGTGGTTTCAACATCAGGATATTTGATTTATTTAAATAAACTCTTCATGTTTATGTGTGTTATATTTAATTTCTCTAATGGCTTGTGCTTATGTAATTGTGGTCTTCATCTTCAATTCTCTTCTCCATTCCAGCAGAAACTGGAGACTTGATTGAATTACTATTTAAAGTCATTATAAATGTGGGGGTCTATATATTCCTGAGGGATTTTCAATATATTTTGATTATATATCTCACAAAGTATATATTACTGCTATCAAGAATAATTCTAGTACATATATGGTATGTATTAAACATATATTTTGATTTTCATGTATTTGATCAAAGTTAAATATGAACAAATCATCAGTCATGTGGATCACTTTTTTCCCTAGAAGAAGAAATTTAAAACTAATTTAGAGTACTATTTCATTAGATTTTCATGCTTTTTTTCTTTCTTTTTCTTTTTTTTTTTTAACTTTCCTTCAGGAAGGGTTTTTTTTTTTTTTTTTTTTTTGCTAGAGAGGAATACAGATTGAGAGCAGAAATTTCAGTTGAACAATACTTCATTTAAAAGTTAAGTTGTCCTTATGGTAAGTAGAGAACTGCTCTTTTCAGTTTTTAATTATATCTCCTCTCTGAGGCTTAAATTTCATAAACATGATCTAATCCAAGTTGCTACTGCTTGGCTATTGATTATGACATCATATTTAGATTTTTCTTTTTGTAGTATCATTTTTATTTGTTTGTTTGTTTAGAGTTTACAATTGTTATATTTTTAGTTTATGGACAACTTCAGGAAAGGGACTTTCTGACTCCAAATTAATGCAGCCGTGTTAATGAATTTCAAGTCCAGTATATAGAAATTATTCAAACCATGATGCCACATAATTGAATCATGTTTCCTTAGCAAGACAGGACCTCTTCTGATAACTAAGCACAAGGCAGAAGGGAAAACAGCAAGAGGGCAGGGCAATGGGGTCTGAGGAAGAAGGCCTTTAAGGGATACCAGTATGACCTCCATCAAACTTCTAATATTTCTCTGTCTTTGTCTCTCTTTCTTTTTTTATATCATGATCCTCTAACTTATAAAGACAGGGTGTAAGGAGGAGGGTTACCCCTTTCTATGAAAGATTTTTCTCAAGAAATAGTATTTTTTTTCCTATCAGAGAGATGATAGCCATCACCCACACCATCAGAAGGCATTCATTTTACTAAGTCCTGGGCTCGCCCAGCTTGCCTTGCAAGGCCACTTTTGACCCTTCCAAGGTCTTACAATCTCCATGGGCTCAGAGAAGAAAGAATTCTGATAAGATGGCTGACCCCTTTTCTGAGGAGTTTGCTCAGTACAGTCAGGTCTCTTAGGTACACATCGGTAGATGTTTGCCATTGCTAGTTGTTGAGTCCAACAAAACCCCTGCTGGGACAGCAGCAAGCTTAGAAAGGAGAAAGAGCAAACTTTGGGACTGAAAGAGTAAAATTAGCTCAGAGAGGAAAAGAACAAAGCCACAGGTCATGCTCCCTGCCAAATTGACAGCAGACACTTCCAAGATGACATAGCAGCTATAAAAGGCCATAATAAATTCCTCCTTGAGAGGATAGTGTACAGTTACAATGATGGCCCAGTGATGCTCTACTCTTCCCATTTGTTAGTGGGGATACCCAACTGCTAACCTGCCCTCCCCTCATGACTGTAGTTAATCCCCAATTCTTCTACTTCCACCTCAGAAGCCAAAATTAATCCAGAACTGACTGACACCTTCCTTAGATCCTCCTTAGAATTCTGTTAGCAGGAACTCATATCTTACATAAGGTCCTTCTCCCTCCCATGTGAGTAGGTAATTTGTCAGAGAACAGGCTTGAGCTTCGTCTTGGTTAAGTTTTAACAGAACAGGCTGGCACCCATGAGGATCAATAAGCAAGAAGAGACTTCCCTGGTCTTAGTAGCAGGTATGAGGTTACGTCGGGAGCAGCTTCACGTGGCAGTACAAGTAGAGGGCTCTGAGGCCAGGGGAAGGGAAGTGCAACGGACTGGACGATGCTGAGTATGTTCTGTAATCTTTGTAAACCTTAGTTCCTTCGACCATAGAATAGGAATAATCATATGTCTCTATGGCTATATTGTGAGAATTGAGAACATATCTACCAAAGGCTTATGTATATACAACATAAACTTTTTCTTCATAAGTAATCACAGTATGTGGAAGCCCATTACTGAAATGGGTGCAGAAGGGATGCTTTATTGAAAGATGGGTCTGAGGACAGGGCACTGCCAGGTTTTTGCCTTCTCTGTGTTTAAGCTTGCAGCTATACTTTTCCCCATCCCTAACTACCCCCTGGAACACAGGGGGCTCTGCTTATCACAGTCTTAAAGCTGAATCTTTCTGTAAAGCACTTCAGCAAATACATGGATAGTAGAAAACTCCAAGTGAGGGAAGGGAATAATAAAAATAGACTGGACTAGACAAAAGGTAATAAAGGGAAAGGAGAAGGAAGGGGAATAAGAAAGACAGTAGAATTAATTGGTCATAATGTTCCTAGCCTTGTATTTGTATATATGACCACATATATGTACATAACTCCACATCATGTATGACCACAAGAGTGGGAACCAAATAGAATAAGTTATACTTTATGTATGTGTATTCTGTCAAAATACTTTCTACTATCATGTATAACTAAAAATAAAACTAATGCGAATAATAAAGAAGAAAACTCTAAGTAAGTGCTAGCTATTCACACTACATCTGAATATGATTATTTCTTGCTCTGGACCTGAACATTTTATTTTTGGAAGAGTAGTTGGATAGAAACCAGAGCAAAACAGCAGCATAAATTGGGCATACTGAACTTTTCTGTAATAGTCTGGCTATAGTGTTACCTTCTCTGTGGCATGGTAGTCAGAGATATTTGTTTTTTAAGTAACAGAAATCCAACCAAAGAAAGAAGTGATACTCTGACTTTAGGGATAACTAGAGTCAGGGAACTGAATACATGTAGCTTTCCTCTTTTCTTCCTTCGCATATTGCTCAACATTCTCCAGGAAAATAGACATGTATTCCAAATAGAGATGAGCTCCTAACTCACAATTATAGATTCTCAAAAACAAATAAGTAGTATTTTTCTTTAGATCCCACCAGAGTGAGAAAACTCTAAAGGAAAAAATGATTTGCAACTTTGAATCACCTCTGCCCTCAGGCTAATAACTGTGTCTTAGTTAGTGGCTATGATTGGACCAGCCTTGAACATGTTCCCATCGCTCAACCAATCACTGTGGTAAAGGAGGCAATGCCACTTAGTAAATTGACAACTTGGTTCTTATCTCAGGAGGACTAGCACATTCCCAAGTGAATAGATTTGGGAGTAAAAGAGGGTTTCTGGGGCAAAAAAAAAAAGAGAATATACTTCAACCCAAAGTGTAAATGCACAATGAGAATTGAAGGATATGAAAAACAACAACCCCCAGGGAGAAAAGGAGGACAATGGGCTCTGGACTTTCACAATTTCCCTTTTCTACAACTATCCCCCCCCCCGCCCCCTAACTGCCCAACTCACCCATTCTGCTATGACTCAGTCTCACTGAACCCTATAAAACTCAGACCCCTATTGTAACCAGTTGCCAATTTCTTCTCGAAAATGTGCCCTTCTGCTGCTTGATAAAGCATTGCTGATCTGTTGAAATTTATCTCCATTTCTTTTCTTTCTCTTTTATTTGCTTTCATTTAGTGCCGAAAACTGGGAAGGGGTTTGAGGCTATCTACACCTCCCCATTAATGAACCTCCACCATCTTTTCTATCTTCTCATCTGATTTCTATTTCTCTCCTTCTTTCCTTCTGATAGAAGGATCCCCTTTGCAACTCCAAGTCCACTAAAGCTCAATGGCAGCAGATATATGTCCCCAAACCAATTCCATTCTTGGGCTAGGGTTTTGCTGCCTCATTGCCACATGGACAGAGCAAGGACCTGTATAGCATTCGTTATTGGTGTTGGAGGCATCCTCCTTCTAATCTTCTTCTCTCCAATCCCTACCTTAATTTAGACCTCTGGATTAGAGGCCGCTGTTTGCCATTTTGCTTTTGTATGCAACACACCAACCTCCTCATTCTTCGGAGAGGTAAGATCCCTTCTAGTCTCCTGCAGAAGCACCCTGTCCAAGACCCTCCACCTTTCTGGACCCTGGGGGTCCCTCACTACTCAGATTCTAGAAGGGATGCCCTCTCATTCTCTGGTGAAATTCTGTCTAGTGACAGGAGACATCAAAGGACACTTTGATCTCAATCACCACCCCAAACAGACCTCTCCCACATGGGAGCTTCCATGTACTGGACTCTCCCTTAGGTTGTCTCAAAAATAATTTTAAGAACCTTAAAATTTGATGCCTTATTAGGCTTAGTACTTAGATCTGGCCACAATATAAATCAGACAACCTGCATCAGTGGCCTGAATTTGGGAACTTTGACTCCAAAATCCTCCAAAACTTAAACAATTTCCTTGAATGAAATGGCAAATGGCCTGAGGCTTACCCCCAAGCTTTCTTTGACCTTCACTCAAGGCCCTCATTATGCCAACCAATTCTCACTGTGTCCCTGCTCCATAAGCCCCTTAGATCAGATCCTGATCCCCAGCCCTCTTCTTCATTTACTGCCCTGAAATAGCAGATGAACCCTCACCAAAAGTAAAGCGGGAGGCTATAAAGGAAAGTTTCATAGAGAGGAGTGCCTGATTACCACCAAAAGAGACTGTCAGAGTCACAAGCGTTTTTTTTTTTTTTTTCATGCGTCAATTTGAGACCAACAAATCTTCCTAACCTCCTACATAAGCAGGCTTTATCTGTGTTTCTCTGTTTGCCAGTATGATTATCTAGCCCCAATATTTATCCCTCATATTAGTCTGAAAATATGTAATATGGCACATAAAATTCCTAACTTCACTATGAAAGCTCTAATTGACACAGATAAAAGGATCTCTACTAAACACAGAGGTAATGCCAAAAGTAAGGGATTTTACAAAAATCAAATGGCATTAGACATTCCTTCATCATTGCCACATGGACAGAGCAAGGACCTGTATAGTGTCCGTTATTTGTGTTGGAGGCATCTTCTTCTAATCCTCTCCTCTCCAATTCCTACCTTAATTTAGACCTCTGCTCCATAAGCCCCCTAGATCAGATCCTGATCCCCATTCCTCTTCTTAACTACAGCTCAAGAGGACATCTGTGACATTAAAGATGCTAAATTTTATATATAATAATTTTATCTAATGGGCCCACTGTGCTGACTCCCACATGATTTCTTTTCCAAGAAGCAATTTACCTGCAACCCTGCCTGGCCTCCTGTGGACAAGATATGTCACTTCCTTGGCAAACTACCTTACTATAGAGGAAATACAGGCCCAAAATAATGTTGATAAGGGATGGGTTGGATCCCCCTTCACCCAGGTGTTGGGAATGCTGGTCCAGCATTGCTTCAGTTTCTTTTCTGTGGGAGAAATTTGGTGCCTGGGGCAGAGAACAGCTTGAGACAACTGAAGTCAGCTGGCCGGGGCCACTCCCCAGTGCTGCATGAAGCTATCATGTACTGAGTTTGACCCCTATAGCCCCCAGGGGTGCCAAATATCAACCACTATCTGTCTCTGTTTCTGACTGACTTGGCCTGATGCTGGAGGGCACTCTCACCCAATGAATCTGGGATTCTGAGATGAAATCTCGGTCTGATCTGAGGTCTCTGGGAAAGTGGTGACCCACTAATCCTCAAAGCATGAGTCAGGCAATCTCTCCTTCTTCAAATGCTTCAACCCCATTTCTGTCCATACTGTTTGCCTCTTAAACAAGGACTCATGATTTAAAATTAGACTACCTTCTCTAGACTCTCACAAGACACATTTGATTCTGTACTCCCCTTTTCTGGCAGGAAAAAGACCAGAAAATCTGTCTCACTTAATCACATTAAAACTACCCCTTATCTGTTCTAGTTCAATAATCCAAATTATTTATTTTCTCTAGTGGAGATATCACCCAGAACACTAACAGGCTTGCCTCCCACTTCAATTGAAGAGCATAATATGATATCATGGTCCTATGAGTATGAGGACCCCAAAGGACAAAGAGAATATGTAAGAAATGTTAAGGGCACAACGAGATGACAAAAATCCTCCCTTGAAACCAAGAAGTTAGTATCCTCCATTTTGAGTGAAGCCCCAGCCAGAGGTCATGGAAGGAAAGGCAGAAACTGCTGAATTTTCTTCATCCAAATGTAGCCAGTTGGGGAAATGAAAAATGGTTAAAATGCCCTATGGATGAGGCCTTGCTCAAAACAGCAGCTTCCTTTACTTCTTAGCTGCTGCCAGATCTCTATCTCTCCATGGCTTACAGAGCCTGCAGAGCCTGCAAGATTTACAAGGCTTTCAGAGAACTGGTTGAGATCAAAGGGGGAAAAATGCCACCTTTAAATCCAAGCTGCTTATGGGACCTAAATGTCTGGCTATGTATCTCTTAGCAGTGTACCACACTGCTTTCTTAACAAGTTCCTCCCTAAACACTACAGCACAATAAGGGAAGATAGAAGATACAAGTCTTCTGTACCTTGAAATTTTTTACCTAAGCATTTCAGAGCTCTCACTCTTTCAACATCTGAACTGACTCTAGTTTGAACCAAAAGTGCACTCTGATCTGATAAAGATGTTCAGTTTGTTGCTTTACTAATTACTGCCACTTTTTTAGAACTCCTGTTTTAAAAAATTCTATTTTTTTAGTTCATGGTTTTATGGTGAATTCACATTTAATCCTGTATACCTAATTTAAAATATTTTCTGATCAGTCTTTTTTAATCTAATTACAGAGGTTTTTACACTGTGTTTGTTTAGAGGCCAAAATTTCAAGGGTAAGCTCTCAAATACATTGGAGAATCTCCTTTTACAAAATCCTAAAAAAGGACATGGACATGGTGATGTTGGAAATAAATCTGGTGGTCCCTGAGGAAAAGTGGCCACCTGATCTAAGTATCAGTCAGGGCTGTTAGACTTTACACCAAGCATTTTCAATTTCATAGGTTTCTGTGATTAATCATAATGTAAAAGTCTAATGAACTACATTTTAATTTATAGCAGGTTAATTTTAATAGAGGCTTTAATAAACATCTGTAACATTGCCTTCTACCTGTAGAGATCTACCTGCAGCTACAAGATTGTTTCCTGGCTGATTTACGTTTGTGTGCACACCTGTGTATTGTGTTGTGTCTACATATCTGATTATGTCCATATATCATGTACATGGTATCAAAATTGGCATATAGATAAATGAGTGCTCATAAATTAAAATTTAAAAGAGAAATGGATCCAAATACCTTTCAGTTCATGAGAGTTAAAAATTTAATTTAAATTAGATAAACAGATGAGAAAAAATATGTCTTTAAAATTACTAACTCATAGGTTTTCTAGATGGTCAGACAATTAACAGAGTATTGGTTTCTATAAAATATCTAGAATGCAATATCCGTTGTTTCTAGGATTTTTCTTCAACAGGAAAGAGATAGATAATATTCTTAACAACACTTGTCTGATATCTTGGTTTTTACAGTTAAAAATGAGTAAATTATATTTAACATCAATATCAATGTGATTGATCATAAGTATATTAGAGGAGATATCTGATTAATTTATGCTAAAAAGCATTAACTGCTAAATATAAAATCAAGTACTTTTGATTTTTCAAATTCTATAAGGTAATATATTTAAACATTAGATGTGTTTTATAAATTGCTACATGAAAAAAAGAGTTTAAGATTTTTTTGTTTCTTGTTCTTCACTAAAGCAAGATTGCTAAGAGTTAAAATTCTAACAGGTGCAATTTTATATGAAAAGAGTCCAAAACTTTTCAGCTGTGTTTCAATTAATGTATTGTAAATAACATAAAGTATGTAATCTTATTAAGAGGAATAATTGGAAAAATTCAGAAATTTCATAAGGAAGGCTTTTTCCTAAGGTCAACTATTAATGTACTAGTGATATAAATCAAAGTTTAATCCTCTATAGGTTGAAGTAACAAGGATTTCTTAAAACATTAATCTGATTTTATCTATCAAGATAATTTCTCATGTCTGTTAAGTTTTATTTAGAAAAACTTGTCTTAATAAAATTAGTTTGTACAACTCTGATTAAACAACAATTGTTATTTTAGAGTATTACATTGCACTATAGATTCTGAATTTTCCTAAATGTATTTATATCTTCCAAGCATACAAGTCATTAAAATATAAGGTGTAAAAGAACATTTTGCCAATTTGGTTCTCTTCAAACCAGAGTTTAAAGTAAATTTTTGGGATTATAAAAATTCTGTTTCTTGGCAGGCATGGTGATGCATGCCTGCAATCCCAGTGGTTGGGAAGTTGAGGCAGGAAAATCGTGAGTTCAAAGCCAGCTTTAGCAATGACAAAGGACTAAGCAACTCAGTGAGACCCTGTCTCTAAATAAAATACAAAATATGGCTGGTGATGTGGCTCAGTGGTTGAGTGTCTCTGAGTTCAATCCCTGGTATCCACCCTCCCACAACAAAAATTGTGTTTCTTAGTTCATAGCTATTATACACACTAATGTTTTACTCTTGTTAATTTCATTTTGTATTTTCCTTCTAAACTTTAACCAGTATCTGTTAGTCCCTTACAAAAGAACAACTGGTAATATAACAACCTGAACTATTTTGAGATAATAGGCCATCATGTATAGGACAGACAGATGTAAGGCTAACTTCTAGCACTAATACTTATCCCAATTAAATAGAATGGGTAAATAACTGTAAAGTTACAGACATTAAAGGTAAAACTCAGTACTCTTACTGTAAGACTGGTGAAACTGGCTTGCTGTATATTCAGGACCCAAACTCAGAGACTAAAATTAAGGAATAAAATGGCCAAGAGAGAAAATAGCCAATACTTGGCTCTTGCCCTCTGAGATCAGCTTGACTCCAGGGAAACAGGGGAATTCTCTAGGGTTTTTTAGCTCATGGCCACATAATCTCCTGATCAGGGAGAGTAATAAGACCCTGTAGAAGAGAAAGCTGACTGATGCACATGCTGCAAAGGGGAGGGTCATTGGAGGAGGTGTTATCCCTGATGCTTCTAAGGGAAGCCACATGGTCAAAGAGACTCTGACCTACCCAGGCAGATGGCACTTTAGTGGAACTTAGAGTTTGCTCACAAATTCCAAAGAGTGATCTCAGCTGGCTCTTAACAACAGATAGGAATAAGGTCAATTTGACCAGCTTGGTCTTAAATACCTAAATAGTTATCACCAAAGTATAGCCATACCTGGGTATTTAAAATAAAAGACTATTATTATTTTAATTGAACCTAAGATGTATACTTGTGTCAGCCCCACAGCCCTACCTACCAAAAATTGGACTGGCCTCTGTACCTTGGTCATCCTTACTCCTCAATTTGACATTTTACCTAACAACCAAAGTTTACCTATCTTAATAAGGGCGCACACCAGGCTCAAGAAATCCCTCCAGTTTATTCCTTTATTTATAGGGCTAGAGTTATCTGCTGTGACTGGCATAGGAACAGCAGGATTGGGATCATAAATTCATTACTATGAAAAGTTATCAGACCAGGTTATTAAAGAGTTTCAACAGGTTGTTGACTCGGTACTGAAGTAGCTGATTCCTGGTAGTCCTCATTGGGGGATCAAAAATGATAGACTTCCTGATTATGCTCCCTTATATACCCCTTAATATTCACCTTTTTCATAATAAACTTTCTTCCCTGTATTCTTAATGTTCCTTTATTCTTAACAGCTTCTTTAGCTCAAAATGCCTCCCAGGAACATGTTAAAGCCACTGTCCTCCTGTGTTTACATTGTGATTCTCTGAAACCACAGAAAGGGGAATTCACCTACAATGACCTCTAGGCTCCTTCCATATATGGTCCTTTTCAGCCTCAACCCTGGGACCTCTGTCTTCTCCCTCAGAACTCTGAAAGTGGAGGTCTCCATACTTTGCCCCTTTTCAGCAGGAAGCAGCCAGACATGATATTGATACACCTATTCAGTATCCCCTTTCAGAGTCTGTAATGAAGAATATGGGAAACAGCAACCACCAGGGAGAAAAGGAGAACAACTCCCATGGAAAAAAGGAAAACCATGGGCCATGGACTTTCACAATTTCCTGTATCTACAACAGTTCATCCTGACTACTCAATGGACACATTCTGCTATGATTCGGTCACACTGAATCTTATAAAACTCAACTGCCTGTTATAATCAGTTGCTATTTTCCTCTCTAAAATGTGCCCTTCTGTTGCTTAATAAAGCATTGCTGATCCGTTGAGGTCTGTCTCTGTTTTTTGTTTGTTTGTTTGTTTCTTTCTCTTTCATTTGCTTTCAAGTCACTGAAAGCAACATGGGATAATCAGTGTTCCAAAGTTGTTGATCAGTAACCCTTCTGTCAAAGAGCATGTCACAAGAGAAAGGACCTGTCCACAAATTTGGAAAGTGTGTTTTGTGACAAAGTTGTGGTAAAACATAAAAGTATGTTGCAGGGAATTACACACTTGAGTTATTCACAGGCTCTCTAACTGGCCTTTTCAACATTCACCTACTTTTCAACTGCTTGAGGCTAATCAAGATAACAGTGAGTGATTTATTTAGCTACAGAAAACTTCAGCATTTCAAATAAACTAGAGTCATTTCATGAGAAACCACCGAGATTCACCCAGGACTGGTGCAGCATTAGAAACTGTCAGCATTTATGACCTTATTTATTTTCAGAGGAGTTTTTCACTTTACAAACTCAATCACTCAAAAAATTTATTCTGAAAAAAAAAAAAAACCAAACAGCTAAAAGATGCTTAAGAGCTCTGTTTTGAAATTTAGCTCAACAAGTTGGGAATTTCTGGGTCATTCACCAGATGTACCCTTCAGAAAATTATTAAATTTTATCTGTTCTCTACTGGGTCACAGTAGGGATTAGGTAAGGAAATTAATTAGGTATATAATATAATTACTTAATTTTTTGTGGTAGAAAAGAATAGAAACAAATGTTAAAGGAGGCAGAACTGTGTCTAAATTTGAGACCATGAAGCCTATGAGATGGTGCAGTCTTCTGACAAAGGCAATTTTTAAAAATTCATGCAGCCCAATATTCTTACAGAATTTAACACTTGATCAATTTGAAGCCATTGAGACAAAAACAAATATTTAAAAATGTACCTTAATCACAGGGATTTCACAAAATATCTGGGACAATACAATCTTAGACTTATTATTATTTGACAGATTTTTAAAAGAATTTCTCTTATCTTTGTTTCTTTGTCTTTATACATTTTCTCCCGCAGTATTTTCTTCCCAGGTGCATATGCCATTATTCATCTTGCCTAATCTCTACCAACAGCACAAGCATACAGTAGACCTGAAATATAAGACTTACTCACAAAGTAGAAAATTTTCTTGCCTGAAAACTGGGAAAGAATTGATGGTAAAATTCCTGTAGTTCAGGAAGACTATTGTTAAAATTTCTTTTAGATCATTACCAAAATTGCTTTTTTATACATGTTCTATGCTTATTAAGAATTAAAGAATTTTTGAGGAAATGTTTTTAACATTCTCATCCCCTCCCCCCCATACACACACACACACACACACACACACACACACACACACACACATCAAGTTGGTGGAGTGGTGGTTATGTTAATTAGTTTGACTAAATCTTTCCATAATGTGTTCATAAATCAAAACATCCCATTGCATTCCATAAATATGCATTACTATTCTTTACTAATTATATATGACTAAAATATAATAGTTAAAAATTAAAGGTGACTTTTTTAGGAAATTAGTTGGATTTGCTTTAAACAGTTCTTTTGAGGAACACATCCATACCATTTTCAATTTTGAATCAATTATTATGAGTACTAACTTTCTGATTTTAACAAAATGAAGTAATAGATATTTACCATAGTTGGTTTTAAGAATTTCTAGAACAGAAACCAAAAAGAAATCAGAAAATAAAATTAATTTGTAGTTTTAGGTAGAGCAGGATTTTTTGTATATTTGATGTTTTTCTTGTCTTTTTTTTGCCTTCAGATATATATTTAAGTACAGTATCTGTTTATCATCCTGCTTATTTTGATTTTGTTGATTTTATCTTCTTATGCCTCTTTGAGACAACATTATTAATATTAAGCTGCATAGAAAAAAGGCAGCCTAAGGCCTGCTTCTAGTTCTATCAAATAATTGGTTATATAACTCGTAAAAATAATTATTTGGGCTCAAATCATGGTTCTGACCCTGTCATGATCTTTGGCTATTTTATGTCTCAAACATGTGGACTTTCCTTCTATAAAATATAGGGTTCAGTGTGTTAGTCTTAAGGTTCCTACTAAGGCAGGAGCCTGAGTCTAAGCAAACCATAATGTAGTTTAGAATGTAAAGTATTGAGCCATGAAATCTGCAAACACACTTGTCATAGTTCTCCTTATTTATGATAATCAAAGTTGATATTAGTTTATAAATATTCATTAAAAGCTTGGTCATATAAGTACCAGTGGTTTGGTGGGTTGTTTCAATCAAGTCAAACCCACTAATCTTGCTGCTTCTACTTGTTTGGCAATTATGAACCGCTATGCCAAGCAAAATAGATCTTTTTTTCTATTTTTGGCAGAGGTTCATGGTTGGCTGGCAGCTGGTCCTGGCAGTTCTGTTTGTTCCTCACTGTTGATTCTGGCCCTTTTCCTGTCAGAGAATGCCAGATTGCTAGGATACATTTCCTCTTTGAGAAAAGAGTGAGCATTAGCAATAGATGACTACCAATTATTTGCTGGGAAACATAAAAGCAACTTATAACTACCTCCTTGCCAATAAGCACATGCTTCAAAACCCAACTTTTGATTTTTTTTGGGGGGGGGAGAGGTAAGAAAATAATTATGAAAACTTTTAAAATTGGCTTATCTACTTCTTTGGAAATGCAAGGTGGCATTTTCATAAGGGCATGAACTTTGGGGTGAGACAGAATGCAATTTGAATATCATAACCACTCACTTGAGGGTGTGACCCCTTCAGAGGCACTTACCCATCTCTGATTTCCATTTCCTTACCTTTAAAATGGGGAGGGTATACTTATACAGTAGGATGTTATAAGAATTAAATTTGAAAAATATGAGAAATGCACAGTAAAGACCATCTGTTAATTATGAAGTTGAAAATAATTGTCCATTTACAAATTATTATTTAGTGAATATTTAGTGATAAAATGTAAGCCTGGAGTGAGACAAAAGAGACCCGGTCTCTGCATCCTGTTCTACAGAATTCTTACACAGCATACATATGGGTTTTATGGATTTGTTTCATTTTCAACTTACACGAAATCTATAGCAATGGTATTCAATTTCTTTATAACAACCAGAGCAAGTTTATTAGATAATCTTTGCATATAGGTATGAAAATAGCTGTTTGAAAGAACATTCTCCACAATAGGTAGCCTGAACTTTATGGAATATATCAAATTACCAACAGGATTACTTTCTCTTAAATTCTATTGAAGTTAGAGAGCCTGGAAACTTCAGATGCTCATTTGATTTTTCCATGTTTATTTTTAAAACTAATAAATTATTCTTCTGCAGCCTCTACCTTGCCTTCATCTAATTAGTATTGAGGCACAGGGAAAAGTAAAGTCAGAAAGAAGATTCAAGAATTGATGTAAGCGTATCTAAACTAAAGAAATTCAACCTAAAGGGAACAGATATGTCTTCTCACATAGCCCACGGAATTCCTCTCAGTTCTTTTATACAAATTTGACTAGATGATCTTTTGGTGATTTTAATACCCATGTTCAAGCCCACAGTGGGGCATAAAATTTACTTCTAGATGAGACAATGGAAACTTTGGGGTCACACTATCATGAAGCTGGATGTCATGACTACTCATTCATAGACAGTCTAGCATTGTATGAAATTCCTAAAATTATAGGAAAGATGCAATATGTTTTGGAGATACATACTTGAACACCTATTACCTTATCAATATTTGTGAGAGAATTCTTCCTCAATTCTAGGAAAAAGTATGTATGTGGCCTAAAAGAATAGTAGCTCCTTGAGGAAGGTGAGAGCTGTGGAATACACAGAAAAACTTCCGTCCATCCGTGGTGTGTGTCCCAAGTGGAAGCAGTATTCAGATTCATGTGGCTCCTTATTTAGCAGCCACTATCCAAGTGGTTGTCTTACTTGGAAGTGATTCTGATCTCACATATCTGGTTTTATCTAAATATAGATACAGGTTATATCAAAATTTATACTGTACCTCTGTTTTTCTTTGTAAAATAGAATCTCCACCTGACAATGAGGAAACCTCCAAAATTTAAATATACTGGGAATGGTGATAGTAGAATGAAAAAAGGAGATTTCTTTAACTGTATTTCACTTAAGTTTTCTGGAAGTCTGACCCATAACATGGCATTATTAAATACTGGATCAATGTGCTCCTTTAATTTTTATCACTTAGTAAGTTCTACTCTGTTCAGGACACTTTGAACATGTTATTTAACTAGTATAATGCACAATTATGTATCCTTATTTTTATTTATAGAGGCTCACCTATGTCCACCTGGCAGAAGGCAAAAATGGGTACTCCACTCAAACCACAGTCTAACCTACTGCCCTTTTTGGTCTATCCCATGGCTGCTTCCTGAACATCTCCTAATATTGTTAGATAATGCAGTGATCCCACCTCAAAGTAATGATTTGCAAGTTGGAGATTATTGCAGGTATTTAAAAACTTCTATTGCTACAGAAGCCAAGAATCCTATTCTCCCACTGGTTCCAAATGGTGATTCAGAGACATGACTACCTTGGAAACTTTCCCAGGTCTTAAACTAGGGCAAAAAGTCCCATTTGATTTCTCTTGATTTATCTTTTGATTTGGGGCTATGACAAATGAATGACTCACCTGTTTAACATAGTATCTTGGTACACATGACTTTCTTTCTTACTATGATCCTGAACTTATTTGTTATACTGGAGCCTCACTGCAGGATTCAGCTATCAAAAAGATCAGTGCCTCTCTGTCACCACCCCCACATACGAAGTTTTTATAAGAAATTGTCTAAATCTATGAATCCCTGGTATCTTAAATGGATCACAACAATGTAGGGTTCTCTTTGCACTACAGGAGAAACAATTTCTAAGATGTTCTGAAAAGGATCAGAAATGTGTAAGGAGTTACTGGCAAAACTGAACACTGACTATTCCAAAGAATGTCTAAGAGCAGTGCTTATTCATTTTCTCATCCAGATAGTATAAAATAATTGTAATCTCTTCAGGTTGTATCTGCACAAAATTTCCTTCTTTTTTTAAAAATATATATATATATACTCTTGAGAATTGCTTTTCCCAAAAGACTACTTCTTAGTCATGGTATTTTTATGGTATTGGGACCTGAAATATAAAGTGGTGTTCAAATTCTTTTTGAGTTCAAAATAATGAATATATATATAAAAGTTTAACTTTCATCACTCTGCAAAGAGTTTACAAAATCAACAGAGTAGTTTCTTCTTTCCAACCACCAGAAACTCTGGGAAATTTTTTAAGAAATCATTTTGTTTTTATTGAGCAAGACAATTCCCACACAGAGGATGAGAATTGAGACCCTTGTCAATACCAGCATTTCTAACAGTACTGCCACTCTTCTCTCAATCACTCATTACTTCAGGTTTTAGAGCCATTATTGCATTTTCTCTCTTCCACTTGTATCCCATTGTCTTTGTATCTCTTGAAACTATATTTTATATAAAAGGATTTGTAAATGCTGAAAAATGATGATATACTAAGTATTTTGAAGTAATTGATAATGGAAGCTTTTAGGGGCCGAGATAAATGTTATGGAAATTAGAAGTTTGAGAGCAAAGAATCATTTTTGATAGAGTATATGTTATCTGGGCTGTTCATACTCTTGTTCACCTTACATAGTTTTCTCAGGTTGGGTTTTTCATTTAGAGTTTGTCATAGGACTTTTTTTTTCTGTCTTCCTACACACACACACACACATACACACTCTCTTTCTGTCACTATTCTTATAAAATTTTCCCATCCTTTGCATTACCTAGCTTAGTCCATGACATCACCATGCACTTAATTATATATAATAGAAAAAATCAATTTCAAAACCCTTTCCCCCCCCCTTTCACTTGCAATATGCAAACTTGTACACAAAGTGCAATTGATTTATTCCAAAGCAGCTCTAGAATCTCTTAGTTCCACTCTATTACCTCTGTCTTAGAAACCCAGGACCTAATCAAAACAAAAGAAAAAAAAGCCCCAAACCTCCAAAGCTAACAAATTTAATCTGCTCCCTTTTTGCAGTCTGACTATTACCTGTGCTGTCATCAAATCTACCCTACCTTTGTTTTTTAATCTTGCATTCCAGATTCAGTAAATGAGACATTATTTTCATGTTTTCCCAGAGTCAACTTTTTTCCTTAAATTTGTTTCCTTGAATGGCTTTAGTACCTGAAAAAGTCTTGGGGATCTTTTAAGATTCACTCAAAGTGTCATTCCTTGAAACAATTGTGCATAGCTAACTTCTCTGGTGGCTTCTACAAAACTTAATGCACCATGCTGCAATTATTTCTTCACCTGCCTTATTCTCTTGTAACTTTGGGGCTCCTTAAATAGACAATAGAGACTATGTTCTTATTCATCTTCAAATTTCCAAGCACTAAGTGCTATATAATGCAAATTTGGTGCTCAGTACATTTTTTGTTGAATGAACTGATTGATAGTCAAAACTATCTTCATTCTATCACTAAACCATACTTTAGATTCCCCCCCCCCCCCCCCGCTGTAGCTCTACCATGTATTTTCTTTTTTATGCATGCTGGAAAGAGCATTCTCCTGAGAAAATGAAGTGAATGAATTTAGTTTCCCTATTAAATTCCTACTTATTTGTAGACCCACATCAAGTAGTTAATCCAACATACACTGTAGAGCACAATTCTGAAATATGGTAAAACAGTCTTTCATATATTCCATATTTGAGAAATGTCTTTGCTAGCTAATTATAGGTCAGTTTTACAATATAGACAAAAAAAGTAGAATTTACTTGGAAAAATTTGCTGCACACCAGCAAGTTTCTCAACTTGAGAATTGAGACCCTCAACAATATATTTTTTTCTCTTGTGAAATTTCCGCCCATGCAGTTGTGAGATGTTAAGCACTACTCAGCATCTTTCTTATTTTATGTATTGATTATGTTCCCACTGTGTAAGAGATATGATCTTGGTCCAGCAATCATAATCTATTACTTTACAGGAATATATTTAGTTAGCATTTTAATTGACTATATTAGCTTGAACTGACTCAGAAGAATTTTCCTCTTATGCAGATGGACTCTAGATAATTAAAAGAAAGTAATCTGAGTTTACTTAATTTTTCCAAAGATATTGTGTTTATATAATGGACAAAGCAATTACATGTTCTTTCCCCTATAATTAACAAACTTTGGTTTGGAGTTGAGGTGCTATAGATCTCACTTCTGCCTATCTGGCTTCACTACTTATTTTGCAACAGGATAGTTACTTATAGAATGGCCTGGGTATTTCTAAATGTCTTTGTTTTTTTCTCTTGAGCCATGTCATGTCTCAGAATCAGGTTCTTGTTAATTGGCCATGTGGAATTTTTATATCTGGGCATAGTGTAGAGATTGAGTACATGTTTTGATGTTAAAACTATATCACTTGAATTCTGGATCCTCACTTTACCAACCATATACAAATTACTTAAACTTTGAATTTCAATCACTTCATTAACAAAATGGTGAGAAAACAATTATCTAATTGTATTATTGTACCAATTAAAGATACAGAGCACATTACTATTTAAAATATTTAATAGCTGATAGCTCTTCCTGTTATTGTAAGTAGATATATCTGCCCTTGTCAAAAATCTGAGTGACATTCATCTGTAGTGTCAACAGACCAAATTCAAAAGAATTCCACACTGAGGAAGGAAAAGGTATCTATCAGATCCACAGTGAAGGGCACCTAAAAGGTAACAAGAGGGATTTACAGCATCATGTAAGGCAAGCCAGGGGGAATCAGGGTTACGCTACTATAGCTTAACCTTTCCAAGGTTGTTGAAAGCTAGAAACCTACTGAAGTGAAGCACACCCTTCTTTCAAATAAGAGCAGTTCCTGCACCATAATGCCCCTAGGTGGGAAGCAAAGAGGGAAGACATACAAATCACCACCTGAGCAAAGTACACTGACAGGATCCAACTTGTAGATAAAGATGTTGTGTGTTTTAAGTAGTAATGTCAGTTATCATGTGAATGTGACCAAAATCTGTGGATCTGATCAATTTTTTTCTTATAGGCAAATTCTCTAAATTTAAACAGAAGAGAAAGAAATTTAACTGCCAGACATTCACTCATGTATTTCAATTTAATGAGCCTATTAGTGCTTCTCAGTACTGGCTGCAGGAATGAACCATCTCTCCTCCAGAGATCACAGGTGAGTGACAATAAACCACAATAGTAGTAGCATGTGGTGAGAACTATTGCACTTAGGATGCCAAACAGGATGGATGTAAAGGAAAAGGAGGAACAGCTGCAAGTGGTTGCAATAAGGAGCTTCCTAGGGGAGGAGAGACATTAGCTAAACAGATGAGATGGGGCAGAATACATGAATGTGTTTTACAAATGCCCTTCTAATTGTGAAAAGAGAAAAATAATACTCATGAGCAAATGCATTGCTCAAAAGAGAAAAGTTAATCAAAAGTAATCCTTGATATTCAAAAAGAAGTGAACTCTTATTCTAAGCTATTTATTTATATTAATCATATTTAATATAAAGTTATAGTTAAGTCATCCTGGTATATTAATTTACATTCACTGATTTATAGAACACTCTAAAACAATAAAAACATATAGATGCCTTAAAATATAAGAAAATATTTTATATCATCATCTTCTTAACCATAAATTTTACAGAATTAAAAAACATATTCCTTTAGAATACATTAAAAAAACCCACAATTGCTCAAATGTCAGAGAAGTTATTAACCTTGGAAAGGAAACACAACAGAAATGTTCACTACTTATAATAACCCTACTTTTTGGTTTTGAATTTGCAGTGTTTTATTTTGACTAATTGAAAAGGTATGAGAATAAGCCATAAATGACATATTGTGCAGTGACTGCACAGCATATCTGTATAGAAAATATATAAAATTATAGACACAGCAATTTAAATCAATACATATCTATTAGAATCCATTAAGTTTGCAAAAATGTATTCTATAATTTGACAATTTCCAAACCATATAAGACTATTTAAGTACATCTAATAACTAAAGAACTAGTATTTTAAATATGATGTGACAATTGAGAATGTAATATAAAGGGAGGATTCTGAGTGAAACACATTATTCACATGTGAGCATTACAATGTTTATTAGTAACTGCTGAGGATACATAAAATAACTGCTGTACATTGAGATGAGTGTTTTGGCTCTTGCCAAGAAGTCAGTTATTAAAAAAAGGAAATTTGCTCAAGTTTAAAGTACAGAAAGAATAGCCATTCCTTTCTCTACTAAAGCAGAAACTTTGATCATATTCTCATTGTGATTTTTTTATCTGTTGCATAGCTAACCTTGGCACATACAGCCTATGCTACAGGAAAAAAAATGTATTATTTATGCTATCAGGCACTGACAATTCTTAATTTACACAAAAATACTTAAAAACAAAAGTCTTAAGAAATAATTATAGTATAGAGTTTATTATTGCCTGTGATATGTGTGCTTTTTCTCCTGATAACAATACTCTAACTCCTATCAAAATTTATTACTCAATTAAATTCAAATTTTAGTAGGATATATCTTATTCCAAGACAGTCAATCAAAGAAGTTCAAACACTACATAGTTACAAATAGTCTCATAATAATTTAAAATCCACACTAATTTGGATTTTCCCATCAAATTTTCCAAGAAAAGGGATTCTGGCTACAAAATTCAGATATTCTACAAAATATTCTTCATTTTATATTTCCTTTATCTGATTTGTAAAATATTATTTTAAAAATCAGTGTCTTAGGAAGCTGAGCCAGGGTGCTTGTGAGTTCAAAGTGAGCTTCAGCAACTTAGTAAGGCCCTAAGTAACTTAGCAAGACCCTGTCTCTAAATAGAATATTTTAAACAACGGGGGCCCGGGGATGTGACTCAGTGGTTAAGTGCCCCTGTGTTTAATCCCTAATACCAAAAAATAAAAATAAAATAGAGGACTAGTTAGTAAAGTTCTTGCCTTATTAACAAATTATATTCATTCAAGTAAATGAAAGAAAGGGGATTTAAAAAATCAGAGTAAAAATATTCTAAGTCAAATTATCCTTCATTTCTTTAACTGAGCTCAATGTTCTATGAAAGTGTAATAAATGAATGAATATATTGCCTTTTCTGTAATGATACTTAAATACATTTTAGTTATTTTAAATTTGTTAAAGATCAGTTAAAACTTTTTGATAAAGGCAGCTTTCAATCCTAGGGGGAAAACAAAGCAAAAAAATAACATATGGCTTAAGGGAACTGCAAAACAGTATGTTCCAGTGTCAAAATTACCAGTTCACAGAGCAAAGTAATTAACAATCTTCTCAAAATCACTAGAGTGCAGAGAAATGAGCAATCTTCCAAAGGACTAATTCTATTTTATTGCCAGAAAAATATACTCAGTGATAACATAAAGCAGCTATTTGTAGGGGCTGTATAAAAAGAAAAAAATGTTATATCATTTATATAAACTAAGGTTTTCTCAGAAAACCTCAAATAGATAATGTCACCAAAATATTTGGGACTTGAACAAATGTGAGAACTATGATGATTATACCTTTCAAATAGAGTGGCATCACTTCTTCTGCATCTAATCTTCCTCTATTAAGTTGGTTTAATTTATGGTTGAGATTTCTCCTTAGATTATAATCTCTGTAATCTTAGAATCACATGTTCTAGTTTTCCATTTGCTATGAAAGTTGTTTCACTAAATACATAAGTGGTTTTTAATTGTGCCCAATTTTCTTCTTGTTTCCCTTTATTTTAGGCATTTCCTTTTTATATTTTACTTGTTCTCATATTTTGGAATATATTCTTTTTTTTAAAAAAATATTTTACTGGGGATTGAACCCAGGGGCACTTTAACACTGAGCCACAACCCATATCCATTTTTATTTTTTTATTGTGAGACAAGGTCTTGCTAAGTAGCTTAGGTCCTCATTTCTTAGAATTTTAAGTAATAGTTTAAGAATTCTTTTTAGCTTACAGTTAATCATAAAGCATATACTAGAAATCGGATCCACATGTCTTATAGCTCTTGAGGATCAATATATGCTCCTAAAACATTTATGATCTAAGTTTTTCATACATTGTAAGGCAATAGTATTTATGTGAAGAGGTTTATTTTTGTTGTTGTTTTTGTTTTTGGTAATGAAATGGAAAAAAACAAATACTGAATCAAAATGCTATGTGAGGTTCTTTGGATAATAAAATAAATATTTACTTAAGATATATGCTGGCTCATTTTAAAAAGGCTTTGCAAGAGTTTACAGAAACTAAGAGAGCTTGAAAAAAGAAAAAAATAAATATTGAGAGAGTGAAAAATAAAGTTAGGAAAAGTAACACAAAAGAAAAATAAAACCAAAAGAGCAATAATATCAGCAAATGTTACTACTAATATTGCTAATATTTATTAAGTGCCTCAGGCATCCCGGGTAACTTTAAAAAGCGTTCTATATATATTTATTGATTTTTAATTAAAATACACAATGCTGCATATATTTAGATAAAGGCATATTGCAGATTTGGTTCAGCTTTGGCCAGATTATGCATACAGAGAAAGAGATCAGTAATCAAGGTCATCATCCAAAATATAAAAACAAATAATACCTCAGACAGAATGTTTGAGATGATGAAGACAGTAAAGATAAGAGGTGGGGCAGAACCAAGAGCAGGACAGTATAATAAGAGGAAATATTTCAAATAATGCCAGAGAACAGACACCGTTTGAGGGATAATCAAGTAGGGTAGGTATCCAGAATAACAATCTATAATGTTTGCCAACAATCTATTTAAAATGCAATAAATTAGGAAGTTATCAGAGTGTGCTTTCCCCAGAGTTCTTTTAGATAACGGTACTGAATTGAAGATTAATATTGGTAACCTATTTAGAGATTATATGTGTTAGGGTTTAGACATGAGGTATTCCATAAAAGCTCGTGTGTGGAACAATGCAAAAATTTTCAGAGGCAAAATGATCAGATGATGATGTATGACCAAATCAGTAGATTAATCCATTGACATCGACTAACAAGGTGGTATTTTAGGCAGGTAGGGTGTGGCCGGGGAAGTAGGTCACTGTGCATGTGCCTTTGAGGTTTATATTTGTCCATGATGAGCACAGCTCTCCTCCCCATCTCTACCCTTATTTCTCTCTCTGCTTCCTGTTTGCCATGTCCTGAGCTGCTTTCCTGCTCCATGCCCTTCCACCATGATGTTCTGCATCACTTTAGGCCAAGAACTATGGAGTCCAGAACTATGTACTGACCCTCTGAAACTGTGAGTCAAAATAAGCTTTTTCTACTCTAAGTTTTTATCAGGTCTTTTGGTCATAGTGACAAAAAACTAACTAAAAGAATGTGTATGATGAAAAAGGCTCCTATTCAAAACACTCCAGTAAGTAATATCTCAGATGCCTGTAGAGGAAAATGGACTATTCACAGTACTTTCGTAATGTGGGTGCTTACATGGGATACATGTGGAAGAGATGACCTGTTTTAGAGTCTGGATATAAGAGGTCTTCTGCACATCCTTTCTTGAAGAACTCATCCTCTATTTAAAGGGATTAAATAGAGGATGTAAAGAGATTTCATGTCTCCTCATATAATAATAAATAATATATTATTCTAATATTAGATATTTATTATCCTGAATCATAGTGCTCCTTTCTCTGGGTTTAGCCCTACTAGAGAGACATTTCAATCATGGCTCTTTAAAAGCATATTGTGTGGTACAGCAAAATAAATCTTCAACAATTTTAGAACACTGTAACATGACAGTAGATTTTGTGTGACTACTTTTTGGTTTTGTTTATTCTCTTTTTTTTAGTGTTTCCTCATGTTAAAGCAATACCAAATATCAAAGTCAGTAACAGTCAGTAACATCTGAACTGCCCGCAGAGGAGGATTATTTAACTGTAATTTTTGTATTGATGTTCTCAATCTAAACCAATACCAAGTGTCAAGAGAATGGTGTTTGGTGTTTGGGCGGGTGGCTAAATTTAAATGTTTGAGTGGAGAGAGCAATCATTAGCTGGATAAATGCTAACTGTGGTCATTCTGTTGAGAATGAATGGTAGGGTGTAAGGAAGAAAGGGAAGAGAACCGTTAGATGGCTGGTACAACAGTGCTGGAGGCAAAATGTGAGGGCTGGGCATGATAGAGCAGAGGTGGATGTGTCTGGATATATGCTAGATGTGGACAGATGTGGACATGAAGAAGATAGAGGATAGAGAAAAAGTAAAGTCATGGCTGTGGTGACTGCTGGGTCAAAAATTTTAGAAGTTCTAGTATCAGGAATGAGAAGAAAGATAGGAAGAGGAAGTCAACGCTAGAATGTGTGAGATGATGAAGACAGTAATGATAAGGGGGAGGGGTAGAAACAAGAGCAGGACAGTAAAATAAGAGGAATATTTCAAGAACCTGTGAAGATATAAAAAATGGAAAGATCATCTACATCTATATTGAAATCATCAAAATGTTTCAAGAAGTAATCTGGAGAGTATAACCATGAATGGGTACTAAAGTCTCCAATGAATGAATAGGAGGGCCCAAGAGCTTGTAGAAGGTTCACAGAAAACCTCAACAAGAGGAAATGGGCAGGTGAATTGAGGCTTTGAGATGCCAAACAGGCCTTCTGCGGCTGGAGAGGAGAATGTCCTGAAGGAAGCAAGGAGGACTTGGCTATGGAAGGAGCATCAAGAAAACTGGGCAAGGCAAATGTGGTGTCTGAGCTGAGACCACTTAGGTGATGAGAGGGCTGAAGGACAGAAGCATAAGCAAGAGGAACAACAGAAAGTCTGATTGGGGGAAACGTAGAAAAATGGTTATAGTTGAGATAAAATATGAGGAACAAGCTGGGAAGAGTTAAGCATCATAGAATAAAATGCTTAAGTTAAGTTTTTTTTTTAAATTTGGAGTTAGTAATAATATTAAGATTTGTAGGCGTTCTTAACCTATTTGGTGTGTCATGGACACTGTTAGTAGTTTGTGAAACTGAGAATATTGGAAATATTGCTTTTATATGAATAAAATACAATATAGAGCTAAAAGAAAACCAATTATATTGAAATGCACTTATACAAAGATTAGAAAGCCAAATATATGTTTTCTAGCACATTATAATAACATGTTTATTGGCATATTTAAATAATGAGACCTAGAACTAGGTCTAATAATATTTTGAATTGCTACATCAACAGTTGAAATAAGTTATGAGACTATCTTCAGTTACTCTTGGTGAAAGTGATTTTATATTTGAAGGAATGTTAAAGTTCTACTAGAAATTATTGAACTTTACAATGTAATTGTTTTCCTCATTCCAATTTCAGGGACTACTCAAACTCTAATTCACATTCTGGATGTGGTCCTGTTGAGATTGTGATTATAAGTGGATCGTTGAGAAAGGGGAGAGGATAAGATCCTCAGGAAAGAGAAGGTCAATGAATTGGGAGGCCAGGGCATTATTGAAGGAATCACCTACATCTATATCAGTATTCTAAGAATTTGCCACGAGCAGGCATAGCTGGATTCTGAAGTATCTCTGGGCTTAGTGTCTTGTGGAGCCACTCCTCTGTAATCTATACACCTGGGAATGGTCTTGCTTCTCTGTGGTGCTTGGCTTTTGGTAAGAGTCAAGTGTGCAGGGTCTGATGGTAGAAGCAAGACAACTGGCTGGAAAATTCATACTCTTGAAATATGCTCCAAATTATTTATTTACTTTTGGTCTGGCTCTATAAAATCTAACTCTGGAATGCCATCTGCTTCACTGAACTGCTTCCATACTGTGCATGGCCCACCTAGAGGCCCACCTTCTCTCCTTACCAGAATATGGGAAGTACTTTGAGCCCTGAAAATTTCTTCATAAATCATCAAAGCTGGTCCCTAATGTAATATCAAATGGACCATTTATATTTGTTGGCATATTACTTTTCAGTTTAAGTGTTTTATGCTCCTCTTATGATAGCATTAAAGTTTTTAGTTACATTTGTGAGAAATTTCCAGGCTCTTATTTTTTAACAATGATAAATTCATTTTCTTTTATAAACATTTTTCACATTATGTTATAATTAATTCATGTCAAATCTCAGGAGAGAAAATTTAAAACCCAACTCCCCTTCTCAACATAGGCAATTATCCTTATATTTTCCTAAGATGGCTATAAAGTTTCCGAGGAAAATGAATTTTGAAATAGTATTTTTATAGTTTTTGCATACATTGATTACAGACCATTTAATTTCTTTACCTCACATATTTATTGACGCTGTATCAATACAGAATACAAAGTAATAAAATGATGATTTGAGGGGAGGAATAACTATCCTGATATTACATCTTTAGGAATATAGGCTGTTTCTAATCCTTCTAAGTATAAAAAAGAGATATATTAATATTATTTTGTGCCATTAATATATTAACTTTTACAAATACAAATGTGAGCTTGTTAATAATTATAACCAGATACCTAAGATATATCATTATATAAGATTATCCATTTTCTCATTACCAATATTTGAAGCAAATTATTATCCATAATCATTTTGAAAACTTTATGGCCAAATTTCTCATAGTTTGGTATTATACAAAGTGAGACAACCAAACTACTATTTAGTGAACCTGGAATTTTTCTGATACTCAAGATTTACAAAAACAAAACTTATTTATGAATCAAGATATCTCCTTTAGGCTCATTTCCTGTAACTTTTTTGATGCAATTATACTGTTTTAAAATGGTACATTCTTCTAATTTCCAATCTGGTTTTCTAAAGCAGTGATCATATGAGTCACTGCTCATGCTAGGGAGCAATTTTAGTTTCTTTAGTAATATTTCTTCCAGACTACACATTCACAATGTATCTTTCTGATTTCAGTGCACACCCCAAAATGCAGCTTTTAAAGGGAAAGTATTGTCTCAAAGACTTCAGCATTGTAAAATATCTAATCCAAAATAGAAAACAGAACAAAAAAACTTTCATAATTTTCTTATAGTAGTAATGACTGAAACTGTTCCTTAAATATGTCTCTCCACTTGCCTATGTGAATATTTGAATAGATCCAAATGTATATTTGTAAAGGATAAACTTGTGTTTACTTACTTTGTTTGGATTAGAGTTCTTTCAACTTAAGTGTTGACATAATCTTGGATAACTTGCTCAGTATTATAAATTCTTATTTTAATCTCAGCACCTACACTTATTGGCCATACCTTATTGCTTCAACTAAAAATAACCCTGCCTTTTGAAGATAATGTCCTAGCATATCCATAACTTTCCAACCCTCTTCCTCTGAGTTTTTACAAAGTTTATCTCTGACCTAATTCCCTCTTTTTCCTCACTTTTAATATTAAGCAGAAATCTTTTTCATTTCTGCTCTCTTGTTTATCCACTGTTCATTTTTTTTGTTGAGATATTCTTTCTCCAGAAAGGTTTTTGTCATCCTCAGATCAACAGTAAATATTGATCATTTGGGGCAATCATAGAAATTTCATTCTATTAATTTAGGGATAGACTTATGACTTGGTTCTGAATATCATGGGAGAGTGCTTTTGGAGTGGCTTTTGGAAAAGATCCATAATTTTAATATTGACTTCCAAAAGAGATGGAGCCTCTTGTTCATGGTATTAATTATAATATCTATATGTGAGGGATAATCCCTAATGCTTCTTCAGCATTTTGCATAAATGGAAGCTTTTGAATAAGGCCAATACTGGGGCCTCTCAAGTGGAGAGAGAAGAAAACCTGTTTCATGATTATATTTTTGAGACCCTGATCATATCAGGACTAATTGTATCTATTTTCTCAAATAATTTTGAATTGAGAATTTATGACTGACCACCAAAATTGTTGTGATTGTATGCAGACTCTGTTTTGCTCTTTATTCTTTAACTAGAAGTTATGAATCTTGGTTTTCCTTGATCTTCTAGTATATCCTATTATTCTGAAGTTCTCTTTAATTTTCCTATTGTCAGTAAATGGTTCTGTTTCATGAATCTGTTGGTCATGTTGGTATATGATTCTTCTGGTCAATCTAAATGTTTAGTCATACCAAATCCCCAAACTTCTCTCATCAAATCATCAAAAAATACTTCTGGGTTTTCTTTCAAATAGTCTTGAATAATACTGCTTCTTCCATCTTCTACTATTAGCACGCTAGTCAAAGCTGATTTCATGTTTTGCTTGGACTATCATCACTAGGCTCCTCACTACTCTGTTTCCAGAGATGCACAGAAATTTTTCCCACCATTCACAATATGTCTGCTTCCTAGCATATGCTTCTCAAACTAGTGCTCAAAGCTTCTGAAAGACAAGTGAGACTCTGGGTGCTCCCTGAGCTGTGAGCTAACCATCCACTACCGGAGCAAGGCTGGGTCATTCACAGGATGAGGTTACTAATCATCAGGGCTGTGCATTTCTTCTTGAAGTCTAATTCACAAGATATTACATTATATAAAACCTTTCCTTCATTTTTCTTTCTTGCCACAAAACTAGGAATTCTGTACAGGTGTTGGGGAAAGGCTTTGAGATGTCACAATTCACTGAAAATAAAGGTGATTCATATTTAGAAGTGACATAAATTAAGCTATTTGTGAACCTAGATCTATGTAGACTAGATTTATCCACTTGAAATCTCAACATGAGCATGCACAAAATATAAAAGAAAACCAAATATTTGGCTATATCAAAATGGTTGCAGAGGTAGCATTCCTTAATAGTATCTAATTGCCTTTATTGAAAATGTAAATTTATTAAATTATGATGATGGATTTATAAGAATGGCATTCAACTGCAGTATTACTGTCAAATTATATGCATTCACAATATTCACATGGTCACTTTATTCATAGAAATCTACTTCTCCTGAAAGATAGAAGACTTTTACAAAGTTGCTGATGTAGGGATCACTGAATCATATATAGTATCCTGTCATAAAGAAAGCAGGATAAAGTAAGCTTAAAACCACCATATGTATTACCTTCCCTTTCCTTCCATTTAGAGCTTATAGTGTAAGACTAGAAGCTCAGAACTTTAGGTTTGAAAATGCCTATAAAAGACATCGCAAGGATGATGACGTCAATATTGCACTTTCATTTAATAACATGTGAATTAACTATGAACATTCAATCTGTCACCTTGTCACTTTTATAGTGCACTATTAAGGCACCAGAGAAGGGCACATGGGAATTAAGGAGTTAAATGTCCAAAAGTTCTAATCATAAAATGATTTTTTTACCCCTCTTTCTTCGACTGGAGAGTAAAGGACAAATGAAAGACAAAACATGTTTTTCATCACAGTGTTTAAGTCAGTGGCTATGGTTATATAGTTTAACTTAATAGCTTGGAGTTAACAAAAATAGTAGGTTAAATGTTTACATTACATCATCTGTGGTAACATCAGGATAAATTACAGATTTATTAGAAGACATAAAGTCCACAAAATAAATACACAGTAACTTTAAGTCAAATGGAAAAGAGGGCCTGTTCTTTTAGTATCCACCCTAGACTTCAATCACCACATCTTTCTGGTGTAAAACATCAATATCTTTTAATCATCTTATGGCAATAAGCCCTGCAATTCCTCTCCTTACTTCTAACTGCCTGGCTGTATATATTTTCCACAATCACCAATATGATTTTTGCAAGTGAGAAAATCGGATCATTTTAATCCTATGTCAAAGGTATCATATGACTAACTATTTCTGTCCTTAGGAAGAAGTCCAGCCTCTGAAATGTCCTTAAAAGTCCTCCTTGGTTTGGCTGAGGTATCTATTGCCTGTTTGAAACTAAATAAAAAAAAAATAAGGGCTTAGAATAGGCACGCTTACACATAAATGACAAATGTATGATTCTCTGTGGATATTTATGAACAAAGATCCTTGTTATCTGATAGCCTAAGTTTTATAGCAAATATGAATTAAACCAAATTAGCTTACTTAAATTAATACTCAAAACACTATAGCTATCTGTACATTCTCTTAATTTAGCTCCTAATGATTAGAAACAACTAAAGGTTATAAGAAGACAATTCATAATTTCTTAGAGATTTTTTTTTGTGCTGAAACATTTGAGGTGTTACATTTGTCTTGATGTGCACTGTAAATATTCCATAAGGAATCATGTAAGACAGCAAGTAGTATTCAGGGCAGAAAGAAGTAGAATTACAGATTACTATGCCTAGTAAAATTTCCAAGATTCAAATTTGTAGATCAAAGACTATTCAAAGACTCAAATTTGTAGATCAGCACCTGACATATAATGCCTGTACCTAATGGGAAAATATATCAATTTTTCTGAAGATCTAACCATAGCCTTAAGTTGCCCAAATTATTCTTGTAACTATATTTTTCTCTATGTGGAATTCATAAATGATTCAGCATTCATTTACTAAATGCTGTTACATGCCAAATAGTTCCCTAGGTGCTAGAGATCCCCAAGTCGAACAAAGCAGATAAGAGCTTGCTTCCATAGAGCTTAGATTCAGGAAAGACTGGAGACAGACAATGAACAACTGTTTGATTTTACTACGCACTGAACACTTTTAAATGGTTATAAATATTATGAAGAAAATAAGACAGTGTTGTGATATGTGACTAACAGTTACTCAGAGTGAGGGGGCACAGCAAAAACTGGTGGTGATAATCTCAGAGCAGAAACAAATGGTAAGAAAGAGCCTGGGTTGCCAAAATGCAAAGATCTCAAGGCAGTAGGTGGAGCAAGTACAATGCCTCAACCAGGAGTGACACCTCTGTGTTCACGTAGATATGGAGGTCAGTGGAGAAGGGAGAAATCACTTAATGGAGATGAGTTTGGCCAGGTCACACAGGGCCTAAGGGCCATGAGAAGGAACTTAGACATTATTCTATGGGACCTCTTTCTAAGAGGAGACTCACATGATTTGAGTATGTTTGAAAAGACCTCTCTGAGTGTGCATACAGTCAACTGCAGGAGACTAAGATTGGAAATGCAGTATGACCGGAGAGGAATGTAGAAATGTAAAGACCTTAGCAGGTTTTAAGTATGTGAACTGAGCCCACTGTACTGTATCTAATTGTATATTTGTTGAATGAATTAATTAATAGCAAAATGGTTACAAACATTAAATCTAGCAGTATATTAAAATTCTTGGCTACATATTTTGTACACAAAACTGCAATAAAATATTAAAGTATTAAAATTCTTCAAATTTGCAGGAAGGTTTAACATTTCCAGCTACATGCTTTTTTTCATTACAAATAAATTAAGCAATTTGCAAATAAATCCAAACTCAAACAACAAAATACTAAAATGTTACTATTCCCTAAATATCTGACATTTCATAATGTTAATTCTACAGTTTCTTTGTGCACTTACGGTTGGACTAAGATAAATAATAGAAGTTTTGCAAGTAAGAATTGTCCATTAGTTAGGAAACAGAGAGAGGGATGTCAAGGGGAGAGGAGAGAAGGGAGGGGAGCGGAAGGAAGGGAAGAAGGTAGGGAGGGAGGGGAAGACACCAATTATGTTTCTAAACAAGCATACAATGTATCTTCTATACATAGGCTATTTACACTGGAATGTCCAATTACTTCTATGGCTTACTGAAATTGGCCCATACCACCTTTTGAGAGCCAACTGTTATGTTTTCAGGAACTTTATGAGCATTTGTTAAAAACACCATTATTAAAAGTCAAATTAAATAAACTTATTAAAAAACTTAAAACAAAGGTAGTAAATATTCAAAATCCATCACCTCCTGATTATTTTACTACTCTTCAATGTCACCAGTGCTCTTGAAGTTATGCCCCTCACATCTGCAGAGGGTAGTACTTTACACTTAGTGAGTACTGAGTAAAATCATGTGGGAAGCTTGCAATCAGACATGGTGAGAATATTTACACCACAGATGTAAACAAAGGGATTTCCACCATCCCCAGAATGTCTGTTATTGAGCAATTACCAACATATCACTTTTATAAGCATGTTGACATTGCTGGCTTGACTATAGCATTACAAGTTACAGACTGTGAGTCCAAATCCTAGAAACTACATTCAGTTTAAACTGAGGAATGAATGCCAGATTTTAAAAAAAAATGAAGGTGTTGGTTATCATAGTTCAGAATATAGAAAAAGCTTCAAAAACAAAATGATACCATTTTCTTTTATCAAATTTGTAATGACTGAAGAGAAAGACAATAATGTTAGAGTATTAAGTGAGAACAAACACATTAAATGACATAGGAAGATAAACAGATAAATGTTTTCAAAGAACTGCAAAATGAAGTAAAATTTTAGTTTCATTATTTAAATTTAACCTGTGGAAAAATCAGTTTACAAACATACTCTCAAAAACTGATCACTTATGATTGGAAAAACTGAATGGAGTAGAAGTGCTTAAAAGAATATTATGTGTAATGTTAAATAAAATTTTCAAAATCTTGAATGAGAAACAGAATATTTGTGTAACAATCAATGAAAGGTGGATATGGCATTTAATAAAGTTAAAACATAAAATTATATATGTACATAGAGTAACTAGAAATAAATTCAATTAAACATTAACTATAATTATTACAGGGTACTTTGAATATAAATGAATATTTTCTGTTACTTTTAGATTTTTCGAATTTCTAAATATTCGAAAAAGGCAAAATACTAATGTTTAAAATTAAAATGAAAAATATAAATTCACTATTCAGTAAATTTTTGATTTGAAAAAAGTATGCATGTGTTATGGTAAATTGCATGAAAATGTAGCTAATAGGAAGATAGTACTTAAATTATTAAATTGTCTGATATTGTATTAAGGATGTGTTATTGGTTTAATATGTAACATATCATTAATTTAGCTATACATCACTACTCTTATAACCCAGTTATTCCTGTCTGATTTAGCATTATGTAGTATTTTATATTCTCTCATAAAATTCTCAAATTAACATTAGTTTTAATTCAGTTCAATGAAACCATGAAGATAAAAAAAAGTCTCAACTATTAAACAAATCATAAGAATGCGATCAAAAAAGAGAAAAAACCCTCTGTCTCAAATATATATTCAAAATTAACCAATGATGTGAGAAAAAGAGTTTGCAGAAAAAAAAAACAGGCTAACACAAAAGGAAACAGAGATCAAGGTACAGGATCTGTTTTATTATCATATCAACACGGGCAGACAAGAAAAAGGAGTTGTGCAGAGAATTAAAAATCATTCTTTAGATTTCCTTTTGATATGAGAGAAGTTTGGATCTTATTAAATTATGGTCTAGAATTAACCATTTTAATATCTTATATTTTAAAAATACTTTTATATTTTAAAATATTTGGTTTGAAATCACAAATAGAATCTGTGTAAGGTACGAAATATAATTGTAGTGGCTGGGGTTGTGGCACAGTGGTAGAGTGTTCACGGAGCATGAGTGAGGCACTGGGTTCCATCCTCAGCACCACATAAAAAAATAAGTAAAAAAAAAAAAAGTATTGTGTCCATCTACAACTAAAAAGAAAAAGAAAAAGGAAAACATGATTGCATTCACATACCTAGTATATAGTAATTATCACAATCAAATTAACACATCTATAACCATCTGTGGTATACGTTAGATCCCCAGAATTTGTTCATTCTATAACTGAAAGTTTTTAACTATGCTTTGACACCTAGATAATAATCAACAAACTCATGGTATGTTGTAACTTTACTTTTGTGACACATAAGGAAAAAATATCAAGTTTCAGGTTTCTTTGATAATTCAAAACTACTTAGGGAAATGTTGATAGTGGTATGAATATCAGTTCTACCTTTACTCTTGGGAAGCCATATGGCATAGAAACTTATAAATATTTAACTGAAATGACTGGCTTACCTGAAATTTTGACTTGAGACACCACTCCATCTCCCCCATCACTGTGTGCTCGAACCTCTACAACATACTCTCCATCTCTGGGGATGGGAACCTCTATGGAGTGTTTATGAGTTGAATACAGCTTGCCATCATGCTGTCCATCAGGTCTATAGAGTACCTGATAAAGTCCAAAGACATTCCTATTAATAAATTCAAACTAATTAGCAAATGCCCTAATACTAAAATCAGAATGAAAGTACTTACCCTTGCATTTATTAAAAACAAACGAACAAACAAAATACATTAGCACTTTCACACCTGGAAAAATTTAATGTTATTTTCATTCACAGAACTTGATTTCTGCTTCTGGGGGAAGATTATACAATAGGTTTGCTATCAGAATCTGAATTTTATTTTTTGATATAATAGAAAACAAAGAGATCGGAATTATATGTCTTTTTAAGGGAAAAAACATAAAATGAAAGTTCTTTCAATATATTGAAATAGTCTAAACATACTCTCTCTTACTTTAACCTTTTTTCATACTATTCCTAAAATTTAGTATCTGATGAATGTGAAATATATGATAGCATGTGATATAGAGAATACATAGTAACAATCTTTTCTCTTTTACTTTGCTGTGTGTTTAGCAACACTAAGATAAACATTGTCAAACAAATCTGAATTCATTATGTCTTTCCTCATTAAGCTATAATTACTCTAACAATTATATTCTTTAAAAAACAGTTATTTTATGTATCTTGATCACTTAACATAGCATTTCCCTAAAATTCCTTGAAGATGTTTTCTCATTTCAAAAAATTTCAGACTATGCCATCTAATGTTGCTATACAGGTAAAATAAGAAAGCTGAATGGAATTCACTGAAATGGCAAAAATTACACACATCAATAAACATCTGTAAGAATGAAATCTGTATGAGGAACATTTTAGTACTCTTGTATACCTTATATCCCGTCACTGTAGATTCATTTGATAGAGCAATGACATGATCCCAGGTGATTATGTAGCATGAACCGGACCTTACTGAACTGATGATTCTTGGTGGCTGGCTAGGAGCTGTGGAAAGCAGCAATAGGTAATCAGTGGTCACCATATCCAAACTCAGGTCTGCAATCTCATTGCATCAGGAAGTATACTACTGATGATAGCAATGATGACAACACCACCACCACCCAATTTGGAAAAGTGCTTCCTATAGTGCCGGAAAGACACTAGGCTAAGCACTTGATAGCCATGATTTCTTTTAGTGTAAGGTAGAGAATATAACTATGTTGTATTCTTTTCTCTCACACTCTACTTGAGTTTCTTTCTCCACCACTTTTTTGCAATTGCAATTTTCAAGGTCACCAATCACCTCAAGTAGGCCAAATCTAATGTCGCTGTCCTATTCTTTTCAAACTTAACATCCTTGGAATAGTTCACAGAGCTGTACCACTTTTCTTTTTCTTGAATCTCTTGTTTTTTTCTTAAATGCATGGTATCTTACCTTGATATTTTTTCTACCTTGGTCAGAATTCTTTCTCATTAATTTTCATGACCTAGATAGAGGTCTTCTGTTCAACTTCTAAATGATGTCATTACTTACAACTTGATCCTGCACATCCTTCTCTCCTCTGTGTCTAAATCTTTCCAAAGTACCAAAATCAAGTCAATGGTTTTAAATACAATTCTAATTATAGCCCTCTTTTCTCTCTTGGACTTCTAGACAGATGTGCCCAAATGCCTATCTCTACTTGAACATCTGGAAGACTTCTTGAGTGTAATGTAACCAAGATGGAACACTTGTTGTGTACCTCCAAACCTGCCTCTTGTAAGTCATTCCTATTCTTTTTTTTTTGAATGACACAACCAAATTCCCAATTTGTAAGGCAAAAATTTATTCAGACCAGCTATCTCACCCACGGCAACACAAATTTACAGGAAGAAGTCAACTCTACCTACAGAGAACGTACCACTTCTGTCCTCGTTACCACTCCATGCTAGCCAACCACAATCCTCCTCAACTATTGATATGGCCTTCTGATTGGCTTTTCTGTTTTCTCTTAACACTAATCATTTTCTACCCAAAAACCAGAATGATATTTTTTTAATTACTCTCTGCCTTAAAATCTTGCAATGTATTCATACAACACATAGAACCCAAACTTCTTCCTGTGGTCTGTAAGATCCTCCATAGTTTGACCCTAGGGCACTTCCTTTTCCTCACTTCATAACCTATGCCCTGGCTCTATTGGTCTTTCTTCAGCTAAAAAAATTAAATATTTATCAGAGATTTTATTTGATTGTTTGTCTGTTTCCTTCAAGGTCTGGCTTAGTTAGTCTCTTCTGTATTCTTACCACTTAGAACAGTGCTGGGTACATAGTATATTTCTGATGAATGAATTAATAGAAACAACAACAAAGGAATGTGTGCTTCTTTTGCAATTTATAAAACTGAGGTTTAAGGAGGTCAGACAATTTTTCTTTTATCACACATTTGCTAAGAGGCAGACTATATCTTAAACCCACGTTTGACACCAAAGTCTGTCTCTTACCACTATATTTCATAGTCTCATTAGGAGCTTCTCTGTCTCCAAGAGCATTTTATAAATTTTCAAACCCTAGTACTAACCAAACCTAGGCATTCTTACAAAAGTCCCTAGAGTCCTGTGTGTGAATTCTTCTTTTTCATATATTCAACCTGGATTCAGGAAGAGAGATATCAGGGTAAATCTGAAGAGACTGGAATGACCAGAAACCCTGAGGAGATTAGGTGGTCTTGATATATGAACAATGGAAACATACAGTAATATGAGAGTAAAAGAAATGCTACTGAGATTTAACTTGTATTTGCTTTGTGTAGTGATGGTTTATATATCAAGCATAGAAAAATGAGCAGAATTTTAATTTTCTGATGCTTTGAATACATTTCTCTAAAAAATTTTAAATTAATAAATACAGAATGCAAACAAATTACTAATCTAATGGTACAAAACTTGAAGTAGTCTTTACAAAGGGAAGCTGTTTAATTTTATTGCTTTAATGGAACCTTAAATGTATGAAGACATCCTTCACATTTTCTTCAATATCCACAACTAATAATGCTTTAAATGAAATCATGTGTTATTGTAAAAGATATCACTGGAAATCAAACTTTCTCCCACAATAAGATAGGAAAGTTCCTTCAAATGTCCCTATTTTATGACTGAATCCAGTGAGAGTTTTTGAAAAGGCTAAAAAAGACACTCACGTGCTTTCCTGGTGAAGGTCTCAATCACGTCACTTGGAGGGCCACACCCTGCACTGTTGCAGGCTCCAACCTCCACAAAGTACTGAGTGTCAGGCAGAAGATTCTCCAGTCTGGCTGAGTACTCTTGACTGGTGACCTGAACTCGGTGTGCAGCTGCTTCTTTGTCGTGGGTGGCCCAATACCGAATCTGCAAACATTGAAGAGTAGTAATATTTTTACCATAACCCAGATTCTTCAATTGTGAAAAGTTCTTTTCCATTGGTTCTGTTACACTGATGTTGGTTGAGCATCATATTCTCAAGTGTTACATTACAGTCTTACCTTTCTGTCAGTCTTAGAAAATGGCAAGGTACATATGTAGTTCTGATGAAAGCATCAGGAGGAAATCAAAGCCTCACTTCATTGGTTGAAGAAGTTTTTACACTGACCAAAATGAGACGTAGAGAAACCAGATCGGAACACATATGACTTATCTTCAATCTATAAAAGTGATCTCCTTGGAAATAATTGCCACAATAATTTTTTATCATTTATTTCCTGCTTTATTTCTGTTATGTGGTTTCAGACTTGTTATGAGTCACTGATAAAGCAATTTGACAGGAGTACAACCTTGTTTTACAAAAGCAGTCAATATGTTGCCTAGAATATGCCCGAGTAAACTTTCTTGTAGTTTCTTTCAAAGTTTGCATGTAAAATTGTTTCCTTCCAATCTTTATACATGAATCATAAAGAAATATACCAGATAACTTGATAAACTTTATAAACTTAATTTTTAAAATGTGTCCATGTTATGATTAGAAATAATGACTTCTGCCAAAGGATTATAGTCTTCCTGTCTCTTAGTTTAAGAAAATTTATAAATTATAATTTAGATTCTTCAAATATAGGCTTTTGGGGGGAGAGGGCACAGTAATCTATATAATTAAACCTAAAGTTTAAGTTAAAAATAGTTGTTTATAAATATGTTGGTATTTTATATAGTATAGATTCCCATTTATAAAATTATGAGATTTTAATTTCACAATTAGTTCAAAATCCGAGATAAAAATTATCTAACATTAAAATAATCCTGAACTTTTCATTCACATAAATACATATGAAATCATATAAAATGGAACAGGATGATCCAAATTCAAGATGCAAGATCCCCAAATAAGCTTTATACGTAGAACAAGCACATTTCTGAATAAGATTACTGTTTATTTATTCCTCTGCAATGTTTTTATTTTGTTTACTAATGCTAAACTTTTCTGATACAATAGTATATTTTCTAATGACTGTAACAGACACTCCTTGACATTTTCATCATCAGACCAGAAGGAAATTCTCAGACTGAGAAAGGTACACAGAGGTTGGGAAAGCAGCTGTTAGCTGGCAGAAACTTCCTGGTCTTCTAGATAAGACAAGAGTCTTCTGGTGGAGGCCTGGGTTTCTCAGGCTCTAAGAACACTCATCTGATCAGAAGCAAAAGGCCTTGATCTAAGTGAGTGGTTAAGACAGACAATACATAAGGCCTATTCCTTACTAAGCAGAAGAGAAATAAAATGAACATTTAGGTTCTAAGGAAATGCCAGGCACTGCATTAGCATCATCCACACACACTGTCTTCTCAACAAACATCTGATGGTCGAATTTACCCCATCTTACAGCAACTACAATGGAGGCCTCCGTGATTCCTGAATTTTTATAAATGTGCTTATTGACTGAGATGCATACCACATTTTAAAACATCTTTCCTTTAGAAGAACCCAGTTTAAAGAGGAGAAGCTTTTGAACCAGATGACTATAATGAAGGCAGTTTCCATGTTTTATACTAAAATGAGTCATCTTATTCAAATTTCATGATACATTTGGCACAACAAAAGGAAAAATAAAAACCTTTCTTAATGTATTCTTTGTAACTTATCCTGAATGACCAATTCCTTTATTTCTCTGACTCTGGCAAGAATCTGTGTAATAACAGTCTCCACTGAAACTCATGGCCAATTGAAGCAGTGACTTAGCTATTCCCTTGTAACTTGGGAGCAGAAAGAATCACTTTGTGTGCCAAGTAGTACTTCCTTATTTCCTAGTTTCCAAATATGAGAGTTACATAGCATTTTCACATGTACACTCAACCTTTACAAATGAAAGACCTGACACAGAATGATTTGTTTGCATAATCAGCCTCTTCTTAAGTATATATGAACATACTTATGACTTATGTTTTCAAATAATTCTAAAATAAATAGAAGTGGATGGATATGTGTAAAACATGGCATTATGATTTCTGTCTGAACTAGATGCTGACTATGAAATTGGAATGAATTTCCAAGTAGATGATAAGTCTGGTCTCTTGCATCTTGATCTTCATGCTGAGTTTTTCATTGTGGTGAAGAAACAACAATAATTTGTGTGAAAATTTGTTTGGCATGGATTGGGAGGGGTCTACAACCTGAACCATAAAATAGAACAAATGTAATGCTCTTGGCTAATCAGTAGGGAGACCAAAAGAGACTCTATATGAATTAATGGGAGGTTACATTATCATTATTAGAAAAGCAAGGAAGTAAATAAACAAAGCAGGTCTACACTTTTTTGATAGTTGACCTTAAATTTCATTTTCATTTGCTGGAGTAAAAGTTGTATTTAATTTTTTAAATATTTATTAATACATTTTAATGTATTACATACATTGGGTGTCATATTCATACATGCATAAAACATATTTTGATTATTGCTATCCCACCACTACCCACCCTCCACTACCCCTCCCCACCCTCCACCACCCCTCTCATCTCCCCCAATACCCCCCCTCATCATTAAGCCTCCCTTCTATATTCTTGTCTATTTTTTTCTAGATTTCACATATGAGAGAAAACATGTGATTCTGTCTGAGTTGTATATTTATTTCTATTTAATGCATGGCATTTAACACTTATCTACATGTTGTTAAAAGCCCCACCATACTCAGTGTCTAGTTGCTCACTCATAATAGCATATTAAACCATTATAGAATTGCCTCATTACTTGTCTCTCTGCTCGTATAGATTATAAGCTTAGTGATGGGAGGTGTATTATTTTTGAACACATTATATGCTAAAATTGAGATCTAAAAAGTGTATGTAATACTTTGTTTTACCTGTGGTACTTACTCATTCATTGAACAAATATTCATTAGATTCCCAGTTTGTACCAGATAATGTACTAAATGCTGATTATGCAGTAGAGAACCAAAGAAATGTGTTCTCCTTCATATTTCTTATTTAAATGTTAAGCAAGGAATAAAAGTGCTTAAGTTCATATATAATTATTAAAATCATTGATAGATCAGTGTTTAATTTTGTTTCAAGAAAATGTACTCTTCATAAAAGTATTAAAAAGTGAAAAAAAATGCCTCAGAAAAAAACTAACTCCCATTTTTAATAATGAATAATTATAATACATTTATGAGCTACAATAGTGTCACAAAATAGTGACAATCATGTTACAAAAGCAACAATTATATCCCTTCTACACCTTTGTGAAGTTCTCCTACACCTTTGTGAAGCTTTACTTAGGGGAGATACAGACTAAGACAGATGCCTTCTCCAAAATAAGAACATGAAGCACTTCCTAAACATCATTTTGTGCTCACTCAAAAAAGCAACAATTATATCCCTTCCCAGAAAAAAATGAGAAATTTGTAAGAAAAGCAGCCCTTTAACCTCATTTACTTCAAAGAGGATCAGAATAAAATAATACATGCTACCAGTTATGGAGTGCTTGAAGATATTTAGCATTTCCAAAAACTAGCTTTGTATCATTTTATTATTTGCTAATTCTGTAAACTTTCATATCAATTTCCAAGTACCCTCCTTTAAATTGAAAATTTTATCTATCCAAAAGTAATCGCTGACATGTGAATATTCCTCTACTTAATATAAGAATTGGTATCTTTTTACTAAAAAAAAACAATCTACAGATGGTATTTAAGTGGAAAAATAAGAGTAACAAAAAGGACTAAATCTCTAAAGAGCTATGATGACTTTAAATTATCCAGGTCCCAGATCAAGTATTAGCACAGTTTATGACTATGAATGGCAATGATATAAATCTTTCAAAATCTATTTGCATACCACTTGGGAACTACTCAAAGTTCCCTTTCATTTCAGCCACTGGTACAGAGATCAAACAGAGCTGAGCAGGTTTCAAGCAGCTTTCCACAAACACAGGACAACACTTCATCTCCTCAGAGCTCCCAACATCACACTCCCTGCCTAGGGTCAACCTGCACCTCAGGGTGAAGCTCAGTAGGCCCCACAGAAAGAGGAGACAATGCCTATGGCTCCACCTTAACCCAGGGGAAAGGGGTGCCTCAGTGCTTCCCCTTTCATCTCAGGCAGGGCAGTCCTGAGCCACATTTGTGAAGTTTCTTAAAGATCTCAATGCTGTCCACAGTGGCTGCCAACAAGATAAAGCTCCTTTGTTTTTAAGTTCTCTCCTGTCCTGTTTTCTTTTCCTTTCCCTCCCGTCTGCTCCATTGCATCTTATGTAAAATAAATAAATAACAATAATAAAAAGTCCCCTTCTTCTACACCTTTGTGAAGTTTTGCTCAGGGGAGATACAGACTAAGACAGACGCCTTCTCCAAAATAAGAACATGAAGCACTTCCTAAACATCATTTTTTGCTCACTCATAACAACATAACCAGTAAGAACACTTTAGAAGAATATTTGGGACCGTTAATCTTTTATGATGATTGCACAATCAATTATCTGCATTAATCTCCAATTCAGCTACCAAGAGTTTTTGCATTCATTATTTCTGACAGCCTATTTTTGCTTATTTTCATTAAATTAATTAAGTGAATATTTTACCTGCTGAGTGAGTAAATTAAGGCTTTTGTGGATTTCTGGGAAGGAGACCAAAGTTACTGAAATGACTTTGAGAAGGAATTTTTGTGGTTTTCTAGCTCACCTATTCTATAGAAAAACTCACTGGGTAATTAAATTGGAAATGGGGAACTTTTTAACCTGACTGCCCCTCCCCCAAAAAACCATGTGTGACCTTTCAACTTTCTACTGAAACAAACTTTAAAACCACAAAGAAAAGACTAATTTTGGACCCAATTGCCTGCAGTGCTCATTGAAATCTCAGCCTTGAGATTCGGTTGATCACCAGGACTCAACTTTCTCAACATTATGATTTATTTGGTATTTTAACATGTTGCTTTTTGCATATGTATATTTGTAACTTAGATCCATCATAGGTTTTCATAGAAAGTGCAGTGGGGGTATTGATTTTCCTGATCATCTACCTTTCTAAACTACTGGCTTCTTTCCTATTTTTAAAATAGAAATAATAGCCATATTATAGTCAGTAAAAATTTCCCCCCATATATTCATGGGACATTTCTCATGGGAGAAATAAATGATACTGATTTTTCTCTTTTAAGATCTGTGCTTATCTTTGATATTTGAGGTTCTGTGTGAAAGGCTTAAAAGGATTTCAAGAAAGACTGAATAGAAACAATAATTGAACAATTTACTTCTAGCGTTTTAAATCTTCTATTCTCTGGAGATTCAAGACAATTATTATAAATGTTTGGAAGACTCGAGACCTTCATCTTTAAAATGGAGAAAACAAAAGCGGCTGTCCCCTAAGGTTGTGTAGATTCAATACAATGAGCTGAGGTTCAGCATACAAGGACTTAACAGGTGCTGTCTTTTTCAATATCATCCCAATCATCTCATCATTGCCATAGTCATTTTCAGAATACCCAATGGCAAAGAACAGGAAAACTCTTAAATGTGGATTATTCATTTCCTCCAAGCAACAATCTTATGAGGCAGTGGTGACTCTCTCAAATTTATAGGTGAGGAAACTAAGGAAGTTCAAATAAATCTCCCACTAAATTCCTAAGTAACAGAGCTGTAATGTAAGCCTGTGTCTGGTCAGCAACAAAGCTCATAACTTTCTACTTGATGTGGTGCTGCAAAATGTCAGAAGTCTATGAAACCAAATTCCCCACGGCACACCCCCTTTTTTTTTTTTAAATTCCCATTTCAGAAAATCTGATTTTCTATTATTTGAGAATCTTTAATCCAGGGTTACTTCCCAATCAAAGCTTATATTCTGATTATTGTCTGAATTATTGGTATCAATATATGGTTACTTACTTTATATTTCTTTTGTATTCTCTATGTTGAAAATAATAACATAGTCAATATAGAATTACTGGAATAGGGAAAGATAGTATATAATTCTATAGGGTATCCTTTAATAAAGTAAAATATATATTTAACACTTTATCTCAATGAGATGGATTATATATTAAATTTCATTCTCATTAAATTTTTCATTTGTTAAAAATGAATAATATAAAGAATGAAAAAATCCTGCGGTATAAAATCGGATGTTTTAAGCACCAATCATTGATGCCTTCTCCCAGTGATATCTTGGATTTACTTATTATGAGGATTTGTGACATCTACAAAATTTCTCTCTCTCTCTCTCTCTCTCTCTCTTTCCCTCTCAACCTCTCTCTCTTTCTTTTTCCCTCTACCTCACTCTCTCTCTCCTTTTGTACTATGTATAATTGTCGAGTTAGTAAATCATGAGAACTGTGTATTCCCAGTCTGTCTGCTCCTTTCATTCCTAGTCCCCTCTTATCTGCTATCTTTATTATAATTTCAGTTGAACCCTTGCAAAAATTACCTGAAGGTGCTTTGAAATCTAGCCAAATCATGAACCACGGTGTCAAAACAAAACAAAACAACAACAACAGAAAACCAATTCCTATTAGTCTGGGTGTTTCTGCTTAAAGGCTTGGGTTGCTTATGTGTCTGCATTACAGAAACATGATCTTCAGAGAGCCAAAGGTTAACATTGTATTCAATCATACCTCATTATTCCTATCAGTACTCAATGAACATCTATTTAGTGTCTGATATGTGCACAGCATTATTCTCAGTACTGAGAATAGAATATATAAAAGCCTGCCCTTATGGATCTGATAGTCTATTCACAGATGGAAAAGCAAAGCACAAGAATTGAGAGGATAAGCTAGCTGGTGAGCATCTCCAGAATAGCAGTCCTTTCTACTCACTGGGCAAAACAAAAGGAGATCTGTGGTATGGCATCAAGCCCTAACCTTAAGTCAGAAAATCTGAGTTCTAGACACTGCCCTGCCACTGCTTGTTAAGAACAACAGAGGAAACATGTCGAATCTTTTTGGAATCTAGTATTTATTCACTCATCTGTGAAGGCAGGTGATGCCAATCCTTTTGTTCACTTATCCTACGTAACCAAGCCTGAATTATTTTAGCTTTGTGTTGAAGACCCCAACTACCTTTCTAGTTTCCCATTTCCAGTTTTCACTCCCTTATGAAGACAAACCTTCCCCTTCCTACCTGGCTAATTCCTACCAGTTCTCTAAGCCTGGCTTCATGAATTTCTTTGGGACATTTTGATTGTTGGCAATTCCCTGCCATCATAGATAACATTGTAAGACACATATCTGGTAAATTTATAATGGTATCTTTTAAAGGAACTTTTAGACGTGGAACTGCTTAAGTGAAATAAGATGACCATGTTGAGGAGGCTGATATAAATTGCTAAAATGCTTTCCAAAAAAACTTGATATTCATCAGCATTTTATGAGAATGTTTGTTTTAAAATACCTTGGCTAACCATGAGTGTTATTACTTTAGGTTTTGTTTCAGCCAGTGGTTTGCTAGCACATAGGTCTCTATATCCCTTCTGGATTAGCCAGTTAGGAACACTGTCTTACTCTTTTCTTTTACTTTTTATTGATACATAATATTTTAATATTTGTACATCTTTATGTGGTACAGTGTGGTAATTTAATACATATAGATAATGTGTAATAATCATCTCAGGGTATTACCTAGTTTACTCTTGACAATTAGCTTATAAGCGCCCAAAACACTAAATACCCAAAATATAATGTTAGTTGCTCTACCAATTAGTGGGACCCAGGACATTATAACATGCAATTATTTAAATGTATGCTCATATGTTTATGAATAAATGCAATGTTTGACAAAAATTGAGCTCACCTGATAGCTTTCCACTATTTTTTCTAATACATGCTTCCAATGTACTGAGATCTCAGAAGATGATAAGACTTTTACACCTACTTCTGTGGGGGCTTCACTGGGAGCTGAAATTTGATGAGAACATTACATTTTAGATACTTACATAAAGAGATTTGAATAAAACTGTTTGCTATATGAATGAATTAGAACTATCACATTTGAAAAATAAATTAGTTTTACTATATCTTCCTTTATTTTTATTATGTTTATTATTACTATGTACACACATTTTCTTACACATGAATGATAATGTAGACATACAATTATTCATGTACTTTTACAAATTATAGAAAGCTTTGTGGATTTCCAGGATACCTTTGAACAAGAAATACATTAATTTGTTTTTATTTCACCCAACTGATATTTTTAAGAAGGCCTCCCTCCTTATGTAAATTAAAACTATATTTATCTATTCTACCTTACCAAAAGAACTTCAGTATTTACTATACAAATTATTCATTATAATGAGTTTTCTCCTACTTGTTATTCATAATTAACAATACATAGCAATATAATTAATAAAACTTTCTTCTTTTATGTTCAAGCTAAGAGTTAAAAAAAAAGAATGTATGATCTTTTGAAACAAGTTGTGACATCCACTGTTTCTTGGGCTCAGGAAAGCTTTTATATGTCTAATCTTACAACTGGGCATCAAGTCAAATATGTATCAAAAAGCCTCTGTTCAGGGACAAAAAGTAATTTACATCCATTATGAAATTTATACAAAGAAACCAGGGAAACATTTAAGCAGGGGTGATCAATTTTTATTGTCTTTCATTAAAAAGGCATAATCCTATTTAATGTTAAAAAATGTTCTACATATGAACACTGTTGCCTTTCCAAATCAAGGTAAACATGTAGCACTGTGATTGATTTCTTAGAAGTAGAAGATTAACAACTTATGCAAGTTTCAGCACATGCAAGTTTTATGGGACTCATGAAATATTTAGGAAAGAAATATAATTAAACACAAATGGCCATGACTCCATAGATGACAAGCATGGCCTTTTGCCTAGAAGCTTACTTTAGCATCAAATACAGCAGTAAAAAATGATATTGGATGAGAAGATAACTTGTAAAATACTTTTAACTTTCATTTTCTCCAGGAGATGTAGTCATGTTTTTCAAGTTATTAAAACTGAGTCAAGTTATCACATTTCTGCTGAATAAGTATAGGAATAGAGAATGTAAGATTTGTCATCAGGACTTTTCCATGGCTTGATTATAAACAAATTATTTCTGCTTTTTATTCTTTCAAGGTATTTAGCTGAGCTAAATGACTCATATGGCTGCCTTTCACATGTGCATTCTTGAATATATATTATATATATTTAGAGTGTGCAACATGATGTTATGAGATACTACATATACAATGGAATAACAGAATTGGTAAGATTATTTGAATATATATTACATTTTTAACAAATATGAAAGCTAATGAGTCTATGACTGAGGATCATATTAGAGAAGTTCAGTTGAATTCTAAGGGACATTTCTGTTTATTTTGAAGTAACAATAATGCAAATTGGATAAACCATTAGATGGAGCCTTTTTTCCTCTAAGAGAGTAGAAGAATACCTCACACAGTTCTAGTTTTCAAAATCTTCCACTTGAGTGTTTGCAAGGGGAAATTGTCTAAGGGTAAATGTGTTAGATCAGAAGTCAATAAAATCTCTATTTGCTTCATTAGTCATTAATTATTTACACAGTGCATATGAGTAAGAAGACATAATGTGGACATTTTATCACTTTTTAACAGGAATATAAATTTAAAAATCTTAGCAGCTTAAATAGGAAATCATAGGAAATAAGGTAACTATGTTAAAAACTGTATGTCATTTACCATAAAAGTCCTCTATAAGCATGATTAATTTAGTTTCTAGAAAAACAGAGAGCCAGTATCAATATTTTTTCCCTAAATGGCCTATAGGACAAAAATTTTCCTTTAAAAGAAAAAAATTTCAACTGATTTTCTGATTCCTCTTTTATATAATCATGTTTAGATACCCACTAATAAAATTTCAGCATGCTATTATAATTAAAAAGAAAGCTTTCTTGAATGCTGCAGTCACACAAATTTTGTGTTATAATTTTGAGCAATTTTATAAGCAATACATATGTTCTAGAGTCTTATGTAGTAGTATGCACAAAGATAAGTTCCAATCCAGTTTTGGAGAATTTTGACAACCACGTTATAATTAAGAGGCAAGGAACAGGAGTCTAGTCAACTACATTGGACATGATCTAAAGGATGAACAAAAGCATGAGTAACACTCTTGTCATTTATGTGGAGAGACTGGCATTTTATTTTGGCTCAAAATTTGTGAAAGGTGCAGTACTATAGAAGGATCTTCATAAGTAAGACCTGACAGAAAACAAACTGAATGCCAAAGAATTAGATTCCATCTGCCTCACCACATTGGCAAGGCCTCTGACCTACCATCTTGTGCTGAATTAATGACTGCTATGAGGCTGTAGGGTCCATCTCCTTTGTTGTTGAAGGCTTTCACTTTGACTTGAAACACAGTGGAAGGGCTCATGGTTTCATCTTTATGGACATATGGGCCAGTGTCTGGATTAGTAACTGTGACTTTTTTCCATTCTTCTCCATCAAATGGTTTAAATGCCACTATGTAACCAAAATTGTTACCATAGTGGTATTCTCTTGATAAAGGCTAAATAGAGGTTAAAATATTAAATAGGTTTTAGTGATAAAGTTAGCAGTGAGAAAAATCCTGTGAGAATAAATATTCACATAGAAGCATGCTTTCCCTTAAAATGTATTTGCTCATAAGTTAGTACTGGGGGAACATGCCAGAGAAAAATCATGCTCAACATGTGATGACCTCATTGACCAAGAGGCATCCTTGCTATTTCTCAAACATCCCAGGGGCTCCTGCCTTGGACCTTCCCATTTTCAATTTCTTCTGCCTGAGATGCAAATAGATTCCTCCCAAGCTTTCTTGAGCCTTCAAGAACACTGATTCTCAGGCCCTATCCTTAGAAACTTGATTTTGAATTTTAGGAGAATTTCTAATTCGAAATTTTTTCACAAAGCTCATTTTATTGGGAAGCAGATATCCACAGGGTTTACAAAAACCATGCCATATGGAAAAGAGTACAATGTCCTGATTTTTATATTTCCATTTTGAGACATTACATTGACAGTAAAACTCGGGAATAAATAATTGGAGACTCAGACAAGCAAAAGGCAGGGTTTTTTCTTTTTCTTTCTTTTTTTCTTTTCCTTTCTTTCATTGTTTCTTTTTTAAAAATCTTGATTAAAAATCTATTTAAGTGCCAAACATAATATGTGACTACAGAGGACAGAATAAAGTCATTTAAATATGCTCTTACTTAATAAATCAGTCTAATTCATGTAAAGACTAAAACCTGTCTTTTTTCTTGTGGTCCTCAAATCCTTTGGAGCCTAAATTGTGTTCCTCAACTATCTGCAGTACTTAAACATTAAAAATCTGGACCGTATAAATGAATTTATGGAGTGTTACCTGGATAAGTGCCAGATGCCTACTTCAGGTAATTCTGTGCTATCACAGTTTTCCCCACACCCTCCCAATTTCCCTCCCACCTCAAAAATCAACAAATACTATATCTGATATAGAAGTTCTCCTTTGGATAAAGAAAATGTAATAAACTGTTTGTATCACTCAGTAACAGTCCCCTGGATGACTTCTAAGACTCATCTATCATGATGGATTACACTAGTAAGAAACAATCTCCAATTTAAAAAAATGGATTTGGATAGAACGTCTGCAAATTGAATCTTTGGAGTTCAGATTGTCCAGAGAAAAAGTTATAAATTATAACTGGGTTACCAGACCACAATGAATTTAAAATATTTCTGGAATCAGAGAGTTGAATATTTAATCATCTAGGCTACTGCATCCCTTGGTGTTCAGGACCCTTTTTTTGCATAGGATCTGCCCACCTTAGCCTTTGCAAGCCAGAGAAAGAAAAAGAAGTAATTCACTCTTGTTTGTGGATTGAGAATTCTGCTTTGTTTTGAATTTATTTCAGAAAATAAAGTGTGTTTGCAGTTCAGTATAGAAGTACCCTATAATATGTTCAATTCAATCAATACTTACTGCCCATGTTATTGTCAGCTCTCTGTTGCTTCCACCTCCACCTCCCACATCTGAAGGAGCCACATTTGGTGCTGAAACAAACAAACAAACATATGAAACAACAAAAACAGAGACTATGTAATTTTTTTCTGATGATAGTGTTCTTATTTACCACAGAAAACATGATTTTTTTTTCTTTCATTAGGAAAAACAAGCTGCCTGCATGATCCCACTCAATTATAATAACAATGGCTCACAGTAGCTGTAATAATCTGTTTTACTGCCAAGATAAAATTTGACTCTGTGCCATAGGAAATGTGCCGGTTTCCTTCAGCAAAGGAGAATGAAGCAAACTGGCCTCATCCATCTTTTGTGTGATGTGTCCTTCCATTTAAAATGATATTTTAAGAATATATATATTCTATTGGAAAATATTTTAGAGCTCTCACTTGAAACCCTACAAATTTCCCACAACTTACTGTTTTGCCAGTTTTATACTTCATTCTACAAAATAAATATTAAGATTCCATACATTTATATTGACATTGGATAATGTTTCCCCAAATATGTGGATATAAGAAAAATGCAATAAATCTAATATTATCTCTTATGCTCTCATTTCCAATTCCTAAGTCTCTTTTGGAAGCTTGCCCCATCAGTGACTCCAATCCTTCTGTTCCGGAACCTCTTACATCATCTTTCAGTCTCAATCTCTGCTGGAGAGTTTTCTCACTGTGCAGTCTCTCCGCTCTGAAGAACTTTCTTGTAATGCTGCTTCCCTCTTAATCCCCAACCCATCACACCCTTTCCTGTCACTGAAGTGTGTGAAAGAACGAACACATGACTGTCTTTTGTATTCATTACATAATCACTTTTTAACAACCCTCAATCTGTTTCCACTTCTTCATATTCCTAAAATCCCTATTTCACAAAATTGATCTTAACTGCCAAGTCCAATGGGTTCCTTTTTTTGATTTTCTCATTCCTTGAAATCCCTTCAGGGTAGACACTGTATCTTGTTAGAAGTGTAGACATGGCCTCTAACTGGAGATGTGCAGATGAATGATGCTTTGTCTGTTTTGAGCATGCCCCAGCTACTGGCTGCCTAGGAAGAGGTCTGGGTTTCCATAAGCTGTGTACATTCCCCATGCAAATGTGTTGGCTCAGTGGGAGATATTATTCCCAAATTGGTTAATCCTTCCAAGAGATGAACTGTCATTTCTTCTCAATTCCCTTCCCAAGGTGACATGGTCATATCTTCCTCAGAATCGTCTTAGCAAGGTAACATTTACTGAAGTACAGAACCTAACAAATAATTATGATTAAAAAAGACAAGCCTCAAAACATCATGTTAGCTATGTAAGTTCTTAGATGAAATATGTAGATTTATTGCACAGAAACAAAATGCATGCTTTCCCTTATATTTATAAAACTATATGATGATTTCCTTTTCTCATGAAAAAAACCTGAGTGATTTCAATTCATTATTCAACTGTTACCACAGTGAATGTCAGAAGGTAAAATTCAGTGCACAGGGTTGTTAAAAGTGAAGTTGTTTGTAGCTCTTTAAAACACATATTGAAGACTAGGATATTAAAATAACTCTGGAAACACTTCTAACTCCATAACTCATGTTCTGAAGTTAAAATTCCACATGCTATAGAAAAACAAAAAAAGGTTATTGTCTAATAATCAATGAGTAAAGGTTTTTTTTGCAAATAATTGCAAAAATACCTCTAAAATAATAAACTATACCACAATTCGTTGAATCAAACACTGCGTTCCTTGGGACAAGTATATTAGTTAGGATGTTACATTATAATTTATAATGTAACTAATGCATTTCATTATAATCATTTTTAACCTTATGATAAGAACAGAGCGAAAGATAGAGTGTGTTTACATTGCCACTTTATGTTTAAGTGCTTTTTAACATGCTTCAAACAAATAATTCAGAATTGATTTGCTCCTCAAATATTGCCTGTTGGGCTCATGTTGCTGAAAACAAGACAATGAAGAAAAGCACAGAAGTAAAAGTAATAAAAAGTAGCTTTGTTTTGATATCTTACTTAGATTATTGACTTAATTTCCCCCATGTTGCCTTAAATATTCACCAGTAGCCTTAGCAGATTTGGGGAATTTTTCACAGATGCAGTTAGCACATAGCCTACCCATCTAACTTGAATCTTAGAACAGAGCAGTTAGATGCTGTTTTGTTTTGTTTTCCTCCTGTTGGCCCTGGTAACACAGGAGGACCTGGCCACATGGTGATTTTTTTAGGCAAGTAAATCACCATAAGCACAAGGAAGTCTGTTTAGCTCCAGGCTTCAGCACACTGAACAGAAAACAAACTGGACATTCTTTAAATAATAAATCATTAAAACAAATTTAAGCTAATATTTTAAAAAATGCTAAAATATTAATAATGAATAAGCAATACTTATAATTTTACTATGAAAGGTAAAAACAGTGGGATATTTTAACACATTCTTTTGCCATCATTTCAGTCTAACTGCGATTCCCTTGAGGTTTTTTATAAGAGTGCCTCTGTATTACAGTCACAGGTTTAGAAAACTTAAAAAAGAAAATCAAGTTATTGCCATGATTATCTTTCCTATGAAAAGAAGCTAATACTGCCAATCTCCCTTTTATATTTCAATATAAAACAATTTGTATATAAACATCACTTAAACAATTTGTATATAAATATCACTTTGGGCTTTGATGTTTTATGTAACAGTGTTGAAACTGGCTTGTAACAAAACCAAAATTATGAAAATAGAATATATAAAGATTGGATCTTGACTCAGAATATATTAACTACTTATTTGTTGCTAATTATTTCCTTGACTTGAAAAGTCACTTTTAGACAAAAAATTTAAACATGAATGTAAATTTTCAGCTTAAGTTGCATCAAAAGTTCAATATGATTTAAAGCAAATATCTTAGTAAGAGATTTTAAATGGTTCCATAAGTATTATTCTAAGAGATTACAATTTAACACCTAGTTTTATTCTATTTTTATGTCTTTATGTTTAAGCACTTAAATATATAATTCTGAAAAACTCTTTTTTCTATTTTTTTACATTTTTAAATCTTTTATTGATTTTATTTTTTTAAATACACAACAGCAGTGGAATGCATTACAATTCTTATTACCTATATAGAGCACAATTTTTTGTATCTCTATATATAAGGTATGTTCACACCAATTTATGCCTTTATACATGTACTTTGTTTGTTTTTTTTGCATTACAATTCTTAATACACATATACACCACAATTTTTCATATCTCTGTTTGTATATAAAGTATGTTGACATCCAGTTCAAGTCTTCATACATGTACTTTGTATAATGATGTCCTTCACATTCCACCATCTTTGCTAATCCCCTGCCCCCTCTTTTTTCCTCCCACCCCTCTTCCATATCTAGTGAAAAATAAAATGAAACAAATTGTAAAATATTTGGATATTCAAATAGAAGTAGTTCTTTGTAACTCATGAGATCCTACATTGATGGCGGAGCAGATTGCTAGCAGTTCTAATGCACCTACTATATTAAATTGATATTCTTCTATTATAGATAAAAATAAAGAAATTTCAAGATAGCTCTCAAAAATATTAATGTTTCAGCATCTTATCAGGCAGAGATCGGAGGTTTGTTTGTTATTATAGGCTTTGTTTTCAAATAGGAAATTATAACAGGAGAGTAGAGTAAGTATATTAATTGCTCAATGCAATGATCCTATAAGAAAAGTCAGTTGTAGATAGTGGTTAGATAGGCAAAAAAGAATGCTATAAATTGAAATAATTATATGCAGAATAAAATTCATAAGTAAAATCCAAACCAGTAATGGATTATTTCTTTAAATAAAGTAAAATATTTGTTACTTTCTAGTTTACCTTTCTGTGTGTATGAAAACCAAAATCATCTAATACAGATGTTAAGCTTGTTTTCAAACAAAACAAAATGTATTTGGTAGTAGATATTTCTAAATCATAATATGTAAATCCCACTGTTGCTTTGATCACACCTTCCTTTCACCATCTGCTATTAATGACTGGTAGTTAGTACTGCCAGCTTATCCTCCTTATTTCTCCCTTTTTTCTTCTAAAAATAATTTTTAGTAACTATGGACAATATGCTGTGTTAAGCACTAAAGATAACAATATAAATACAATTTGCTTCAAGTCCCGAAGATGTTCTTTATGATGGTAGAGGTTAAGTGCACACTACTAGTTTTAATTCATTGTGTTAATTGTCCAAAATTTATAAAAGTGCTGAATGAATAAAATGATCCGTGTTTAACAACAGACTTATCTACAACTTTTGAATTATTTTTACTTATCTCACCTAATTGGACACTCACACAACACTTTTAAGTACAAAAAAAGGCAAATGAATCCCAAAGAAGCTAATTGTCCAGGTTATACTACTCACAAGTAGAGAAGCTGCCAACTTTAATTTGGGTCTCCTGATGGCTTAAAAATCAATCTATATTCTTTGATTCTTTTAAAATGATTTATCTACTTAATTATTAATGACAACTTACTTTCACATAGTAGTTTCTTACTAGCTATAAAATATGTTCTTAGTGGCATTCCTGTCTTTTATTAAATAAGGAAAAAAAGAAAAAAAACAACAGAAAGAAAAAAAGAAATGGAAAAAGCTAAATGAAAGATATACTAGCTTTGTTGGACATGAAATTCAGACTTAATACAAAACATGAAAGTGTTTATTCTGGTTTTGTTATTTTTCCTCTTTTCCTCTTCAAACTGGCTTGAACTGGCAAATAAACACAAAGCTGTCAAAATAAACCTGATTGCACCATTTGAGGCTATCAATTCACCAACTGCACCTGCAGAGCTATTAGCTGTGGGAATATGTCTTACAATGACTCATTATTTCAAAGGATGTTTTTGTTATCTCTTTCTTACAGTCAAAATTAAAAGGGCTAAAATGAATTACAAACATGCCTTCTAATTCTTCATTTGGGAGCATCCATTTTATAATACACTTGTCTGAATCCAAAGAATACACTCAACTGTGCTCTGAGATCTTGACATTAAGTAATTGGACAGAGCAGGGCATGTGCAGCATTGGATAATGTCACCTCTCTTCAGTCAGCATAATGAGGCATAGATCAACTTTTCCATCAAATGGAAACTAGCCTTTATCCCACATAACATATGCTGGCATCTCTTAGAGTCGTTATAATTGCACATGACAAGACAAATATCTCTCATTTAGAAAGTCTTTTTACTTTTTTGTAAGAAAGAAAAATGTAAATGTCCAATTATATCTATATTCATTTTTAATAAAGTAGATGAAAGGAAAAACAAAAAAGAGAAATTCTGTTGAATTTTATTTTGTGAATACATAAAATCATTCTTTTAAGATGATAAAAAATTCTATGAAATAATATGATCTGTTATGCTTTTAAAAATGGAAATATGTTACCAAGTGAGGTGATTAATTACAAAGTAGACAGGAGACCATATTTTTATAAGCATATTAAATTTTAAAATTAACATTAATAGCATAATAAATATGTATTGAGCAAATATTATGTACCACAATGCTGCTATCCTGTGTTTTTAAATCGTAAAAGTAATCCCATAAGACAATTGATTCCCATATAAAGATGAGACTGTGTGGCTCCAAGAGATTAAGTAATGTGTTCCAGATCCTAGAGCTTCTAAATGATGATGCTATGATTCCATAGAGGATCAATGGCTTGGAACTTCAGTACTGTGCACTGTCTTCAGATAGAATTTAGGAGCAAAACATTTAGAATTTGGAAGAATTGGATTCGAATTCCAACTCTGCCTCCCATTAGCTGGGTACAATCTTCCTCATGTCAGACCAGGAATAATCATAATTTTGTAAAGCTGTCATGAAAATTAAGAGAAGCAATATAAGCAGAGACTGGATAGGATGGTGTAAGTCTGTAATCCCAGCAGCTGAGAAGGCTGAGGCAGGAAGATCCCGAGTTCAAAGCCAGCCTCAGCAAAAAGTGAGGAACTAAGCCACTTAGTAAGACCCTGTCTCTAAATAAAATACAAAATAAGGCTGGGGATGTGGCTCAGTGGTTGAGTGCCCCTGAGTTCAATCAGCATACCAAAAAAACAAAAGAACAAAAATATATATATATATTTAAGAAGAGAGTGAAGCATTATGTCTGACAACCTATGTCCCATATGTGAATGGTGGCAACCAAAAAGTTGACTAATCAAAATTCCTAAAGCATTTTCTGATGATAGATTAATAAATGTGTTATAGGTTACAGGATTTAGTTTTTCACAATGTAAATGAATCATCCCCTGTGACTACAGGGCTTCACCTTGTTCTGAGATTAAGACCTTTATCATTTCATAGTTGTGTTTGCTCTTCTGCCTATGATGTCATTTAAAATAATTTATTTTCTAAGCACACTAGAGAGAAAGTTAAATCCTTAATAAAATACCATTTGAGTAAAAATAAGGTAAGAGATGATGCCAAAAATAAGTTGGTTGCCACAATTTGGGGTTTGATATTACTTTGAAACATTTTTTCCCCTAGAATTTAAGAAGAAGAAAACATTGAAGTAGAAAATTCTTCATAGGAACATACCACTAGTATTAAGCAAGGGACTTCTAGGCATTATATTAAATACAAACTATATTCATAGACCCAGATATGAAACAATTAAATTGAATCTGAGACATTGGTATTTTTATTGTTGCTCTTAAAAACATTTAATTTCATTACTTCTACTTGGGAATTTAAAAATAAGCCTAAGACAAATCCTATGGAAATCATGTCCAGATGATGAACTTATGTAACAAATCCTTCTCTGAGAAAAATATTAAAGTTATTGTTTTTAATAAAATTTGTAAAAAGAGGGAGGTCTACTTCTATTCTCAGTGCCAAAGGAAAGCATCCTCCTGTCTGTGAACCATTTTTACTTCAAGAAACAGTGTCCAGATAAGACTTGGTTTATATGACATTAATCAAGAGATTGCAGAAAATTAATAAAATTCAATGAGATTTTTGTTTAAAAAGGTTTGTATTTGAGGTAGGTATGTTACAGTGTTGTAACTGAAATGCTTGCTTAGACCAATTTAATCATTCTGTATTTTTCTCCAACTTTATTTTGAAAATGAAAATGCTTGTTAAATCAGATCAAGTGCATGATCTCTCAGTGTAAAATTATGTGGTCAAAACCACTGGTCCAGTCATGCCCCATTTTCCTTTCTTTGTATTTTTCAAGAAAGAACAACTGTGTTCAGCCTGCCAAACAGTAGCCTCCATTGCAAACATAGGTGACTCTAGGGAATAATAATAATAAAAATAAACACAGAGGTGCTGGCTCTGTACAACTGTGCTTCAGACAGCTTTGACTTAGATGACTTCCATATCCTAAGGGATTTCTATGAGGTAGAGAAGAGGGAACACTTCTTGTTTCCTAGGTGAACACACTAAAACAAATAAATAAAAATAATACTTAGGACATCTCTAACATCTTAGTTAAGGATTAAATAAATTCAAACTTCTAATGCAATTCTAATACAGCTTCACATAAGCAAATAAATTTTTAGGATCCTGCTTGAGATATTGCTTTTATCAGAAAAGCTCAATATATCAGTCGAATCAGACAGATCTGAATTTGAATTCTGAATTGCACAAGTAGGTGTATTAACTTAGGCAAACTACCCAGTGTCCCCGAGTCTACTGCTTATTAACAATCATAAGGACTGTTCTCCTATATGGAAATATTATCATGAGGTTAAATGAAATTTAGGTGAAAATACTCCCCACAGACCATATATCTTAATCCTATTTTCTTCACTTAAGGGTCATCGTTTTCATCAGATAAATTTGATGAAATTATATAAAACTGTGAGAGACAGCTTATTGATGGTTATCTCTGGGAATCAGTTTGTTTTAAAAACTAAAGACATTAAAATAGAAGTTCAGAAATTATACCATGTAACTGAGGTAGCCAGAAACATGAATAAGTGGTATTAAGAGAGCACAGCAGGATTATATGATTATATTCTAGTCTGTTATCTGCTTAAAATCTTTTCCCCAACAGCACACCTGTAATCCCAGAGACTCGGGAAGCTGAGGCAGGAGGCTCTTGAGTTCAAAACCAGCCTCAGCAAAAGCAAGGCGCTAAGCAACTCAGTGAGATCTTGTCTCTAAATAAAATACAAAATTGGACTAGGGATGTGGCTCAGTGGTCAAATGTCCTCTAGTTGATCCGTGGTACCCACTCCCCCTTAAAAACCCCAACTTTTTCCCAAAATAAAGTGCTGAAGTTTAGCAGAGTATAGTCAAAATAAAAATAAAGGAACTCAGAGAGCTTACAAAAACAAAATCCTTTTGATATACAGGAATGATAAATGAAGAGCTATCATTAGAATCAAAATTACAGTTTGCTTAGAAATTCAGGGTGTGGGGAGAAGGGAGGGGGCGTGCGGGTAAGAAAGATGGTGGAATGGGATGAACATCATTACCCTAAATACATGTATGAAAACAAGAATGGTGTTACTCTGCTTTGTGTACAACCAGAGACAATGAAAAATTGTGCTCAATATGTGTACTATGAATTGAAATGCATTCTGCTGTCATGTATAACAAATTTGAAGAAAGAAAGAAGTTATTTAATTAATTAATTCAGGGGGAAAGGGGAAAAGAGTGCTTCTTTCAGTAAAAGCTACTTAAATGGAGTTGGTAATTAGCATAAAAATGCCAACCTGAATTTGAAGAACAGCCAAAGTTGAACTATGATAAAAGAGAACTTGAGTTATACCTAATGTTAAAAGAACACATCCTGGCTATGTCTTGGCGATGCTATGACTCCCCACGTGGCACTGATCTGAGAAGTCCTCAGTAAATTCTCTCCATGCCCTGCTCTCCCTCTGCCCTCCGCCCACACCCTCCATCTGCAAGGACATTCAATTATAAATGCCTCAGAAGTGAAAAAAAAAATCACTAACCTTCTAAATTAAATCCTGGAACCTGTTTAATCCAGAATCTGCCTGGTTAAAATTCAGAATGTACATTACAGTCTATCTTCTAAATGCCAACTTCATTTACATAGTGTCTGGTAGACTGTGCAGTGGTTTCCATTTACTTCTTTCCTAAATTAATTATGCAACAATATTCAAAACTTAATATTTCCTGTTTTTGAGTTTTGGCCGGCCACCTTGATATAAAATACACACATGTGTGAAATACATACACACATACATGTTTTGATGAATCTCTTACCTTAGAGCATTATTTATTTCCAAATACTTTCCTCTACTTATTAGACTGAGATCACATTTATAAACATTTTGGAATTTAGTTTCTTGTACATACCTGCGCCATCTGTTTTAATCCTGTTCGATGGTAAACTGGGCTCTCCTATACCCAACGTGTTAGTAGCTACCACTCGAAATTCATACTCCATCCATGGGATTAGGTCCACTGCTCTTGCTGCCTCCATATTTCCTTCAATAATTGGGGGATCTAAATAAAATAAATATTGAATGGAGATTATTAGTTGCCTAAATTGTTATTTTTATCACTCTTCATTTTCATTTCATTTTCTTGAAGAGAATGTACATATTATGTGGAATTAAAATAAAAATGATAACTAGAAATGTGAAGTTCAAGTAAGAGAAGAAGTTATTATAAATAATGAACTAGAAAGAGACATGCAACATAAGAAGTTTGAGGTAGGGCACCGAATTCTGTATTTCTCAGGAATGCTCAGGTCATGCTGATGCTGCTGGTCCAGGAACTATAGCTTGAGGAACAAGAAGCAGTGTTCTTGAGGTGAAACCTAGAAAGATTTCCAGAGGCAAAGGTAAAACTAGCACAAAAAGTTTATGCACTGCCACAGGTGTAGTCTACACATAGCAAAAGATTTATTAATAGGGTAAAAAAGGATAATGATTATGACCTTTTTTTTGTTGGTGTTACAGTTGTGTACTTAGATCATCTGAGGCAGTGATAATAAATATTATACTAGTAAAGTACTCAGAATTCATGTTACTAAATACTAATAGGCAATTATAAATTATGAGTAGGATATGACCTTAGCTTGCTTATTTAATTGAAATATGATAAGATATACAACCAAGATAGGTTCATGCCTTACTTTAAGCTCTCTGAAAATATTTCTACAGGATTTTTATAATTAACTTACACATACATATGCATACAAATGCATATACACTACTGTGGTGAGCCGTTCCTGCGGACTGTGGTCGCCATTACATGATGGCGCTGGCTCCGTTGTGGTCTGTGAAGGACAACTCCATATCAAAGAGAGTTGGCATGTTCCCAGCTCCTTATCAGAGAAAGTTGGCGTGTCATTTTCTAGCACCCTGTGAGAAGGGTACACGTGGCAGCTTTGCATTGGGGTTCGAGGTGCTTTATTAAGGCTGGGAGGGGCATCCAATTATTATTCCGAGGTAGTAGTAGAAGAATTATTAGAAGAATATCAAGGGCCTGAATAAACTGCTGAAAGAAGATTCCTGAGTCGCGTCTTCCTTGCGGGCAAGGGGGGTCGCGACACACTACCTCTTTGGAAATTTTTTTTCTTTTGGCTTGTCTTGTGACTCATTATGTTAATATTTAGGGAATTTTCAGCCTGCAATGCAAACTATGAATATGCAGCTTCTTAAGATGTTGTACCCATTACCATAATAAATGCAAAGCATCTTGGTGTTCAGTTTTACTTTTAGAAAAATTCTTCTATAGCTCAGACTGTTTCATTTCTCACTCTGCTGCAAGTTTTGCTATTTATTCTCTTATTTCATTATACATTTGTTCTATAGACTTGACATGATTTTTTAAAGAATTTTTAAATAACTTTCTTTTATTTATTTATTTTTAATGTGGTGCTGAGGATTGCCAGTGCCTCACACATGCTAGGTGAGTGCTCTACCACTGAGCCACAACCCCAGCCCATAGACTTGACATAAATTTTTGATATTCTGATTAAATATGTGGCTGTCCCTCTTGTTTTTGTTCTGCTTCTTTATTTCCTATCTATTCCACTCTTCCCTTGCATAACATCAGAATCTGTTTGTTTTATTTGATATACTTAGGCACTTTCTTTTTAGGTAATTAGAAGAGGAAAAGTGAAATTCTGGATTGCAAAGGGCCCTTCATGGAGTAAAGGGGAAATAGAATGAGTTGTTATGACCCTGGGTTGGGCAGTCCTTCATCCTCACTAGATGCATTTCAGTCATCTTGAGCCCCCTATGGAAAAAGACACTACGAGGCTACAGTGGTTTACATCATATCCCTGACAAAAAAAAAAAAAAAAAGATAAGTCCCTGTCTAAATCTCAATTACCTGAACCTGTGCATGTTACCTTACTGGAAAGAAGGTCTTGGCAAACCCTTTTCAGTTTAACTTAAGGCTGTAATTAAGTAAAGGATATTGGATGAGATCATCCTGGGTTATTTGAATGGGTCCCAATTTAATGATGAGTGTCCTTATAAGAGACACAGAGGAAAAACTCTTAAAGAGCTGAAGGCAGTATGACCATAAGTATTGAAGTGATGCAGTCATATGGCAAGAAACACTTGGAGCCATCAGAAACCAAAGAGACAGGGAATAAATTGTTCCCTGGGGCCTTTGGAGGGGACGCAGCCCAGCCAAAACTCCAGCCAACATAATCCCCTATATTCTAGACTTTTGAAAGTTGCCTGAGTGAGTCCTGATATTTCCTTAAGGATTCAATTGGAAATGTTAGGATCCTCCATCTCAATCTAAAACCCAAATATTTGAAACTACCTGGAAACAACTTCCCACTCATCATAGACTGTAACACAGTATTCCAAGTATGACCTGAGCATCTTGTAGAAATCTGGAAATGATACCAAACTGTTCATTCTCTTAAAAAAAAAACTGAGAGTAATAGTTAGAGTAGATTGTTTTCAAAATCCACATTTTCCTTCTCTTTTTTCCTAATATCATTATTCTAAATTAAAATTTAATCTTTGAATTGGTAAGAGCTGATAACTTGAAAAATATTTATTGGATATTTAAAATAATTACCTTTATAAACTTATTTCATCCTATACTTTAATTTTTATTGAACACTAGCATAACTTTAAAAATCCATGATTTTTATTTACAGATGTTTGCCAAAAGTATATTTTTTATTTCTACTGAGGGTATAGTCACTAGAAATCTTCATTTGTACACTAAAGTAAGTAAAACAGATAGTCTACAAAGGCACTTAGAGTTGAGTTTGTGAAGAAATACAATGGAATAAATCTCATCTTTGGTAGAGCACAGAGGAAAGGAGGTCATCATCACAGATGTCAGAGCAACGACCAGCAATCCAGCCTAAGCCTCCAGAGGGACAACCATGAACCGAGTGAAAGAAAGGAAACATTTTAAGCTACCACCCCAGCCCCTGTCCTTTCTTCTCTTCAAGAGGTAGTGGCTGATAATTTTCCAAAGTTGAAATGTCAATCCAAGGACACAAGAAGCCAGCAAACCCCATTCAGGATACATCTTGCCAAGCTAAAAAGAAAATTTGTAGAGAAATATGAACAGAATTCACAGAAAATGGACATATTAAGTATAGAGAAAGAAGCTAATCAACAGCTAATTTCATTAAAAAACAGTGCAGGTCAAAGACAATGGAACAATATTCTTAAAGTTCTCAAAGAAAATAAAACAACTCAGAATTTATATTGAACAAAAACACCACTTAAATATAAAACAACAACAAAAAAGACTGTTTCTAATGGAAAAAATGCTGAAGGTCTTTGACTCCAGTAACCTGAAATATGTGTTCTAAGAAGTTCTATATTTATGGAATTGTACCAGAAAAAAAAAATCCAGTTTTACAAAAAGGAATGGAAATTCAGAAATAAATATATATATAAACATAAAGGGATTTTTGAAACATCTTTCAGAAAACTGATAGGAAAGTGCTTTCTCAGCCTGATAGAAAACATCTAAGATAGCATGTTCTGAGCATTGAAAAGAAAAAAAAATATGAACCAAGAATATTATATGACCAATATGATTCTACAATATGTATACTCAGAAAAATGAGAAATTCTATCCCATCTATGTATGATATCTCAACAAATATAAGTGCATTCTACTGTCATGTATAAATAATTAAAACAAATACAAACTTAATTAAAAAAATAAATAAAATGAACTTGCGCAGCCCAACAAAAAAGAAGAGAGTCTATAAACAGAATAATTTATATATATGTATATAATATATAACTTATATATTATTTATATATAAATTCTGTTAATTGAAAGGTATGTAAAAATAGCAGGACACGGTTTTGGGATAAGTGGTTTTCCACTGAGACCCCTACTATATTCTCAGGAATAAACACCAAACAGTTTAAAGACGGGGAAACCACCTGTAAACATAGTTGCCGGGAAGATAGGAGCCACATTTTTGCCCTTTGAAGATGAGGAAGAACTTCCCAAGCAAGAAATAAAGCTGGATGCTCTGACAGAGACGGGCAAGGGGTCACCAAATTATTCTGTTTCTCCTAGGCACGCCCACTCCTCCCTTTATCTGGATGGGAAGATGTGGGTGAGTTCTGGTTGGTGGAAAGTAATGATGTGGCCATTCATAGTCTGGTTTCTGCTGACTTCTGAGCAGAACCAACCGTTTGGTTTCCCATTCTCCTGCTGAAGTGAAGGCTTCTAGGACAACAGAGATGCTAATGGAGGGACTTCAGACCCCGCATCACTGCCGGAAGAGAACAGCCAAACAGAGTGATGAAGGAGTGACATCTGCCCCAGAAATGAAAAAGACTACGTGTGTGTGAGATGGAAGCTTGCATATAAACCCACCGTCAGCACTGATCATAGATATCATAAGGGAAAGACGGTCAGACTTAGCCACAAGAGAATTTAAAAGTATGTATAGTAAAAATAGATGATAAGTCAAGTTCAAAGACAAGCGACTGATTGGTAGGAACTATTTGCAATTTATTGAAAACATGAAATGCTGGTAAACAGAAAGTGCTGCTATAAATCAATAATGAAAGGTAAAACAGTTCAATTGAAAAAAAAATAAGTGAAGGATAAGAGAACTATATCAACAGAAGAAAATGTCAAGGACAAACATGAAAAGTTGCCCTTTAATATGCAGCTAAAACCAAAACCTACCAGTATTTCTTCATTTAATTTTTAGATTATATTCAATATATATTTGGGGAACAAGGCATCTATAGGTTGTTTGTTTTTTTCTAAATTATTTTGGCAACATAAGGTAAAATATACTGTCCTTGAATTTATTTCAACATAAGATGAAATAAATTTTGGAATACAACATCTTGACATAAAATAATCAATTATAAGCAAAATCAGAGTTCATTGACCTGTATTATATAAAATATCTACATAAAATATCATACACTATTATTTGTGTAGAATGGTTCCAATCATGTAACTGTTTCCCCAAATGTCTTTGGTTGAGTATGTACGTAATGTGCATGGACAGAAGCACAAAGAATGTGTGGGGATGTCCCCTGAGTAGGGACAGTAGGGGGCAGGACTGGGGGGGAGGGAGTGTAGCAGAGTCTGTACACTCTGGATTGCTTGAATCTTGCTGCAAGATTCAGATGATGTATCACTTGTAAAATTAAAAAAAAAAGAAAAGAAAAATTCTATCAGCACTGAAATATTCATGGGAATGAAAAATGAGCAAGGAAGAGAACTGGTATAAAAATGGTAATGAAAGCCGTGTAGGGACATAGAAAAAGCTGTGTAGTGATATGGTTTGAAAAACATTGAAATTACAGATACATTGTGATGGTTGGAAGGAAAATACAAGTTTCTCTAGGGGAAAAAATCTAGGTGGATATTGGGGGGTGTCGACTGAGTTTTTAAGTAGATTTTTAAAATTTTATTTGGGTACAGTCATGCATCACTGAATGCCAGAGACACATTCTGACAAATGTCTTGTAGGTGATTTTGTTGTGCAGTCATCCTGGTGTGTGCTTACACAACCTGAGACGGTTGTGATGTCACCATGTGGTATGATCTTATGGACCACCATTCTCAGTGTGACCCCTCGTTGACTGAAATGTCAGGTGGCCCATGACTGTTTTAGAATAGAGTTCTACCCCCCTACACCTGGGTTCTTGAAGGAGGGCAGAGGTCTTGTGTTAAGTGTTGAATGTGAGGGACAGTCCTGATTTGCTGCATCTGTCAATTTCTCTGTTATGTAACTATCGACACTGGGGCTCATGTCAAACACCACCTCAATGTCAGCCAGCTCCCTGCCTTCCTGACACATTAAAAATCAGGTCTCACCCAATGATACGAGAGAGCTCTAGCACACTCGTGGAGACCACACAGGGATGCACAGCGCGTCCTTTAGTGAGGTAGAAGAAATTGACACAGGGAAAAGTACTTGTGATGTGAGTGGGTTTTATTAGCAAAATGTCACCAATTCCTTCAAGTCTGAAGAACTTAAGCTTCCCTTCCACTGAAGTCAACCCTGGAAGACTGCTCCTTGTCAATGTCCTATTCTACTGAGTGGGACCATAGGTTTATTTGACTGAGATTTGGGAGGTTGAAGAGAGGACAGAGGGACAAAAAGCCAGATGCATGTGGGGAAGGGAATCAAGGTGAGAAAACAGCAAGAAGAACTCCTTTTTGATCCAACATGACACAAGCGAAGATCAAGGAGTATTTACCAGCATCCTCTGGCTTCTGAAAGGGGAGGTCCAGAGAATGGAGCTCAGTTTTTCTAGACAGCTGTTCCCTAGACGCATGGTACCCTGAGAATGGAAGGAGAGGAGGAACAACTTGAGTAAGATGCTAGAGGGGGATGCGGAAGGGGACACCTCTGGATCGCAAGCCTCAGAACTTTTGGTGGAGCTTTCTAGAGGTTTCATTCTTGTGGCAGTCAATGACACAAGCACTGATTTTTGAAATTCAAATTAGTGTCCTTGTCAAGTCTAAGGTAATGTGAATCTGGGATTGTGAATCATCATAAGAAACCCAGGAAAGTCCATGTGTGCCTAGACCACGGAGCCAACCGTCTAAGACAGATGAATGCCATAGCCCAGCTTTGGGCTGCAGTAGGTTGCCTCGTGGGAATGCTTGGTTTTGAGGGGTAGGAGGGAAAACACAACCTCTATTTTTTTCTGAATATGTCTACTCTTAGAGTTTCCACTTAGGAAGATGTATCAGGACCCTTTGGGAACCTCAAATAATTTACTAAGGCTATAATGAAGGGGTTGGGGAATGGCAAGTGTTGTAGGGGTTGGAGTATTTAGGCATGCAACAGGATGATAATTAAGAAAAGGTCTTCATGTCCAGCTTGTGAATGTTTTTTCCCTGAAGTTTTCAGTGAGTTTCTATGTGTTGGAGAAAGGATGAGGCCAGTTAGCTCACTTGAGACTATAGGTGATACTTCTGTGGATAACGATGATGGTGATGGTGGTGATGGAGATGGTGATGGTGATGATGGTGGTGATGGTGATGGTGATGGTGATGGTGATGGTGATGATGGTGATGATGATGGTGATGATGATGGTGGTGATGGTGATAGTGATGATGTGATAGTGGTGATGGTGATGGTGATGGTGATGTGATGGTAATGGTGATGGTGATGGTGATGGTAATGGTGATGGTGATGATGGTGGTGATGGTGATGGTGGTGATGGTGGTGATGGTGATGGTGGTGATGGTGATGGTGGTGATGGTGGTGATGGTGATGATGGTGATGGTGATGATGGTGATGGTGATGGTGATGGTGATGGTGGTGATGGTGATGGTGATAATGGTGATGGTGATAGTGGTGATGGTGATGGTGATGGTAATGGTGATGGTGATGTTGGTGGTGATGGTGATGGCGATGATGATGATGGTGATAGTGGTGATGGTGATGGTGGTGATGGTGGTGATGATGATGATGGTGATGGTAATGGTGATGGTGATGTTGGTGGTGATGGTGATGGTGGTGATGGTGATGGTGATAGTGGTGATGGTGATAGTGGTGATGGTGATGGTGATGGTGATGATGGTGGTGATGGTGATGGTGATGATGGTGGTGATGGTGATGGTGATGATGGTGATAGTGGTGATGGTGATGGTGGTGATGGTGGTGATGATGATGATGGTGATGGTGGTGATAATGTTGATGTGGACTTCACATCAGAACAAGAAGTCTGGACCTGACAATATTTGAGCAAGAAAGGATTTTTAAAAATTAACCAATAGTCTTCTTTTTGTCATACTGACCAAAATACCTGATATGAACAACTTAAAGAAGGAAAATTTTATTTTGGTTTATGGTTTCAGTTCAAAGTTGGCTGTTTCCAATGCTAGAAATGAGGGCATGCCCCCAGTGACCTAGCTCCTCCAACCCTGCCTCAACTGCCTACAGTTTCTACCAACTCCCAGTAGTCATTCAGCTACCAATGGATTAATCCACTGATGAAATCAGAGTCCACATGATTCAGTCATCTCCCAACACCTGGCCCTCCCTGCACACAGCTGTAGTGGAGACCGGGATAACACATGAGCTTTTGGGAACATTCCAGATCTAACCATAAGATCAAGAGTTAAACTTGGTAGAACAAATCACAAAGTTTCATGTATAGGAGGTTGCACCTACAAGAAGAAGAGAGAAAGACCCCTATCTTGGTGCACTGTAGGACGAAGCAAAGAAATGAAGGCATATGATTGAAATCTGTGCACAAATGAGACTTCAATCATAAAAGATTTGAGGCAAATATGGCAAAATTTATGAAATCTGGGTAGTGAGCAGTGTGTTTGAAATATTTTCTCATTTACAAGTGGATCACATAAATGTAAGTCTTTTGCAAAGTCCCCGTATTCATTCAATATATTCAAGGAGACCAGCTCTAACATTCATAAGTCTGAAGACCTCATTTCTCTTCTCACGATCTTGATTCAGTGAGTGGGATAAAACAAGCTGAGCAGCAGCTAGGTCAAAGGAAGATAGTTCTAATTCATCACTCAGTTATTAGATGCAAAGGAATTTTGAACTTGATGATTCCTAACTCTAATCAAGCCATAGTTTGCATGGGCTGGAAATGACTGGGAGGGGAATGTAGGGCTTTGGCCACCGTTGCTAAGTCTGGACACTCACTTTGCCCTCTTCTCAGAAAGGGGGAGTCATGTGAGGTATTTTGATGGTATTCATGTCCCCAGATCCTTCCGTTAGAGTTTAGGTATGAGTTTAAGTCTGGACACTCACTTTGCCCTCTTCTCAGAAAGGGGGAGTCATGTGAGGTATTTTGATGGTATTCATGTCCCCAGATCCTTCTGTTAGAGTTTAGGTATGAGGGGTCCCCTAAAGCCTCATGCATGAGACCATTCAAGAAGCTTCAGAGGTGAAATAGTTGGGTTATGAGGTCCTTGTGTAGTCAGTAATCGCCGATATGGATCAACTCAGTGGTGACTGTGGGTGGGTAGTGGAGGGCTGGAGAAGCAGGGTCCCGGGGATGTGCCTTTTTGGTGAGTACTTTATCTGTGGTGAGTGAAGCTTTCTGAAGTCCTGAGCTGCATTCTTCCACCACACCCTTCCTCCTGAGGTTCTGCCTTCCCTTGGATCCAGAGCTACGAAGTCGTCCGACCGACCATGGGCTAAACTTTTCCTCCTCTAAGTTGTTCTTGTCAGTCCTTTTGGTCACAGTGCTGAAAAAAAACAACTTCTCTGACTGAAACAGCTTCTCTGAGGGGATACCTGGTTGGAATTCATAACAAACAGTTGGAGCCTACAGAACATGAAGGGGAGCCAAGTCAACCTGGAAACCTCCAGGTGCAGAGTGGGATCCACTGGGGCAGGCCTTGGTGGTTTGTGTGCAGTGTAAATAAAGTACCAGCTCAGATTATTCAGCTGCCCATGCTGTGGTCTGGACTTTAGGCTCACGTATCAGGCACTTGGGGAGGTGGAGGAACCCTAGAGGTGGGGCCTAGTGGAGGAAGTTAGGCCATGGGTGTGTCCCTGGGAGGGGACATTAGGACCCTGCACCTGCCTCTTCCTTTTTGATTTCCAGGGAGAATGAGCCTAACAGGCCTACCCCACCAGGTCCTCCCACCGCGGTGCACTGACCCAAAGCAACAGGGGCATGTGACCCAGACTGTAGTCTCTGAAATCAGGAGCTCAAATCACTTTTAAGTTGATATTCATCCTTTTAAGTTGATATCTTGGCTCTTTTTCTCAGTGATGAAAAGCTGACCAGCACACTCTAGCTCAACACGCAGAGTTGGTACCTGAAGAAGTTCTGTGTATGGTTTGTGCATGTGTGTTTGTGTGCGTGCCTATGTGTGTGAATGTGGGTGTGTAGGAGTGTGTATTGTGTCGTGTATGTGATCTTCTGTGTAGCATGTATGTGTATGTAGGGAGTGTGTGTGTGTGTGTGTGTGTGTGTGTGTGTGTGTGTGTGGTGTGTTATGGTTTGGATGTGAGGTGTCCCCCAAAAGCTCATCTGTGAGACAATGCAAGAAGGCTCAGAAAAGAAATGATCAATCCACTCAGTGAATTGATCATCTGCTTGAATCAGTTAAGTGGTGACTGAAGACAGGTAGGGTGTGGCCGGAGGAGATTGGGGACATGGCTTTGGGATGTGTATTTTGTATCTGGCCAATGGAGTCTCTCTGCTGCCTGATCACCATGTGAGCTGCTTCCCTCAGCCACACTCTTCTGCCATGATGGTCAGCCTCACCTTGAGCCCAAGGAATGGAGCCGGCTGTCTATGCACTGAGATCTCTGAAACTGTGAGCCTCCAAATAAACTTTTCCTCCTCTACAATTGTTCTGTTGAGTTCTTCAGCAAAAAAACTGACTAAAACAGTGTGTATCTACCTGTACATGTATGATGTGTGTATGTGCCTATGGTTGTGTATGTATGGTGTATGTGGTATTTGTGTGTGTGTGCATTGTGCCTTGTATTTGTGTATGTGTGTGTTGTATGTGTGTGGTGCATTTGTGTGTGTATGAGAGGTGTATTTTGTGTGTGGTGTGTGCATTGTGTTTATGTGTTGTGTTGCATGTTGTGTGTGTTGATTGTGTGTTGTGTCGCATGTTTGTGTAGTTGTGGGTGGTGTGTGTGAGTCGTTTGTGTATATGTTCTATGTGTGTGTACGCTTGCCCCTGTGCATGTCGGAAGCTCTGTCCTTTTCTTGATACCTTCTTGGGAGGTTTGGACGGAAGTCCAGTGTTTCTTGACCTTGCATCCCACATTTCCAGGGCTGGACGATCCCGTGTGAGTGGTGACCAGGGAGTTAGGGATTATGGAATGGACTCCTCTGTCATGGGTTTGGCTATAAGTCAAAATGGTCACAGGGTGGTTAGGGTTTTTCTCCCTTTGGCAATTTCCACTTGAGGTTAAGTAAACAGGAGTATTTGGATTTGGTTTGATTTTGTTCAGGGCTCAGCAATTTAGGTGAAATATGAATCAAATCAAGAGTGAGAATTCACTTCTGGGACATAAAGAAAAGATCTGGACTGGTAGATTCCTGTCGTCTCTGTCATCACTGTCCCTACCACGAGGGTGGGTCATGGGACAGGTGGCGAGGGAGGGAGGGCAAGAAGAGAGAGCTTCGTGGGCCAGAGTGTGGCCTTACTGTTTCATTTTTCCCCAGTGGAATCTGACAAACGCGGGAATAGGAAAAATTAAAGAAAAAATTACAAAACAAAACCAAACCAAACCCAACCCAAACAGAAGCAGAAAAGTTAGGGAGCCAAGATGGGAGGGCAGAGAAATAGGAGCTTGTGTAAGCTGGTTTTGAGTGAGTCTGGGGATACACAGAATGAAAAGGAGAAAATATTTGGGGAAATCCAGATGTGAGACAGATTATTTCAACTTAGAGAGAGGGGGAATTTCAAGGAGGTGTTTTTTTTTTGGTGTATTGCATTTTTATTTTGGAAATCTAAATAGGTTGTGATAAAATGTTGGATCTCTTTTTAATTGTGAGAGGACTATGTTGACTTTTTTTTTTTAATGATGCTGAGGATTGAACCCAGGACTTTCTACATGTGAGGCAAGCACTCTACCAACTGAGCTATCTCCCCAGCCCCTATATTGACTTTCAAATGCTACCTTCTGCTGAGATGAGGCCACAGGATGGCTAGGGAGCATCTCATTCTGCTTTGAATCATCAGGATTTATGGTGCACTCACAGGAGGAGTGTTAGGTGTCGAAGAGACTTACAAACTTTTGTTTTAAATGTCCAGGTTGGTTGCAGAAGCCTGTCCCTGAGTCCTGCTTCTTCCTCCACCCTGGATCCATCCATGTATGTATTCTTTCCCCTCTAGTCTGTGACGTCCTGGAGGGTCACACCCAGAGCCCTACATCCCATTGGATCTCCAGCACTTGGTGCATAATTATTGCAGAGCAGTGGTGGCATGGAGCCCTGGGTTCACAGGGAGCTGATCTTTGGCTTCTGTTAAAGTGTCTCCAAAGGCCCACATGTGGAAGGCTTGGTCCTAGATGGCGGCACTGTTGGGAGGGGTAGAAATTTTAGGAGATGGGGACTAGTTGGAAGAGGGGGTGACTCAGTGCACGCCTTTCAAGGGTGTATTTTATTTCTGAATCCTGCATACTTTCTCCCTTGCTCCCTCTTCCTCTGTTTTCTAACTATCATGAAGTGAGCAGTTTTGCTCCACCATGTACTGTCTGTCATGATGTTCTGGCTCACCACAAATCCAGAGTGATGGGACCAGGAAACGATGGCCTGAAATCTCTGTCAAAATCTTTTCTCCTTCAGGTTGCTTTTCTCAGGTACTTTGTCACAGGGATGGAAAGCTGACTAACACAATTTTTGTAATATTCATCAGCTCTCTGCTAATCACTGAAATTGCATAAAGGTCTCAGTCTTGTTTGTCATCTTACTGGCACTCTTTCTCTGGATTTATTTTATATTTGTCCTGATGAAGAGCACCAGCAGTTGAGGAACCGAAGGTGTCTTCTGCTCCATAGTACGGCAATCACTGAGGGCCTCTGACAACCAGTCTTTAAGAAATGGAATTTTGTCAATAGGCCTGTGAGTGAACTTGGATGTGCATCATTTCCCAGTTGAACCTTCAGATGAGACTGCAGTCCTGACACTTGAAGGCAGTTTTCTGAGGGAACCAGAAGCAAAAGACCCCAAATAAGTCATACCCAGATTCCTGATCTATAGAAGCTGTGAGATAAGTGTGCATATTTTAGGGATAATGAGTTATACAGCAACAGATAACCAAGACACACACACTCTCAGGGCCTCAGTGGTCATATAAAACATGAACTAAACAAGAGCTGGGTTTGCTCAGCATGCACAAAGCCCTGGGGCCTATCCCTAGCACCCCCCAAATACCAAACAAGTGGAAAAACAAATACATGATCTATTGATGTCATGCCACATTTCAAAGACAACTTGGTTACCACACAAAGAGATTGTCCACCTGCATTTGAGAGCTAATGGAATAAAATAGCCCAGGTTATGTGATTTAATTGCATGGGTGTTACCCCTGTTGGCATAAGCTCATACCTCATATTGTGTGTTTTTGATTGACTGGCCACTCTTTCCTGCCTCACTGAGAGTTTTCCAAACCTGACTTTCCTCCCCTGATTTTATTTTTTATCTTATTAATGCTGTCTACCAAGTAAAACCCTTTGTGGAACAAATGTGAACTGAATAAATGTTTACTTATATGGAACTCATTTTTCAGGACTGATTTGGAACCAACATTCTTCCCAGATGTGGTAGCAAACAAACAAAAATATATGCCACCTTGGTCCTGTTCCAAGTTGTCAGACTTTTTGTTGTGACTTAGAAACCAGCTCAGAGTTCTGTAAAGAACTGGTTTGGCTCTTGCCTGCATTCTACCATTCTATCCCCTTTTGGGTGAGTTGATGTCATTCCTACAAAAATACCCACAGTTGAAAATAAATACTTCCCAGCCATGAGCAGGGTGCTTTCTGAAGACCTATTTCCTGGCAGGGATTGAAATGGCCTGTTCTTCTTGTTGTTAGGAGACAGTGTGGAGGACAGAGTGCAATTTGAGAATTGGCATATTACAGGATTTCTCAATCTCAGCACTAGTGATATTTTGGATTGAATAATCATCTATCGCCTGGAGATGTCCTGTGCATTTTTGGATATTTGCCAGCATCTCTGAGCTCAACCTACTAGTTGCTAGTGGCACCCCAGATCCTGACCATCAAAATTGTCTCCTTGGGGGGGGGGGCGCAGAATCTCCCCTGGATGAGAACCTTTCACATAGTATACCACTCCATAAACAGTCTGCCTGGGCTCTGTTTGATTTGAAAGAATCAAATCAATTTTCAAGATTTGAAAATCAACAGCAGCAATATTTAGAATCCAATTTCATCAACTGATGCATCATTTATTATCCATCTTATTTATAGATTTTTGAGAATTTGTGTTTCCTTTCTAGGGAGCAAGGGTGGCATGTTTCTCTGGCATACCATATTTAGTTGGCATTCCTATTTCAGACAAAACTATGATAAACAAAAATTCCAACGATTGCTTTAGGAGAGAAGATACACAATTCTCCTTATTTGATGGTATTTTAGATCTTCTTAAAGGTTTCATAATCCTGTAATTTCATAATTCCTTCTGGGGAGGCAAATAATATGTGTTTGTTTCTCTTGTTGCTGACTGTATGCAAGGAAAACATTCCAGAAGTCTCCATACAGTCAATGGACTCCATTTGATTGAAATCACTGCTTGAAGGCAGTTTTCACATTACAGCTTTTAAAACTCATAGTTTTATTTTTTTAAAAAAATCAGTCATTTCCATGATCTGTTAAGTAAATAAACATAAGGAAAAAATGTTTGGTACCCTTCCCACTTAGTTTCTGATGATTTATTTATTTATCTTTGTTTTTTCATGAATAACAGATCCTATGATTTTACCCTTCCTGATTTTCCTTGTGTAAACTTTCTAACATGTATCATATGGACTTTAGTGTCCTACAGAACAGACACATGGAGGTGGTAATGGAAAATCACAGGCTTCTAGATCACCTGGACCTGACATGTAGTCCTTAATTTCCTGATTTATAAAAATGGGACAGTATTGCCCTCCAGTGTTCCTGGGAGGACTCAGTGAAGACTTTTTTTTTTTTTAATGTGAATCATCTCTTACCTGGCCCTACTTTGTATTTTTGTGGTTAAGCAATGTACAGCATAAATTTACCTTCTTGATCATTTTAAGTCTATAATACAATATTGCTGACTATAGGCACATTGTTGTATAGGTCTCTAGAACTTCATTATCTTCCATGACTAAAACTCTGTGCCCATTTGTGTTAGTCAGCTTTCTGCACTATAAGGAAATACCTGAGATAATCAACTTAGAAAAGGTTTATCTTGGCTCAGTTTTAGAAGTTTTAGTCCATAGTTCATTGGCCACTTGGTTATAGGCCCATTGTGAGGCAGCACATCATGGGGTCGGCATGAGGCAGAGCAAAAGTGCTCACCTATTGGCTGAGAATCCAAAGAGAATGAGGAGAGAGCCTGGTTTCCACAATCCCTGATGACCTGGACCTACTAGGATGACCCACTAGGCCACACCTCTGAAGGTCCCATCTCCTCCCAAGAACACCGCCATGGGAACCAGAATATGAGCCTTTGGGGGATATTTATTGTATGTAGAGATTACATTTTCTTTACTCATGCATCTGTCAATGAACATTTGACTTGCTTCATTTTTTTTTTAGTATTTTGAATAATATTCCCATGAACATAAGTATGTACATATCTCTGTAATCCTATCTTTAATTCTTTTAGATATATTTCTTCTTGTACTACTTTTTTCACTTAGAAATCTTCTGCACATGATTTTATGATTGGAACAATAGAATTTTCTCATGCTTTTTAAAAAATATGCTATTTGCCCATATTCGTCAGTGAGTCAGTGTCAAGGACTGTCTTATCCATCTTTATGTCTCTAGCTCTTAACTAACACCCACGGATACTCAGTAAAGAATGTTGCAGGTCTGATGAAAAGGACCAACAATTACTCAGTTGGTGAAGATCTTACCATAAAGGAGGCCCTCAACAAATGGAACATCTTCTCCTATATGTTAGGATCATGAATACAGAATTGTAACAAATGCAAGGCATAAACATCATTCAATAACAAGTTCTCCATTATGTTTAGGTGAATCTCCTGGGTTCATATATAAGATTTTGCAGTGTAGAAATATATTTGGATAAAAACCAAGACAGGTGATTAATGCCTTTTTTTCAATGTGTTCAAGAAGCTAGTACACAAGGGAGAACCAGTGAAACACCAATATTTATTTATTTATTATTTGTTCTTTTTATATATACATGACAGTAGAGTATATTTTGACATGCTGTACCTACAAGGAGTGTAACTTATTAGGATCCCATTCTTGTGGTTCTATGTGATGTGGACTTTTACTGATGATGTGTCATAGGTGAACATAGAGAGTTATGTCCAATTCATTTGACTATCTTTCCCATTCCCTTTCCCCTCCCCTCCCTTCATTTCCCCTTATCTATTCCATGAATCTTTCTCCTATTGTTTTTTTCTTATCCCACACCACTTTATTTTGGATTAGCTTCCACATATCAGAGAAAACTTTTGACCTTTGACTTTTTGGGATTGGCTTATTTCACTCACCATGATAGTCTCCAGATCCACCCATTTAACCAGAAAAGTCATTCTTTTTTATGGTGAATAATATTATATTTTGCATATATTCCACATTTTCTTTATCCATTCATCTGTTGAAGGGCATCTAGATTGGTTCCAAAGCTTAGTTATTGTAAATTGAGCTGCTATAAGCATTGATGTGGCTGCATCACTATAATATGGTGACTTTAAGTCCTTTGGGTATGAACCAAGGAGTGGGATAGCGGGTCAAATGGTGATTCCATTCCCAACTTTTTGAGGAATCTCCATACTGCTTTCCATAGTGGTTACACCAATTTGCAGTTTCGTCAGCAATGTATGAATGTATCTTTTTCTCCCACATCCTCACCAATGTTTATTCTTACTTGTGTTTTTGATAATTGCCATTCTGACTAGAGTGAGACGAAATCTCAGTGTAAATTTGCAATTTCTATAATTGATAGAGATGTTGAGCATTTTTTTCATTTATTTTTTGACCATTTGTATTTCTTCATTTGTGAAGTGCCTGTTTGGTGCCCATTTCTTGATTTGGTTATTTGTTTGGTGTTGAGTTTTTTGAGTTCTTTATATATGCTGGAGATTAAGGCTCTATCTGAGATTCAGGTAAAGCCAATATTTAGTTAATGCCAGACAGGATACATGATGAACTGGGATATTCCTTACTAAAGAAGAAATTCCTGATAGTACCTTCCAGGATACTCCTCTCAAATGAAGACTTTCTCAGGGTTAAGTCAGACGGGTCTGTGTCTACTCACTCACTCATTCATTCACCCCTGAATTAGATGATTTTTTATTCAGCACTTCCCATGGTTTTTTCCCAGCCTCTGTGAAATTTAAATGTCAGCTACACATTGGAATGTGAGCTACGTCTGAATGTTTTCCAGAAAGTTTTATGATAATGATTGACAATTCCTGTGGAATTCCTGTCATATGGAATTGATTTGTCTTTTGGATAGAATCAGAAAAGCATGTTTAAATCCAGTATTTGAGAAAAGGAGGCCATTCTACATCTTGTTCTTTTTTTTTTTTTCTGTTTTGTCTCCAACGGGTTGTTTTATGTAACGTGGCAATGTTCTGGTGCTGTACCACTCTGGTATTCATTTAGAATGTTTAGCTTGTCCGGAATTAGCTGTGGCTTCTGGCACATGTAATTGAATGCCATAAGTACTGGCCTCTACCTGACCAGAGGCATGCCACAGATGACAATCCTTTGCAAATTACAACCTTGAGACCCAGAAAACTGTGTTGGGCTCCTTTGCTGGTGGCATGGAGGCAGTGCCGAAGTCTACCGTGGGTGTCTTGTGAAACTGATGTTGGTACACTTTAAAATAAGGGAAATAGCATTAGAATAAAAATACTATAGAATAAATATCATGAGAATAAAAATACTAACTTGTAGACTTCAAGTTCTAGGGTGGCTTTGATTTTTCCCAGCCCTAGGTTTAAGACTTTGCAGAATGATTCGTGAACTCAGGAAAACATCTGCCTTATGTTTAGCAGTTTGTTATAGAGGTCACAACTCAGGAACAGCCAGATGGAAGAGATGCAGGGGGCAAGGTGTGACAGAGGGAGGTGGAGCTCCCTGCCCTCTCTGCCACCTTCCCAGCCCTCTAAGTGTTCCCCAACCCGTAAACTCTCTGAACTCGATAGCTTAGGGGTTCTTATGGAAGTTTTGTGACTTAGGCACAATCATTTACATCATGGATTATTGGTGATTGACACCAACGCTAACCTCCTCTTGCTTCCCCAGAGCCTGGAGGCAGGGGTGAAAGTTTCCAATCCCACAGTTGGGTTTTCTGTTAACCAGCCCCCATTCTGAAGCTATCAAGAGTCCCGAGTGACCATTCCTTTTAATACGATACACAAGATACTCACATCACTCGGGAGATTGCAGGGGTCTTAGGAGCTGTGCTCCAGGAGCCAGGAACAAAGAGCAGATGTTCATTTCTATCACACAACAGAAATGAAATTGCATCATAAAATGCTTCCCCAGAGAAGACTAAACTCCACCTGGTCCCCCTTTTCTAGAGCAAGATGGAGCCAGAACCTGGCCCAGCATTTAGTCTAACATTGTGGGATGGACAAGGTGGTAGAGGTCTTGCCTCTTACTCTCTTCAGCCCTGGCTCCAACCTCCACTCCTCATAAATGTTAAGCACAGTGATCGAATTTGGTGGACTAAAATTGAGGTACAGCATTAAGAGAGATTTTTTTGGTTAACATTCTTTATTTTCACAGGATGTGGAAAGCTGTGCAAAAAATCACAAGTTTGGTTCTCTTTTGGGGTTAAATTTGACTGCAGAGAGTAGGGAGGCATTAGGGCCCTTGACAAAGAGGAAATTATGATACAAGATAATGTAATGTCAAAATGTTACTCACTAATGGATCAAGAAAATGTGGCACATACACACAATGGAATATCATTCCTCCCTAAAAAATGAGATCCTATTGTTTATGACAACATAAATGAACATGGAGGACATTACGTTAAGTGAAATAAGCCACACACAGAAAGAAAAATATTGGGTGATTTCACCTCTATCTGGAATCAGAAAAAGTTTGATTCATAGAAGCAGACAGTAGAACAGTGGTCACAGGGCTCTGGGGAATGGAGAGACATTGATCAAAGTGTTCAGACTTTGAGTTACACAAAAAGCATAAGCTCTGGAGGTCAGTTGTATGGTGTGATGACTATACCTAATAATACCGTACTGTAGTGGAGGGAATGGAGATAGGAAAAGGAAAGAGTGGAAGGAATCTGAAAAGAACTTTCCTATGTACATATATGCATACACCATAGTGGATATCACTATCATGTACATCCATAAAACTTGTTAATTCATACACAAGGGACCCTGAAGTTGATTTCATTTCACAGTTATTGTGAATTTTGCTTTTTTGTTTGTTTGTGTTTTGGTGGTGCTGGAGATTGAACCCAGGGCCTTGTGCATACAAGACAAGCACTCTACCAACTGAGCTATAGCCCCAGACTCAATTGTGAATCATGGTGCAAGAAAGAGGGAAGTGTGCATATATTTTTGACCTACTCATTCCAATAATGCAATTTTTATTTGTTATTTATTTATTAATTAGAAAAGATATATTCCATGCTTGTATAATTATATCAGAATGAGTTCTACTGTCATCTATAATTTAAAAAAAAAACAATAAAAGGACTGTATTGTATACTTGAAATTAGCTAAGAGAGTAGATCTTAAATGTTATCACTTCCAAAATTATAAGTCTGTGACATGATGGATATGGTCAGGAACTTGACTTAATCACTTCATCATGTAAACATATATCAAAGCATCATTTGTGTTGTATGCTGTAAATATATGCAGTTTTAGAAATGATATTGATATTTAAAAACTTTATTTCTAATTGAAAAATTATACATATGTACATATTTATGAGGTACAATATGTTTCACATATGTTTACAATGATAAAATCAGGGTCATCAACAAACCTATCACCTCATAAAACATTTACAATCTACTGTTTTGGCAATTTTGAAATATACAATGCATTATTATTTTTCATAGTCACTATTCTATAATTAGATCACTGAAGCCCCTTCCTCCTAACTCTTTGTATCAACACCCCCCCCTTTCCTCCTCCACCCTCTGGTAACCACTATTCTTTAATGAGTTCGTCTCTTTCAGACTCCACATGTGTGAGGTCATGCAACATGTGCCTTTCTGTGCCTGGCATGTCCTCCATGTTCATCTATGTCCTTGCAAATGATAGGACTCGTCGTCAAAAGCTAAAGAACTCCGCTGTGTCTACATGCTGCATTTTATTTATACGCTTGTTCACCCACTATGGACCCTGAAGTCGATTTCATTTCATGGCTATTGTGAATTATGCTGCAAGAAAGAGGGAAGTGTGCATATATCTTTGGCCTACTCATTTCAATAATGCAATTTCTATTCATTAATTATACCTTAACAGGGCTGAGGCTGTAGCTCAGTTACAGAGTGCTTGCCTGGCATGTGTGAGGCACTGGGTTCGATCCTCAGCACCACATAAAAATAAACAAATAAAATAAAGGCGTGTTGTCCATCTAAAAAAAAATTTAAAAATTATACCTCAACAAAGTTGCGGAGGGAGAGGGAGGATATACTGACCATTTGGCAAATGAAAAAATGGAAGAACATTGTTCAGGCTCTTCACGGTGAAGTGAGAATTTCTGTGACCAGTTACTCCTGGAGGGCCAATGCCAACTGTTTGGGAAGTGGAACAGGTGACACCTCAGTCACAGGGTTTACTCATGTCCCTCAGTCCCAGGGCTCACTAGCTGGCACAGTATGGGATAGGTGTGGACAGTCTGCCAGGCCTCCCACCAGGGCAGGGTGAGGCAGGGTGAGCAGGCTCAGGACTGGCTAGCTTGGGCAATTCCACAGTCCCTGGGCTGCACAGGCTCTCCCTGGCTGTCTGGTATCTGGGGTGGTCGGGGGTTGGGCACCTGTGTGGGCTCTGTGTTGGCTGATTTGGATTTGAAAGGAGCACCCTCAGAAGATTCTTTTACTTTGTCTAGGAGCTGGTCAGTCCTGGGAGGGGCTGTCTCTGCAGGGTCAGCAAGGTACCCGGTATCAAAGCCTCAGAATACAGTCAACAGAAGACTTGGTGAGTTAACACACGGGTCAAGTTTTAAGTCATTTTTTTGTAAAACCATTCAGGATCCACTCTGGTGGAAACCAAGCCATCTCACCAATGTCAAGATGAGATTTTGTAAAATCCCAGACCACCAGAACCACATGCCAGTCATGCCTTTGTCGAGAACATGCATTTTTGTTTAGAGGCTCCTCATAGGACAGAGAGAGGACCGACCCCACATCTCAGGTGCTGCTCTGGTGAGCACCCCAGGTGGGGTTGGGTACCAGGTCCCAACATTTTAGCTTTCACTAGGACTTGGATTCATGAACTACATAAAATATATCACATGTAATCCAATTTCAGCAACGTTTGTGTTCAGTATTTTGAAGGCATTAAATCATTTTTTTGGAGCAGAATTTTTACTCTGAAACATTTTTATGAGTTCATTTAACCAGAGCTATGTTTTAATTGTGTTTGGTAGAAAAGCAATAACAGGATCTGGCCAGGAAACACTATTTTTTTTTCTTTTTCTTTGCTTTCTTTTTTTTAGGCTTGAGGCACAAAACAACAAATAATCAAAAAAAAATTTTACATGAAAAGAAAAGATGCCTTCCCCTTGTATAATATTCATAACAGCTGGAGCTGAACTGTTAAGCATCAGGGCTTTATTCTTTCCAAAATATTGGCAAGGTACTTGACATGCATTTTTTTTTAAAAAAAAGCCCATTTTTTCACTGTATATGTATAGGCAGAACGTTCATCTGTGTAGTCAAAGCAACCGCAGGAAAATATGTTCCAGGTATGGCGAAATGAAGAGCTACAAAATCTGAAGTAATCACAGGCATATGATATGAAGGAGGGTCAAAATGTAAAATTCAGGATTATACTCTTGAATCTATCAAAATTTCCAGATAATAATTTTTTAAAAAATATTTTTTAGTTGTTGATGTACCTTTTTATTTTCTATTTATTCCTGTGTGGTGCTGAGGATCAAACCCAGTGCCTCTCACATGCAAGGCAAGCTCTCTACCACTGAGCCATAACCCTAGCTCCTCCAGATAATAATTTTAAGAATAATGTCAAAGTACATTTACTAGATCTTTTTCCAATTTTACAAGCACCTCTTAAAATAAATTATCTTAATCATACTTACATAAATCTGTGAACCAAATTGGCTTTTATGTCATGTATTCTCTGAAGCTTCTAGGTAAAATACCAAGTGTTTGAACGTGCAGTGATAATCAGCATAACACACCTAAAAATTCAGAGCTGGGTCCTGACATACTCTCTAAGATGAGGAAGACTTCATTTTCTTTCCACTCTTCTGATTTCTTGGGTACCATTTGCTAAACATCAGCCATATCCCAGGTCCTCAGGCATCAGGCTTTGGGGACACTCATTAAACAGGGCAGACTCAGTCCCTGACTTCCTATATCTTAGCATCAAATGAGAGAAAAAGAATTCTATGAGCAATTTTAGATTGTTCACTACGATAAATGTCATGATAGTGAAATACAATGTACAGAAAGAATGTAGTGGACAAGGGAATTAAACTTAGCAGTTATCAACAGTAGGCAACTTAACAGTCTCCTTTCTCCTGGTCTTTTGTACAATATTTGAGAAGACTGAAACACCTGCCGGGTAAGGAAGTGTTTTCTGGAACTCATGTCACCAACAAGAAGGGAGGCAGTCTTGCCATGAATCCTGTTCTGCAGAAAACTAGCAAGAGATGACCCACCAAACTACTGCCCAGCCCTTGACCAAAGTCCACCCCCAACTTTGAACTCTGGAGTTACGTGAATAAATGATCTTTGCTATTTAATTTAGTTTAGTTTATCTGTGTTATAATTGACAGCATGCTGACTCATTAGAAAGGAGGAAGATGGAGAGAACATTCTAGAGGCAGTGAACGAATGTGTAAGGGCCCACAGTGATGGGAATGGGAAGCCCTTGTGTGGCTGGAGGATGGAGAGGGATGGAGAGAGGAGCTCTGAGGCCTGAGAAGCAAGCTGCCTGCCGTCCTGTCTCCAGGGCTGGGGAACCACTCAGGGGCTCACTCAGGGGTTGTGTAACTACATGGCCCACCAGGAGAGTCACCTTGGCTGCCAGGGGGCTTAGCAAGAAGAATTCTGGCTAGAAGACTGTTCCAGTACCTCGAAGCTTCTCAAACTATTCTGGTCTTAGGATTCCTTTCCATGAAAAACTTATTGAGGACCCCAAAGAGCTTTTGTTTTTATGGGTCGTGTCTACCAATTTTGCCAAAGTAAACAATAAAATAGAAATTCGAAACATAATTTAATTCACTTAAGATAACACGCATCAATCCATGAGGTCATTTTGCAAAGCTCTTTAAAGTCCAGCCCAGTGGGAGCCGGATGATCTCCTCTGCTTTCCCTGACAGTCGCCGTGAGGAATTTTCAGTTGCAGTAACATGAAGAAAAATGTCAACCTTCTCAGATATGCAGTTGGAAAAGGGAGGGATATTTTGATAGCCTCTTCAGATAACTGTTCTTGTTACTCTCTCATCGTACACCGGACACTCAATAGCTCCTAGTTTCTTAAAGGTAGATTGCCAAGGGGGTCACTGGCACTGTGGTTACGAACTTCTACTCAGTTACATTAAAATCCACTGGTCCCTCTCTCACCTGGCATGGCCTTTGCCCAGGCACAGTTATGATCGTTCAGATAGCCTGAAAGCATCCCAGAGATTCCCGGACTATCCTTTGAGAGTCACTGATGTAAATTAAAGAAGCTACGCAGGACCCTGAGCAAGGGCAGTCAAAGGACAAGTCAAGTAGAAGTGTAGTGAGAAATGGGTGGATCAGTGTGGCATCCTGGAGGCACCGAGGATGGGTGGGTTTAGGAGAAGAGGAAGAGATGTCTCCCCAGGTTCCGGCCCAGGTGGATGATGCTACATTCACTCACAGGACAGGAATTGAGAATCAGGTTTGGGAAATTGAGGTGGATCTTTGGGGCTCGTTGGACTGAACCAGAGAGAGCTCCCTCTGAACTGGCGTGAGTCGAACATCGTCAGTGCATTCGGCCGTCATTACAGCCGGAGAGCAGGTGAGGTCCCCAGCAGAGAGTTCTCTTCAAGCCCAAAGAGAGAAGCACCGAGAGTGGAAATCAGGGAGGGGTATTTGGAATCCGGGCTTCTCTTCCCTCCCCCTGCCATTATGGCTACTGCCTTTACTGAGCACCTGCTGTACACAGGCACAGGGTAGGTGCAAGCCTGCATGGTTTTTACTTTTCTGATGATCATTGTTATTATTTGGGGAGAGATAGATAATAAACAAGTAAACTGGTGAATGTACTTACAATCTTATGGAAATCCTCAAGCTCTAAAAGACAAAGAAGATGAATTCAAATCCCCGTACACCCAGAGCTGAAATCCAAGATATTGTAGAAACTAAAGCCCTTTCAGAATTCATTAGGTGGCAAAACCAAACAGAAGACTTCAGGGTGATTACAGTCTTTATTCTCCATTTTGCCCAGTGGCTGACTATTTACGTTACTCAGTGAAGAATTATCAGTGTGCTTGATTTGTGGTGCTGCCTCAGACCTAACGGGAGGGGTACACATGAGTTATATTACCCCTTTAAAATCTGGGAGCGTCTAAGTTCTTAGAAGATCCAGATAAGAGATCATGGAACTATCTTGTCTCTGTATTACAGATGAGGTAACAAGACACAGAAAGTGTAAGTAACTTCATATCCACACAGTCATACCAGACTCTTTCTCTACTCAGATAACCAATATCAAGAAAACAGACCAACTACTCATCCACTCATTCATTTGTCTATCTACACACACATTGATCCATCTATCCATCCTTCCACCCATGTATCTATTTATCAATCCATCCATTCATCATCCATCCATCCATCATCCATCTATCCATCTATCCATCCATCCATTCATCATCCATCCATCCATCATCCATCCATCCATCTATCCATCCATCCATCCATCCATCCATCCATCCATCCATTCATCATCCATCCATCCATCATCCATCCATCCATCTATCCATCCATTCATCCATCCATCCATCCATCCATCCATCCATCCATCCATCCATCTATCCATTCATCTTTGCATCCATTTGTCTGTCTATCCATGCACCCATTCATCGATGTGTTTGCACATAAGTATGTCTACTCATCTCTTCATTGATCCTTTCATTTATCTATCCCAAAACATTTACTTGAGATTCCACGATGTCCCAGGCTGTCAGACAAAGGTTCAAAGTTATTGCAGAGAGTATTATTTTTATAGATGTAATATTCTGGGGCTCTGAGAACTGAAGGAATGGATCAGTGCTGAATGCTGACCACATCAGTTATTGGTCAGCAGCTCCGTCAAGGTCTCTTACCATTTACTCAAGGGCAAGGAGAGCATCTCAGCTCTTCTGTCCTTTATATTATATCCTCAAGGGGCTTATTTTAGTGTGTGGATCAGTAATCTCTCTCTCAAACAAAACAAAACAAAGCAACAACAACACAAAACTGGAAAGAATCAAATGATGATTTTCCTTTGTGCTGCAGGAGGCATTAGGGTAGAAGCCAGGCAGCCGAGTGCGTTTCACATGGCAGTCTCCAAAGGGATTGCAGAGATATCTTCTGAACAACAGAACAAGAGGAAGCATGCCTTAAAATATCATTAGTGAAGATGACTCCCAAAGGGAGAGGAAAGTGAAGGGAAAGGAAAAGATAAGAACAATACAACAAGCACATGACCTTGCAATTGTGGGGAGGCCTGAGAGGAAGGCACTGGAAGGATCAGAGAGCTGACCGCATGCTCAGGAGGTTATGGCTTCCCAACAGAAGTGGTTCACTGTCTTGGAGTTAAGAAGCCTGTCCCCTAGCGTGTGGTGGACAGCAAACGGGGACATTCAAAACAGGGAAATCGAGGGCAAGGGTGAAGTTGCATTCCACAGCTGAGGACAGAATGACAGCCGCTCTTGAGAGCTGAGCATGGAATTGAGATTGCCTGGGAAGTACCTGAACCATTTCTGGGAACTTTGGCTGAATCGTGTGTGAAGACCTGGAACCGAAACTCCCCACAGCTGTTGTCTGGATGAAGTGGTGTGTTTGGCCTTGACCTACTAATAAATAAGTCCATGAAGCTGTTGCAAGTGGAGGTTCTGGAGACTATGGGAACATTTTTCAAGAGAGCAGTGCAGACCATTCTTGGAGGAAATGGCTCCCCACAGACAAAGCCTTGGCTTCAATGCTGGCTTCTTGACCAGTTTTGACCCTAGACCCAGGGTTCACCCTCAGATCTGGCTCTGGATCATGCCCTGCTTCCATATGAGATTCTCTTGCCCATGTTGAACCCTGTGCTCACTCCAGAGCCCACCTGCCTATGATCTTCTTTTGGGGGGTAGGGGGTACAGGGGATGGAACTCAGGGGCACTCAACCCCTGAGCCACATCCCCAGTACTATTCTGTATTTTATTTAGATGAACAGGGTCTCACTGAGTTGCTTAGCACCTTGCCATTGCTGAGGCTGGTTTTGAACTCGGGATCCTCCTGCCTCAGCCTCCCAAGCTTCTGGGTTTACAGGCATGAGCCATGGTACCTGGCTGCCCCAGGATCTTGGCTCAGCCTCTTTGCCTTGTTGTGATAGCACATAGACATGTCCTGGGCTGGGAACAGGAAGGAATCTTCAACCTCAGGATGAGATTGCTATATTAAACCCTGTGGTTTTATCATCAGCATTCCCCCACCCCTGGACCAAAGGATTCTAGTGCTCAACAGAAACCCTCAAAACATGCAATGACAGGAGAGGAAGACTTTCAAGCTAAGACTGAGCTGTGAGGGGTTGGGAAGGGGTGAACAGAGCCAGCTCCACTCAGGTTCCCATGCTCTAGGGCCTGAGGATGTGCTAAGCTGGGAGGTCACTATTTTATGGATTTATGTGGGGGCTTTCATTTTCTTTTATGATAGTGTATACTTTTGTGATATACGTATGTTTTTTTATGCTCTATATTATGCCTCTGTAACAGATGGAGATGTTTAATTGACTCAGAGAGAAAAAGTAAAGCTAGACCTCGTAATTATGCATCATCTAGTGGAATAAAATCACAACCTAGGTTTTCAGTATCATGTTTTAGACCACACCCTAGAGGAGCTAGGATCACAGAGTTGGATCGAGTTGATGCACGTGTTGTCAAAGACAAAATTGCGATCCATTAAATCCTAGACCTCATTTGGCTTTTATTTGTGGTTCCTGGACAGGGGCAGTCTCATTTTCCAGGAGAGAAAGAGATCTCTGGCAGGGTTTGTTGGGGGCAACAAGGAAACAGAACAAGAGAAACAAATATTGTCTGGCCAACATTGGGCGCAGATGACTTTTTTGGTAAGGTTAAGGCAGAGGTCTACCTTAGGTTCACTTGGGTGAATGGGAATTTCCTGTTTTCAATAACGACTCATCTGGTTTGTGATCTGTTTGCTTCCTGAAAGCTTCAGTTGGACAATATGACGTTTGGCACGAGTGACTTCATTTTGGTGCATGTGGTCTGGCCTGTTGAGGCCAAAGGCAGGAGCTCAACACAGACCATGCCCTCTCATTATTTGGTTTAAATTTCCTATTAATTTCTGAGAAAAGTCTGTTTTAAAAACTCACAGCATATTTCTCTTAATTGTGTGATGATTCCCATGAAATGAACATGAACTTTGGAGATTCCCCTCCAGCTCCACCTTGGAATCGTTGTTGAAGGAATCCTTAAAGAATTCAGCACCTCCAGTCCCTCTCTATTTTTTTTTTTATTTAAAATTTTTTTTTTCTGTACCAGGAGTTGAACTCAGGGACACTTAACCACTGAGCCACATCCACAACCTTTTTTTCATATTTTATTTTGAGACAGGGTCTCACAGAATCGTTTAGGGCCTCGCTAAGTTGCATAGACTGCTTTGAACTCACAATCCTCCTGCCTCAGCCTCCTGAGCCCCTGGTATCACAAACGTGCACCACCACGCCCTGCTCCTCTCTTTCCTTTAGCCAGTTTCTCTTGGCTGATGGGAAGCAATGGAGCTTTATGATGGATACAAGGCCCTGAAAGAAAGAGTCCCAAGCTAGAAACCCAAAGCTAGAGACTAAAACTTTACTTTTAAACTTTTATTTCTCTTCTCCAGGTTGCTGAAGGATAACCAGAAGTCTGTCTCTGCCGCAGACATGCACAGACTCTGCTGGATGTTATTAGAGTTAGAGATCCCAGGAAGCCGGGTGTACCTGGCATTTTCCCAGCTCCCACCTGAGGGCAAGAGCATTTTATAAAATGTGATTGCTTTCACAACTTACTGCTCTCTTTTCCTCTTTTGCAAACCATCTGCTGCTAAGTGGGACAGGTTGATTCTGTTCCAAGTGTGAGGCTGTCCCAGGGGACCGGGCTTGTCATGGGTGCCAGCTGATTACCGAGGGCACCCATTTGTCAGAACTTGCTTTCTCTGCTAGTACTGCCAACTCCTCGGAAACGAGAATTCCATGCTCACTGTGCCAAGCCTGATATGGATCATCTCATTGATATCTCACAAATTCCTAGGACAGAGAGAGTGTGGTCACAGGTGACGTCAAGGTTTGGAAACGTTAAGTAAGTTGTCTAGGATCACCTAGTAAACAGGAGGTAGAGGCAGAAGTCCCCTCTCAGACAGCTTTGATTAAAAGCCTGCACTTTGAATGACTTCACTAGCTATATAAATGAAATATTACAGTGTGTCAGGAGGAAATAAACCATACGCGACTCTAATTAGTCACTAGAATGTGTAGCTAATGTTGGTAATGATCTCATTAATTTGTAAGCCTTTGATGAGAAGAAAGTCCCACTAATCAAATAAAGCTTTCAAAAATGAGATTCATGATTTCACCAGCATAGATGAACTTACTTTCTTGAAATTAGAATACGTATAAAGGTTCGTTTCAGTTACGCAAGGAGAGCACAAACTTAAGGGCAGTAAAGATTCTAAAAGGTAAAAACAGAATAGTGAAAACTCTCATTAAACTACATAAAACTTGCATCAAGTGACAACCAGGAGTATATTTTTCTTTTGCAGAAAAAAGGTTGACAACCTCAGATCTTTCTCTCACTTACCTGCTCTGGGAGACATTTCTTCTCAGAACTGTGCAAATATCATTCCATTATCTTCTGTTTGCACTTTTTTTTTTTGAATCAGATATATATGTACCTGTGTGTATATACATATATGCCTTTCTTTTGTGAATATGTCTTTTTAATTTTTTCTCTATGTCCTAAAGTTTGCTCTCTTCACTGATGGTTCTCAGTAATCTACTGTGATATTCCTTAGCTATGGTTTTATTTTTTATTTATCCTGCTTGGGTTTCTCTAAACATCTTGCTTTTGGGGGATTTCCTGAGTTCTGAGAAATTTTCTTCAAATCCTGCTTCCACTACAATCTCTCTCCCCTCTCCTTTGGTCATTTGTGTATTGGGCCATCTCATCGTGCCACATTGATTTCTTATATACTTTTTATTGGGCACATTTTATACTTTAAAAAATTCTTATATTTTTTTCTAGTTATTTCTCATGATCTGCCTTCCACTTTCCTGATCTCTTCTTCATCAGTAGCCAGTTTGCTGTTAAGTCCATCTGTTTAGTTCTTAATTTCATTCCTTGTTTCATTTTAATTCTAAAATTTTAATTTGATTCATTGATAGTGATCTTCTAAGTCCTTATATTGTCTTCTTATTTCTTGAGCATACAAATCCAGTTATTTTAAAATCTGTCTGATCATTCTTTTATTGGGATCTGTTTCTATTGTCTTTTTATTCATTTATTTTTATCTTGTTTCTATCCTTTGGTATACCTGGAAATTGACTCTTAAACACTCGTAGACAAGTATTGCTCTTTGGCTCCAGCCAGGGAGTAGGGCCTTACCTTAGTGCTGCTCAGCTCTTGACAAAAGCTCAGTGGCTAATGGTTTGTTCTCTAATTTCCCCCCTAGAAATCCACCACATGTGCCTGGATTAAATTAACCATCTATCCTGAGTGCAATTTAGGAACAAGGGAATCTTTGCTGAATTTCACTCTGGATTCATGCCATCAGCAATCCTGCGAGATGGCAAAAGAGGGCTGATATGATTTGGACATGTTTCCTTTGATGAAGGAAAGAATCTTCCTTTGAAAATCCATGGAAAAAATTTCTCTCTGGTCATAGGATAAAGAATAACTGGATCACTCCTTAGAAAATCTTCTTTTTATTTTGTAAACCAAGTTACACAATTTCTTCTTGCATTGACCACTGAATAGCTTCGAGTCCTAATCCCAGCTTTCTTGTCACAAGAGAATGGGCCCCCACCACATGCATTAGCTGTGTGCATCCCACCCGCCTTGGCGTTTCCCCCTAACTTTGCCATCTCTGTCTGCCTCTCACCTTGGTCACTGACATGCCCTAGGTCTGACCCATCTCTTCCCTTGCTTTAGCTATTGTTACTTTATTTGTCATTCTGCTTTCAGTTTTACTTCCACTCCCCAATATATTATCAGCATTAGCCAGAGTAACCATCTGTATTTGGTATCTACTGCTGCATAACAATTTAACCAAAACAGAATGGTTTGAACTAACACCATTCACTTTACTATTTTTGTTGTTCAGGGATCTGGCAAAGCTCACCTGTGTGTCCCTGACTTGGGATCTCTTCCAAGGATGCAGTGATGGTGTTGGGGGCTGTAGTCATAAGAAGGTTCTCCTGGGAGCGGATCCAGTTCCCAGGTCATTCACAAGGCTGCAGTGGGCCTCAGGTCTTGGCTGGCTCTTGGCTGGGGGCATCAGTTCCTTGATTCCGGGGGCAGCTCCAACATGGCAACTGGCTTCCCTTAGAGTGAAGGAGGCAGAGCTTGAGAGAGGGAATCCAACATGGTGGTCTGTGTTTTTGTGACCTAATATTAGAAGCACATCCTATCCTTGTTGCCTTATTTTCTTCATTAGGAGCAAGTCACTAAGTCCAGACTGTACTCAAGGACAGAGGATCATGGATGGATCACTGAGGCTTGTTGTGGAGGCTGCTTACCACATCTCCTAAGTACACAAAGAGGAGCACTCTTCTGCTCTTTGAATGAAGTCTAAGTTCCGTAGCCTGGCTGGCAGGGCTGTCCAGCCACAAACTCACTGCTCTGCTCTTATTTTGAGAAGCTTCCTCCCCAACCCGTTTGTGTTTTCTACAAAGAAGAAAATGGATTCCATTAAGTTTTCTCCATTCCAGAAGAACATTTTTTTAAAATAGTACCTTTATCAAGAAAGCATGAAACAAAATGTTGAAAATGTCACCAGCCTAGTGTGCAACCCAGGAATAAGTCCCTATCACTGGAGATATGAATAAAAACAGTAAAGATGACTAGCACTTATGATTGCCTGTCAGAAACTGATCAGAGGACTTCAAATGGATTAATTTATTTACCCTCCAGACACCCTGTATACAAGTCCTTCCCTTCCCACAGGTGAGGAAGAAGCAGGTCAGAGCAGGTATCTGGCTCCGAGCCCCATCCTTTAAGCACTAAGCATGGCTCTACGCAGACGTGATGTGACAGGTATTAGCTAGGATCCTACGCCCAGTGTTCAGGAAGGGATTTGATTCCTGAAAATAGCCTTTCTAACTACTTGCTCCTAGGCTCAACATTTTAAGAGAAAAGATAGAAATAACCTTTTAAGATATTTTTAATGTGTATTCATTCATATTTTATAAATCTGATAATATAAAGAGCTTTTTGTTGTTTATTTTTTTTCTTTTCTATCAGTAATCTTTTGGAACAAGGGCAATTCTGTTTTTTTTTAAAATTAAAGTTTCTTTGGATCTAAGATTCTGGTTTAGGGGAATTTTTCCAGAAAGTTCTCAAACTGGTTCTTTCCTATTCTAAAACAATAAAAACATGTTGGGAACAGTTCTATGCTGGAAGGTTTCTTCCCTGGTGGTTTGTCCAGGGTGATTTTCTCTTATCTGTGCCTCCTTCATTTGTCCCTAGCCATCTGATCATGTTTTGGGGATCGATCATGATGATTTTAATCAAGGGAGTGGACGAAAAGGTGCTGACTCTAGCTCAGCTTCCAGAACTCTCACAGAGATGGACGTTGGTTTATTTCCAATGTCAGGAGGCCTGGTTGCAGGGCCTCACCAAGTAGAGAGGGGTGGCTCCTTCCCTGGGCACCCGCTGGAAGGCGTGTTACTCTTGGACAAATAGATATGTGCGCTGTGAACTCCAGGTCTCTGTGCCCCTGATAACCGGGACTTCTCTCCCAGCCCTAATTCTAACCCAATTACCATTGAAATGACTTTAGTGAGTTAGGCAGAAATGCAGATCCAACAAGCATGCTTCCTTTGCAAGTATCAGCCTGTGCGTGTTTTATTTTCTGGAAAGAACGTCTCTGAAAGATTCAGGTCTCTGATAACAATGCTTGGGCCCAATTATTTCCCAACTAATTTTATATACGTGGTCAAGAGTACTGGGCCTTCTTGAGTTGCAAGCAGTAGTTTCAGCTTAGGTTTAGAATTCTTATACAAGGGATTGTATTTTCCCTTATTCCACCATAATGCTCCTTTCACAAATCCCATAAGTCCTTTTTTTTTTTTTGCATTTTTTTAACCTATTCAATTTTTAACCAACAAATGATAATTGTATATATTTGGGGTCCAATGTTGATGCTTTGATATGTGTTTACAGTGTGAAGTGTTTCAAGGCATGTGTCCTTCACAGTGAACTGATTTCTGCGCATTATGCTTTATTTTGCAAGTCCAAGCAGTAAAAGGGAGAACAGAAAACAAAAACAATCTTGCCTGTCCCTGAGTAGCGGAGTTCAAAGGGGCCTGGTCCAAGCCTTAAGTGATCCATTTGCCAGTTAAAACTTCCTTTCTTCTTTTAGGAGGGAGTATATTTTCTGGCTGAACATACTTTTAAAGGGCTTTTAAGTAGCTAATCATATTAGGGACCAACGACACACTCTTCCCCATACAGCCTCGCCTCTGGCCACAGCTCCATTCCTGTGCCTCTATCTTATCTGGGAAAAGTACCTCCTTGAAGTACTGCCCCTCCCTCGTGCCTATCTAACCCCACCCCTCACATCTCACTGTTAATCTACTTGCTCCTAGACTCAACATTTTAAGAGAAAAGGTAGAAATAACCTTTTACAATATTTTAATGTGTATTCATTCAGATTTCATGAACCTGATAATATAAAGAACTTTTTGTTGATTATTTTTTGAACTCATGCTCCCTCTTCCTATCTGACCATGAGTCAGTCACCTTATATCACAGAAAATATTTGCCATTTGTTTTTTTTTTTTGGGGGGGGGTTGGCTAACTTCATTTAACATTATCTTCTCCAACTGCATCCATTTACCTGCAAATGCCGTGACTTTATTCTCTTTTATTGCTGAGTCCTATTCCCTTGTGTATATCTGCCACATTTCTTTAATCCATTCATCCACTGAAGGGCCTTCAGCATGGAGGGTAGTGTGAGCAAGGGGCAGTGGTGGGGGTAGCATTTGAAAGAAGCTGCTCTGACAACACTGGTTTCTGAAATCCCCCAGAAGACAGAGCACGTGAACAGGATGCTTCAGTTCTACCCAAGGCCTGGAAAGGGGCCTGGGAAGTGGGCCAGAGTGCCCATCCCACCAGCTTCACCATGCTGGTCTGTGTGGGTACCCACAGGACTTAGAAGGGGACAGGGTGGCTTGTGTGGGTACACTGGGCACACAGTGGGTGCTATGAGCTGAACCTGTTCAGAACACGTCATATTAGGAGTTGAGGGTTTCAAAGAGGTAATGAAGGTAAAATGTGGCCACACGGGTGTGGGTGTGTCCTGATCCAACAGGACTGAGGTCTTGATAAGAAGAAGAGATAGGACACACACACACACACACACACACACACACACACACACGACCATCTGAAGACAAGAGGTAGAAGAGGGCTATTTACAAGGGAAGGAAAGAGGCCTCAGAAGAAACCCACCCTTCAGACATCTTGATCTTGAACTTTCCGCCTCCAGAACCTTGAGAGTACATTTCCGTTTTCTAAACCACCCAGTCTAGGGTGCTTTGTTATAGCAACTACAGAAAGCTCAAGGAGTGGGCAGCTGGGATGTGGCTACAGGGTTTCAGGGTACCATGAATACTTGTAGCTGAGTTCATTTTGTTTTTCAAAAGTATTTGTATCTATCAAAGCATAAGGCAGAAAAAAAATCTCTAAAAATCCCCTTTAACTTGCAGTCTGGTAGGAGGCCATAAAGAATGATCATAATTTCAAATAAAATGTCTATGCAACCACAACCAGAGCTGTGGGAGGGAGGGAGGGTGGCCGGGAGCAGAGGCCTCTTCTGGGTGCAGAGACTTCTGAGGTCTGGACCACTCAGGGGAGCCACAGACAGCCCGGAGGAGGCAGCAAAGCGGCCATTGGGAACACCACTCCAAGGAAGGGGACTGACCTGCCAAGGTTCAGGAATGGAGGCTTTCTGAGTGTGCTGTGGTGTCTGGCATCAGGAGAAGAGTGGAGACACAGGGAGTGGTCTGCATCAGGGACGTGGACGGTCTTGAAAAGCTCCTTCTGGTCAGCACAAGGAAACGGGGTTGAGTCCTAATTACCAAGGGCCCCTGAGGAGGGCTGGGAGCAGGGGAAGGACTTGACGAGACTCACCCTTGGAGGAGAGCTCTCCAAGCCCCACGTGGAGCCTGACCGTGGGAGGCCATCCTCGTGGAGAGGGGTGGGATGGGATCACGGGGAAGGGTGGAGAAAGGAGAGGGGGTGCATTTGGGATCTGCTTTGGAAGTGGAGCCCACAAGATGAGCCATCGACAAAGAGGGGTGTCCAGTACCTGCTGAGCAGCAGGCAAACTGTTTATCACTCTGATAAGCTCCACCACATGGTAGTGGTTCCTGGGGACAGTGGTCATCGGCCAGTGCGGGGTGCGCTGCAGGAAAGCAAGACCCTGGTCCACACCTGATCAGCCCAGCTGTGGAGTAGTAAGAGTGTGTGCCAGGACCCCCGAGGAAGATTCTACAGCTCACACTGGAGCAGAGGAGGCCGGTGCTCAGAAAGTTTCCACCCCTGAGGACGGGTTAGATGGCAGTCATGCTGGGGGAGGGGCTCCGGAGTAGACCTGGGGTGATCTGCAGGTAGACAAGCCTCCATGGAGGCTCTCACAGGATGTTCTCTGAATGGGTGGTTTGGGGGCCTCCAAGGATGCTCCGTGGGCAGAAATTTGTGTCTGGTTCAGACCCAGAAAACTAAAAGTCATCCCAAGAAAGCAATTCTAGGTGCTCTAGAGAATAACAATGACTTGCTTCACCCCCAAACCAGAATGTTGGACTGCTCCTGTGACCAGGAAGGGTCTGGCAAGCAGCAGGCGGCACATTGAAATTGGGCTCTTCTACGAGAGGCTTAAGAGCAAGGGCACTCAGAAAGGTGTGGGCAGGTGAGGGAGGCCCTGGAGCAGAGGAACAGGGAGTGACAACAGTCTTGGCTTCGGAGGCGAGGGAGGGAGAGTGACCACTGACATCAGGAGACCATCAGGTAGAAAATCCACCCGGAGTCCCAGGTCAGCAGAGGGAGAGCGCTACAGGAATGGATGTCCTGACTTCTCCCTCTTCCCCTTTCTTCTAGTCAGATTTTGAGGCTGTGATTAAAAGACCTGACCAGAACAATTAGAGGAGGAAAAGTTTTTTGGAGGGCCCACAAATTAAGACATAGACAGCCAGCTCCATTCTTCAGGGCTCAAGGTGAGGCAGGACATCATGGTGGAAGAGTGTGGCTGAGGGAAGTAGCTCACATGATGATCAGACAGCAGAGAGAGACCCCACTGACCAGATACAAAACATACATCCCAAAGCCATGTCCCCAGCCTCCCACCTCCTCCAGCCACATCCCTACGTTTGATTCATTCACTGACTGGGTCAAGGCTCTCATAACCCAATCATTTCTCCTCTAAACCTTGCCTTGTTTCGCACATGAGCTTTTGAGGCACATCTCACATTCAAAATGTAACACCTTCCTTCTGATTTACTTCTGACCTCCTTCTGGTCTTACCCAGCCAGAAGCCAGAGGGCAAGGGAAACTCTTAACTCAACCCATGCCTTCCAGGGCAGAAAGGATGGTAGAGATGGGTAGAGAAAGTAACACAGGAGGAAACGGAAGACACTCAGGACGCTCTCTGAGGTATAATCACCTTTGCTGACCCTGAGCCAACTGCCAGACTTGCTATAGGGCCATAGTAAGTCTTCCACCCAGCTACACCGCCATCTGACCTTGGATGTATATGTGATCTGCCCTGCCAGGAAAACTGATCAGCTGACCCATAGAACTGAGAGAAATCAAATATTTGTATCATTTTGTATTTTGGGGTGGCTTCTTGTACAGCAAAAGCTACAATCTTACAAGGTTGTTAGGAAAAGTAAAGGATTTGAGATGCGCAAAGCATTTGAAACAGTGGTCAATACTAAGTGTTCCATCAATGCGTTAGGATATATTGCATTACATTACATAAATGTTCCACCAACGTATCACTTTCCTAGTAAGTAGCCCATCAATGTATTCCAGTATGTTACATTATATAGTAAGTGGTCCATCAGAGAGTACATTACTCAGCTTTCTGTTACTGTAACAAGTACTTGAGATAAATCAATTTATGAAGAGAAAAGCTTTGTTTTGACTCAATTTTGCAGGCTTTAATCTATAACCCATTGGCCCTGTTACTTTGGGCCTGTGGTAGCACAGTACAGTATAGCAGGAAGGCATGGCAGAGGAGACTTTTTTATTGAGAAGGTGAGAAACAGAAAGAGACTAGTATCTTACAATCCCCTTTGAGGGCACACCCCCAAAGACCTAATACCTCACTAAGTCCCACTTCTTAAATATTTCACCATTTCCCAGGAGCACCCCCTGGTACTAAGCCTTTAATATATGGGCTTTCGAGGGGAGACATTCTGAATCGAAACTGTAGCAGTGTGTTACAATATATTAATTTTGCTGTTGCATTAATGCCATACACTACAATGCATTAACATTGGGCTGTGTTTCTCATAGGCCGACTCTCCTTCAGTGGTTTGTTTCCTTGAATAGTCTGCAATTTCCTTTTAAATTTTGTTTTTGTTGTGCTTCCTTGGAAGGAGCTCCATGAATCTGGGATCATGTCCTGTAGGAGGGCGTGATGTGTGTTTTGTCAGGTTACTGTGCATTTTCTATGTCCACTTCTCAGCTTGTGACATTTATAGTACATGGGTCATGTGAATTTTTGCATGGCACAAATTTAGGTTTCCAATCTATCGCCTGACATTTCTCTCCTATCCAGAGTCCTGGAACATGCCAAGCTTCCCTTCTGCCTCCCTTGACAGGGGAAGTATGATTGGCACCTCATGGTCCCCAGCCTTCCCTGGGCACCTCAGTGTCACTCTCAGTCCCATGTGAGTATCAGGACCATTTTCCCATGGGTAGAAGAGCCCCTCTACGTCCTTGGCCTGGGTCTATATCTAGTAATTGCTCTCAGGCTGCTTTGGAGTCAGCTGTAAGCTCCCTTGCTATTTCTGACAAGGCCCTTTTTTCTTTTCTTTCCTTTTAATTTTTATTTTATTTTTTTGTGGTGCTGGTATTGAACCCAGGGCCTCGTGCCTGGGCATGCTCAACATGCACTTTACTTTGGAGCTGCATCCCCAGCCTTTCTCTTTTATTCTTTGAAGTTATGCATCCTAAAAATGTTAGACTTTGGTGCCTTTGTCAAGTATCAGATAACTACACCTATGTTTGTCTCTGTATCTTCTCTTCTATTCCATTGATTCTCTTGTCTGTTTTGATCCCAATACTGGGCTGTTTTTGTTACTTTGCTCTGCAGTACAACTTGAGGTCATGTATTATGATGCCTCTTTTTTGCTCAGAATTGCTTTGGTTATTCTGGGTCTTTTATTATTCCATATGAATTTTAGGACTGCTTTTTTTCTAGTTCTGGGAAGGATATCATCCTTATTTTGATGGGGATTGCATTGATTAGGTAAAAACCTTTTGGTAATAGGATGATTTTCACATTATTAATTCTGCCTATCTAAGAGGATAGGAGGTCTTTTCATTTTCTAAGGTCTTTTTTCAATTTCTTTCTTCTGTGTTTTATAGTTTTCATTGTAGAAGTTCCTCACTTCCTTGGTTAGATTTATTTCCAATTTTTAAAAAAGTTATTGTGAATGGGATAGTTCTCCTGATTTTTTTTCTTAGCTGATTCATTATTGGGGTAGAGTGGGATATAGGAAAGCTGGAACAAAATAAGGGGAAAAAGATCAGTGTGTGTGTGTGTGTGTGTGTGTGTGTGTGTGTGTGTGTGTGTGTGTGTGTGATGAAAATAGGGAGATCAGTGGAGTAAGAGGAAGGGTATTGATGAGGAGGGAGGAGGGATGGGAAAGGGAGGAACTGTGTAAAATTGACCAAATTATTCTATGGACATGTATGAATATATCACCCTGAGTGCCACCTTTATGCATATTGGTAAAGCACTGATTATAGAAAGCAAGAAGTAAACAGGAGGAAGACCAGTAGAGGAGAGGAAGGGGAATGGGGAGGGAGGAGTGGAGGGAAAGAGGAAGTACTAGGGGCTGAGAAGGAGCAATTCATGTTCCATGCATGATTATGACTATGTCAAGATGAACCCCACTATTGGGTGTAACTAGAATGCACAAACAAAACATTTAAATTATGTTAGATTTTAGTCCATATTGTCTGCATCTTCACGGTGCTAGTAGCTCAGATTTGCTCCGTCTGCTTCCTTGCTGGGAGTCACCGTCAATGTCTTTCTGAGTAAATCAAATGGATCTCCTTCTCTTTGAGTTCAGGGAGAAATGGTTTCCAAAAATTGAGCTGGAAGGGACTCTGACTCAGAGTTTTTTTCTTTTCTTTCTTTTTCTCTTTCTCTTTCTCTCTCTCTCTCTCTCTCTCTCTCTCTCTCTCTCTCTCTCTCTCTCTCTCTGTCTCTCTCTCTTTCTTTTTTTCTTTTTTGGTAGTAATTTCCCTGAGAAAGTTCTTTGCTAGTCACTTTAGAATCATTTTCATTGTTTAAATGAGGTAAGCCATATGTCTGATAATAAATCTTTCAACACTGAAAAGCTTATGTCAAAAAGTCTCTGTCCTCAATTCCAGGTCTCCCTGGCCCCTGGCCCAGCTCCACTCAGGAGGCAGCTTCTTTTCAACAATTCTGGTTCTTGCCTGCACTTTTTAAATGATGCCCATGATGCAGGGCTTCATTTTTAGTCTTAGGTGTCACTCACTCACACCAGCCACTGTGACTTACATTCTCTTTCTTACACTATGCTCCATTCTCTTCCTCTTATTCTTCCCTCCTGAATATGACAGTGACATTATTTTTGTTATTTCATTGATTGATTTAAATGAGCCACTATTTCCTATTCCGGTAACAATATGGAGCATCTTGACTCCACTCAATATGAGATAAGACCTTAACCTCTGACCCTCTCCTACTTCTTCCCTCATTATCCACACGACTTCTGTGAGCTGGGCTTTTACATTTAGCTTATCAAAGTTTATCATTTACATTCTGTCTGCCCAGACTTCTACACTCAGGCCAAAGGTTGACACTAAAAGTTGAAAAAAATATGGCCTCCTTGGTATTATACTTCAGGCCAAATCGTGTGCTAAGATCATGTGTTTTTCTCTATAGGATTCTGTGTGCTGGCTGGAGAAAAATGTTCCTGCCCCCAAATCAAATGCACCTCTATAATTCCTCAAAAGCTGCTTCCTATATGGACCATGACTGGTTGTAGAATGTTGGCTTTATTTATCCCTGGAATTTCTGTTGCCTTTTCTTTTTCCTTCCCAAGAGAAAAATGTGCTTTGTTCATTTATTTGTGCATTCCTCAAACATGTATTCAACTTCTATTTTGCCAGGTGCATTCTAGATTCTCAGAACAAAGATGAAAATAAAACAGGCCTGGATGCCTGCCCTTCTTGGAGCTTCCATTCTTTCTGCTAGAGGTGAAGGCAGCCAGTGAACGAGGAAGTAAATGCACATGGAAGAGGAGGAGGAGGAGGAGGAGGAGGAGGAGGAGGAGGAGGAAGAGGAGGAGGAGGAGGAGGAGGAGGAAAAGGAGGAGGAGACCCAGGAGGAACTGTTGGGAGGAAGGAGAATGGGGATACTCTAGGAAGTGCCCTGTGGGTGGGCGGTCTACAGTGCTGAACGTACTGGTCAGTGAAGGCCTTTCAGCCATGACCAAACTGGTACTTTTCTGAGATAGGGGAGGCCGAGGCTAGTGATTTTGGTATGGTATCAAATTCCTATAAAACTGTTCATTTCTCCTCTTTAATCAGGAACACAGGTTCATGCCAGAAAGCATTTAAAGTGCTGACCTCATGCATATTGTAGTGACATGGATTATGGGTTTCAGAGTTCTCTTTTAGACAATAGAGATTTCTTCTTCTAGTAGGGGAGGAAAAAAAGACAGGATGAGGTTATCACAAGTTATTTGTATTCCTTTATTTTGTACTTTCCTGATCCTTCAAATTTTGTTGAATTCACATGGCTAACTTTTATAATTAGTAACATATAATAAAGTAACATTTAAGAAAAAAATTACTTGATTAAACAAAAATACTAGATTTGGACATTAGAGTAGGATAAATAGGGGACACATGTATATGATCCCAGTTACTTTAAAAGTCCATTGGATGGGGGAGGGGAGGGGGGTTTGTAGAGAATAGGACAGACAGCAAAATACATCAGACACTAGAATGGCAATATGTAAATCAATGGAAGGGTAACTGATGTGATACAGCAATCTGTATACGGGGTAAAATTGGGAGTTCATAACCCACTTGAATCAAACTGTGAAATATGATATATTAAGAACTATGTAATGTTTTGAATGACCAACAATAAAAAAAAAAGTCCATTGGATGGAGTTTGAGTTTAACTCTTTTTTTTTTTGCACATTTTCCCATGAAACTATAGAAAGTAATAAAAATAAAGAAAAACAGATTAAAAAAAAACTGTTAGGAAACAAGACATTGGCTTGTTTGAGGTTAAACAAACAAAAACCCCCAATACATTTTATCGACCTATTTATGTAGACAATTTTATTTTTCATTAACCTGTATTAATTGTATTTGTAAATGAGGTGCAGTGTGTTCTTTCTATATGAGCATGCAGAATGTTCTGATCCAATCCAATCTCCCTTTGTCCACCCACTGCCACTTCCTGACCTCTAGTAATCACGATTTTTTCTAAGCTTTGACATATGAGAAAGAACATGCAGCTTCTGTCTCTTTGTGTCTGGCTTATTTCACTTAACACGATGTCCCCCAGTTCCATCTATTTTGCTGAAGATGACAGGATTTTGTTCTTTATGGCAGAACAGTATTCCCTTGTGCATGTGTGCCGCAGATTCTTTATCCGTCCATCTGTTGAAGGCCAGCAAATATATGAAAAAATGCTCAGTATCTTTAGCCATCCAGGAAGTTCAAGTCAAAACAACTTTGAGGGCTGGGGATATAGCTCAGTTGGTAGAGTGCTTGCCTTGCATGCACAAAGTCCTGGGTTCAATCCCCCATGCCACAAAACAAAAACAAACCCCCCAAACAAACAGCTATGAGATACCCTGTCACTCCAGTTAGGATGGCTATTATCAAAAAATAAAAAAAAATAATGCTGAGCAGGATGTGGAGAAAAAGGAACTCTAATACCCTCTTGGTGGGAATGTGAATTAGTACCGTCACTATGGAGAACAGTATAAAGTTTCTTCACAAAACTAAAAATAGATCTACCATATGATCCACTTGTCCCACTTCTGGGTCCATATCCAAAAGGAACACTTTTTTTTTTCTTTAAGAAAGGGTAAGAAGAAATGTGGGCCTCCAAAGACCCTTCCTTCAAAAACCCAGTGGCCTGAAGTGACTTTGCCCACCCATCAATTAGGGCCTTGCTGGTTGGCACCCTTCTCCAGAGCTGCATACATTCAGATTAAGGATCCCTCCCTAAAATGATATCCTTATTCAGAATACCCACCCAGGACAGAGGGCCTCCCTCTTCTTGGTTTTCCAAATAAGCACGTATCTCAGGAAGAGGGCAGAAGTGCATGCCTGGGCTTCGCTGCTGATGACCAATGACATGGCTTTCCCCCATGTGTGTGGGTGGTGTGCTAGCTTGCAAAGAATAACACACTAGGCCTATTGCTTCCAAGCAGGGCTGCATCTTGGGCTTTGAAGGACACACCCACCCGAGGACATGCCCACTGGTGTGTGTGGGTGTTACATTTCCAGTCCAGCCTGCCTCCTGTTAACCAGGGATCCTCCCTAGCTGTGGATTCCGTGTGATCCATTCTAGTGGGGCACAGACCCTCCAGAGCAGCTCTTGGAGAGTAGCGGTCCTATGGTGGAGCAGAGACAGAATAAAAAGACCTTCCAGAGGCCACAGCTGGGGATGGGAGCCAGGCACTCACCCTCATGCAGCTCGATTCTCTGCTTCAGAAGCCTCTGTGGCTGTGGGAGACGGCCGAGGTGTTCAAAGGAACAGGAGGGTTATTGAACTATAAGGAACTTAGGCCAGGTTTTGCACATTTTTTTTTTTTTTGGAATCTGTGCAATTTGATTTTTCCTAAAATTTGCTATGCAGGCAGAATTGTGATGTTCTGTACCTTCCTTTGTATTCAGTGGGGAAGTTTCACTGAGTTAATGCTGCTCAAAATCCAGGTCTGGCCTTTTCAGGAAGTGACACTGATGCATCAGCACCCGGCTGTGCTCCTGTCAGGGTGGTGAAAGGGGGATGGCTCATGTCTGCCCCATCCCCGACAGAGGGATTTGGGGGAGCATTTCTAAGCAGCTGTAGTGGTCTAGAAAACTAAAAGTATCTTTAGGTTTGCTTCTCCTCCTTAGGGGAGATAAGCAAAGAGTTCTTCAGGACAGAAGCAGGTGTAGAAGGGGACATATCAAGATGGGGCCACACCCTCTGAGGCCTACCTGCCAGGCCCACATTAGGTGCTCAATAAACATTTTTGTACAAGTGTAAAAATAGTAGGAATTTCATAGGACAAAAGGTGGTCTGGAGGCCCTATTAATTTGGGAAGCAGTGGAGTAAACAGAATTAAGCAAGGCTCCGTCTGTCCTAGGCCTCCCTAGTGCTAGCGAGTATTACAAAGTTCCAAATAGAGACTTGCAGGCCCTTCCTGTGTTCCCCACCACCTGGTTTTTTTGGAGGAGGGGACAGAGGACCCTCAATGCAGGAGTGTCCCAGGAACACAAAATTGGGGGAGAACAATCCAGCTGAGCCTCCTCATTTCAGAGGTGACGAGGCCCTTTGGTTTCATGAAGAGGTGAGGTTTTAGAGTCTGAAAGCTAGGGGTGGAACTCTGTTCTGTTGGAAAACTATTCCCACGTATCCATTGGCCCATCTAATCGAGGGGAGAGTTGCCATCTATAACTTTTACCCCCCTCTCGGTTGGGTGTGTAGAACAAAGGAGGTGTTTAATAAATGATAACTCTTAAAACTATAATCGAGAAGTCCTGGAGCGATCCAGTGGGCCCAAAGTGACCCAGCCAGCGAGGGGCAGGGCTGAGTGGGTACCTGGGTCTCTGGTGTCGTGCCAACATTCCTTTTACTGCACTAGGCTGACTGATAATAGGAGTCGTAGTTCTTTCATAAGCATAACAAATCAGATGGAAGTTGCCAGATGTTTCCGTTTCACTGAAGAATGAAGTTAATGGATGTATATCAGGGCTCCAACCAAAGATTTAAAGAGAGATCGCTCAGCATAAGCCATCATAAAAGAGGTCTAGGTTGGTATTTCGGCATTCCTGAGCAACACAAACCGCTATTTGGTCACATCTGGTCTCCATCAGGCCCGAAGTGTTACATAAATACATGCAGAGTTTAGAGAGTGTGGAGAGCCTACTGAGAAACACCAGGCTTTGTTCTGTCTCAGCTCTGCAGAAGGGGCCCCGGAGGCTGCCTGACAACCCTGGGATGGGCCCTGCCAAGGGACAGAACTTTCTGCTCCCCTAAGTGCAGTCCTGGGATGGAGTACCATGCTCCTGCTGCGCTCACCCAGGTTCCACACACCTAGAGGTTCAGCCTTCCAACAGGAAAATCAATGCTTACAGATGCCTGGTGGAGTTCCGTTCAGAAGTTAGGAAACAAAATGCTTCAGTGACCCTGTGGGCTTCATCGATTGATGGATCGATCCATCTCTCCATCCACCCATCCACCCATCTACCCACAGAATCATCCATCTGTCCACCTCCTGCATCCACTTGTCTGGTGAATACCAGCTTCTTGCCTGTGCAAGGCACTGGTCTGGGCACAGGGAACCCAGCAGCAAGCAAACCAGGCACGGGGCTGACCCTTATGCCCCTTCCAGAGGAGAGATTGGCATGAAGTAACTGCCCACTTATAGTGACCACTGAAAGTATTGCAAAGTGCTCTGAGAGTGTGTCATGGGAGATGCCTCCTAAATGGGAGGCCAGAAGGGCCTCCATGATCCCATAGCAGAGCATCCTTGAGCCAGGCTGCAGCCCTGCCCCGGCTCCAGCTGCTGCAGCTGGACTCTAAATTTTCTCTCAGTCCTGTGAGTTTCACTGTTAACTCTTTCCCCCATGACATAGCTTCCAAAACAAGGCTATCCCTTCTCTCAGTGAAAGCATCAACATGTCCTAGTATGAAGCCTGGCTAAAGGATTACATCTCAGAAAAGTCCTAACACCACCGTGAAGGGTGGAAGGCAAACCTGGGGATTCCTACCCATCAAGTCATGGCAGAATTCTTTCCTCTTCCAGCCCCAGCTCTGTTGAAGGCAGCCAGATACCAGTCCCTTCCTAGGTACGGGGCTTCTGACCACAGCATCGTGTATGATTTGCTTTTTGAAAGGGATCAACCTACACAAATCTGGACTGGTGCCCTCCTGGACAGTCACACACAGAATGAGTCTGGCTTGCATTTCAAATTGGTTGTTTCTTCTGCTTGGTGACCCTGACCCACATAGACACAAAGTATCCCTGCTTCTGGCTGCAGGGAGCCGAGCCGCTCTCCATACACAAACACCCCAAGACCAGCTGCCTGCTTTCAGATGGCCTCTGGTGGGGACCCGCGGGACAGGGCTCTGTTCTCAGGCAGGCGCTTGGTGGTAATTACACACCAGGTAATTACATTGGTCTTGTTTCTGTTCTCTCTGGCTGTGCCTAGATCTCAAGGAAGGGAGACTCTGGTTTTATGGTAGGGTATAATTCCTTCGAGGGGACAGGGTTTTTATGCGACTCTGACTCCTGAGTTGACTACCTGGGCTGCGGCCACTCATTTCCTGTTGCATAGAAGAGCAATCATGCAGCCGCAGGGGAGGGGATGTGGGTGGGCTTGTTCTTCTCTGTGACATGTATTTTGTGCAATAGAAGAATTGTCCTCTGCTTCTGAAAGCATCTCTTAAAATAAATGCCTCAGGGTCATTCAAGGAGTATCTGCAGGAGAAGCAGCTACTATTTCAAAGGGGTCTTAATTGCTCCAGAGGATGGGCCAGTCGGCCAATAGAAGCAGAGACATGAAGGACAGAGGCCCCTGCATCTCCACCAAGCCTAGTGTTGGGAAAGCTGGAATTTGTCCTCAAGAGAGGATGTTTAAATCACCAACAAATGGCCTGGGTCTAACTGTCTGCAGATGGAGCCTGGGACAAGCTGTATCCTGACTTTCTTTCTAAACTTAAAAAATATTATTTCCATCTAAGCATCCTGATTAGACACTGGCTAGTACGCATGACCCAGTTTTCAAAACAAAGCCCCATGCACATGGCTATGCTAGGTAGGGAGCCATTGCTCAGCTAGTCCTTGTAAGACATGGCAGAAACCAAGCGCTAGAGAGATGCTCCCCCTCCCCTAGCTTTTATGAGAGATAATTGACAAATAAAGATTGTATATATTTTTTAAGGCATACAGTGTGATGTTTAATATGTCTGTATTTTGTGAAATGGTCCCCACGATAAAAGTGATCAACACACCCATTGCCTTACAGATTCATTGTCCGTGTGTCTAAAACACTCAAGAGCCAGGTGTGGTGGTGTGTGCCTGGAATCCCAGCGACATGGGAGGCTGAGAAAGGAGGATCTCTTGAGCCTGGAAGTTTGAGACCAGCCTGGGCAACAGATTGAGACCTCATCTCAAAACAAAACAAATCATAAACAAAAACTCAACAACAAAAAATAAGAAAAGAAAGAAAGAGTCCAGCAATCTCTGCTGGGGCTGTGCTTCTGATTGTGGTGCTTCTCAGAAGTCCCTGAACCAGGAACACGGAAAGCCCGCTCTGCACCGAATCTCATGTTGGGATCACTTAGAGAGAAAGGCCGTCATTATGGTCTTCTTCTTGGGTCCAGTTTGCAGGACTCGGGCTTGTTTTGTTTTGCTTGTTGTGTAGGCAATGACCGGGGCAGGAAGCAGAGCCCCCTGTGATTATTAGGGTTGGTGCTTCTCTTAGTCCCATTCTGTGAAGCCTTGAGTTGAAGACCAGTAGCCTGGAATCCAGTGAGACTGACCAGACCCTGCCAGGAAAGGGAGACAGACTGACCCCTCTGCCAACGTCCTTCATATCATGTAAAGGAAATGGCAGTTCTTGTCTTCTCTTACACTGGAACTGAAGCTCTTGGTAAAAATACCCTTAATCCACAGAACTCTTTCTTCCACCTTCTCATCTTCCTTTATACTCTTCCTTTGTCTTTTTCCCTTTCTGTATTTCTCTGTTCTATAATCTGGAAAATTCTGTGTATTCTCTAGACTGATCTACAGTTTCCAAGGATCTGCCTTCAAAGTACTTACCATATTACCTTTATTAACTCAGACCCCATCGCTGTGAGTGAAATGGTCAGTTATTTCTCTGATGGACAAAGGAAACCACTTCAAACTCAACTTTGTAATTTTGTTTGACTCAAATTGCATGAATCAGCAATATTTTAAAAGGCGATTCAAACAACAAAACTGCGCTTCATTATCTGCACAGTTCATAAGAGAAAGGATCGTTGAACACCTCCAAAACATAGGAAGCATCCAACCTCAAAATAATGGAGCAATTGTTACCTAGGGCGCATTTGTCTTTCTGAAAAGCTGATTACATTGTCCCTATTTACTGGGCTTTGTTATGGACTTGTAGGAACTTTGCGACAGAGACTTCTGGTCCTGTCCAATTCTTGCTCCAGCCCAGAGCAAGGACATCAGAGAGGTCTGAGCTTCAGGGCCAGTTCAGGTTGGTGGTCAGCTGCTGGGCAGAACACCGTACTGCAAAGGATTCTGAAGTCCACCAGTCATCAATTAGTCATAAGCAACATTACGGTTTGAATATGGTTTGTTCCCTGGAAACTCATGTTGGAATTTCAGACCCATTGTGAGATATTATGGGAGTGGAGACATTATCTGGCCATGATGTTTCAAGGCGAGGCCTTTGGGAGCTGGCTTAGGGTTAGATAAAGTGATTAGGGTGGAGACCCATGATTGAACACCGGTGGCTTTGTAAGAAGAGGGAGAGACCGGCAGAGACACACATGTGCATGTGGTGTTTCTTGCCATGTGATGCCCTGCACCACCTTAGGACTCTGCCAGCAAGAGGGTCATCCCAATATGGGGCATTGCACTAGAACTGAACGCCAAAATGAATCTCTTCTTCATAACTTACCCGGTTTGTGGTATTATGTTATTAGCAGCAGAAAATGGTCTAATACATCTGACAGGGGTGTTATGGGATCTTGAAGTATGGCCACAAATTCTCTGCATTCCTCCCATTGAAAGGGGGACCCTAATTCACCTCCCTTAGGATAAGTATTAGCTTCAGTGAGACCTACTTCTGACAAATAGAATATGGCTTTGAATGCTCGTGCATGGAACCCGTTCCGTGGGTGGTCTCTTAACTCTATTGTTTTCTTTGCTGTGAAGAAGGCTTTGAGCTTGATATAGTTTGCCTAGTTTGGCTTTTGTTGCTTGTGCTTTGGGGATCTTAAAAAAAATCTTTGCCTATATCAATGTCTTGAAATATTTTTTTCCTTTTTCCTCTAGGAGTCTCATCATTTGTGGAAGCTAAATAAGTTGATCACATAGAACTAGAGAGTACGTAGGAGCACTAGAGGCTGTGAAAGTACAGGTGGAGAGGGTACAAAGGGAGGTTGGATAAGGGGTACCCAAATAGTTACCTAGAAGGAATACATATGGCATCGTGCAGTAAGGAAGAACTAGAAGGGAATAGCTTAAAGCCTTCAAACACAAAGAAATGACAAGAAGATGGAAATGCTAATTCCCTTGTTTGATCATTACACTTTTTATACATGTATCAAATTATAGTATGGTACCCCATAAATAAGTACAAATATCATGTCAGCAAATTAAAAAAAATAATAACCCCAAACCTGGAACATGTCCACCATGATGTGAGAAAGCCCAGGGCATGTGAGGCAGCCGCAGTGAGGGTTTTCTACCCAGGCGCTCCAGGTGAGGTTCTAGACAATCAGCCGGCATCCTCCGCCCAGCGTGTACACAGCCTGCAGATGATCCCACCAGCCATCATCCAGCTGCTTCAGATAATATGTGAAGCACAGATGCTCGCTTTGGCCAAGCCCTGCCCTTGTTGCAGATTTGGGGGTGGAGAAAAAAAATGTCATTGTTGTTTCAATCACTAATTTGGGGGGTGGTTTGTTAGGCAGCAGAAGAGAAGCAGATCAATCACAGGATGGAAAGGTGTCAGCAAATATTCTGAACCGAAGCATCTGAAATGATAATTAATTTTTTTAAAAAACCCACTAAATTATTCTTCTGCTAATTGATTCATGTTTTCATTTGCAAACTGAAAGATCAAATGGGGCTTACCTAAGTTGATGAAAAAAAGCCAAGGTCCTGTTGATTTCAATAGGTTACACTCCACTAAACCTCCACGTTGAGTTCAACTTCTGTGAGATCCTCTGAAAAAATAGGTGCGAGGTTACCATGGCAACCCAAACAGGTGCTTCATGTGGAAAATGAACGGAGGAACATGCAGAGCCCTGCTTGCTGTGAAGGTGTCTCCTGATGTATTTTGTTTTCTTCCAGGCTAAACTCTTCACAGCTGGTTTTCTCTTGGCAAGGACACTTTATCCAACAATGTGTTTTTATCTCCTATGGAAGCAAACAACAAAGATTAAAAATTAAAAATATTTCCATCATACTACCTATAACAACAACAACAACAACAACAAATCTTCTACCCCCTCTTCAGGCAGTGCAAGCATCAGCTGCAACGTGGACTGCTCTCTCTGCTCACTGCAGGCACAAGACTGCCTGCCCCACTAAGGACCGGTCCCTTCGTGGGCGTCCTTACCATGTCACCAATGTCCTCTATGTAACAGGTTGTTAGTTCCAAACTTGTTCTGCTTTCTAAAGTGGTTACACCCGAAGAATCTAGCCTGTGGTTAAGTGGGGTGTGAGAACCTCACAGTTTATGACAGCAGTGCTCCTCCGACCCAGGCTGCGCTTCCAGACACACCGAGGGGGCCGTTCCCATGTTTGGGTCGTTTGTTAGAAACCTGGTCTGCAGGGATTCATAGTGTGACTGAGGAAGGGGTCGGGGCACAGGTGGCAGCTGCTGCATTTCTGAGTCCAGTTAAGTCGGTATCTGTGTTAGGATAATCAAGGCTTTGACCACTCCAATGGCTGAGACTCGTGGTCAGACATAAACCTGCCCCATGAGGGCAGACGGGATGCTGAGGCCTGAGGTCAGCCTGTGGAGCCCGTGTTCTCTGAGCTTCTTGCTAGAGTGGGCCAGATGGAGGTGCTGGGGACGGGGTCCAGCTGGGCCCCTGTGTGGGTACAGAGGCTGGGAGCAGCCTGCTTTGCCTCAGGGGTGGGTGGCTTGGCATAGTGAGTGTCCCGTGGCCTGTGGGGAGAAAAGTGTCACGAGGCTCTTTTGAGGATCCCCAAATGGCTCACCTGGATGGCAAAGGCCTCAGAAGGAGGTTTCTGGGTGTGAAGAGGTGATCCAAGAGTCTGGGGAGATGCCCACTTCCTCCTGCTGGGCTCCACCCCCTGCCCAGGGTCTTCTCGAGAGAAGAAGGGCCGCCAGGCTGCAAAAGGAAGAGCTCAGTCCACAAGCACCTCCTCACGTGTAGACCTGGAAATGCGCAGTAGAGCTGGACTTGCCAAGCCCTTTCCAAGCCTGAGCTTCTGCTCCTGTCTCCCAGCCCCAGATGGGCCCCCGAGCCTCCCTCTTTGGCCCCAAGGCCCACCGTGGGTCACTCACCTGCCTGAGCCACCCAGCATTCCTTCACTGTGTGTGACAGCCCAGGAGGAGCCCGTGAGGGGCTGTCCCCTCCTCAGCAGGCCTGCAGGTCAGGGACAGGGCACAGTGAGGACCTATCAGGACAGCCTCTGGCCCCAGGCTAGATGAGGACCTAGCAGCCCAGCTAGACAGGCAGGACACCCTCCACCTTGCCCCAGTCCCCATGCAACTCCACGGGCCCTCCTGGTAGCGTCAGGTCTGAACTGCATCGCCCTGACCCTCTTCCTTCCCCTTGACTCCTGATTGCACCTCAGGGTGAGGACAGAGGTCTTTGGTGACTTCAGGTAGAGTCCCTGGACTCCAGGTGTATGCACCTTGTACTTCACAGGTATCACCATTTAGATGACCATTTAGAGATGAATGTTGGATCTATGAGTTTACTGTAAAAAAACAATCAGCTCTAGAATGTGCCCTGGACACATGGGAGGAGAAAAGTTCAGGGGCCTGAAGAGCCCTGGTCAGGACTGACCTAGAGGAGCCTCCCTGGGGGTGGGGGGAAGGGAGGGAGAGAGAGACAGACAGAGAGAGGGAGAGGGAGAAAGAGGGAGAGAAGGAGAGAGAGAGGGAAGACAGAAAGAGAGATGGATAGAAAGAAAGGGAGGGAATGGCCAGAGAGTAGAGGTGGCTAGGGACACAGAGACATAGAGGGAGAGGTTGGGGATGGGAGATAGAGAGTTAGAGAAAGAGGGAGAGAGATGGAGATAGTCAGAAAGAGATAGAAAGGTAGAGAGATGGAGAGAGAGAGAGAGTCAGAGAGGGAGAGGGAAACAGAGGCAGAAGGGCACCAAACCCCTGGTGACCTAGCTTTGGGGGTCACACTCCATCACTTTTACTGCATTCTAGACCCACTCCTACTCAAGATTCAGAAAGAAAATAAACCCCACCTTCCCCCCCTTTTAAAATCACCGTATGGCGCAGAACAGTATTTTGACGTGTACGGATCAGTAGTAGTACGCGTGTACTCACTCTTAATAAAATTAAAAATGGTGAAGTCCACGTTGATAATAGCTCCTGGGCTGCCCTATTAGTTAAACCTGCTCATCCACGTGCCATCCGTAAGTGAAATCTAATAATGACACCCAGGGACAGTTCCATGGTGCCGAGTAGCCATCACCACCCTCCGTCTCCAGGGATCTCCATCTTCCCACAGTGAACTGTCCCCAGGAGACACTCACTGCGTCCCTCGACAGGGGTCTCTCTGGTCAAGGGGAGGAGAAGGTCACTGTCATGCGTGTGACAGGCCTGGAAACACTGTGGCCATTTCTGAAAAGTGGAATCTGCCTCCAATCACCTGGCTTTGTGCTGCAGTCGGAGCCAGGTGACGTGGGAGAGGGCACCTCATGTCACCTCTTCTTGCTCCTGGCCGTTGACCTTGCTACAATCACACGTGTAGATTTGTTCACTTAGTGACTTCAGGTTTGGGTGCTCCCAGGCCCCTAGGGCTCCACTGTCTCCGCCCCTTACTCAAAACCTTGTTGAGCGTAACAAAGGTGCCCCTCAAGGTCTGGAGAAGGTGAAGAGGCTGCAGCCCCTCCACCTCGGATCCTGGTGACAAGCACCAACCTGGGTTCTGCAGGTAAGTGGAAGTGGCCAACTTTTCTTGCCGTCCTGGCCATTCTGATCTGAGTTCTGTACTGTACTGAGTTCTGAGTTCTGTCCTATTATGATCTGGATCTGGAATGTCCCTGAGGCTTGGGGGTAGAAGGCGGGGTCCCCAGCTGGTGATGCTATTGGGAGGTGGTGGAAACTTGAAGAGATGGGCCTCCCTGTGAGAAGTAGGTCACCAAGGGTGTGTCTTTGAAGAGGATACCTTGACCCTGGCCCCTTCCCTGTCCTCTCTCTCCACTTCCTGGCTGCCATGAGCTGGGCAACTTTGCTGTACCATGGGCTCCCTGCCATGGTGTTCTGTCTCACCCAGGCCTAACAGCAATGGAGCAGCTGACCATGGACTGAAACCTTGAGCCTCAATAAGTCTTTCATTTCTTAAGTGAGTTTAAGTCAGGTATTTTGTCACAGCAATGAAAGCTGACTAACACATGTACATATTCCTGTATTCCTTGTAAGAGTGCCTAGCTTTTCTATTGAAAAGCTTCCTCCCTGTCACCATCGTTGTATTATTATTGTTATCATCATCATCATCATCATCACCATCATCATCATACCAGGGATTGAACCCAAGAGTATTTAACCACTAAGTCACCTCCCTAGACCTTTTAATTTTTATTTTGAGATAGGATTTCACTAAGTTGCTTAGGGTTTCACAAAGTTTTTGAGGCTGACCTCAAACTGTGATCCTCTTGCCTCAACCTCCCGAGTCTCTGGAATTACAGGCTTGGGCTACCATACCTGGCTTTCCTTTTCTTTTGAAGCATCTGTTGGGCAAATTTCTTTCTCAGGTGCTTTATCTTCAGGTCTGTGAAATTCCTTTGATTTTTCTTGAGAATATCTGGCATAGCAGGGACCTTGTTTTTCTTTTCTTTGGCATAGTCTATGGTCCCAGCCAGAAAAGAGTATATATATATATATATTTTTTTTTTCAGCCTATTAGTATCTCCAAGGCTTATTTTTTTCATCTATAAAACAGAAGATAACTTGTATGTTCTCTTTCTCTTCCAGTTATAAAATTCTGTGGCTCTTTTTTTTTTTCCTAGAGCATCCAAAACAGTAGAATATTAAGTATTGTTTTTGCTGTTGATTTCTTTATACTGGAACATGAAGCCCCTCTCTTGTAAAGATCCGTTTTTAGAATTTTGCTTCTGTGTATTTCTTTAAAATGCATAGGCCAGAGTTTCATTGTACAATTAATAGTGAGCAGGCCACTGAGACCCTCTGGTGAACATTTGCATCTGTTTCTGCTCTAAGGTTGGGCAGAGTTCATTCCATGGGGTGAGGTGGGTGCTATGGTTTGGATCTTAAATGTCACCAAAGGCCCCTATGGACTGTGACCTCTGAAACCATGAAGACATTTAATCTGAAAAGTTGCACCATTGCAAAAATTTGGTTGGTCTCAACCCCTTCTTGTGGATTTGGAACCACCAGCAGGAGATGAGGTGAATGGAAGCAGGTTTCCATGGTGAGGAGACCACAGCACCCAGAGTTCACTGAGTCCCCAGACCGGGAAACGGATGTGTGTCTCTGCTTGCATGTCCTCCTTATCCATCTGTGTGCCAAAATTCATGAGAAAATCTGACCTTTGAGAAATAAAAGATCAAGCCTGCTTTCCAACAAATCAACTCTACTTTAAAAAAATATTTAAAATCTGAAAAATTTCATTTGATGCAAAAAGAATAGAAAAATCATTTCTGAGTTAAGTGTTTCCACACAGCCAGCAGCTCACAGATATCCAACTTTTCACGTAACAACTGAAGTACAAATGAAAAGGTTTGGATACCGTTTTTAAATTTTTATCACATTAAAAACTGTGGGCTGACCTTTTGGAAATAGGTTTGAACTGAACGTCTGGTTGCAACTGCTTGTGTGAAACCCACGTTCTTTGAACTGAGAATGTAATTTTCCTTACAGGCTTATTATTTTTCATACTCAATCAGCGTTCCCGTGACCCAACATCCTGCTCTGCATTTATTTTTCTAAAGGGAGAGCTCAGCGCATCTGGGAATGAAAGTGGAGTAGCTGACCCAGGCTAGAAGCACACAGACTGATGGAAGGGTTTGTGATGCCTGTTGTAGAGACACCCCGATTAATTCAGAGTGAAGGAGATGACTGAAGGAGACTCAGACAGAATAGAAGCATTCCTCAGTTGACAGACATTTTTGATGCCTCTGTATAACCAGAGTCCCAGGTGTGTACCTGTTCATAGATGTAAATGATGCAAATAAAGAAATACCCGAGGTTAGAGCTCACTGCCAAGCACACTGTTCACAGAATCTTTGAATGAACCTTCTCTAGAGAATGTAGATTCTGTCCTATTCTGCAAGAAACCTGGCCCCGGCTCTCAGACACACACTGCTCAAAATGATAAATTGCATTAAAAAAAAATCTGCATCCAGCCGCCCACTGGTCCACATATGTAGCCGTGTGTAAGGCAGCTCTGTGTGGCCCCTGACGGGGATCTGGCAGGAAGCGTGAGGTTCGGCGTGAGTTCCCAGCACCCACGCCTTTGGGCCTGGACAGCCTAGGAAAGGTCATCATTCGAAAGTCCCCCGGATTCTGAAGCATAAACACTGCATCATAAGAATGGTTTGGGATGAAAAAAAAGATGGTTTTCATCATTTCCCAGCTGTCTGAGTTAATGGGCTGCTTCTCTGAGAACCAGAGAGATTAGCCCTAAGAGACACAGATGGCCAAGTGTGAGCCCCCGGGGACTGAGCCCTGGGCCCTTCCCACAGCTGCTTCCAGATTTACTCTTCCTCTTCAGTAAACACTCTCCTTAACTGGTGGTTTGGAAGCAGAGCATGGTAGCGGAGACCTTTGATGTGGAGGGAGAACGGGCTGGAGGGGGACTTCAGCCAATGCAAGAACTGGGCCAAGAGGCGTGAGCTCTGCAACCCTGCAGAGCAGGAGGACCATGGGGTGCTCAGCAGGCAAGACCTCTGCAGTGCACGGGAGGATCTCTGGAGCTCGTGTGGGAAGACCATCTCATCTTTGGCCCAATAACGCTTGTCTCCAAGAGTAGGGACCAATATTAATAGAAACATTTCCATTCTTGGTTTTCCTAATTACAGGTCAGCATTTCTTTGCAAATTCTGTTGAAAGATTCCCATGCAGAGATTGGGATCAAAAACATGAAAAAAGGATGTTGGAGGTGCCTGGGATCCAAGACTTAATGACCAAAGGGAACTGGATGTGTCTGTCCAGTTCTGCTGCTGGAGGTGTGTGCCGGGAAAGGCCCACGGAGTCCCAGTGACACCGCAGCAGGCTCTGGGCCAGCACTGAACCTCTGACTGTGACATGGTCGTCCAGACTGGACAAGCGGCTGTCACGTTGCATGTCTATGCAGGTTCATATGGCTAGAAGCAGGGCCAGCCTGGCCTCGTGGCTGGGAGGAGCTGAGTGCGTGGTTCATGGGCCTGAGCACCAGGTTCCTGTATGCAAACTGGTGGGTGACACGGACTGGTCGGCTGTGGAAGGACTGTACACATGCACACACAAAGCGCCTCGTGGTACCAGGCACAGCAGATCCCCAGTGAGTGCTACCTCTCTCCCCTCCTGGCACCTCCCTGCTCTGACACCTCTATTACCTGACTCAGCATAAACAAACAGGAATCCAAACATGATTTCCAGCTCTTTATTTATCTGCCGGTCAGAGACTATTCTTAGAAGCTTCTTCTTATTCCTCAGTCTGCTATAAATGATAAAGGAAACCATCCTGATTTACAGGGAAGCCCCCTGAACCAGCTCAGGGCCGAGGGAGTTATTCTGCTCTATATAAGTAAGAGCCGGAGGCCTCTCTCAGCAAGCCGTTCTAGACCTTGAGCCTGGCAGGTAGGTGCAGAATTGTCCTTATTGATACCCACTCCAGGAAGCCAGAAAGTGCAGCCTTCACAAGCCTGAGAGCCCTTGGATTCTGTGATGTCAACGCTTTCCTTTTGGACAGCAAGGTCCAGATGCTTGAGGCTCCCTGCCCTCTGTCACCTGTACTCCCTGAGAGTGAGCTGCAATGGGCAAGACCAGAGAGGCAGCACCTTGACCTCTGTCCAGCTCTGAACAGGGAATGTGTGTTGATCCTCCCTCAGAGCGAGTGGGGACCCAGTACAAAAATACGGTCAGAGAGGAGGAGAAATTCTAGTGCCAGCATAACTGGTGACTAGAGTTAACAAAATCAATTGCAGATTTAAAAGTAGCTAGAAGATTTTTAATGTTCTTTTTTGTTTTCAGGAAAATCATTTTTTTTTGTTTTGTTTTGAATGTTCTTAAAGAAATGATAAGTGTTCGAGATGATATGCTTATTACCCTGATGGGATCATTACACAATGTATGACACTGTGCCCCGTAAATAGGTACAATTATCATGTGTCAGTTAAAAAATAAAAATAATGAAAGAAAAGAAATAATGGGCCGGGCGTGGTAGTGTAGGCCTATCATTCAAGTGGCTTGGGAGGCCGTAACAGGAGGATTGCGAGTTTGAGGTCAGCCTCAGTAACTAAGTGAGACTGTATCTTGGAATGAAAAAATAAAAAGGGCTAGAGATGTGGCTCAGTGATAGAGCCTGGGTTCCATCCTCAGCACCAAAAAAGGAAAAGAAAGAAAGAAAGAACGGGAGGCTGTGGTTGTAGAAGACAAGGCAGAGGAGACCAGTGTCCATCCATGATGCCAGTGGAGGCCAGGAAGGAGCACCAGCCAACCTTCTCTACAGCTCTGACCACGACTTGCGAGTGGTTGGGGATGTGCCCCCAATACCTGCTGGGACAGGCCATCAGGGACATCCCCCAGGTCTGTGGAGGTGACAAACCTGAGTCATTTGGAAAACTCATGATGGATGCCATCATGGCATCCTGGAAAAACAATGCTGAGCCTTTTCTTTGAAGATATTTTTGAGCTCAGTGGGTCTTTTGAAGTGAGGGACACAAGTTTTCAATGTCTGCAGCCTTGAAAGAGCTCAGTCCTGCCACAGATCTGGCCTGTGGCCTTAGATAAATACTTCGTGAATGAACAGATGAATGAATAAATGAGAAAATATGGTGCCGTGCATCACAGCAGGCAGGTGTGGTGAAGCCAGACCCTCACCTCCTGCCCAGGAAGAGAGGAAGAGGAAGAGACCAGGGTCCCACAGTCCCCTTTAACGGTCCATCCTAATGTCCTAAGGGCCCTCAGCAGGCTCCACCTCCCAAAGGTTTTACCATCCCCCAATAACACCGCCCCCAGGGGACCAAGCCTGGACACACAAGCCTTTGGGAGCACTCGACATCCAAACCACAGCACTTGCTGAAAGACCCAGCTTATAAAAGTCTGGTACAATGTCACAGCTGGGAACTGATGTTGGAACAGGGTGTGTCTGTCCTTGTACACGGTTCTGTCACCTGGGAAGACTCCTGCAGTGACCACCAACATTTAAATGCAGAACTGTTCCATCCCTTCAAAGATTTCTTCAGCCCACGCCTCGTGGTCCTTCATCCCTGGAACCCTAAAATCTTACACCGCTAATCCATTCTCACTAAAATTTTGTCACTTTGGGGACGTTTGTCAGTGGAACGATTCAGTATAGGATCTTCTGAGATGGGCATGGTTTGCACATCATGGTGCCCTTGAGATCCACCCAGGTTGTGTATCGATAGCTCCTTTCTCTTTATCACTGAGTATCATCTATTGAGGCTGCTTCCAGATACCAGTTCTGACAAGTGAAGCTGCTAGGAATGAACATTTGTGTAGAGGCTTCTGTGGGGAGGTTCATTTCTCTCTCTCTCTGGGATCGGTGCCCAGGGGTGTGACTGCCGATTGGATGGTAGGTGTGCATTTGAGCTTTGAAGAAACTGGCATGCCGTGTTCCAGGTGGCTGTACTGCTCTACACACACACACACACACACACACACACACACACACACACACACACACAACGAGTGAGAGATGCAGTTTCTGTGCATCATCACCAGCATTAGTTTTATCACGTTTTTTTAGTTGTTCTAATAAGTATGAGAGTTACCCCCTGATGGTTTTAATTTGTGTCTCCTGCACGACTAAGGACGCTGAACATCTTTTCATGTGCTTTGTGGTGGTGCCTGGCTCAGCGAAATGTCTATCCATGTCATTTGCTCATATTCTAATTGGATTGCTTTTTCTTTTTATGGTTTTTACTGGTGCATTATAATTATGCATAAAGGTGGGATTTATTGTGACATATTTGTGTATGCACATGTTATCATGGGATCCATCTCAGTGCAAGTACTTCCCCTTCCCTCTCCTCCCTCCCTCTGACCCCCTTCCTCTCATCTCCTGGTCTTCCTCCTGTTAATTTTTTTTATTGGTGCCTTATAATTATACATGAAGGTGGGATTCATTCCGCCTGTTGATGCAAGGACATAGCATAATTCGGTCAATTTCCTTTTCCTCCTATTTTTGCAATATCCCTTTTTTTTCCACATATGAGAGAAAACATTTGACCCTTGACTCTCTGGGTCTGGCTTATTTCACTTAGCTGCCGTTCTCCATGACATCATTCCTTCGTAGGCGGTTAAGTACTTGGAGTTCTCGTGATCTATGTGCCCATCCTTGGTCAGATCCTTGGTTTGAAATTATTCATTGCAGGGGGGCTGCAGGTTGTCTTTCCATCTTTTCACCTAGGCGTTTGCAGACCAGAGGTCTTTAATATTGATGAGATCAACTTACTGATTATTTATTTTTTTTGTTTGTGTGGGTAGACGATGTTTTTGCTGTTATGTTTTTTTTACCACTCCCAGATCCCTCAGATTTTCTCTTCTTTTTTTCAGAAAATTTTACAGCTTTATATTTTACATTTAAATCTTTGACCCATTGTGAGTTGATTTTATGTAAGATGTGAGTTTCTAGGTCAAGTTTTTTTTTTTTTTTTTGCCTATGGGTATTTCATTGACCCAGTACAATTTAGTGAGATTGAGAAGTAAGATTTTTAAAAGATTATTTAAATGTTATTTTATTTGTGAATATACATGTGACATTTGATTTCTTTGAGGGCAAGAATGACAGTGAACGTCCCCTGGGGAAAGGCTTTGGACCTCAGAATGGAGATCCCCAGGCTCTGTCTGTGCCCATGTACATGATTCTCCCTAAGGGTGGGGTCTTACTCTGGTGGCTTCTGGGTTAACTTTTAGGGCATGGTCATCCACTGGTTGATGCCCAAACCAAAGTCCACTCCTTGTTTGTTGCTCCCAGCTCTCCAGGAGCCTCAGGGGCTGGAAACTCTCTAAGGTGCACGTAGGACCTACTAAGGGTTACGTGATGGCCATTTATAGCACTGCAGACATGTTCTGCTAGAGGAAAAAAAATCATTAAATGAGCACATTGAATGAAGAAACAAATAGTAATTAAGTCCATAAAACATTGTCAGTCTGGATCATTTTCCAGGACATGGTTTGAGATTATAACACAGCACATTTTATTGCGTTCTTAATAAATTCAATTTTCCTCTTCTACACTAGAATGCTCTTCTCTTGCTGTCCTGAAATATCAGCACCTGGGTGCTTGTCCCAGGTGGGAACCAGGGGAGACGCCATTGCACTTTTGTGCTGTCACTTTCTGCAGGGCCTACACCTGAAGACTGAGGCTCTGTTCACACGTTAGCCGCTCCAGGTGTCTGTGTGATGTGATCACTCTGTCCAGTCCTTTCGTTTTCACCTTTCTGTCCTTTGGGTGGGGGGAGGGTATCTTCTTTGGGGACTGAGCAAAATTTAAGGCAGACAATGAGTAGCAGAACGTGGTCTCTGTGGCTGCTTGGGAGGCACCTGGGCCCAGCTTTCAACTTCTTCTGATTCCCACTTTAGGGCACATCAGGTTGTGCAGACTGGGGAGGCGTGGGGCACCCTGCCCCAGGGAGCCAGCAGGGGTAAAATGCACCGAGACAGGACCCTCTGAAGGGTATTGATGGTGGCTGCTTTTTGGCAAACGAGTTGGTATGATTTTGTCCTAAAGACACTGGGGGAATACTAAAGAAAGAACATGAACCTCACATCCCAGGGCTCACTGCCGCAGGGGAATAGCCCCAGTGCCTGTGATGTGTCTGCAGCCCCAAGAAAACCAAGATACTGCCAATGGGCTCTTCCCTTCTTGCTTCCTTTCTCTACAACTTGAACTTCTGACAGTCCCAAGAACCCAGAAAACTTTCTGCAAATGATTCTTAATTTTTTTAAAAAAATCTCCAAACAAGTGATGTAAATAAATATTGTGACACTTCAGGAGAGGGAGAGATGGTTCTGGGTTGGAAGCTGTCCTAGGTCAGTCTCATTTAAATGGGGCCTTGAAGGGAGTGTACCAATGAAGTCTGTGTCCCTCTTTTCCTTTTGCACCTCACACATCTCCAGGGACCTCTTCCTGCTATCGGCTCTGGATTAATGTCATGTGAGTATCAGTCAAGGAGTGAACAGCACAATCTGGTGTTGTGAGTTTCAGGAAGAAACGGAGTTCATGGATCCCAGGTTCTACTCCCTGGGAAAATAAAGAGGAAAAGGTGAATTCCAGATGGTGGTGCTGGCAGAAAGCCCTTCAGAGAGGGGCCAGCAGGCAGGGGTAGGGATGGGGGCTGGGCTAGGAATCCCTCACTGTGACATTTCAAACCTGCAGTTCCAAATTCAGAGCAGATGGAAAGTGTTATATTGCATTTCTGAGAGGAATTATACATGGCCCTAACCAGCGCAAGGTAGCTTTGGCATTTCCTGAAACCTCCATGCAGCCTCTTGAAGGTGGGGAGGGGGGCCATCAGCATTCCACTGCCAAGAACCACAGCAAACCCTGCCGTTGGGGGCAACTAAAATAAAAGAACTGAGACTGGCAAAGTGAATAAAAAAAAAAAAAACACAACTATGAGCTGTTTGTGAGAATCGCAGTCCCAAGGCTATGACAGATCCAGTCAAAAGTAAAAGATGGAAGAAAGACATGAGAACAATTTTAAAAAAAGACTAAAATCCAATAATGTGGACTTCAGAGCAAGATGATGAGAAAAGATGAAGAAAGATTTTAAGAGGAAAAGATCACTCTACCAGAAAGGTAAAATGATTCTAAATGTGTATGCAAAAAAACAGAGTCTAAAATACTTTAAGCAAAAACTGAGCTAAAAAGAGAAACAGAGACATGTACCCACAGTTACAGTTGAGGGTTTTAATGCTTCCCTCCTTTCAGCTCATAGAACCACTATAGAGAAAAATCAGCAAAGACAGAGAAGATTTGAACTCTACAATCAAGCAGCATGATCTAAGGGTCCTATACAAATGGTCCATCCAACAGCAGATTTTTTTCAAGTGCTCATCAACATTCATCAGGATATTTTGGACCCAAAACAAATGTAAAAGAATTGAAACCATAGAGAGTGTATTCTCTGAGCATAATAGGATTGAGCTATAAATGCATAACAGAGGCAGAAGGAAAATCTCTGAACATGTGGAAATTAAACAGCATGCTTGTAAATAATCCATGGATGAAAGAGGAATTCACAAAGGAAATGAGAAAAAGGATACCTGACTGAGGAAACAAGAATCCAGCGTATTAAACTATGTAAAATGCAGCTTTTATAAAAAGGGTGAAAAAAATCTCATAAGTTGAAGTTTTTGCTTCAGGAAACTGAAAAGGCAGGAAAAAAAACTGAAAGCAAGAAGGAAGAAAATAGAGATCAGAGAAGAAATCAGTGAAACTGGAAATAGAAAAATGGCAGAAAAATATAATAAACCTAAAAGCTGGTTCTTAAAAAAATTCAACAAAATCAATAATCTCCGGCAAAAGGTTTCATTAATGTCAACAATTAAATTATAACACTAAAGAAAATCTGCAACAAGTAAAGGGATTGTGATTAAATATTAATGTTCATAAATTTGGAGAAATGTTTGAATATTAGAAGAAATGGATCAATTTCTTGAAAGCCTAAAGCTACCAAAAGTCAAAGAACATGAACTAATCTGAATAGTCCTATAGTGATGAAATTAATTGAATTCACAATCCAAAAAAATCCCTGAAAAGGAACCCTTCAGGCCAGGGTATTAGTATTGGAGAATTCTATTAAATATTTAATGTGCATTCAGTATGATATTTACAAAGAACATTTGGCAAATCTACTTCATGATGCAAAATGAATTGCTTTCTTCCCGAGATGAGGAGCAAGAAGGTCTACTTTCACTCTTATTCAATATAATATTGGGAATTCTAGATACTCAATAGGGCTTGAAAAAGAAATAAAAGTCATATCAATCTTAAAGGAAGAAATGAACCATTTTTATTTGCAGGTGCTATGACTATGGATAATCCAAAGGAATCTAAAACAAATCTCAGCCTCAATGAGGGTTCAGTGTTGTGTGATACAGGATCAACAAGCAAAGACAAATTGCAATTTTTTAGGTGGTAACAGTGAAGATACAGAAGTCACAATTTAAAAGTGAAATAACATTTTTAATCACTGAGAACTTAAATTGCTAAGGTATAAATCCAACAGAATTCTTATAGAACTTGTGTTCGGAAAGCTATAAAACACTGATGAGAGAAATCAAGAAGCTCTAATAAATGAAAAAAAATGCTGTTTTCATGAATTTTTTGGGATAGCAAATATATTAGTTTTCCTTAAGTTAATCATAGGTTTGATGTAGTTCTTATGACCATAACAATAGGTTTTTTTAGACATAGACAAACTTATTCTCAAATTTATATGGAAAGCCACAGAACCTAGAATAAGCCAAAACTATCCTGAAAGAGGAATAAGCAGTAGGAATACTATCCAATATTGTCTTGCTCTGTAGCTACAATAATTAAAGATAATATGTTGTGGCATAGGTATAAATATGTAGATTAGTGGAACTCAATAGGAAACCAAGAAATAGACCTATGCAAACACATTCAACTACTTAGGAACATAATTGCAAAATCAACTCAGCAGGGGGAGGGTTGTCATTTCAACAAATGGTGCTGGAACAGTTGGGAATCTGTAGGCAAAAATATTAACTTTGACTTACACCTCACACATTGTACAAAAATTAACTTGAGCTGAATCACATATTGTTAAGGCATTCAATAGTATTCAAAGGGGTATACGGTGCAATGCCCAAAAGCCCCAATGATTTTCTTTTTACACAAATAGCAAAATCCATCCTAAAATTTAGATGAATTCTTGAAGGACTCTGAAAATCAATAAGTTAAAGTTTTAATATTTCTTGATTTCATAACTCACTACAAAGTCACAGCAATCAAAATGGTGGAGTATTGGCATAGAAGACAAAATATTAAGAGAAACCAGAAGGTGTTATGTTGATATCAAAATAACTAGATCTCAGAGAAAATATTACCAGTGATAATTAGGGTCATTTCATAATCATAAATGAGTCAGTTCATCAGGAGAACATATCAATTGTGTTTACGTATCTAACAACAGAATTTCAAAGTACATGAAGTAAAACTGACAAAATTGAAAGGAAAAATAGACAAATACAGACTAAATTCAATAATTTCAACACCTGTCCCTCAATTATAGCTAGAGAAAGTAGATGTAAAATGATTAAGTATATAGGAGATCTGAAGAGTACCATTAATCACTTTGACTTAATGGACAGATATAGAATACTACATTAAAAAATAGTAGATTCTACGACCTTTCAAGTGCATGTGGAAAATTTATCATATTCTGAACCTTAAAACTTTCAATTTGTAAATCAGATCACACGAAGATTCTCTCAACATTATGCAATTATATTAAAATTGATAGCAATATAAATGTGAAGCCTCCAAATACATGTAAGACAGCACACTTCTAGCTAACCCCTGGATAAAGAAGAAATCAAAAGGAAAACTAGGAAGTATTTGAATCTGAATTAAAATAAATATAAACCATGATAAAATTTATGGGACGGTACACTGTTTTGGGGAATGCTAATTAGCACAGTCCCGTGGAAAACAATATGGAGATTCTTCAAAAAATTAGATATAGAACTACTGTTAAGATCCAACAAGCTCAATACTGGCTCTACATCCAAAGAAAATAAAATCAGTACCTCAAAGAGACATCTGCATTCCACGTCCATGGCAGCACTGTCCACAGTAAAGAGATGAAGCAACCTAAGTGTCCATCAACCCATTGGATAAAGGAAATGTGGTCCATAGGCACCATGGAATACTACTCAGCCGTAAAAGTGGCAGAAATACTGACACTGGCAGCAACGTGAATGGAACAGAGATCATTGTGTTAAGTGAAATAAGACAGGCACAGACAGACCACCCGGCCTCGCTCGTAGGTGAAACCTAAGAAAGCTGATCCCACAGACGTCAAGAGAAGAGTGGTAGCCACCCTCTAGAACTAACCTACTCCCCCTCAGAATGACATTAACCTATGAGGGTAGAGTTCTTGGGGCCCTAAATATTTCCCACTAAACTCCACTTCTCTTTCTCTATTTAAAGTTCCAATACATGAATTTTGGGGGGAACACTGCCAAACCATAGCACTTTCACAGAGGAAGATTTTAACTTTAATAAATTTCATCATTTTTTTCTCTTATGAATAGGATGATCTTGGTGGTTTTTCTAAAAGCCCATCTCCAAACCCAATTTTCTATAGATATTTTTCTTATGTTTTCATCTGGAAGTGTCATAGCTTTGCATTTTGCAATTAAGTCTATGGTCTATTTTGAGTTTAGTTTTGTAAAAGGAATAAAGTCTAGGGGCTAAGTTCATTTTTTTAAATATGACTATTTCTTTCTTTCTTTTAACAGCATTATTAATATATAATTCATAATCATTAATTCATTTATAGAGTACAACTGGTTTTTTATATAATCTTAGGGTTGTATGACCAATAGCAAATTCCAGAACATATGCATCACTCCAGACAAAGCCCATATCTTGTTTTTCCCCCCAAGATTCCCCCCTGCCATCTTACCCTATATAATCACCAATTACTTCCTTTCTTTCTAGATTTGCCCAATCTGGACATTTCATAAATGGAATTATAGAATACATAGTCTTCTTTTACTTAGCATAATGTCTTCAGGTTTCTTCCAGGTTGTAACATGACTGAAGTTTCATTTTATGGATATGCTCATTTCATTTATCCGTGCATTGATATCTATCATTTGATATAGCTGTCCTAGGGGCTGGGAATGATATCTCATTGTAGTTATTTTTTATTTTTTTAATGTTTCAACACCATTTTCCAAAACAAAACAATCTTTCTCATTCAAATGCCTTTGCTTCTCTATTGAAGATCAGTTACCTTGGTGTGGTCTGATCTCTGAGCTTTCTGTTCCATTTACTTGATCTATGCATCTGTTTTCCACCAATTCCACATTGTCTTGATTACTGTAGCTTTATGGCTGAGCCTGAAAGTTGAATACTGTGAGCTATAATTGTATTCTTCCTTTGTATTATGTTGGCTTCCCTGGGTCTTTCGTTTTCTTTGTAAACTTCACTATCAGTTTGTGGATATCTACAAAATCATTTTCTGGGATTTTAATGGAGATGGCATTGAGTCTCTGAATCAGTTGGAAAGAATTGATGATAATATTGAGTGTTTCGATTCTTGAGTGTGGACTATCTATGTTTATAGATTGGTCACTTGTCATTTTTATTGAAGTGTTGGAGGTGGAAGAAAGAGTGTTGCCTGTAGAATGTTCAGAGGGTAGAGTTCTTGAGACCCTAAATATTTCCCATTAAGCTCCACTTCTTAATTTAATGTTTTAAATCTGCAGGATCTGAAGAAATCTGCCAAGAATGAGGGGTAGGGGATGAAAAACGACAGGTTCAGGCAACCAGATGACAGCCTCGGAGATAAACCACCTCTAGCCAATGGGGGAATGATGGGAGGGGAGCTCAGGAAGGACCAGGGCCAGTTGGCCAGCCTTGCAGACCAGTTAGGGCCCTGCCTCCCCTGGAACCCTCCTTGGAGATTCACCTGAACATTCTGGGGTTCCCACCTTTAAGGCTAAAAAGAAAGACAGATCTAAGGTGTGACCTGGGCCTGAGAAGGTAGTGGAGGGAGGAAGGGGGAAGAGACTGATTGGAGCATCATTTCTGGCTGCCCCCATTGGAAAGTTCAATTGCAACATACAGAGGTATGTGTGCTTGTGCAAGTGCGCGCACGCGCGCGCGCGCGCACACACACACACACACACACACACAGCCAGCACTACTTGGCTCAAAACAGTGTCAAATTAGCACAGGCCATCTGCTTGAAGGGACAGGTGTCTGTAATAGCTCTCTCATGCTTCTTTCCCCACTGAGTTTGGGGAAAGAATAGCTTGTTTCCTAGTGTCACAGACGGAGAGGAACTGTGCCTTGGGTGGCTCACAGCAAAGCTTCATCCATGTCTGCACAAAGTAATTGATAGGATGGGATTTGGACCTAGACTTGGAGTTGTAAAGGGATGAGGCCTTTGATGTGATGCAATGGGACGGATGTATTTTGCACATGAGGAATGTGGATCATTAGGGCCTAGAAAGTAGGCAGACCCTGTAAACTTCTCTTTCTGGTGTTAAGCCAGCTATATTCTGTGGCCAAAGAGACTTTGATAGAATGGAGGTTACTACCCAGTTGATCTGGAGATAGCAGAATAGCCAGGGTTGTCCAGGAGGGCACCGTGTAATCTTGTCCACCTTGCAAGGCGAAGGAGATGATGCAGAAGAGAACAAGGTGATCTGAAGCTTGAGACACTCCATGTCCCACAGCTGGCTTGCAGTTGGAGGGAGCCCAGTGGAAAGAGCGGAAAGGAAATGAAGTCCTCCAATGAGCAGCAGGCTTGCAAGAGGACCCTGAGCCAGTGAGACACCGCCTCCAACAGTTTCTTGATTTTAGTCTGTTGAGACCCTAAACAGAACACATCTGTGCTGTGCCAGTCAGGCTGTGACCTACTGAACTGCGAGATGATAAAGGGGTGTTTCTTGAAGTCATCGATTATCAAAAAATTTTATGCCCTGATGGTAACAATAAAAAGAGAGACCAGAAATCATTATAATGTGGGCTCAACTGGAGCAGAGCAGCAGGTCCAAGTGGAATTTATATTTGAAGGTATTTATTTTAAGAAAAAGGGATGTTCTTAAAGATGCAGGAATTTCAGAGACATATTACCAGAGAAGGAAACAGAGGAAATGTACCCTTTTGTATCCTGGGACAGAAAGAAAAAAAACTTTAAAAATATTTATATTGTAGGTAATATCAGTTTAATTGGTCCCACTGTATTTACAATCTTCTTTTTAAAAGTCTTGCATTTAATTGTCTTAACTAAATCGAACAAATTGAATTGCTATATTATGTGCATGTATGAATATGTCAAATCAAATCCCACTTTTATTTATAATTATAATGCACTAATATAGGCTACAGAATTTAAATTTTCAGTAAGGAGTTAAAATAAATTACTATATCAAAAGCCAGAAAGAAGTATTATAGAAATAGCATTTTATCTTTCTCATGTATTTTATTTAGTTAGTCCTAATACAAGCACTGCACATTGCCACCTTAACTCATCCTATTATGGTTTTGTTTAAATAATAGCTTTTATGTAACAAGAAAGTAAGTGCAAAATATATTATTTTGAATAAATACCTATATTTTATATCATTTTAAGGTCTTGCCCATGTGTATTCATGGGTATTCCTATTATGATTATTGTTTTCTTTTTTGGTCCGTCATGTCTGTGTCCTGGGTTTGCTCTCTACAAGGCTAGTCACCCTACAAAGAGTTTAGACACTGGGCATGGTAAGACGAGGGGGTGTCCAGGCATAGAGCCACCTGGCTCAGGAAGGAAGCCAGGGCAGAGGAGGCCAGGCAGGAGTCGAAGCCCGGGGAGGTTGGCTTCTAGAAATAAGCACAGATGTGCAAGAGTGACTGCAGGTTTGTGTGCAGCTGTGACAGCTCTCAGGAGGGCCCCTCAGAGGTTTTTTGGGGGGACTGAATGAGGTACTGTGTATTTGCTCCCTTTCAAGGAAGGGGTTTAGAGATAGGCAATGAATGAGTCCATTTTTCATTGCTATAATGAAATACCTGAGGCAAGGTACTTATGAAGAAAAGAGGTTTATTTAGCTTACAGTTTGAAGGCTGAAAGTGCATCATCATGCTGTCCCATTGCTTTGGCTTCTGGGTGGGACCCTCGGGTGGAATGGTGGGAGTGCATGCAGAAGTAAGAGATCACATCTTGAAATCGGAAGTCAGAGAGAGGCTCAGGGGTCAGGCTTTTAAAGCAACTCACTCTCCTGAGAACTCACTCCAGAAGATCAGTGTTCTCTTCCAAGGACAGACTGCAACGACCCTAGGGCCTCCTGCTAGGTCTGCCTCCTCTCACGTCACCCCGTTGAGGACCAGGTTTCCATTACCTGGGCCCTTGGGAGTGAAATCACATCCAAACCTGAGCAGGCAGAATGGAAGCCGGGTCCTTCCCTATGGGAGGTGTCGATTTTCAGAACACTTTATGGACAGAGCCACACGTGGAAGACAGTTCGGGGTCATCCCAAAGCAGTGCCATCAGAGGAAGCCAGGGTATCTTGGAAGAAGTGAAGGAAATGTCAAGGATGATAAATAGAAGGCAAAAAGTGGTATTTGTTTGTGCAAATGAAGCAGGTTCACCTCCCCCACTCCTGTGGGAAGAAGGGAGGAATCCAAAGCTGCCACCAGGAGAGGCTACGGTGAAACCAGTTTCAAGGAATAAGTAAGTCTTGAAAAATCTAAGGGGAAACTTTGCTGTTCTATTTTTTTTTTGTACTGGGGAGTGAACTCAGAGGCACTTGACCACTGAGCTCTATTTTGTATTTTATTTAGAGACAGTGTCTCACTGAGTTGCTTAGCACCTTGCTGATGCTGAGGTTGGCTTTGAACTCGAGATCTTCCTGACTCAGCCTCCCAGGCTGCTGGGATTACAGGTGTGCACCACCACCGCTGGCTCTGTTGGCTGTTTTTAGTGACCTGTTTGTGTATTGCAGAGAGTATCCATGCAAGGAAGGTGTAAAAATGGAGGAAGAGGAGGAGGAGGAGAGGGGGGAAGAAGAGTTGGAGTAAGAGGACGAGGAGAAAAATTGAAACAGAAACAACAAGGAAGGATGGATATTGTTGCTTAGCAGTTCATGAGGTAGAAATAACACTGGTCACTGACAAATGAGTGTATAAATCATACCTATGCACTCAGCCATGAACAGAGAACCACCTGCTTACAATTACTCACGTAGCCTGCTTGTCTAGCATGGGTTCAATCCCTAGCACTGCAAAAACAGAACAGAACAAAAGAAAACAACCCCCCAAAGTAATAAACAAACAAACAACAACAATAGAAAACCCAAACAATTAACAAGCAAGGAGACAGTGGTGGCGGCTTGGACAGAAACTCAAATAGCTACCAATGGGGATTAAAAACGATGGCGTCTCCACATAGTGGAACTGGGCACAGCCACTAGAAACAAGGATGGAGGCCGAGGCAGGAGGATTGCAGGTTGGAAGCCAGCCTCAGCAATTAAGCAAGGCCCTGTGCAACTTAGCAAGACCCTGTCTCAGATTAAACATGAAAAGGGCTGGGGATGTGGCTCAGTGGTTAAGCACCCCTGAGTTCAACCCCAGAACCAAACAAAAAGAGACAATGATGGAGTCATTTTGGGGAGGGGCACCGGGGATGGAACCCAGGGTTTTGCATGTGCTAAGCATGTGCTTTGTGGGTGACCTACACCACGAGGCCCAGATGGAGCCCATTTTTATGGCAACATTGAGATCTTTCCCCTCAAATGTCCTCTTGGAAATCACCTTGAGAATGAGAGGCATGTATTCTGCATGTAGCTTTGGCAGCCTGGCTCTGTGCAGTTTTATTTAATTCCTGTTCTGTGAAGTTTATAGACAGTTCCTGACTTTTGACGGTCCAACTCACAATTTTCTGATGGTGAGAAAATGTATTCATATAGCATTCTGGTTTTCACTTTTGGTAGCGTATTCAAGAGATGTCATGAGCCATTCAGCATCTCATGTGAAACAGACTTTGTATGAAATGATTCTGCCCAAGGGCTGGCTGACATCTGTGTTCTGAGCACTTTGAAGGCAGGCTAGGTGAAGTAGGTTGGGTGTGTATTAAATATATTTTGGACTTACAATAATTCAAATTTAGGATAAGTAATGTAACCCCATCATGAGTCCAGGAGCACCTGTGTGTGTGTGTGTGTGTGAGAGAGATTACCTCTATACAACGTGTGTGAATGTATTACCAGTATACACTGCACACGTGTGTATATATCTATAAAACTGAGCATGACAATTCATCTGCAGCTTCCCCAGGGGATCATGCACAGAGGCACCACTTTCCACTTTGCCCTACTTTTTATTGAACCCACTTTGTCTTCTATTCTCTCACAACCATTCTCAAACACTGATATCTTTGAGGCTCATTGAAAGAGAAAATGGTTCCTAGGATGACAGAACAGAAACACAGAAGTGTCCCAGGCTAGATCAGAGCAAAGGAAAGACTGAAAACGGGTGACATTTCATACTTGGAGAACAAGATGTGGACAGCAAACAGGAACCCCGGGAACTGGACAGGAGCATCTGAAAAAGGGGCATCAACAGAAGGTGTCAGTGTGAACAGAGTGGGCCGTGGGCCACTGGTGTGCCCGGTGTCTCAGCCATAACTGAGGTTCCTTCTTATGTGTGGAGGGCCTGCAGAGAGTGTGTGTGTGTGTGTGTGTGTGTGTGTGTGTGTGTGTGTGTGTGTGTGTGTATGTGTGTGTGCGTGTGTGTGCAAGGGATCACAATACAGTTGACAAAGCATCACAGGAAATCCCTGGGCTTTTGTATTAAAAATCATTAGTATAATTGTACAGAGAGAAATCCCTACTTCTGCAGATCATTCTTAGCTCCTGCTTTTCCTTCTTCCAGGAGATTTTGGGGAAAGGCGGACATCACGTGCTTTCTTAGCTGTTGACTTTCCTGATGGCCAAAGAGCTGACTCTCACAGTGCCAAGTTCCTCTCGGGGAGCTGCCCTCCTCGCCCCTCCCCCCCCAGCGTGACAGGTACTGCCCATCTGAGACAGGCAAGGCCACCAGCCAAGCTCCTGTTCTTTCCTCTCTCCCCGTCTCTCCCTCTGATCTCTTCTTTCAGGATTTGAGGATTGTCTAAATTACTCCAACAGCAAAACCCGGGCTCCCTGTGGGTTTTTTTCCCTGTGTTTCTTGCCCAGTCTTTGGGGACAGGACCTTCTGAGCCTCACATAATGAAGTTCAGGTCACTATTGAGAAAAATATTGAGCACAGAAAAATAAGCCCCAGGAGGCGACCCCTCAGACCGGAAGGTAGGATTAAGAGCAGCCAAAGAAGGACAGCAGGGAGTTCAACCGGATAGACGTCCGCTTCCTGTCCTTGCAGTTCCCTGCAAGGGCCCTGGCTGGCCAGCGAGGCGGTGAGGGGGTGAGCAGAAAGTCCTGACTGGGGTCAGGGGCCAGGGTTGAAGGCCTGGGGTGGCTCCCAGCAGGACTCTGGGTGCCTAGTGAGCCTCGTCCCCAAGTCACTACCAGAGGGGCCTGCTCCTGCTGCTCTGACCTCAGGAGGCGGCCCTAGGAGGCGGATGATGGGCAGGGACAGGTGGTGGGAATGCATGTGGGTGTGAATGTGGGAGTGTGTGGGAGTGTGTAGGAAGGTGTGAGAGTGTGGAGGTGTGTGAACATGAATGTACGTGTGTACATATACAGGAGAGTGTTTCGGTGTGTAATTGTCCACATGTACAATAGTGTGTGTGAATGTGCATGAGTGTGGGTGAGTGGGTTTGAATGTGTGTGTGTAAATGCACGTGTGTGTGTGAGAGTGGGAAGTGGTGACTGAGGAGAGCTGTCCTTTGTCAGATCTGTATCCTCCCCAGTCCCCCCAACCCCAAGGCTATTTTTTAAAGAGACACAGCCACAGTACTATTCTCATACCTGAAAAACTTAATGATTCCTTAGTACCATCATTGTCTAGTTAGTGTTCAATTTCCTCCTGTTGTTTCAAAAGCAGTACTTTTACAATTTGTTAACTCAAAATCCAAAACAAACTCTTGCACTTGGAAGAGTTCAACACCAGGGGCTGGGGTTGTGGCTCAGTGGTAGAGTGCTTGCCTAGCATGCATGAGGCACTGGGTTCCATCCTCAGTATCACATAAATGTAAAATAAAGATATTGTGTCCACCGAAGAGTTCAACACCAGCAATTGCCATCAGGTTAGATTTTGCTTTCTTTTAGATTTTGCATCCAGACATGTCATTACCATGTTCCTTGGTCCCATGTATTTCCTGTTCATTGGTGGGTAGATCTCCAGGCTTCATCTCACTTGGGTTCCAGTTTTGGACACAATGTATTCTAGGAGGTGTGTTCTAACAAAAGGCACAGAATTTGTCTCATTTTTAGTGATGGTACCAGCTGTTGACCATCAACACCTAGAGGAATAGTTCTCTCCGGGATCCTAATACACATTGAGAATAAAATCCACTGTTCCTTTCCATGCTGGCTGAGCCTGTCGTTTAAATGTGCAACTTCTTTGCTAAGCAAAACCATGTGGTCCCCATATCCTCTCAGGGCAGTGTTCAGAGCATGAAGAACTACCTTCCATCCATTGCACCTGGATCCCCGTGTTCTCTCGGAGCACGGGTAATAATGGCATGGAACCCCCTTTGCTCCTGGCAGAACTACCCTGTTGATTGACAGTTGGATGTTGGGTCTTTGGACGGATTCCTCTTGCAGGGAGCTGGGGATCTTTTCTTCCACATTCTGCTGTATGCAAATGCCAGGCGATGCTGATACCTCCACCACACTCTGTGGTAAAGTCAAGTGAGCCCTCCCTCGATGTTGAGTAATGACCCCAGAACCCACGGACTGAAGTTGGGTTGGCCGAGGACAAAATTGCTAGACAAGTCCCAGTGGGGCCTTATCTTGAATGTGTCCCAAGAAAGGGAAGAAATGAGGACAGGCGGAAACTGTGTGACTGGGATGGCGATGGGGAACAGCTGAGGGGCCAACGAAGGAGAAATGAAATTACCCAGAAAGCTGTCAGCCTATTTTATGGGTGAGAAAATGCAGCGAGTGAAGTCTGCCAGACCCACTGCCCTGAAAACCAAGGGCACTGCCCATGTGTGAGATGACACCGTACCTGCCGTAGCAGGGCCCTTCACCCTGCACCTGAGGAGCTTCCCATATTGCCAGCTGTGTGCCTGTGACAGATTACCTGGGAAATGGGAGGCATCCCCAGGGGCACAGCAGACTCAGGCCAGACAGCGGCTTTTCACGGTGCATCGGTTAGAGACTACCCGCCTGTGCTTTGTGCCTGACTGTGAAGGTCATGGCTGGCTGGATCCAAGACTAAACCACTCAGGAGGATAGAGGAGGTTTTATAAAACATCAGGGGAATGAGGAGATCAGTGGGGGAGCTGCAGCTGAACAACAAGAGTGGAGGAGAATTGCTGGCCCTGTGTGCCCCAATTTCTTTGCTGTACTGTATTGCAACATGGGCTCTCTGCTTCCTTCCAGCAAAACACCCTGCAAGGTGCCCATCATTTGCTATGGCAGAAGGCCTGGGCGAGACACTCCTGGAGAGGGAGCTACAGGCTGCATCTGGATTTACCCCAGGCCCAGTGGGAGAGGAAGAGGCCCCATGCGCCACGGATGGGACACAGGAGTGCGGAGGCCCCAACGGCCGCCCGTTGGGAACAATGACATTTCTGTGCAGATGGTTTTGGTTCCCATCCAAAGGTGGCTTCGTGGGAGGCAGGGGGCTGCCCAGCGGTGCCTCATTAGGGACTTGTAGCACTTTGTACTTTTATGTCTTCCAAATGAGACTCTGAAAACAAAACCATGAATGCCAACAAGATTGAGTGCTTTGCTGACACAACCGACAATGGCTTGAATAGTGAAGATTCCAAACCGTGCCTGTGACCAGCCTGGCTACCACAGGAAGACGCCTGCAGGTTCAGAAAGAGTGGATAATCGTCAACTGTCTGATCAATGGCTAACGAACAGGAGCCCGCGGGTGACCCTCGACGTACGATTTCCCTCTGGACTCTTCCCTTATTTTTTTCCCCCTCTCCCAAACAGGAGATTTGATGTGTCTGATATTTGTACAAAAGAAGAAAATGAGGCGGGAGGGGTGGCATGCAAGTGCTACTCTGACTTCACATCTGTCCCTTCCTGTAGCAGAATTTGTCTCCCGTAATCGTTTTGTTTGTTTCTCACTTTGGTAAGAGGTTGCTGCCCATGTCTGGAAGGGACTTTTCCTATTATAACTGAAAGCAGAAGGTCCCCGGTTCACAGGCTCTACCGTGAGCTGCCTGCCCTCTGCCAGACCTCTGCAAAGAAGCAGCCCTGGCCATTGCTGTGGACCTAACCCCTTCTCAGGCAAGAGACATCGAAGGGGGTCACTGCAGTGGGGGCGGGGAGAAGGGCTCTGTGTCAATCACCTCTTCTTCACCCAGTGGGTGGGGGGGATTCCTGCTGTCGGGCTGAGGGGCTGAACCAACACAGACACCGAGTCTGTGCAGATGAGCTGCATGGTGGTCTATTAGTCATGTAAGCTGTGACCTAGAGGAGGACATGCACGTCACACAGGGCCACATGAGGTTGGACTCAGGGACGGTGAACAACCTGGGGCAGCAGGAGGCAGGCTTTGCCATGTGGCGAGGGCAAGGTGCCCCTGGTTCCAGGGGGAGGCTGAGATGGGTCTGGTAATTCTTCAGGCTGCCAGAGAGCTGAGCCCTGCTACTCAGGGGCAAAGCGGGAGCTGCACCTGGTCTGTTTGAGAAGGCCATTGGCCTGTGGGAGCTTCCCCGTGGGGGGTGGAGAGGCAGGGAGGCTCACTAGTGGGCTCCATGAGTGTCTCCATATTTTGTCAGGTGTCATAGCTGCACAGAATACTTGTGTTTGCCATCATCATGATCAAAATACCCAATAAGAACAACTTAGAAGAGAAAAGGTGTGTTTGGGCTCACAGTTGTACAGGTCAATCCACGGTTGACTGACTCTGTTGTTCTGGCCTGCGCTGAGGCTCAGCATGGCGGCTGAAGGACATGGTGGAGGAAGGCTGTCAGCTCACAGAGCCAGGAAGCAGAGAGAGCAAGAGAGACCCAAGGGCACGCCCCATCTGCCCCCCTGCCTTCAGTTCCCACCTAGAGGTCCATTCAAATTATCAATCCACCAAGTGAATTAATCCAGTAATGAGGTCACAGCTTTTATCATCTAACAATTTCACCTCTGAACATTCCTTCATTGCCCAGTGCATGAGCTTCTCGGGGGACATTAAATATCTAACCCTTTTAGGTGCCTCTGAAAGGAGGTACTTCAAGAAATCACTGTTATGGCATTCGGGAAGCTGGACGCTTTGATGCCCACCTGCCCACAGATTTTGCAGCTGTGGGCCCTCAGCCCTGTCTGGGCTGCTGTCACGGGAGGCCACAGACAGGAACCTGGAGGGACTGCTCAGCTCTGTGCCACCCTGCAGCCCTCAGGCTGTGGGTCATGTGGATTCATATGAGGGACATGGGTGTCAGCAGAGCATCGTGGGCCAGGGCACCACTCAGGTGGTCAAAGCGAGCCATCATCTAACCAATGCCCAACATGACTGTTGGGACATGTGTGTCCCTGAGGGGGTCTGACCCTCAGTGACTGGGGGCCGAGTGGCAGGGAAGATCATCTGTGTTGTGTGGAAACTCCATTCAGACCCTAGTAACCGACTCAGTTGCAACAGTCTAAATTACGGATCTTCACTTTTTCCACACATATCACGAAATCCGGTGGTAGGATGTCCAGGGTGACACTGTGACTCCAGAATGTCAACTGAAATCCACAAGACACGGTAGCACCTCCACAGCCCATATTCCCTCAAGGAAGGAAAGAAGATAAAGGAGAAGGCCACCTGGTAGCCAGCAACCCAGAAACTTCCACAGACATTTCATGGGCCACACAGTGATCCAGCCACTCTTACCTGCCAAGAAACCTGAAAAATCCAGTAATGAGGTTGATGTGCTTTAGATGAACCTACTGCGGACCTCTACAACACGAGTGTGCCATGCCTGAGGAAGTCGGGGGACAGGAGACGCCAGGAGTTGTGACTGTTTTTCTGCAGGGGAGCAGAAGTGCTGCTGAAGAAGCTCAGAGAAACAGGATGCAACCAGCAAGAACAGCAGCCCCTCCACCAGCCTGAGGCAGCCCAGGGTGCAGGATTAAGGAGAGACAGATCCTCAGAGGAACTGGGGAATAGAAATTGGCCTCTGTCCTAGATGGACAGAGGAGACGGTGGCCTTCTCAGAACCTTGAATGCCACCCCCTGCTCGTCCATGGTCTTGAGAGTGACTCATGATGTGAAGCGAGTCCTGGAGAACAAGTAAACGCAGAGTATGGGACAGTCGCCTGCTCCACCCGTGGGTTTCCAGAACAGACATCCCCATGAAGTCCTTGGAAACCGTTGCCTGGAAATACAGAAAGTGGTTGGTTTTCATGCCAACATCAAAGCACACAATTTGAGAGTTGTAATTAGATAACCTCCCCATCTCGCCTGTGGCTGCAGCAGATGAGTTCTTCAGACTGAGCTCAGCCAGTGTGGGTCCAGTGTTGATATGCAAAATTTAATATTGCGTAAAAGATTGTGAGGCCATTTCTGCTAAATGTCAGGACACCGCTTTATAATCAGACAGCTCGTGTCTGTCGTTTGCACGCTACGAAGAACACTAGAGGGTTGGGGTGAGGAGTAATAGAAGCTCTGAATGTATTTTGTGAAGACAATTATCTGGGAGAGTTCTTGAACATGTGGACAGATCAATCATCTCTTTGCTCCTCCACAGTTGAGTGGCTGTGAATCCAGGATTTTGGGAGCACCAAGAGATTCTGATGAGCCTCATCTCTACTCCAGGTGAGCTTCAAACCTAACCAAGACGTGCTGAACATGGGAAAAAGATGGTGAAACAAAGATCCAGGAAAATTAGGTGAGCAAATAATACTAAAAGTACAATAAGGTGAGTCATTTCTCCTTATTCCTGGATCTTCTTAAGAGACAAAAGAAAGAACAACACACCAGAAATTGAATGAAGAACGGGGTCTTATAGTTTAGAGATGACCCACAAGGGTATCATCAACAGTGCTGTGAATGGGCATCCTGCTGGCTGGGCACAGCAGGGAGAAGCCACCTCCACCCAGCATGCCCTCAGTGGGTGGCTCCCAGGGCTCTGTGGCTATATCCCTGGGGACCCACTGTTGATGCTCGTGAGCCCAGGGAGACAGGGCAGATGTAGGAGTGAGAGTGGATGAAGCAGGAAGTGAGGCAGCCTTGAGAAAACCAGCCCATGTGCTCACCCTGGATATTTCAAAATCCCCCCTGTTAAATATTATCTCTATTTTTCAATATTTTGGTGAGTCTTTCTGGTTTAACAAAACCTCCTGTTTTGCCAGGGATGGGAGTAGGAGGCTGCCTGCCTCTGCTCTGGGGTCTTCAGTAACACCCCCAAACTGCCTTGCAGCCTGGACTGACCAGGTTCTCGGGAGATACTTGAGTCTGTTGCGTGGATCATGCTTCCATGCCAGGTAATTCGCATGCTTTGGCTACATGTGTAAACCTCCGCACCTACCTCTGGTTGTGGAGGAGGGTGGGAATGTTCTCTTGAGCCCTCTTTTTACCCTTTGGTGTGACTTCCCTCTAGTGAGGTCAAATATGCCTTAGGAAAGTCCTTCTGCATGCTCTCCTTGGGGTTCAAGGGACATCAACTAGTATCACTTCAGAAACGTGAAAGTCTCCTCCTCAGCAGATGGATGACATTCTGCTGAAGAGGAAGGATGCAATAGTTTTGGAAGCACAGCATTTTTCAACGAGTTTAGTTTTCCTCTCTAAAGTGACAGTCATAGCTCATATCCAACAAGAGTGTGTTCTCAAGGCAAGTGACGGGTTGCCTGGAGGCTGCTTGCAGAGTGAGCTATGTCATCATACGGGTCAATAGTGGAGACTCCACCCAACACTTATTCAACATTGATTTTCAAAATCAAAAAGGAATTTGTATGTCAGGATGTTAGCATAAGTCACTATTAACATTACTTTTCCTGATAACTATAGTCATGTATCACTTAACATACCAGATATATTCTGAGAAATATGTCATTAGGCAATTTTTACATCATGCCGCCATCACAGAGTGAACCTACATGAGCTGGACGGTACAGTCTGTGCTATATTGTCTATATTATCTATTGCCATATATACCTCTGCTATATTGTCTAGGGTATTGCTGTTCAGTCTGCGGACAAAATAATTTGAGATTAAATAAAACACAAGAGAAAATGTTGCAACTGAGAGTTGCCATATACATCGGATGTGTGGGCTGCTTCTGGTAGAAAAGAACCTACTATTTAATAAATAAGCCATTTATTTGTGAGTAGAAGGTATGCATTCCAAAATGGTGATTAAAATATAGTATAGTTAATACATCAACTGGTAATATGGTCATTATTGTCATGAAAAAGTATTAGTGACTGCACATAACTGGATGTTGGGTATGCTACATTTTTTATACTACCGACAGCACTATAAACACACAGAGTGACATGTTGTGCTCTGGTGTCATGGCAGCCATAATGTCATCAGGCAATAGGAAGTTTTCAGCTACATTGTAATCTGGGGCCACTGTGGTATCTGAGGTCTGTTGTTGACCAAAGTGTCCTTAGGTGGCATAGAACTGTATTTAGAATTCTGTGTTTTTGATTCAAGCTCTCTTTGTAGGATGCAGACCCACCCCCTTTTGATCCATGGAGAAACCTATGACTCCCAGAGAGAGAAAGGTGGATCACTGCTCCGAACTAAAGCTGGCTAGGAGGGAACCTCACCTTCTTCACAGTGCACCAAAGAAGGGCTGGGAAATGTTTCCTGTATTTTCTGAATTGCTGTTTATACCTTTTGTCTTCATTTTTCCCTCTTTTATGAACACCTGGGCTTTACTTCCACCTTGTCGTGGCCAGGGTCATCTATCACCTGCATTCTGCCAAATCCAGTGTCTGATTCTTGGCTTGGCTATTATTGGACTTGACCAATCATATCGTTTGATAGAGTCGATTACTCCTTGGACAAGACGATGTCTTCTCTTTTTCCTAGTACACAGCTCTCCTTTGACTCTTCTCTCCCAGGCTACTCCTGCATGTTCTCCCGACCCCTAAAAGCTGGAATGCTCTAAAGCTTAGCCTCAGACCCCTCTTTCATTCTTCCATCTACCTTCACTGCCTAGCTGCTCCCTTCTAGTCTTATGGCATTTAACTCCAACTACGTGCTGATGACTCTAAAATCTATCTTCAACCCATCTGCACTGCAACAGGCACCTCAAACAGCTCATTTGGACACCGCCCATCTGCCAACTAAATCATCCTGAAATGTCTCCATCCCAAAGAGTAGCTGCTCCATCAAACAGTCTTTTCTTGCCCTTACATCCCACCTCCAATGGATTAACTAAACCTTTAAATCCACCTTGAAACTGTGTGTCACTGTCTCTATCATGAACATCCTGGCCCGAGGCACCCTCCTCTCCCTGGGGTTGTTTCTGTAGCTCTTGATTGGTGTTCTAGCGTCTGTCTTTGCCCTCCTCTGCTTCATCCTCATTACAGCCCAAGTCATGCTACATGAATCTGCTCCCTGAGGCTTTCTCATGTGGATGCATTTCACTTGGAGTAAAACCCTGCTGTCGTTTGGATCTTGAATGTTCCTCAAAGGCCCATGTGTTGAAGACTTGGTCCTCAGACTGTGGCACTAACGGGAGGGAGTGGAATGTTTAGAAGGTGGAACCTAGTGGAAGGAAGTTAGCCTGGACCCTTCTGGTCTCTCTCTTTGCCATCACCACCTTTTCCCCGAGTGGTCACAGACCCAGAGCAACATGGATGGCCAAGTCAACATGGACTGAAACCTCTTCTTTTTAAACTAAATTGATTCTCCTTCTCTCTTCCTCTCTTTCCCTCTCCCTCTCTCTTTTTATTTTTGGTCACAGTAATAGAAAACTGAAAACCTACAGCCAAAGCCTGTAAAGTGCTTCCAAGTCCCTCACATTCACACATTATCCATTCATCTTATGTCCAACACCTCTAGCCCTGGCTCAGTCTACCCAGATCATGGGCATTCTTCTGTTTTCTTGGACATTGATCTTCGGACCCACATCCAGACCTTTGCCCTTGCTGACCCCTCTCCCAGGAAGGAACACACTGGATTTTCTTACATTTTGTCGTTTGGATCTTGAATTTCTCCAAAAACAGCACTGCGTTAGCAGGTCGTTCCCTGAATACTTCCTATGGGTCCATCACTTTATCCCATTTAGCTTTTCCATTCGTATGTCACCAGCCAACATACTATATATTAACTTGTGACTTTTGTGCATTAACTTTATGAGTATATTATAATTTTAATGTTGGGTTCATTGTGCACATTATGTATATGCACATAATATAGTTTGATTTCATTACTCAGTACCTCCTCTGATTTTCTGAGTCTGACCCATTTCACTCAGCATGTTATTCTCAGTTCTAAACGTTTTGCTTGCAACTCTTTTGAATGGTCAGTTTCTCTCACAGGCTCTCCACAAAGACAGAAACTTTTCTTCTCTCACTGGTCTGTCTCTATTTCCCAGGACACTATTTCACCCAGATGATACTCAAAAATATTTGTTGAATGAATAGACAAATGCAAGACTAGGCTAATATTCTTTGGGTAGTATGTCTATTTGCATGTGGCCCTATATTATAAACTTTAAAAATATAAAATAGCCTTCAGAAGGAGTCTACTGCCCATATGTGCCGCCGCCCATATGGTCCTACACATTGAATGGACCAAAGGGGAGAGAAGAAATTTAATCTCCTGCACATATCCCAGCAATGATATACTCACTGAAAATCATCCACATTGGGACAGATCATGTGCTCCCTCAAGAACTTGAAATGACCTGTACACCACATTTAACAGGCTACTTACTGGTGGATAACTGGTCTACCAGAAGAGTGTTCTCTAATAAGCAAATCAGATTTCCAATGTTATGTTAATGAGAAGTGATTTTTTTAACCCAAGATCTTGAAAGTGTAAGTTAGAAAATCCAATAGTTTATTCACCCATGACTCATTTCAATCGAAATTTTCCTATAAAAAAATTGAAAAGTGTTGGAGAATTAAATTGTTCATCCATGAGGTAAGAGTACTTTTTTCATTTACAGAAAAAAACTGCTAAGCTTTTTTTTTTAAATGATGGAGTTGTGTGTAAAAGATAATGGATTAAGGGTGACAAATCTTGGACAATAAAGCATCAAACATCAAAATAAATCGTGGTAGGAACAGACTACAACTCACTGGGTAAAATAGGCATCCACAGGTCCACAAGGAAATAAACAGATGAATAAGTAGAGGGAAAAGGGAGACTCTTCTTGAACTAGATGGTTGACTAATACACATAAAAGGAGTTCTGGTATCAGGAAATTGCCATACGGATGTTGATTCAGGCAGGAGTCTTTACTAGATTCTGGGGCTCATGGATGGGTGGCAGTCAGTGAGAAAAGAAAAATAGTTGTAGTTTCAGAGCATCTTCCTCAATGACTAGTCAATTTTGCAGGACAGAGTGGTGAGGTGGAGAGGCCTGGCTGACTCTAAGATGATAGGATGACCCTCTGCAGGGTTGGGAAGGGTCGGCCATGTTTTTGCATTGAACACCAGTGTCATTCCCCCCAAGGAGGCATGCCTGAGCTTGTCATGTGGAAACCTCATGTATCAGTCTCTCAAAACTGTCAAAGACAGGAGAAATTAAGGAAAGGATGAGGAACCTTCCAGAATGGAGGAGACTGAAACCCACAACAGCTGGATGATTGTGGATGGACTCACGGAGCAGAAAGGAAAGAGAGGTGGTGGAAAGAGAGGTGGTGCTAGGAGAACTGGCCAAGTCAGAGAGGTGTCTATGGTTGGTGGGACGTTGCCTGGTGCTGCTGACTTCTATAGTGTTTATGTAGGAGCCCTCCTTTATTTTTTTTGGAGATGGGGAAAATCCCCTGTAAAATTTAAAGGTATCTGTGACTTGTTCACAAAAGTTTCTGAAAAGACTAGTGATTTACATTCATAAATGTATGGAGAAGAGGTATGGTGGAGAAGATATGGTAAAATTTAAAGCATTGTAGGTAATATAGGGATTTTTAAATACTATTCTGACACCTTTTCTGGGAGCTTGATATTTTTTAAAATAGTTGATTAAGAATAAAGTATAGAAATTATAGAATAGATATGATCCTGATAGTAAGAGTTAATGAGCTTTCTATCAGTATAGAAAATGTAATTAGCTGTGAGTATAATCCATTCTCCTGGGTTAATTACAGTGAAAATATCCAATAAATGGAAATGAGGGTTTGAATTGGGGCCACTTTTGAATTGAATCACTTTTGAATTAGGGCCGTGATGGTATGATATAGAACTCTGTTGCTCACAGTGTGGTATTGCTTACAGATCAAGAATTTCCCAGTGAGGTGCTGGGGCTGTAGCTCAGTGGTAGAGTGCTCACCTAGCACGTATGAGGCCCTGAGTTTGGTACTCAGCACCACATAAAGATAAATAAATAAAATAAAGGTATTGTGTCTATCTACACTACAAAAAAAATTTTAAAAAATCCCCAACGATAGTTGAAGATCCCAACTTGTTCTTTTATTCCTTTCAAATTTTAAAAGTAATATTATTTCATTTTAAAGGGTCCTAACAGAAAATTTCAAAAATACCAAAAAGGTTGAGAAAAAATAGTACACAAGGAAAATCCACCTGTAGCTATTGCTAACATTTTGGTCCAATGTCTTTCACTTTTTTTTTTTTTAAGCAAGCATTTTTTGTTTATTTGTCTGTTTATGTTTTAAAAGACAAGTCTAATGGTATTTAGGTAGACTTTGCTCCTCCGTGCCCTTCTCCAATCATCTCAAGCATTCTTTCCATGTTGTTACATGGTCTTTCTCAATGACGATTAAGTGCCAGCCATGAGTTACGTAACCTTGTCCTGTGGATGGCATAGCAGGAAGTAGACAGGGCTGTGTAGCAGATGGAAAAGAAACTAAATCTTAAACCTGGAAACATGAAAATTTATGTTTGAATTGGTAATATTTGGTGACATGATTGTGATTATTGGGAGGTATATCATGTGCATAATGAAACTGATAGTTGAGGAGAGGGGTGAATTAGGAAGAATCAACATGTGTATGGCTACATTTGGAAAAGTCTTCCAAGAAATCAGATAAGCCCAGGAGAAAATCACACCATTTATAAGGAGAAATAGAAGGGAAATGAGATAGTCCAAAATATTGGCAGGCAGATTGGAAAAGTCAATGGCTTCCAGGTCACCAGCAATAAGAGACGGGATTTGAAAAGAATTTATTCAACGACAGCCCAGTAAGACTCCAGGGAGTAAAGAGAAAGATGACAGTGAGGTTATGTCCTCCTCACATAGGGAAGTAGTAATAAAGTGGGTTTGAGTCTCTACTCTGGGAAACCACCTCCACACACCATCTATGAGTGCAGTTACTGAAACTCAGACCTGAAGGAATGGTAAAGGTGAGAAATCTATTAAGTGTTTGGGAATATCATGTTCCAAGTTACCATGAACAGGAAAACCAGAGTAACAAATGTATGCACTAGGATCTGAAGACAGCTTGGACCTTTGTGGTAGCTTGGATTTTCCAAAGTGCCCACTCCACCATCTCTCATGCTTCCCCCCCCCTTTAGTGCTGGGGATTGAACCCAGAGCTTCACACATGCTAGGCAAGCACTTACCACTGAGCCACACAGAGAGGGCATCCAACCTGACCGGCCATGCCCAAGATTCAAGGATGTGAGTCCACAGGTCAGGCGCACATAGGTGAGGACCACTTGGTGACTACACCTTGGAGAGATCCCCTGAAGTCTTTCTCATTACTCCATGCAGTAGCTTCAGGAAGCAAATTACTCTCTTCATTTGAAAAGGAGTCAAAAGACCTGAGAGGACAAGACATTGGTGGCAGGGAGGCCACCAGTTAGAAATTCTGCCTGGTGCTGAGGCTCAGGCCACCTCACCACTTCCCACGGATTCTGCCCTTGCTGGTTCCCTGGGGCCTGCGTCAGGGGCCTGTGCTGTTGGAGAAGCAGCTGGGCACTTGTCCCTCAGGCAGACACCACCCTGCCCTCCACGATCGGCTTCAGTAAACAGCCCCAGGAGGCTGCTCTCTTGTCTCGCCAGCCCAGGACGTGTTGTTTATGGTCTGAATTCTGGTGCTTTGACATCTAGACCTTGCTGTCCTTGGGGAACTGCCTCTCTCAGAGACGGCCAGTTCCTAGAGATAGCGAACACATCACCCAAATAGAAAATTCAAATACAAACCCACCACCCCAGAGCCCACACATCCCACCATCTCCCTATTGGACACTCGGGTCACTTTCCAGCTGCCCTTGTCTCTCCTGGGCCAGGCACCAGACATCCAGGAAGGGCCCCTGTCCCCCGGATCCTGGTGAAATCAGGATCCCTCTAGCCAGTCCCAGACCTGCTGCTCCTCCCTGAAGACCTCGATCCGGGCTGAGGCACGAGTTTGTCTGGAGTCCTTCTGTTCCTGGCCTCCCTGATGCTCCCCTGTGTGGCCCTGAGTGGGGCCAGGAGCAAAGCTGACTTTAGAGTGACACTCCTCTGTCACCCTGTCAGTCGCACTACACCTCTGATTTTCTGGGTGTGGGGACGGCAGTTCTTATTCCGATTCCAAGTTTCAGGGGCTCCACGGGATCCATCTTGCGGTTTGCAAATGCCAGTTCATGATTTTTAAGCTTCAAATTTCTCCACAGAGCAGGAAGCTGCTGTTGTTTTGGTTGTTCTTTCCACGTCTCCACAACCCAAGAGATAAACATTGGCCTTGGGTTTGGATAAGGAGTTATTTATTATTCTTGGAAAATCAGGGAGAGGGGAGGCAATTCTTGCATCAGCGTGCCTGCCCCTGGAGAGCGCTGACCCTCTGAGGAGGTCTCTGCTAAATGGCCTTGCCTTCTAGATCTTTCCATCACCTTACCCGCTTCAGGAATGGAAGCAAGCTGTGTGGAGTCCACGGAGCTTGTCAGCTTGTGCTGTCTTCGGGGACACTAACTCTGAGCCCCATGGGGGTCAAGACAAACGGTCACACAATCCTCCTGGCACAGGGCTTTTGGGTGACTTGCTGCAATTCAGAAAGACAAGATTTAAGTGGATCAAGTTGAAATATGAGCCTGTCCGTCTTGTCTTCTCCATCATTGTACATTATTAAAGTCAACAACCATGAACTTGGATGAACTGCCAGCAACGGGGCCCAAACCAAGTTTGCCTTCATCGATCACACTTATTTTTCTTTGTGAGCCCAGCCAGCCCATTTGGGGTTTTTATTATCCGGTCTCCCAACAACAACACCAGCCAGGCGCGGCCGACTGGCTCAGCGCATTAGCAGAGCCGATGACTTAAGAGCGACATCAAAAGACATGAAACAAATGAAGACAAACAGGCCCTAATTTCTTGGCTTGCTTCTGGGTTGTGGATGAGAAGGGCAGGATGGATTTTATGGGTCTCCAAGAATCATCTTGGGTCATTTTAATTAATTGAATCATCCTCGTGAAAAGCAGAAGCATGAAATGGGGCTTTTCCACTCCTGGTTTCGCTCCGAGTTCTGTAGGACGGCCACCTGCCAGTTCTCTGGGGACAGTGGGTCCCCCACAACCTCTGCACAACCCCTCTGCCAAAATCAGAGAACTGGCGGTGCTCTGTGAAACCACAACTGGAAAACCTGAGCACAGACCGCGGCCCGAACTTTCTGCTCTCCAGGAAATCAAAGCTCATGGCAGAAGTGTCGGGGGAGAGCATGTTTACAGGCGACACCTCTCTAAGACAGGCTAAGTACCCTCCCCGGGTGGCAGGATTCCTGATGGCCTCCTGTTCCGGAAATGACCAGATGCCTACCCAGCATCCTTTTGGTCCTCCTCTTTAACAGAAGTCTGCTTTTACCCTGTGTGCTAGTATTTCAAAATAAACAGGAAACTTTCTGTCCTCCGTCATAGTCAGGGATGGTCCGGTGACCCAGTTCTAGCTAAAGAGATGGAGGTGGATCCGAGCAGGAAGGCTTCCAGGAACCGTCTTTAAAAGGAGTCAATTCGACTGATGGCCCATCCTCTTCCCCTTCCTTCTTTTTAGTTTTTCCTTTTTGACTCTGGAGTGCAGATGTGATGGTTGGAGGTCGAGCAGTCACTTGAGAGGAAGAGGAAGCATAGAGGCCAGAGGCCCTGCCTAAAGATGAGGGGAGGCTTGAGGGTGGAGTCATGCATGAGGAGTAGAGGTCATGTCTAGGGAAGGGAGAGCCTTCAGGGCGGAGGCCATTCTTCAGGAGGAACTCTAGGGTGGAGGCCACATCTAAGCATGACAGAGCATGGTGGGTCATCGCCGGAGACTTTCAGCGGTCATGAGGTCCCTGCAGCACACTCAGATGCCTTCCTAAGAAGCTCATGTTGTGGGGGTAAAACAAAGGCCCTGGCTTACTCTAAACCCCCACTTAGCATCATCCCTGCCCACCCACCCATGCACGTCTGTACCACCACCCTGGGATCCTGGCTCCTGGACAGACTGTGCAACCAATGTTTGTTCTTTTCTTTCTTTTATTTTATAAGGTGACACAGTTTCTTGGCTGGTGGCCTACTCTGAAGTTACTAAGAAATGTTGTCAGTGGAGAATCACTTCTGGCTGTGTCCCCAACGAGATAAGCTTGGCTTCTTCCATTGCCTCCCCTCTGATCCACTCTCCCACAAGGACGTGGGTCCCTTGCCCCGTGTCTCCCTGATAACCCCTTGCGCATCTGTCAAGATGCTCTTCCGAACACTCCCTTGACCTGCGGGGGAGGATCTGGGCTCCTTATCTGGGCTTTCAGAGTGCCTTCTTATCTCCACTAAAGCATGACACTGGGGAGATCAGCCGCTATTTAACGTGTCACTCGTGTGAACTTGGAAAGGCCAGGTAGGGGCGTTCATCTAGCCAGCCTCTGCCCAGTTCCTGTCTAACAAATGTTTGTTAGAGGAATGAAAAATGGAGTGGGAGTAGAGTACACTTCAAATTTACCCAGTTGCATCTGTTGAAACATTGTGGGATGTTTGCTCAGATGTCCTGCAAATGCCTGGATTCTGCTCTGGCCCAATGACCCCTCCCATAAGGGAACGGAGAAAAACAGAAACGACAACTCGGGCTGAATGTAGGCAGGACTTCCATTTAGATCAGCAGGGCAATTGTCCCATCAATCCACAGAATTATGCAGAATAACTCTGTGATGTTTTCAGTCACTAAGTTTTGGAGGAATTTGTTATGCAGTGATAGATAACTGATGTGTGATTCTTTCTCCCTAATTTCATATTCCCCAATTAATATGGTGACCTGAGCAGGGTTTTTGCCTTTTTTCCCCTTCTTCCCTCAGTTCCTCCCATCCTCCCTCTCTCCTTTCACTTTGTATCAGGAAAGCTGCTCCCATTACCTCGTGGTCACCACACCTCAGGCCCAGGGCCAAGTTCTAGTGCTTTGGTGCAGACTGGCAGGGAAGACTCCCCCCTGCAGGTCTGTGATTGGCACTCACAGCACCCGCGACGGGATTGGCTGAGGAGCTACACTTATGTCAGGAACCGTCAACCCAGGATGTTAACTATGGAAGCTTTGGCTGCTCCTTTCATGGAGAATTACCCCAAACTCTCCATTTCATATTTTAAATTTTCTTCTTTGTTCCCATTGTCGCACTATCTAAATTGGCAGTGTTCACAGAAATATCTCCAAACCTTCCTCTTGTTCTGTGGTTCAGGACAGGCTCTCTGTGGCTAAGGAGATCCTTGAAATTGCACTTTATGTTGTGGTTGTGCAATAGGAAATGGTTCCGTTCTTCTCCCTGTTTCTTTAGAAGGTCTTAGATGGAGGGGTTCCTCCCCCGCCCCTGGATGGCAGCCACAGGCTCATACTTCTCTGGCTATTCTTTTGAACTCTCGACGGCAGTGTTTTGGTTCTTCTCCAGCCACCCAAAGTCTTAGAACATAGTCTCCGTTTACATTTTGTGCGTCCTAAACGAAGGACACAAATGAGAGACTTGGCTTCTCTCCCTCCGAGGCCCAGCGTGGGTGGCTGGCCGTGGGGGTGAGTTCTGTTCTCCAGGACCTCTTTTCCCACTCACTGCTGAGCCCCAGGGGAAGCCTGGAGCAGGGACAGCTGGCCAGAGAAGCGCTTCCAGCTGGCCTCCACTCCAGCTTCTGGTTGGACAGAGCTCAGCTGGCCTCAGTGCTACTGCCTCCAGCATCAGGCCCACCTCTGTCCAGGGCTCTGGCATCCTGGGCTGTGGCAGGTGCTGGCAGGTCCACCCGAGCCTCCGATTCCCTAACTGCCCTCTGGCCGGCAGCTGGTTCAAGTTCCTGCTCTTACAAGGCAGTGGGCGGGGTCAGCTGACTGGTAGCTCTTAGGAAGCCTCCTAGACTTGAGTTGGAAGGGGGAACACCCTCCACCCTGCCGAGGGACTGGACACACAACCCAAATGATCCCCTTTCAAATGACCTTCCAGATGGGTTGCACTCCCACCGTCCTGGAAGGTAAGGTGGCTTTCCGATGAGTTTCTGGGTGAATTTCCTGTACGATCCAGCACCGTATTTGAAATGCAGTCATTAATCATCTGGCTTTTCAGGGATCGGCCATTTCATTTTAACATCTCTGGGAAGGAATTGTTTTCTACTGAAAGATGAAGCCGTGGGATTTATAATTCTTTTTAATAAGCATGAAAACGAGAGTATGGAAACCCTAGGGAACAATTATGTGAGGGTTCCCCACACTGAGCCCAGGGCATCCATTTCTCACCCTGTCCAAGGAGAGAGCCTCCAGGTCCCCAAAGTGACTTAGTTGTCCTATATCAACAATCCTGCTTGAGGGCACTTTCTGGTGACCCATGGAACCTATCCTTTTAAAGCGTGGGTCAGCTTTTAGATGTAGATGAAAAATCTAGAAAACCAGCCACAATAAAAATCAGTCTGCAGATAGATGGCCCGAGACCCTCTTCGAGTGTGACACATCTTGCCAGCTGACAGGAAGTCTAAGTCACACTCCTTGCCCCTGCGGTTTATGTTCCCTGCAAATGTGGTTTTAATCCTCCAGAGCCATGAATTCTGCAAACTCACATGTCTCAGGCCTGTCCCTAATAATAGACTGCCTCCCCGCCCCCACACTTGCAGCCCAATGTGGCAGGTCCCCAGGAAAGCTCCGCAGGATGCAATGTGCCCCTCAGGCCTGGTCCCCGAAGCAGCTGCAACTGATTATGGCTCGGCTGCAGGCCCTGTTTTATTTATGACCCTGGTCCTCCGCCTCCTCAAAATCCATCAGGGCACACTCATGGAAGTAAAATTAGAGGCCCCGACAGGGCTGGAGCTTGGGAATCGCACTTTACCCTCCTTCTTTTCAGGGCAGCCCTGTCCAGGGAAGCCAATCGAGGGGCCAGGCCCAGGAGAAGGCCTGCCCTGGCCCCCGTGTGCATCTCCACTGCCCACTAATACTGAGGAAGAGTGTTCTCTTAGACTCACAGTCCTGGTTCCCCCCTCCCCGTGAAATGGGTCTTCCAATTTGCCCTCCTTCCTGCCCTGATGAGATCCCGGTTCTTGGTCGGTATTCAGTTCCTGCCCTCATCTTCCAACCATGATGATTGCTGCTTGGTGGTGTTTGCTGGCAAGAGCAAGTCCTTCCAAGTCACAGGCTACCCATGTTAGTCGCTGCTCACATTTCTGCCTTTTTTCCTAACAGAGGAGAGTCCTCCTCACCCATCATGCCCTCGGTCCTTCTGGCCTGCTGTTTTGAGGGTGTCCCTTAGCAGAAGGGACCAGAGCTGGTTCCTGCTTTCCTCTGATGGCTTCTTGGAAGAACTGTCACTTTGACTTCCCAACATGACATTTGCATGAGATAAGGCCTCATTCTTTTCCCTCTCTGGAGCTCAATATTTATTTTCAAGAGCTTTTGGCTCCCAGTGAAAACAAAGAGAGTCGCTTGGCCAAGGACTGTATGGAAAAGATGTTATTAGCTGAAGCATTCTCTTCCCTGTGGAGGCTGAGAGACTACTTTCTAACCAGGCTGCCTCTCCCACACTAGTGGCCTTCATTCACGTTTTAGGGGCCTCTGCCGGATGCTCACACATGCCTTCAAATGCGCTCACATGCATTCAAGGAGGGAGAGCCAGGACGATTGGTAGCAAATTTGAGAAAGAATTGGAGGAAAATTGAGAAATGAGAAGCATTCGGATGCCAGAAGAGCAAAATGAAGGAATGATGTATTGAGAGGATCCGCCCCCAAAGCCTGACTTTGTGCATAAGGACCCTCACCCCAGCAGGAGGCATTACGTCATTCATGCACTGCATGCTTTTTGATGGATGAGTATAAAATTGGTTGTTCTAACAAGGATTTAACAAGCATTTCCTGCAGGTCTTTCAAGGGAGAGAGGACTTTGTAGGGTTCCTGGCCCAGCCTCTTGAGAAGGAGCATTTTGCATCTCCCTGCTCCACATTCAGGATAATCCCAGGGCCTTGTGCCATGTCATTTCTCAGGTGATGCCTCTTATAAAGGGCACTCACATAAGAGCTCCTGGGTGCCTTCTGGGGCCAGCTCATCTCAATCTCCTGTGCCATTCATACCTGTCATGGCTGGAGACAATGAGGCAGGGTCTCTCTCTCTTCCTTTCCTCCCCTCCTACCAATTCTGAGAGTGTTGCTCTCAATATACAGCCATGGACAGGAGGGGTAGGAACAGTGAGGTGGGAGCCCAGCTTCTCCCCAAGGATGGCGTGGGTCTGGACGCCGTTGCCTTCCCAGAGTCTGACAAAGTGCTCCACGGACCTCTGCTCCCGTTCTTTTTGCCTCTGTCTCCTGGGCTGAGATCTGCACATCCTGACAGATGTTCAGCCTCGCTGTTGGGTCCCTGGGGGCAGTTTCTGGGTTGGGTCCCTCTTGACAGAGGATGGCCTGACTCAGGAATTTCCCTCAGTGTCAGTCTCTGAATCAGGGGCCATGGTCACTGGGATGGAACAGTCAGACAACCACTAAGTCTGAAGAGGGAACTACGGAAGGAATCCAGCTCCAGAGCCCTCAAGTTGTGCTCTTTCTGGAGCTGAGAGGTGGCCCTGGTGTGTGAATTTAAGTGTGAATGAAGTCTGAAAAGCAAGGGACTAGATGACGTCTCTGTGTTTTGGTCCTGCCTTTTGAGTCCATGTTGGTTCCAGGAAAAACATCTGTGCTCCACCAACTCACCATCCGAGTGGGCAATTTGCATGGGACAAACCCCTTGACCCAGATGTGCTAGGTGTGCCAGGGCCCAAGGGGTATCAGCACCCTGAAGCTGGAGATGCACTTTATTTCCCTTTGAAATACAAATTTTGTTCTCATCTCACACCCAAAATGTTTCTTAAAGAAAAATTACTTTTATAGTGAATATAGCTAGAAAAACAAACTAAAACTGTCCATAACTCCTTGTTCAGGAATAACCACTTTAAATACTTTAATGTAGTTCTTCCCATATGTTCTTGGTTTTACATATAAAGACATATATGAGTACAGATGCAAATTCTTTCTAAACTACCAGGATCACACGATCTCAATGCCTGTCTATCAGATAACCTGGTATCAACGTCTTTCTGTGTCATTGAGTGAATCCTTACAATACCTTCTTCAATGGCATTTGGAGAAAATATTATGAATGCACCAAGACTTTTCAATTAAATTCTTGTTTTTGAATTTCAATTATTCTTCCCTTATTCCTCTATTCTACTATTGATAGATATTGGCCTGGTTTTTATTAACATAAAATATCTTTGCAAGATTAAGAAGCGGAAGCTGATGGCTCATTGTTCTTTTTTGGTACCAGCAATTGAACCCAAGAGTGCTTAACCACTGAGCCACAGGGCCTCACTAAGTTGCTGAGGTTGGTTTTGAACTTGTGATCCTCCTGCCTCAGCCTCCCTAGTTGCTGGGATTACAGGAGTGAGCCACCATGCCTGGCTGGATCATTGCTTTAATTTGCGCTTTTGTATGTGAATCACCCTTGTCTTGTAGTGTCTGAGTATTAGGCTTTCAGTTTTAGGGCATAAATGCTTCATCATAGAGTGTAAAAAATATGTTCTTTTTTGTCATTTGCCTCTCTAGTCTGTAGGGGAGTTCAGTCTACACACCATTTCTACTCAATTGTGTTTTGGGTGGGAAGAGAGGTTGGATCCATTATTCCTTAACCTCCTGGTCTGTGCCTTTGAAGCCCTGTTTAGATGACCATTTTCATATTGAGATGAATCTCCAGGCTCACCACTAGTTTCTTTCATTACTTTTACTTTTTTAAAATAATTAAAGTCATTCATCTATTTGCAATTCATTAATTTGCATGGCATCTGGTCTTTACCATTTTTTTTTCAATTGGTTAGCAAACTTTCTTTCTCACTTCTTGTTTTATAAATAAAATTTATAATTGCACTGCTTCCTTTCTTGTGTTTTATGTTCTTATTTATTTCCCAAGATCTGTTTCTGGAATTTCCGTTCTGTTTTATTTGTCTGTCTATCCATTCCTGAGCCATTATCAGAGTTTTAAATGATCATAGTTTTCAAATAAATATGATTCCATTTCTTGTATATTAGGTGATTCCTTCTATTTTGATTACACACACACACACACACACACACACACTCACACACGTGAAGGGCATTGATCCTGTATTGTTGTCACAGTGTCAATCACAGGAACAAATGGCAGGTCCTCCCTGCTCTTTCGGGTGTGTGCTTCCCTTCCTTCACTTACAGAATTGGAAGAAAAGAAGAGCAAACTGTGCATCACCAAGTGCAGCCCTGGCTGGTGAGCCAGCTCAGAGGGCAATCACAGCTCGGTAGAAGGCAGACGGTGCACCCACAGCTATTTGACAGCAGGACCTTGAGCTCATTGGGTCAGGAGCCAAATTCAACAGGGCAGACTCCAGACGCTCAGCAAGGTGCAGGGAGACTGCAAGCCCCAGTGTGGAGGTGGGAGGTACCCACTTCACTCCTTCCCACAGGTACCTGTTCCTCCAGGGCAGGTGGGCACCTTCTCCTTCTTCTTGCTACAATAGTGATATCCATTTTATGACCATTTCCTGGAGGGACAAAATCAAGCTAGCAAAGACAACACAATTCTTTCTTATCTGAGAAAAATCAGCACCAGGAGAAGAGAGGGAAAAAAAAGTAAGTAGAAGGGTCTGTTTTATGGGCTGGTGTTATGGTTTGGATAACCTTCTGTTGATGTAAGAACAGTCAGAGGGGAGGTGATTGGAGTGTGAGAGTCCATCCTACTAACTGAAGGCAGATGGGGTGTGGTGGAGGAGGTGGGTCTCTGGGGGCATGTCCATTCATCTTCCCTGAGTCCCCCCTTCCCCACTCCCTCTTCCCTCTGTTTCTCTCTTCTGCCGGGCCTTTCCCCTCACAGTGTGCGGCCTTACCCCGGGCCCAGAGCCACGGAGTCAGCTGCCTATGGACTGAGATCTTGAACTCCAAATAAACTTTCCCTCCTCTAAGTTGTTTTGGCCCCAGAGACGCAAAAGTTGGATAAAACATCTAGCAAGAGCCACACGGGCACACAGAGCTCTGCACACAGAAGGGCCCACTGTCCGTTCAATGCTCCGCCATCACCGTCTTTCAATGCTCAATAATTTTGAGAAGGGGCCTCCTCTTTTGTTTTGCATGAAGTCAAAAAATTATTATTGAATTATCATCTGACTCTAATAAGCAGCATAGGAAAAAAAAAAAAAAACGGAATCAATCCTTCTCGGGTACCAGGGGGTGGTTGTAGTGTTATAATTGTCCCGTTTTACTAATTCTTTAATTCTTGTCAACTGGCTGAAGCCTTCCCTTCATGTGTCAAATGATGGAGTCTACACTTTAGCAACCTAACCCTGGGTACTTTTATTTGGTGAAATAGCCTTCCGTTCCTGGTATTAACGAGATTCTAAGACCTGCCTTAGAACTGACCTACTCAGTTGTACAATAGTTTCACTTTCCATACTTGGAGTTACCAATGGAATTCTGAAAAATTCCAGACAGAAATAATGTATACATTTTGAACTACACGCCATTCTTAGTGTGATGAAATCCCACAATGTTCTGCTTCATCCCACCTAGCAGATGAATAGTCCCTTTGTCCAGGGTATCCATGATGTGTATGTTTCCCTTCCATTAGTAATCTAATAGCCATCTCTATTGTCATGTTTTTTTAAAAAAATAAATGACAGTGGAATGCATTACAATTCTTCTTACACATATATAGCACAACTTTTCATATCTCTGGTTGAATATAAAGTCATGTTTAACAGAGTGCTTGTGTTCAAGCAAACTTTTTAAAGATTTAGTAATAGCCCAAAAGCCCAAGGGTAATGATGCTGGTAACTGAACATGACAAAGAGAAGCCATAAAATGCTTCCTTTAAATAAAAGATGAAACTACAGTAAGATATTTGGACAGAGGAGGAGGAGGAGGAGGAGGAGGAGGAAGAGGAGGAGAGAGAGAGAGAGAGAGAGAGAGAGAGAGAGAGAGAGAGAGAGAGAGAGAGAACATTCATATAATTTTTATTAAAGTATACAGTTGACCATCCACATTTGCAGGTTCCATATTATTTAATCCATGCAATCATAGATGGAAAAAATATTTTTAAAAGTTGCACCTACATTGAACGTAGGCAGACTTTTTTCTTGTCATTAATCCCTAAACCATACAATATGACAATAATCTGCATAGCAACTGTATTGTTTTGGGTGTTATAAGAAATCTAGAAATGATTGAAAGTATGTGGGAGAATGTGCATAGGTTATATGAAAACATGACACCACTTTATCCAAGAGACCGGGACGTCCCTGGATTGTGGAACTCCATAGGGAGTTCTGGTATCAATCCTTTTTCAATACCAAGCAATGATCATATCGTTATGACTTTTCTATTTTATTATTGGTTATAACTCTTAATCTTTCTGTGCCTAATATATAAACTAAACTTTATCATAGATGTGTGTGCATAGGAAACACATGTAGGGTTCAGTGCTATTCATGGTTTCTGGCATCACTGGGGCTCAGGAACATGTTCTACATGGATCAAGGAGGACCGCTGTATAATTTGTGAAGACCGAAACAAGGAGTACCTGAGTTTAGATTTAATATTTTAAATTCATTTTAATTCAACTAACAAAGAGAGGATAGAACACCCGCAGAGTTCCCATCTATGGAGAGTTCTATGGAGATTCTGATGAGGGCAGAGATTTCCTTCTCCCCCACCCCCACACTTCCCTACACTCTCCCAATCTTTGTTCTTTTGCTTATCTTCTGTCCTTCTTTGACTCCTTTGTACTGTCTCTCCATTTTTTCCTTTGATGTCCTCATCCATTTAACAGCTTTGTGTTGCCCCCAACATGTACCACAGTCCCAGGTTACAAAGACACCCAGGACCCCGACATTCCTCAGTGAGGTGTCAGTATAGAGGGGGAGGGTGGCCCTGCCCTGAGAGAATTCCTGGCCCTTGGCCAAAGAGTCTTGTTGCTCACAGTCAGAGGGTTAGCCAGGGCCTGGATCTTGGACTTAGAGCCTTGTCATGCATGAGAAATGAATTTCTGTGGTTTATAAGCCATTCGTCTATGGTAGAGTCATAAGCCACATAATGACATTTTGGTCCATGATAGCTTATATGATGGTCCCATAAGAGTACACAGGAGTTGAAATTCTCCTGTCACCTAGTGACGCTGTAGCTGTAGTGATATCATAGTGCAATTTATCACTAAACCAACCCACTGCAATGTCCGTCACATATGAAAAGGTATAGTACCTATAATTATGTCTAGTGCATATTTTGATAATGAAAATAAATAGCAATGCTACTGGTTTATATATTTACTATCCTACTTTAAAAAAATTATTTGCATGTACTCCTATATATATATATATATATATATATATATATATATATATATACATACATATACATATAAGTGTGTGTGTGTGACGGGGGGCTGCAGGGTTGGTGGGGCGTATCTGAGCTACTCTAACAAATACCTAAAAGGCTAAAGTGACTTTGGAACACAATATCAGGTAGAGGCTACAAGGGTCTGGAGAACATACTAGAAAAAGTCGGTATTACCATGAATGGAGTGTTAGGGGTGATTTCAGTGAAGACTAGGAAAAGAGGAAAAGAGCACTCGAAAAAGTCCCAGTTTTGTGAGAGAATGCCTTAATGGCTGTGAACAGAATGTTGGTAGAAATACCAACGGGGAAGGCCATTCTGATGCCATCTCAGAAATTAGGAGCACGTTAGTGGACAGTGGGAGAAGGGCCCTCCTTCCACACACCGAGGGAGAGCGGGGCTCGATCGCATTCCTGTTCTAGAGCTTGGTGGAAGGTAGAACTTGTGAGCGAGGCAACTGAACATTTGGTTTGAGAATCTGGTTCTTTGGAAATTTCTAAGCAGAATGTGGAAGGGGTTGCTTTGCTTCCCTTGAGAACTCATAGTGCAGTGGGAGAAGAACTGACTGAAAGGTGGACTTGTCCATCCAAAGAGAAGCATAACTTAAGGACGTTGGAAGGTTCTCACCCTAGGAGAGAGCAGATCCTGGAGCCATCACCAAGGGTGTGGCTGGGTGGGAAGAGACTAGTGTGGACTGGCCAGCTCCATGGGAGTCAGTGCTATTCACCAGGACAAGGGGAGAGTGACCCATTCACCAGGACAATGGGAGAGTGACCCACTCACCAGGACAATGGGAGAGTGACCCACTCACCAGGACAATGGGAGAGTGACCCACCGGTTATCACTGGAGCCGTGCTTCCTCCGCAGGTCTGGAGTTCAAGTCCTGGTGGGCAGGACCACTCAGCATAGGCTCACGGTGGGGACTCCCACTCTGAGCTCCACCGCAGAGCCTCTTGGCCTCCCCAGGCCCAGAAGCAGTTCTGCTAGCCCCAGTAAAGTGCGCATGTGCCCTAGTAAAGTCGCAGGGGAGTGGCTACCTCCACCTGGATTCCACGGGATGCCCTAGCAAGCCATGGGGCCCAGGCAGAGAACTGCCAGACAGACATAAGACAATGGATGCAGGGAAATAAGGGTTTTAAGATTTCCACAGAGAGCCCACACTCAGGCAAAGCTCGGGGCAGTCACTGAGGTGAGGCTGGCCTGTGGCCCCACATGGAAGATCATGGGGACAGATTCCTGCCCAGGCGAACCCCAAGATGTGACCTAGAAAGAGCCACTGCAAAGGTGGGGCCTTTAGCCCAACGTCTCGGTGTTTGGACCGCCCAAAGCCCAGGTGGCAAGGTCACCACCCCAGTGGGCCCAGTGGGCACAGCACCCAGCCACAGACGGGTATCGAGCCTTAACGTCTGGCTTACTTGGGAACTGTCAACCCCTTTTCTTTCCTATTCTCCCCCTTGGAATGGCCCTGTCTATGCCAAGCCTATGATACTATTGTATTTTGAAAGCACGTAACTTATTTGACTTCACAGGATCACAGCTAGAGGGAAGTTTGTCTTAGGATGCAACATACCTTTGAGTCCACCCCTGTCTGATTTAGCGTTTTAGAAGACTCCGGACTTTACAGACTGTTGAGTCCTGGCTGGAATGAGTTCAGGCTCTGGGGTTACTGGGGCCGGGTGAATGTATTTTGCATTTGAGAAGGGCTTGGACTTTGGTGGCCACGGGCAGAGGGCTGGATCTGACTGTGCCCCACAATGGGGTATTTTGAATCCTAACTCCCAGTGGGATGGTATTCTGAGATAACAGCCCAGACAGACATAAGACAATGGACATAGGGAAATAAGGGTCGCAAGATTTCAAACCTCTGAAGTGCCTACATTAATTAAATAACAGTTATGAAAAAAATAAGAATAAGATGAAGCAGCAGCAAAGCAAAGCAAAACCAGGCCCTTACAGGAATACAAGCTCCCTCGGTCGGGGAGAAGCCACTGGCCCTGGCCTCAGGCTCCCTGCCCCCCATCGCCCCAGGCCTGTCCTCCTGAGAAACAGATGGGAGGTCTCGGCCCCAGCAGAGACGGCCAATCAGGGCTCGGATCAAACTCTTGTTCTCTTTCTCTATTTCCTATGAGACCAACAGAAAGAGCAAAAAGGATCGTGTAAGTAATGATTAGGTTACGTGCTGTGGTCACTTCTGTTTGTTTATTTTTCAGAAAAATACATGTTGGCAAAATAAGGGTTTGGAAACTGCAGTCAAGGGGGGGAGGTCACTGTTTATCTGGCTGTCCAAGGCCGCCTGAGGGGCTGGGACCCCCTGGGGAGTCTGGGGGGGGGACACAGGCCCAGGAACCCCTGATTTTCAAATGTTAAAAGCTTGTCAACATGTGTGTGCTGGAGGAAGAATTTAAAAATTCTCTTTAAGAAACTCAGGGGCTTGGGGCTGCTAGGAGTTTTCCCAGTTGTGTTTTAGGTCATTTATGGTGGAGCTGCATCTTTTTGACCTCCCCAGCAGAAGCAGCCTTGTTTGGTGACTCTTCACACGTGCAGGCCTTGGTAGATGTGTCTACTGAGGGGACAACCAGAGAGACGGAGATGACCAGATGGAAGGGCTTGTGTGCAAGACATGGGAATTGGTCCACACACATATTTAATCCAGTCTTCTCACACGGGTGTTTCGTGATGCTCAGAATAATTACAGCATCTTAGTACAGTATTTGATATCTGTAGACACAAGAAAAACAAATACATATTTCTCATTTTTTTTATTGATTGTTCAAAACATTACAGAGCTCATGATATATCATCTTTCATACATTTGACTCAATTGGGTTTTGAACTCCCATTTTTACCCCAAATACAGATTGCAGAATCACATCTGTTACATACTCACATTTTTACATAATGCCATATTAGTGACTGTTGTATTCTGCTACCTTTCCTATCCCTACTATCCCCCCTCCCCTCCCCTCCCATCTTCCCTTTCTACCTCCTCTGCTGTTGTTCAATTCTCTCCCTTTTTTCCCCTCCCCCTTGCCCCTCATAACCTCTTATAATTTTGTGTATCATTGAAGGTCTCCTACCATTTCCATAAGCTTTCCCTTCTCTCTCCCTTCATATTTCTCATTAATTAGTACACTGAGCTTACAAAAATATATTGATTGATGTATATGTGTGTGTGTGTGTGTGTATTAACAAAATACATTAAGAAACACGGAATAAAAGAGAATTCCTGTTATTTATGTTTTCCAAGCAATGGGCTTCTCTAAGGAACAAATCTACAACCGGAGGAAGCAGTTAAGTCTTTAAAGACAAGCCCAGAAAGAAAGAAACCGCCAACCTTGCCTGGGAATGTCGGTTTGAAAATCTCCCCCCCCCCTTCATTCAGTAAATATTTCCTGGGTTGAGCCCACACAGGGTCTGGGCTCTGTCAAGAACTGGGCCCAGGAAGGACCGCCCGTGGCTGTGGTTTGGACTTGCAGGCAGGGAAAGATGGGCAGATGACTTGGGGGCTTCCAGCTTCTCACCCAGGGACTGTGATGATCAGGGAGCTAGCAAAGGGACCCAAGTCCCCTTAGAGCCCAGAGGAGGACAGGGAGGCTCCGGGGCTTTTCCAGGGTCAGTGAGACTGTCCTCAGGGGATGGAGAGAGGAGCCTGGGAGCCATAGCAGGAGGAACAGGCTTTTAGGGGACAGCACACATAGGGAGGGTCCCCAAGACCATGAGTGTCCCCTTTTCAGCAAGTGGGTGCTTAAAAGCCAGAATGAAGGGAGGGCGCAGAGGCCCGGAGACGGTCCAGGAGCTGTGCCGAGGACCAGGTGTGAGGGATAGGACTTGAGTGTCCCCCAGCAGTTCAAGGACTGGAGGGTTGGCCCCAGTGTGATGACATTGAGGTGGTGGAACCTTTAAGAGGTGGGGTCTCATGGGAGGGGGTTAGGTCATGGGGAGAGCTGCCCTCAGAAGGGATTAATGCAGTTTTTGAAGGACCCTGGTCAGTTTCTGGGATATCAAGTTATCATTAAAAGATCAAGCCTGGCCCCTGAGTCCCTCTAGTTTCCTGTATCATCCTGTGATCTCTCCATCTCACACAGCCACAGGACACTAATTAGAATGCCAGTTCTGGTTCTGAACCTCCAGAACTGTGAGCCAAATAATCCTTTTTTTCTTTATAACAAGACTTTGGCACTTTGTTATAGCAACAGAAAATGGACAAATGTGGTCTGGACATGGAGGAGTATGAGATTTGACTCTGACAAAGGATGGGGTGAATAAAAGGGAGGGACTGGTGGGCCCTGAGAACGAGCTGCCCTCTTGTGCCCTCAGTGTACTTTTGCATACACTTGGGTTAGCCAAGGCCCTATCCTGGAGCACCTGAGTCTTAGGTACAAGTGACACTCATCAAAGAGGGTAGAAGGAGATCAGCAACCAGACAAAAATGGGTGTCCCTGGGAGCAGTCCTCTCCTCAGATGCTGGGGAGGAAGTAGCTAGAGAGGCAGGTGCAGAACATTCGTGGCAGATGGCATGAGCCAGTCTGGGCTTCCAGGTAGTGTGGCTGTGAGTGAGAGGAGACAGGGCCATTGCCCGGATGGAACTGAATTTCATGAACGTATGTGCTAAAGGTGGAGGGCCAGTGCAGGTGGCAAGATGGATGGCTTCAGAGAAACAGTAGGAGAGAGGTGGGAGAGGATGGGACTCAAAATTCAGGAACGCAGGAAACTTCTCCCAGACAGAAGGTGGTTGCCAAGTACCACTCCAAAGTGGTCTAAGCTGGCTGCCAGGACATCGGACAGGTTTCCTGAGAGAGGGGCCACCCCTGCAGAAGGCAGCGTGAGCTTACATGTGTAATGACCCAGGGGACCTCTTCCTCACCGGCCCACAGGTGCTGATGGGCCAGGAGTCCAGGGCTGCTGCTGAGTGGGAAGAGAAGGGGCAGATGGAATCTTCAAGGAACGGTTTGGTAAACTTGGGAACTAACTTGAAAGAGATGGACAAAGGAGAGGTTGAAAATCAGTCAACAACTCCCCCTTTCCCCAAGTGATATTACGTTGTGCTTGAGATCGGAATCAGCCCAGAGTATTACCCAAGAGACCAAGTTCCTGGGGACAGGGAGTGAGCCAGAAGAAACCTTGATTTGGACCTATGCTGTTTGTATAAAGCCTGACAGGCCAGATCATCCTAATCCTTCTAAAAAAACATCAGCACAAAATATTCAATTCCCTGGTTATTCCAAAATACTCAGCAAAGCCATTTCCTTTTATACCTGTTAGATTTTTTTTTTTAAGTCTTGAGGACTTAAATGTAGCACTTTGGTCAACTTTTGTTTAATCCAAGCCTAGAAGGACGAACCAGCAGCTCGCAGCTATAGGTACATGCAGGACACTTAAGGCCATTTGATGCCAAATCATCAGGCTGCATCTGTGGTAGCACAAAACTCTCTGATGCAGCCCGCTGTCCTGCTGGGCATTCTGGCATCCATCTGTGCACATCCTGGGCTGACGTGGGCAAAGGAATGACCAGCGCATATTTGTTGGCTTCTACTGAAATCTGTGACGCACAGGGGACTGTGGCAGCAGGGAGCTGTGACATTGCTTCCTAGGCAGGCTCCTTAGGACAGGTGTGGCCTCCATAGCCAACTTCCTCTCTCTGCTTCTCATGAGTTAAAGGGAAGCAAAAAAAATCTTGCAAGTCGGACACCCAGGTCGGTGACCATCACCATTTGCTCTTCTTTAGCATTTCCTAAGGTGTTATGTGATTATTACTTGAAAGGAAAAAAAAACATTCTGATCCCAAGTTCCCGCCAGCTGTGGCCACAGTTTCGAGCACAGTGAGGTCCCCTGTCCCGCCTGTGACAGGGTTTAGTGCTCTCTTTGACTCCTGAGGGGGTGGGAGTGTGAGCGGAGACCCTGAGCTCCATCGAACCTCAGTCGGGCAGGACAGGGGCTCGCCCTTGGTAGACATGGCCACTGTGGCTTATTAGATCACATTCCTCTAGTTCCACTAAGTGTCAGGGGATGAGGCACCTAGAACCCGGTTACCATGGGAACCATGAGAACAGGAGCCGCCCACACAGCAGAGGGTGTGCCCTGGGAAGTTCCCCCAAGCAGAATTCCCTCCTCTGGGGCAGGGACTCTGTTATCTCCTGGACCCACTGACTCATCCCAGCTGCACAGAATCAGCTTAGGGAATGGCTCTGTGGGCCCCAGATTCGTCTTTCCTGCCACCCCTACTGTGGAGGACCCAGGGGAAGGACTCACGAACTTTGGGCCATTACTATGCCAAGGTCTATTCCCTTGGGGCAGGAAACAACAAGGACCCAGTCTGTCTACCAGAAGGAAGGGCACAGACACAGGCAACAGGGACGTTGACCATGCAAGCTGGTCCTGTGAGAGACAGACAGTTTGGAGTCCGTTTTCAGAATACAGTATTTAGCCTGAATTGGGTTGTAAGAGCCAATCCTGGTCGTTGTGTGATCCAGCTGTGGTCATTTTAGCTATAGCCCTTCCCTTCGCCCACCCCAACTTTCAGATCAGCCCATGGCATGGGCTGTGACCCTGAGCTCCTCCTACCAGAGCCGGGGGCAGGGCTGCCCGGGGTAAGAGCAGGTGGACTGCTCACCAAGTGTGGGCAGGACAGACGGCCTGGCCCAGCCTGTGTGTGAGTCCTGTGGGCCCTGGTGTTTCTAGCAGTGCTTCCAGAAGGCACCTGGGCCTGCACTCTTCCCTGACCCTCCAGGGCCAGGACACTGTTGCCCACCTTCCTTCTCACCCTCAGGTGCTCTCTCCAAACTGTCCTCTTCCTGCTTCAGACTCTTCCTCTGGGCCCTTTTCTCGTTTTACTGCTCCACCTGGAACATGCCTCCTGTCCTCTCTCCTCCAAGTGGGCCCATGATGCACCCCTTTAGGCCCCCACGTGGGGCTGTCGAAAAGACCCGAGGAGGGGGCTTTCTGGTCTGGGCTGTGCATCCCAGTTCTGTGACGCTGTCATGGTCTTTGAGACTCTTGTTTATTGGGATTTTGCCACCCTGATGTTAGAGTTTTAAGTATGTGGTTTTATCTTCGTTTCACAGATGAGGAAACAAGGATGTAGAGCGAGGTGGGGGTGATCATTGCTGCCTTTCAGAGCTGTTAAGAGAAGCAAATGAGACTTATGCGCCACCAAACTGTGGGGCATAGGGGGAATGCTTGTTATATCCACTATCGTTTCCCTAGCTGTGATGCATGCAGTATGCATACAGTAAGTGCTAAATAAATATTTATTTGAGGTTACCACTGTGCAATCTCCCAGCTCGGTACCTGGCCATTGTTATAGAAGGAGGAATTTTTATATATATTATAAATTTATATATATATATATATATATATATATATATATATATATAAACTATATATTCAACCATGATATTCATTATCTTTTTTCATCTATATCACCACCTCCGTGGTCAAGGACCCTCAGTGAAGCACATTTGTCACTGGTGTTGCAGATAAGGGTGGTGGTGGCCAATGGAATACAGAAAGAGCATGCGAACCTGTGCCCTCAGTGGTGCTGAGCAGAGGATCCATACGAGAAACACGGAGACATCTGTTGGGTGTTCTCTGTAAACCTGTTTTTCTGATTCATTTAATTCTGCATTGTGCAGATGAAGAAACTGTTCACTGTGCAGATGAAGAAACTCACCCTGAGGTGAATGAGAGCCTACATCTTGGGAGCAAATTTTTACCCCTCACACATCAGATAGAGCACCATGGCTGGGGTTGTGGCTCAGCGACAGAGCGCTTGCCTCGCACATGTGAGGCACTGGGTTTGACCCTCAGCACCACATAAAAGATAAATAAACAAAATAAAGACATTACGTCCATGTATAACTAAAAAAATTAAAAAATAGAGCACTAATCTCTAAGGTATATAAAGAACTCAAAAAGCTAGACATCAAAAAAATCATATAACCCAATCAACAAATGGGCCAAGGACATGAACAGACACTTCTCAGAAGAGGATATTCAATCAATCAACAAATATATGAAAAAATGCTCATCATCTCTAGCAATTAGAGAAATGCAAATCAAAACTACTCTAAGATACCATCTCACTCCAGTCAGAATGGCAGCCATTATGAAGACAAACACAATAAGTGTTGGTGAGGATGTGGGGGAAAAGGCACACTCACACATTGCTGGTGGGACTGTGAATTGGTGCAGCCAATATGGAAAGCAGTGTGGAGATTCCTTGGAAAACTTGGAATGGAACTGCCATTTGACTCAGGTATCCTTCTCCTCAGTCTATATCCAAAGGACTTAAAAACAGCATACTACAGGGACACAGCCACATCAATGCTTATAGCAGCACAATTCACAATAGCTAAACTGTGGAGCCAAACTAGATGCCCTTCAGTGGATGAATGGATAAAAAAATGTGGCATATATACACAATGGAATATTACTCAGCAATAAAAGAGAATAAAATCATGGCATTTACAGGTAAATGGATGGCACTGGAGAAGATAATGCTAAGTGAAGTTAGCCAATCCCCCCCAAAACAAATGCTGAATGTTTTCTCTAATATAAGGAGGCTGACTCATAGTGGGTTAGGGAGGGGGAGCATGGGAGGAATAGAATTCTAGAAAGGGAAGAGGGGTGGGAGGGGAAGGGAGGGGGCAGGGGGTTAGCAATGAGGGAGAAATGTGATGGACATCATTATCCAAAGTCCATGTATGAAGACATGAATTGGGTGTCAACCTATTTTATATACAAACAGAGATATGAAAAATTGTGTAATAAGAATTGTGATGCATTCCACTGTCATGTATTTAAAAACTAAAAGCAATTAAAAAAAGAAATGAATAAATAAAATAAAGGTAAAAAAATAAATAAAAAAGAGAAGAAACTCACCCTGAGCAGTTAAGTCAAACACAGGCATGAGAATTCAACGAACCACAGGACAAGTCTGTTGGAGCCGGCATGTGGGGCGCACTCAGTACATGTTTTGATTTTCCTTGTGTGGAAAAGTGTGTTTGCTCTCCCTCATTGCCCCACGTAGCCACCAAGGAGGCAAAGGGACAGGGACATCACTCCCTCATGTAGACGGGAGGCCATGTCCCCAGGAGAACTTCTCTCGGATTCTCTCCTGCTCACCAAGAAATGTCCCATGAACAGCTCAAAGGAGGGTGTATCTGTTGCCCTAAAGCACAGAACCGAGAATAGGACAGTTATTCCCATCATGTTTTGAGGAAATCTTGAAGCCTTTACCAGATGATACCAGATTCTCAGAAAGCAGCTGACCCACAGAAGCCATTCAGCAGCCTCATCTCAAGAAGGAACCCCTGTTGTCCCACTGGGCAGAAAACACACTGGCCACTGGAGCTTTGGAAGGGGACCTCAGGGAGCACACACAGATGTGGAGGGTGGGTCTGAGGCTTTTCCACGCCCCCCTGGAGGGTCCTGGTTTCTGGAAGCCCACCCTTTCCTGTGGAAGGCCACGGTGAATCCTAGAAGGACGTTTAATTTCCTGAACGGGACACTTTCTTCCTAATGTGAGGAGGGCCCGGATGGAATGGGCTTCTAGGGTTTTCACTAAAGGAAGATTGTGCCTTAATAATTGCAAGATAATGAACTCACATTTGCAGTTTATTCTGGGTGATTTTTTTATGATGTCCTTAGCATTATTCACAACTGTGGAGAGATAAGTAACTTGTCCAGGTCCACTTAAGTAATGGGTACAAGAAGCCTGAAGGAGAACTTGAATCCACCCAGATGCCCATGTCTTTCACCCCTGGCCACGTGGCCCACTCTAATACAACCCCCTGCCAATATCATGCCAATGTAAGGTGTCATCTACTGACAAAACGTCACATTGATACTTTGGAAACTCACATCTGCTCTTGCTACTTCCTTGCTTAGACATTTCCGTCCCTCTGAACCCAGATAAAGTCTGAGCATTCTTCTGTGGCTTCTCATTTCTGAACTGGGAACATACAAACCATTCAGAGCAAGAGAGAAAGGAGAGTCCAACTTATTTTGTGTCTAAACATTTTAAACCCCTGGTCCTCGCTCAGTCCTTAACACAAAGGAACCTCCTTTGTATCCAGGTACTCAGTGTTCAGGTACCAAAGCACTCAGGCCAATTCAGATAGACATCCACATGGAGACCCAACCTCTGCCTAGGAACACATGCTTAGCCACCCTTGGGTATGTGGTGGAGAGGGGGTCAATCCATGGGAAGATCTTCTAATGGAAGTTGCCTTACCTGAGTCGGCCACTCTCGAGGTACATGATCTTGCAAAAAGATCTGGGCAGTTTGCCTGAGCTTCATCAAGTGAAGCTGTTTTACTTTCCAAATCCAATTATCCCATCTCTAAATTGCTCCCTGCCCATTTCCTTTTTGCCATAGTGTCTTCATATGAATCTGAAACTTAATGTTTTCTTTCCTTTTGTGGCTTCTTGGCCCAAACCATCAGTCCCTGGGTAGTTGCCTGTGTCTTGTGATCTCAGTCACGACTTTAAGTGCAGTGAGCTAAGGCTTCTCCCTGTAGGTTAGGAGTTCTCAACATTTTTTTATTTTTTAAAGAAAAAAGTAAGGAGGAAATAAGGCCAATGAGGACCAGAAGGAAATAATTTCCTTTGGAAAATTCCAAACATCAGGAAAGTTTCCTAAAGCCTAAATATTCTCTGCAACTCATTTTCTCCCATCCACCCACCCATCTATCCACTGAGCACTGAGCATCAACCCCATGACAGGCTCCTGTTGACATCAGAGTGACAATGGGAAGAAGGAATGGGAGCAACTTACTGGGGCCCTTGTCTTGGCTGACCCTCTCATGGGGGGCTCATGGGAAAGCTCACTTGGGTCTCTTCCTGGTACTGCCTGTTCAGACCCACAGACTGACTCCTCATAAGCACTCTCCTTTCTGGAGAGTGGCATTTGCTTTAAGACTTTAAATTTCTAAATTCTCAATATAGTTTTCTTCCTACTTGAGACGTAGGAAGTTCACCATAGGAAAAAAAGTAAAGATATTTTTACTAGTAATAAATTGTTTTACTTCGGTCCATTAAAAATGAAGGAAGCTGAAAATTATTGAAATGCTTCAAATTCTATACAATGAACTAAACACGAATTAATTTAATTAGAATGTCAGAGGGAAAAAAAAGCACCACAAATCTTGTGTCAAATCACTGATTTCACCAATCTATAAAGAGTTCAGAATTGATTGATTTAAAAAAAATCAAATCTTTATTGATGAGAAAGTGAATTACTCTGGCCCAAATATTTTGGTGGTGGTTGCCATTTCTCTTCTTATTTATTTATTTAAATTTTTAAAATACATGAAAATAGTGGAATGTGTTCCTACTCATTATTACCCACATACAGCACAATTTTTGTAACTCTGTATATAAAGTATGTTCATGCCAAATTATGCCATTATACATGTACTCTTTTTTTGCATTACAATTCTTAATACACATATATACCACAATTTTTCCTATCTCTGTTTTTATACAAGGTATGTGGACACCAAGTTCAAATCTTCATACATGTATTTTGTATAATGATGACCATCACATTCCACCATCCTTGCTAATCCCCTTCCCACTCTCTTTCCCTCCCACCCCTGCCGTTTCTCTTCTTTTGGGGTGAAAACCAAGTTCTTTGATGTGTTTGATGCTTCTCAGTCTTTTCATTCAAACTTTTGGAAACAGATACCCAACCCTTGTGAATCTCCACGGTGTCAAAATTGATCTGCAAAATTTCCATTTTCCTTCATTTTTAATGGACCAAAGTGAAAATTAAAAATTTAATTTAACAATTCACATACGCCTTGAAATCTTGGGAAGAATGACGTATAAACATCAAAGCCATGCAGTGGATGTTTGGGTCAGAGGTATTTGCGAATTTAGTGACTTACATAATTCCTCCAGCAACCATCATTGTCAAAGTCCACACCCGTAAGTGCTTAAGGGAAACAGAGTCGGTGACTATGGGCACAACTGCCCTGTTCAAGGGGAAGGACTGTGGCAAAATTAGGCCACCTGTTTTGTGGGAGGAATCTCCCGTGTACCCTTCACCCAGCCTTTCTTTTGGCATATCACCCACAGGAAGGGAATTCTAGCCTGAGCACGGAATTCATTCCATAGGAGTTTCTCCAGGCCAGCCTACATCACCAGCAATGCTATCCCATAAGTCATACGAGAAGGACAGAAACCTCCTTTGAGGTCACAAAGAGGTTCTTTCTTTCCCATTGGCTTTTCCTTTCTCTTGGCATGGAGAATATTTGGATTTTTAGAAAAGTGAGGAAACAGAGTGCAGCAATCTCAGATTCCTTTCCTTCATTTATTCATTCATTGAATAAAATAATAACTAAGCACACCCCAAGTGCCAGGGGGGTCAGGAGGAAGAGATCAAGCTGGGCAAAGAGGGAAATGGGCCCCCAGGGAACTTCCTGAGCAGCAAAACACACACAGCTGCTGCAGATTTTTGCTTAGAAACCTGCAAAAAGTATATTTTTAAATTGCAAAGCACATGACCTGGAGTCTACAGCCTCTCCAAAGAAGGAAAAACGCCTGATCAATATTTTGACTGGACTAAAGGCTGCATAAATGCCTTGTGGCCACTGAGTGTCTTAGCCACGATTAGGCTGGGCACTGACTTCCTTAAAGCTATAGATTCATATAAACCCCTGGACCATAGGCATTCACCTGTGTGACCCCCCAGAGACCCTTCCCAGACACAGAGCTTTGCTTCACTTTTCTTTAATAAAGTCTTATACTCGTACTTGGCTTTCACTCTGTGCTGTCCGGGAATCTCATTCTTGGAATTCCCGAGGCAAAGAATTCCCCACCTACACCATGTGCATGTTACACCAGGATTGGGGCATGAAGCTGGGAAGACTCGAGTCTTGATAGTAAGCTGTGGGCTGTCTAGGATGCTTTCCTCTTGCACATCTGTGCTTCCTGGTTTGAAAAAAAAAATGTTCAAGTGTGCCACGAAGTGAAAGGCAGCTAACTAGAAAAACGTTCCAAGCACTGGTCTTTGTGAATTATACTAAGGAAAGAAGATAATGAAAGTTCTAGTGTTATGAGCACCCAGCCTTCCACCTGTTGTTTGCCTAAACCCTTCAGATTCTTTTTATATACTAACTGTTTCCTAGCAGGTCAGAAGACAAATTTATGTTTCTTTTGTTGTTATTGTTACTGCTAGAAAATCACAGAAGGGGAGAAGAAGTATGATGCAACTTATCATCCTTTTTTATTGATTTATAGATCATTTGTAATCTAAATTCCTGGGGGAAGTACTTTGAAGCATCGCACAAAATCTCAAGATATATCCTTGTCTGAAGGTTAAAGCAAGGGCTTCTAAAAGAAACTCCAAAGCTACCCATAACATTGCCCACTCAGAGGACTCTCTCAATGGGACACTTAGGAAAGAGCAGCATTCTCAGACAAGATGATTCTTAAGAAATCATTAAGAAAGAGCACCTAGAATTGCCAACAAGATAGATGATACTTGAAGAGGAATCTTCTGGGTAAAGATGCTGTGCACCTTCAGAATCATAAAAAGCAAGGACCTGCTGATGGTGGGGAAATTGTAACTGAACACAATAGTTGGCCCATTGAGTGCAAAACCCCTAAGCACACAGAGATAAGAGTGAAGAAAGGTTTATTGTAGCAGGTAAGGAGAGCCACACTGGGGACATTGCCCAAAGCATCATCTCTTTGAACACAGAGGAGAGGAGGGGAAGACTTTGGGGAGGGGGGAAGACTCATGCATATTCTTATTGGAAGGGCACAGTCACCTGCAGAGGTGAGCAGGTTCCTGAGTATGCTCAGTGCAAGGCCATGCTTCTTTATGCATTGCATGTGCAAGGATGATGGACAAGAGCATCCCAGAAGAATTTAGCATCATGATGAGATTATAATGTGCAAAATTTACTCTAGGTCAACTAGAAGAGTGACTCAGCAATTTGGGCTGCTCTAAACTGATTCCTTGTGGCTTTCTCCAGAAAGTCTCATCTATAAAACAAAAACCAAGCAAAAACTTGAAAAGATGTTCACTTTTGATTTAAAGGGGTAGGCCCTTGCCCCATGAGCACAGGTGTGTACCTTTAAGATGTTCCTGTCTAGCAGCTAACAAAACCAACTTGATTTAAGCTAACACTTAATTTTCCTTTTTTTTTTTTTTTTGGCCCTAGAGAAGTTGACCAGAGTTGTGAAAGCCAGAGGCAGGAAGGATGATGTGGCTAATCTTGCTCCCCAGTGCCTGCTATGTCACAAATGTCCAAAATATTAGAGGAAACAAGAGATTCTTGACTCTTTGAAGGGATAAAAATTGTGTGTATGACTTTCTTCTTTCCCTACACTTTTTGGGATTTTTTTCCCTCATCTTCTAGATTTCTAGTTGGCAAAGAAATGATATAAGTGAATACCTGAATTGAAGTCTGGGAAAAGATTGAGAGCTTCCAGTGAGAAATAGCCTGGAGTTCTCTGGGAGAGAATAAGAGATGTTGTGGATTGAAGGAGGAAGTCACGGTCACTGTGCTGGGGGTCAGTAATCTGGACCAGTTGTGCATGGGGAATAAAGAAATGGAGCTTTGAGAGAACTCTTCAAAGATTTCTGGATGATTTGCTGAGCCCTGTGCAGTTACCATCCTCTCAGGAAAGGCTGATAATGAAGACCCTGTGGTCCATCAGGGCTATGTGGAGTGTGGACTCTGTGGGTGCTGGTGTAGAGTGGGGTGCAGGGTTGCTAGTGTGGAGCTGGGTGCTCAGAGGTTCTGTACTAGCCATAGGAGCAGATTGCCCCAGGACTGTGCAGATTCTTTGCATCTTGGAGTACTTCCCAGTTGTTACCCGACGAGATTCAGGGGCCTGTTATGACCAAGGCTCATACACTGTCTGTCAGCCATTGATTGAGTGTTCATGAGAAAAATCCAGAATTGTTTACTTCCATGAGTCCATATGATAACTGATTAAGTACATGAGAAAAATAGTTCCTCACACGTAGAATAAAATGATATTGCATTCAGAATTGAATTCTTCTTAATAAATCAGGAAGGCCAGTGGTTTCTATCCAAGGCTCACCATAGCCAAGAATTCATTTAGCAGAAAATGTGATCAAGATGCATTTTAGATCCCAGACCTCTCTGCTTTGACACATGTGACAACCTTGAGATGATGGGTCATTAGTTTAATGCTTAAGCAAAACCAGTTTCCAGCCCGCTCAACAGGCCTTGTTCTGACCTCTTTGGAAGATCCTAGATACTGCATTGTGCAGTCATTTTTCTCTACAGTAACGGGCAAGGAAAGCTGATTTTAATGTCTTTGAACATGTGAAGGTTTCTCTTGTTTCCCTATTCATTATGGGTGTCTGGGCCTCTCAAGGTTAAGGTTCTCAGATTGTGTTGATAATGAACTTGGGCTTGAGGAGTTCTCTCCTTAGAAAAAGCCAAGGTCCTGCTGCTGAGAGCCAGCCCCTTACTGGAGCACCAATTGGATACTTCTTATCTGAAAGGGATTTTTCACCTGCCCCAGAGCCAGTGTTCATTCCCAAACATTGGGACCACACAGCTGCTTCAGAGAGCCAGGAAGCCTTCCACACAAGCATTCTTTGTGTCTGTGGTCCCTTGAGCAAATAGTTATAAAACACTGTATCTTTCTTTTCCCAGCAATAAAAGTGTTCTATGCCTGACCAGGAAGCACTGGGGTTTTTCTTCATTTACATGTTAAGATATTGACAATCATCCGCCTCCCGTGATGCCATCAACAGTTAATAAGCAAATCAGGAATTATTTTGATTTGAAGATTCTACTGAAAAGCTTCATATGCAGGGAAAATAACAAGTTACTTAATCGCTCTTGTTATTTATAACATATTTATCACAACTCTGTTTCTCTCTCTCCTCTCTCTCTCTCTGTGCATGTGCCTTGCATAATCATGCCTACATGAATTCTGCAGGACAAACTCTGGGTCAGCGGGCAAAACTTAGGATTTTGAAAGGTATGGACAGTACTTTCCAAAGAACATTACATCAATCAACACTCCTATCAAAAAGATTGCTTTGATGGTGAGGGATAAGACCAAACTTGTAACACGAGAGGTAAGAAATGGAATCTCATCACAGTTTAGACAGTTTTTTAAATTTAGTGATGAAGTTGAGATTCTGTTTACTTATTTACTATCAGGTGTATTTCTTTGTATTTTTTATTTTGGTATTGGTAATCTAACCCAGGAGGCCTTTACACAGAGCTTTATATATGTATTTGCTTAGACAGGGTCTTACTAATTTGCTGAGGCTGGCCTTGAACTTTCCATTCTCCTGTGTCGGCCTCCCGAGTTGCTGGAATTTACACATGTATAGCCCTGTGCCCTCAGTGAACTCTTTTTCCAAGTCCTCTGTAGTTCAAGTTCAATAGCACGACTCATCTTTTTCTTATTGATTTGTATGAGCCTTTTACATATTAAGCAATTTTTTCTTTGTTAGATGTAATGCAAGTGATTTTTACTTCCTGGTGACTTGGTATTTGTCTATTTCCTTTTTATCATGTACAAATTTTTGTAAAGTCAGAAGGGAGTCTTTCCCTTTGTAATGTCTGGGATGTATAGTATTTTTAGGAAATATTTTCATAATTTGGTAAGATTTATAAAATTCATCTGATTATTTATTTAAAATATTTTATTAGTACATTATACTGATACATAATTGTGGGATTCATTTGACATATTAATAAATGCATAGAATATAGTTTGTTTAATTTTTACTTGTTTATTTTTGTAGTGTTTTTCTGGCTTAATTTTTCCAGGCATTATTTTATCTATTTAAAGTTTATTTTGGAATAAGGAATGTAACAAGCATTTTTGTGATTTTTTTCCCCCTAAATGATAGGCAAATCTTCCTCATACCATCATACTTTAATTTAAAATCCCAGTTTCTGTATAGCAAGTTTTCACACGCATGTGAGCCTGTTTCTGGGCTTGCAGACTAGGGTACTGTGTGGAAGTAGAACTAGTTCCTCTCTTCATTTGCAAGCACTAAGCTATCCTATGATATTAACATCATAATATATCATCATTTATAGTTACGGCTGGCCTCACATCATTCCTTTCTTTCCCCTAAGATTTTCTTGCCAATCTTACACATCTATTTTCCTTAGGTTAATTTTAAAATTACTTTGACCAGTTGAATTTTTAATTGTGTTGAACATTCATTAATTTCAGAATTATTGTTTTAAGTCTTTTTCCCCTCAAGCCCAGAGAACTCATGTTTTCCAGATATTTGGAATTTCTTTCATACTCCTTTGTACATTTTATTGTTATTGTTATCATTATTTTTACCAAACTATTTGGGCTTAGAGTAGTCATCCTGCTTCTCTGGGCCTAAGGTCACACCAACTAATGATATGAATTTATTTTTTTCCTTTTATTTGGGTGCTCTTCCTTCTCTCAGTTGCTTTGCCTGAGTATTTAGAATAACACCAAGCAGTAGGGTGTCCAAGCGGGTGTCTCTTTCACCTGACTTCAAAGGGAATACTTTAATTTTCACTATTGAAGGACAATTGTGTTTGCTTTGAAAATTGCTTTACTTGGATTCAAACACCATCTCTATCTTTTTGTTGTTGTTGTTGTTGTTAAATATTTATTTTTTAGTTGTAGTTGGACACAATCCCTTTATTTTATTTATTTATATGTGGTGCTGAGGATCGAACCCAGGGCCTTGCATGTGCTACGTGAGCACTTTACCCCAGCCCCCAACTCTATCTTTGACCTGATATCTGACGGGAAAAAAATTAACATCTGTTACATGGGACATTAGTAATGCTATAATGCTACATTCTCTGCCTTCCTTTTTTTTTTTTCCTGTTCTCTTTATCAAGCACTGAAATCACTGTTACACCAGTTTTGTAGTTTTACTTTGGAAGATTCCTATCTTCCTATCAGCTTCAAACTATATAGTAGATATCCTTAGAATTACAGTTTCTTTGAAAGTAGGAAAAAACTTAGGCTTGGGGATTTGGGAAAAATACTTCCAAGTATTTTTGTGATTTCTCTTGCTTTCATTGGTTTCTTGAAATTTTACTTTCATCTCCTATCAAGTCAAACTTTGTAATTTATATTTCCTAGAAAATTCTCTATTTCATAAAGCTTACAAATTTATTGGTGCAAGTCAAGTAGTGTGTCTTGTTACACATCTTTTTTTTTTTTTTTTTTACCTGTGGATATGTCCCTACACACAGAGCTCACGTTATGTGTTTATGCCTTTCTCTAACATTTTTAATTATCAACGAGACAGTGCAGTTGGTGTGCATCTTCCCTGGGCTCTACAACACACAGGTACTGAGATTGTCCAGTTTTATCATTTATTGTTACCTAGTTGCATTAAACCTGATTTTTCCTGAATTTGTTCTTTCATTGATTCATTTATGTCATTGATTATTTTTCTTAGTCCTGAAAATTAATTGTTCTATTAATTAATTATCATTTCTCATTTAGCAATATAAAAATATGTCTATGAAGCTAACTTTGGGAACAACTTTATTGATATCCCATAGGCTTCAAAAATGACAAAGTACTGACATACAGCAAAAATGGTATACTTAAAGCATAGTTTGAGTTCTGACATATACACTCACAAAACCATCACAACTGCCAAGACAATGAAGCTATGACCCCAAGACTTCTTGTGCCCGCGTCTAATTCCTCCTCTTGCCCTTCTTTACCTATCTCCATTTCCCAGTCTGATCTGTTTTCTGCCACTGTACATTAATTTGCACATTGAAGAATATTACTTATATATTACAACAGACTACATACTTATTTCAGTTTGTCTTCTTTCATTCAACTGTTCTGAAATTCATCAGTGTTGTGTGATTTATTTTCAGTTAACTTTTTTTTATTGTTGAGTGATTTTCTCTATGCACTTACAGAATTTATTTTCAGCTGTTTGGAGATAAAATAGTCGGTGAATGTTAATTAATTGGTTGACCTAACATCTTTTATATATTTTATTACTGATTTTCAGTCTACTTATTCTATTGAACATTGAGAGAAAGAGTATTAAAGATTTAAGTTCAATTGTGAATTTGTGTATTTCTCTTTGTGATTTTTTTTCAGGTTTTTCCATTTTTTTAAAGAAAATTCCTTTTTTTTTGAGAGAGAGAGAGAGAGAGAGAGAGAGAGAGAGAGAGAGAGAGAGAGAGAATTTTAATATTCATTTTTTAGTTTTCAGTGGACACAACATCTTTGTTAGTATGTGGTGCTGAGGATCAAACCCCGGGCCGCACGCATGCCAGGCGAGAGCACTACCGCTTGAGCCACATCCCCAGCCCGGTTTTTCCGTTTTTTTTTTTTTTTTTTTTTTTTAAGTTCTATTATTAGGTGCACACATGTATAGATGAATTGACCTTTACATTATTCTGAAATGACCTTGGTACCCTTGATAATACACTTCACTCTGAAATCTACTTTGATATTTTTATTTAGGACTTTGTGCTATCTTTTCAATCCTTTTACTATTAACCTATATTTAAAGGTTAATATAGGTTACTATTTTGGGCCAATATTTAAAGTCTTTTATTTAAAGTATGTTTCCTGGAAGCAGTATATGCATGTAGTTAAGTCCTGTTCTTTTTTACCTGGTCTGATAGTTTCTATTTTATGACTTTAAAGTGTAGTGTTGGATCGTTCACATTTACTGTAAAAGATATAGTTAGATTTAAACAACATTTTCCTATTTGTTCTCCAGCCCTTGCATATACCCAGTCTCTTATTTTTCCCTTTTTTCCCCCTGCTATCTGCCTTTTGGATTAATTGAGAATTTGTGGTATTTCCATTCATCTCCTTGTAGGTTTATTACCTATGATAGATTGCTATTTTGGGGGTTGCTTTAGGGCTGACAATATGCATCTTTAACTCATCACAGACTACCTTCTAGTGATATCATACCATTTCATTTCACAAATACTGCAAGAATCGTACAATAGAATACTTGTATTTCTATTTCCCCTGCCTATTGTGCTATTGCTATCAGATACTTCCATTTTATGTATTATAAACCCATTTTAGCCAGATTTGCACCACAAGACCTAGCAAGGATAACGTAGAGGAAGAGAGGTCTATTTCAGCTCATGGTTTCAGGGGTTCAGTCCGTGGTCAGCTGACTCCATGGCTCTGGGCCCAGTGTGAGGTAAAACACCGTGGTAAAAGGGCATGTGGAGGAAACGGCTCACGTCATGGCAAACAAGAAGCAGAGAGTGAGCTCTGCTCTCCAGGGACAAAAATATAAACCCCAACAGCATGCCCCAGTGACCTATTTCCCCAGCCACATCCTACCTGCCTACAGTTACCACCCAGTTGATTCATATTAGTGAATCATTTTACTGATTAGGTTACAATACTCTTACTCTGATCATATCACCTCTGAACCGTCTTGCATTGTTTCACCCATGAGCTTTTGGAAGATCCCTCGTACCTTAAATCATAGCAAATCCCACAGTACAGTGTCACTATTTTTGTTCAGGCATGCAAATATCTTTAGGGCCACTTAGATAATAAGTAAGATAGGTTGCATCTTTATACCCACAATAACCATTTCTGGTGCTTTCATTCTCTTGTGTAAATCAATACTTCCATCTGGTATCCTCTTCCTTCATGTGTAGATCTGTGGGCAATGAATCCCTTCCACCATTGCATATATAAAAACTGGTCTTCTCCCAAAAAATTGCAACCAAAAACTTCTAGAATTAGTGAATGAATTCGGTAAGGTAGCAGGGTATAAAATCAACACTTATAAATCAAAGGCATTTCTGTATATCAGTAACAAATCCTCTGAAAGGGAAATGAGGAAAACTACCCCATTTACAATAACCTTAAAATAACTTGGGAATCAATTTAACAAAAGAAGTGAAAGACCTACAATGAAAACTAGAATGCTAAAGAAAGAAATTATAGAACTTAGAAGATAGAAAGATCTTCCTTGTTCTTGGATAGGCAGAATTAATATTGTCAAAATGACTATACTACCAAAAGTACTATACAGTTTTAATGCAATTCCAATAAAAATCCCAATTATATTCCTCATAGAAATAGAAAAAGCAGTCATGAAATTCTTTTTGAAAAATAAGAGGCCCAGAATAGCTAAAGCAATCCTTAGCAAGAAGTATAAAGCAGGTGGCATCACTATATCAGACCTTAAATTATACTACACAGCAATAGTAACAAAAACAGCATGGTATTGGCACCAAAACAGACTGGTAGACCAATGATACAGAATAGAGAACACAGAGACTAACCCACATAATTACAGTTACCTTCTATTAGACAAAGGTGCCAAAAACATACATTGGAGAAAACATAGCCTCTTCAACAAATGGTGCTGGGAAAACTAGAAATCCATATGCAACAAAATGAAATTAAACCCCTATCTCTCACCTTGCACAAAACTCAACTCAAAGTGGATCGAGGCCCTAGGAATTAAACCAGAGATACTGTGTCTAATAGAAGAAAAAGTAGGCCCAAATCTCTATCATGATGGATTAGGCCCTGACTTTCTTAATAAGACTCTTACAGAGCAAGAATTAAAATCAAGAATCAAAAAATCAGATGGATTCAAACTCAAAAACTTCTTCTCAGCAAAAGAAACAATATCAGTGAAATGAATAGAGAGCCTACAGATTGGGAGCAAATTTTTACTACATGAACATTAGTTAGAGCACTAATCTCTAGGATATATAAGGAACTCAAAAATCTTAATGCCAAAAAAACCCAAACAATCCACAAACAATAAATGGGCCAAGGAACTGAACAGACACTTCTCAGAAGATGAAATACAATCAATCAACAAATATATGAAAAAAAGGTGATATACAATCAATCCACAAATATATGAAAAAAACGTTCAACATCTCTAGCAATTAGAGAAAAGCAAATCAAAACTACTATAATATCTCATACCACTCCAGTCAGAATGGCAGCTATTAAGAATACAAATAACAATAAGAGTTGGTGAGGATGTGGAGAAAAGAGCACACTCTTAAACTGCTGGTCAGACTACAAATTGGTGCAACCAATCTAGAAAGTAATATGGAGTTTCCTTGGAAAACTGGGAATAGAACCACCATTTGACCCAGCTATCCCACTCCTTGGTTCATACTCAAAGGACTTAAAAACAGCATGCTACAGGGATGCAGCCACATCAGTGTTTATAGCAGCACAATTCACAATAGCTAAATTGTAGATCCAACCTAGATGTCCTTCAGTAGATGCATGGAAAAAGAAAATGTGGTAGATATACACAATGGAATAGTACTCAGCATTAAAAGAGAATAAAATTATGGCATTTGCACGTAAATGGATGGAGTTGGAGAATATAATGCTAAGTGAAGTTAGCCAATCCCAAAAAACAAATGCTGAATATATATTTTTTTGGATATAAGATTCTGATTCATAATGGGGTTGCGGATGGGGAGCATGGCAGGATTAGGTGAACTCTAGATAGGGCAAAGGGGAGGGAGAGGTTGGGAAGGGGCATGGGGTAGGAAAGCTGGTGGAATGAGACAGACATCATTCCCCTAAGTACATGTCTGAAAACATGAATGGTGGGACTCTACTTTGTGTTCAACCAGAGACATGAAAAACTGTGCTCCATTTGTGTGATATGAATTGAATTGTCTTCTGCTATCCTATATAACAAATTAGAACAAATTAACCTTTAAAAATTTATTTAAAAAATAACCTTGTCTTCTTCTGCCTTAATTTAAAGAGAAATATATTCTCCAATGGGTTTAGAATGCCGATTTTGACAGGTTTCCTTTCAGTTATTCACTGTACTTTCAAGATGTCATCCCACGGTACTTTGACTTGCATTGTTGTGAAAGGGTGCTGTCCTCTTTATTAGTTCCCCTGTCCAAAGCATGTCTCTTCTGCACCCCCTCCCCACTCACTTTGAGGATGTTAAAAATCTCAAAGCATCCTTCACTTGCTTTGTTCTTGAGGTTCATTGGAATTCGTGGACTTAAGTGTATATAACATTTAGTAAAATTGAAATTTGGGGGCTATTATTTCTTCAGCTATTTTTCCCCCTGCTTACCCCAGGGTCTCCGGCTCCATGCAGAACAGGCCACTTGAAGTCACCCCACAGTTCAGTTGTAATCCATTTATTTTATTTTACTCTTCTCACTCTGGTTTTGTCATTGATCGTTTCTACTGTTATTTCTTTGAATTCATTAGTTTTTTTCTTTTGCCGTGTCAAATCTGTAATTAATCCCATCTAGGACTATTGTTTTGTCGTACAAGTTTTACTTGACTTTTTTTACATCTTCTATACGTCTAACTTTTTGAACATATGCAATTATAATTAGTTTAATGGTCTTATCTGATCCTTCTAAAATCCCCATCAGTCCTAGGTCCGTTTTGATTGATTGATGTCCATGTATTATGAATCATATTTTCCTGCTTCTTTTATTGTTGATAGTTTTTAATTAGATAGGAGACGTCGTGAATTTTACCCGAGAGGCTAGATGTCTAACAATTCTTATTAATATTTCCAAAATTTGTTTGGGGACACAATTAAGTTACTTGGGATAGTTTTATCCTTTTGGGGTCTCACTTTTAAGAGTAATGAAAAAGCAGGATGCATCTATCATTTTAGACAAATGATTCTGCATTACTAAGTTGAACCCTTCTGAGAAATGTTTTCAATGCCCCCCCCCCAATTATGACTCTATTTTCAGGCAGGAAAATATGTTCTATTTCTTCCCTGTTCCCTCTATTTTTTCAAGCAACACCCCCCCCCATACCAGGATTAGTTGTTTTCTTCACATGCATGCATATCTGCACTGATCAGTACTTAGCCCAGTACTCTGAGTTGGCCTTCTTCAGGCCTCTGGCACTTTATAGTGGGCAAGCCATCTTTCCCTCTACCCTGTCCGGTGTACTTCAGCTGCCTTGGTCTCCCCAGACTGTGAGCTGTCCCATTTTCTTTGATATATCCTTAGAGCTGGAATTTCTAGGTATGGCAATTCTATGTTTGACTTACTGTGAAATTGTCTCCCACAGTGATGATACCATTTTAGATTCCCACCAGTAATAATGGATAGCTCCAATTTTGAGATATCTTTGTTGACAACTTGTTATTTTCCATTTTTATCAATTATAGACTTTCTAGTGGGTATGAAGTGGTACTTACTTGTGGTTTTTGATTTGTGTTTCTCTAAAGTCTACTGCTATTAAGCATTTATTCATATTCATTTGTATATATTTGTTGGAGAAATGTCTAGCTAAGTCCTTTGTCCATGTTTTTACTGGATTTTTGTTATGGCCTGGGGGTATAGCTCAGTAGTAGAGTGCCTGCTTACCATTCATGAAGCCCTGGATTTAATCTCCAGCACTGCAAAAAAATTAAAAAATAAAATAATAAGTGAAAACATTAGTTTGTTTGCCTTCTTGGTGTTGAGTTCTGTGAGTTCTTCATTTATTCTGGATATTATCAGGCATGGATTTGAAGATAATTCTGTTCTGTAGATTGTCTTTTCATTTTCACGATGATATCATTTGATGCTTAAAAATCTTTTTGCAAAATCCCGGTTGTTTTTTATCTTCCTCTTCTGTTCCCTGTCCTTTCAGTGCCAAATCCAAGTTCATGAAAATGCACCCCTCTATCTTCCTTTAAGAGTTTTGTGAATTTAATTCTTACATTTATGTTGAACTTGTTGATTCTGTGTTCATTCTTGTTTCTGATGAGTTGGCTGCCTAGCTTCATTCTACTGCACATGAGGATCCAGTTGTCCTGGCACTATTGGTGAAAGAAGCCAGTCTTTCTCTTAAGGAATCTTTTGGATACCCTCTTTTTTAAAAAAATTATCAATTTCTTGTTAGTTTTTATTTTAAATAGTTCTGGGGTCTGTGACAGTTTCATTTTTCTGATTATTTAAAAATTTCTGGTGGTCAGTTTTTATAAATATCGAATGGATGTTTAAAAGTAGATATGTTTGTTTGTAACATACAAATTCATGGATATATTGTGTACAACCTTGAATGGCATATAATGAAACAATATTAATAACATTGTTTAAATTCTCTAGATACCAGGGTTCAGTGTCCACACAGGCTGAGAATAATGTCTCCTGTCTACTTAGACTGAAAGCATGGATTTTCAGGACATTGAGTAGATTGTACAGAAAGGTCTTAACTCAATGGTGGGCATAATTATCCCTATGCCGAGCATCGAATGAACTACAGAAGACAATATATTATGACCAAGAAGGGTTTATTTCAGGACCGAAAGACTGGATTGAAGTTCAGAAACCAGTGAGTACACTTACACTTCCAGAAATTTTTTTTCTGCATTTCCTAATACACACACACACACACACACACACACACACACACAGAAAAAAAGGATATTCTCAAAGTTGGAAGAGAAAAAATGGAACAGGTATAGACCTCAAACTCAGGAAGATCTTGGAAACCAATCCATGTGTTTTCTTTTGCCTCTTACATCCCAGAATGGGTGTTGGAAAATTTATTAACCCAAATGTGCCCATGGTTTCAAAGAGACATAGCTCAAACAAAAGCCTACCTTCAGCTTCACGAAACATAAATGTTTAGACCATCACTTCTCTACTCCAGCCAAACAGCACAGAATGTGTTCCCATTCCTACCAAGTGAATTGTGAGGACCCCAGACCTCCAGTCTTATGAGTCAGTAAAACTCCAAACTCCACCTTAACCCCCATTCTGCACACTGGTGGGTATCAAGGAAACCTGAGGAGAGGGCTCAGGCCTTCACGCCTACTCTACAACAAGAAGTGCCAACATAGAACCTTATGTTCTTCAGGAATGAAGGGGAAATCAAGACATTCTCAGATGAGGAAAAAGTAAAAGAATCTGTCAACAGGAGATACATCCTGAATGAACAGCTAGAGGAAGTTCTTCAAACATAAGGAGAATGATAAGCTAAGGATTCTTAGAATGTTAGGATGGAAGAAATAATGTAATAAAAATATGAGTGAACGCAATAGAATTTCCTTCTTCAATTTCCTGGATTATATTTGATGGCTGAAGCAAAAGTATACGGCTAGCTGATACGGTCCTAAGTGTTTATGAAAAATATTTAATACAATTATATTATAAATGGAGAAGACAAAGGACATAATGAGAGACATGATCTCTCCATTTTATTCAAATTGGTTCAGCTAAGACAACAGGAGACTGATAAATTATGCATGTGCAATGCAATACCTAAAGCAATCATTTAAAAAGCTGCACAGAGAAATACAGTCTGCAAAACTATAGATAAATAAAAATGGAATTTATATTCTAAAAAAAAAAGTTCAAGTACCTCACAACACTGCATAAAAGAGAGTGAAAAGAGAAGTAGAAAACAGAAAAACAAAGGGCTGACTGAAACCTAACATATTTGCAATTACATTAAAATGTAAATGGTCTATACAGACCAATTTAGAAACATAGAAATTGGCAGAGTGGACTAAAACACAAGTCTTGATGCCTGCAAGAAATGTGCTATAATTAGAATGATACAGGCAGGTTATAAGCAGAAGCATAAAGAAATATATATCATGCAAACAATCAAGAAGAAAAAGGAGTGGCAATATTAAGATCAGATAAAGCTGACTTCAAAATCAAGAAATTTGCCACAGAAAGAGATATTCTACAATAAAGGATTAATTACCAAGAAGATACCAAGAAGGACTGCCAATCCTAAATATGTCCACACTGAACAGGATAGCAGCAAAATATGCAAAGAAAACTTAAAAAATGGGAAAACTGAGAAAGAACTGAAATAAGAAACAAATCCACAGTGATAATTGGAGAATTTAACACATTTTCTTAACTATTAATATAAAAAGTGCAGAGGAACTCAACCCCACCATAAACCAATAAGGATATAATTGGGAACTCTCCATTCAATAACACAGAATCCATGTTCTATTCAAATTACCCATGGAGATATTCTAAAGCAGTTCATATCCTGAATAATAAACCAAATCTTGATACATTTAAAATATTGAAGTCATACTGTGTATGCTTTCTTCTCACAGTGGAATCAAAGAAGAAGTCAATAACAGAGAGATAGCGGGTTAAGTTCTAACCACTTAGAACTTAAATGCAGTCTTTGATCCACTGTCAAAGTGGAGGTCTGAAGGGAAATTTTTTATATATATAGAACTGAGTGAAATGAAGATACAACCTAGCAGAAAATCAGGGGTCACAAAGCAGTGTGTAATGAGAGGGAAATTGCTAGTTCTAAATGCAGTTATTAGGAGAGAGGAGAAATTTCCTATCTCAAGGACATAGAAAGACAACAGCCAAATAAACTCAAAGAAAACAGAAGAACATAATAAAGAGCAGAAATCAATGGAACTGAAAATGGCAAAGCAATGGAAATCAATAAAACTAAAAGCTGTTTTCTAGAAGATTGATACATCCGACAAACTTCTAATGAGATTGACAAAAAGAGAAGACACACATTACCCAAATCAGGAATAAAACAAGAAGCATCACCACAGATATCCAAAGGATGACTAGAAAGTAGGAAGCACAAATCTGCCCACACATGTGATGCCTTTTACAAAATGCACCAGCTCCTAGCAGAGGGCCATCTACCACATTGATGCTACATGAAAATGATGATTTGAATAGCACTGTAACTATTAAAGAAATGGGCTTTGTAATTTAATGATTCACAAAAAAGAAATCTCCAGTTCCAGATGGTTTCACTGTAGAATTCTTGCAAAGGTTTAAAGATCAATTACACATAATCTCTTCCAGAAAACAGAAAAGGAGGGAACACTTCCCAATTCATTTTAGGAAGCTTGTCTTAGCCTGATACTGAAAAAAATAGACCAAAGCAATATATTAAAAAAAAATAAAACTATATAACAGCATCCCTTATGAATATAGCTGCAAAAAATTCCTTAACAAAATATTGGCAAATGGAATTCCATGAATATAAAAAATAATTAGACAACATGAACAAGTGTGGTTTATTCTAGGAATATGATACCAATTAAATGCTCAAAAACAAATTATCGTAAACCACAATACTAAAGAATAAAGATCACATCACCATATCAATCATTACAGGGAAAAAACCCATTTCATCAAATTCAACATCTGTTCATGATAAAAACTAACAGACCTTATGGGAATAAAGAAGACCTTTACCAACTTGATAAAGAACAGCTACAAAAGCATATGGCCAACAGGAAGCTTAAAGGTGAAAGACTGAATATTTTCCCCGAAGATTGTGAACAAGGCAAAGGTGTTTATTCTCCCCAGCTGTATACAAATTAGTACTGGGATTTCTAGACAATACAATGAGGTAAGGAAAGGAAATAAAAGACACAGAGATCAGAAAGAAAGAAATCTGCCTCTATTATCAAATGGCATAGTTTCCCACATAGGAAATCCCAAAGAATTTTAAAAACAAGAAATAAACTGCAACTAATAAGTGACTTCAATAATTTCTTATCAGATCAACCTGAGAAATTAATTATAATTCTGTATATTAGCAATGAACATGTGGGCACCAAAGTTAAAAATATAAAACCATTTACAGTTGCTTAAAAAGACAGGAAGTACTTAGGTATAAATCTATCTAGCATGTGCAGGATTGTAGGTTGGAAATTACAGAAGGCTGATGCAGGAAATCAAAGAAGGGATAAATGAAAGGAGAGCCATACCATGTTCGTAGACTGGAAGATCTGACATAATAAAAATGCCAGTTCACTCCAAATTGTTATTCAAGTTTAATGCCATTACTATTGAAATAGAATCAAGATGTTTTTATAGATATAAATAAGGTAATCTAAATTAGTGTGGAAAGGCAAAATAACTGGAATAGTTAAACAATTTTGAACAAAGAAAAATAAAAGTGGAAAGAATAGACCTCCCCAATGTTGAGACTTATCATATGGCTACAGTAATGAAGCGTATGTGGTACTGTGGAGGGACAGACAGCAGGACAGAACAAAGAACTTTAAAATGGAGGGGAGCAAAATGTGGGTGTCTGGAAAGATGTGGAAGCAAGGATCCTTCAGATGATGGAAATGTTCTGTGTCTCAGTTTTATCAATGCCAATGCCCTGGCTGTGATACTGTACAACAGTATTGCAAGATGTCATCATTGGGGGAAACTCGGTAAAGGGTATTACCACTCTTTAGCAATCTAGGAGGTGAGGTATATCACCAAAATCACCAAAAATATGGAAAAATGACAAAAGGAGTGAATGTCACCATTCAACCTTGTCAGACAGTCCCCCCCCCTGAGGATTATTTGTTGCTTTAGGGAACAGTTACTGGTGGGCTCACCGTTCATTATTATTTACTGCCAGAATCTATAGGGTTAGATGTTAATTGAATACAGGATTAATAAGTTGCCATTGATTTTCATCCTCCATGAAGAAAACCATGGGGTAATGCAGTATCACAACCAGGACATTGACCTCGACAGAACCAAGACATAGAACATTTCCATCATCAAAAGGATCCTTCCAGCTGTGTTGTTCTGGACACCCACATTTCCTTCCCACCTAATCGTAAGTTCTCTGTCCTGGGATGATGTCTTTCTCTGCCACTCCCACGTCCTCTTGATTATTTTAGCTATGTAATAAGGCTCAAAATTAGGTACACAAATTCTTCGCACTTTATTGTTCTTTTTAAAAATTGTTTAACTATTCTAGCTATTTTGCTTTATAGATAAACTTGAGATGATCTTATCTATAAAATCCTTGCTTTGATTTCGGTAGGAACTGCCTTAAACCTGAGACTGGAGACCACCCGTGTCTTGCCTATGTGTGCCCTCCTACCCTCTTTGGACTGATTTGCCATCACTGCCATTTGTTTTCTCACTTGAGTAATAAAGGTGATCTTTTGACATAAGCCTTAATACATGAGTGGGAGTTCAGCTGCTTGAAAATTATACTTTGACACGAAGGAAAAGAAAAAAGAGATCAGGCCCATTTGGGGCCTGTGAGCATCACGCATGGAGGGGGCAGGCCTTGGGCGGGTCTGTGGAGGTTGTGCCTGGGAGACAGCCTCCGGCCGCATGCTGGCTCACTCTCACTTAGATTTCTCCTGCGCCTGTTGTGTAAGTAGTTGTGCCTGCAGCTGTGACTCTCACGATGGAGATTTCAATGCAAATGTCTTGTGTTGGAGGATTCCTTTTCTTTGCTTCTCTTAGATGCCACTGTCTAAGAGTCCTTGAGTTCTGACTCCTGGGCTGAAATTATCCTAGTTTGCAAATTATCCTGGAAGTCAAGGAGCAGATATTAGTTCATGCCATTCCAGGAATTCACTGGAGTCTACATCCAATGAAAATGGTACATTGTTTGCATCCTGAGGAGAAGAAATATTGAGACTGGCAGAGGGCCATTTCTTTCTCTCTCTGACAATAGATTGCTAGAACAGAAATACCTGCTCAGGAATTAGGATCTCTACACCCAAATCTAAGAACTTGAGGATTAAAAAAACAAACAACAACAACAAAATACTCTTTGAGCTTTCTAAAAAGAAATTGTTACTGTTCTAGACAGAATTAAGATGAGATGAAGAACAGCCTCTTAATATTGGGAACCAATGGCTTTGTTCCTCATATGCAAGTTAGACACAGAAAAACTCAAGTTGCATAATCTTATATTGTAGAAGCAATGTTTGTTTTAAGTCCTGGAATCCTACAGAGCTTATTTTTCCTGACTAATCTTTTGCTTCTAGACTTGAATCAACATTAGTGAATAAGAGTGTTCTAATCAGTGATTATCAGACAGGATTCTTGGAAAGTTCAAGACTTACTGAAGGGCAGGAACTTGTGAAAGAAAATGAATCCTTAGCCATTTGACTGATATGACTGGGGCCAGATTTTTATGCCCTCAATACCCTATTTTAACCATCAGCTGAGTGCGAGCATTGCATAAAAATCTCCTTTCCAGTTATTTTTTTTTTTAAGTCCAAGTACAGACCGTTAAAAGACAAACGCCATCTCTTGGGGCCTGATGTAGCCATTAATCTCTGTTGTCATGAAAAGTAGCTTACAGCTTCACCTGCCCCTCCTTCTGTATAGAAATACCTTATTGGGCAGAAGAACTTCAAGATCCCGGTTGAAAATCTTCTATGGGTGCATTGAAATTCATAATTTAACAAAATAGCAGATCCATTTGTCTAGTAGAACATGAATGAGATTTTTCAATGCCTGGGACGCATCCCCACAAGCTCTCCCATGATTCCTGCTATCCTGGGGAGGAACCCGGGGTGTGTGGGTGGACGTGGGGCCTCCTCTCCCTCTGCAAAGTGGGAGCAGTGGGCAGGGAGCCCCGAGACTGCCTCTTAGCCCACACCAACAGCAGCGGACTCCGTCAGCCTTTGTGGAAGACACAGAATGCATCTTTACAGATAAAATCTTCTGTTTTTTTTCAGAGGCCATCATGTTTACGAATTCAGAATGTTAGAACTTAGCAAAATGCACAACGTGAAATAACTTGTTTAAAGGATGAAGCCAACAACTCAGAGTCGTTCACCTTAATTGATTATTAGATGGTGTGTATGTACTTTCCAGTTTTGCCTCATATAAAATTTAAATACAAAATATAACGATGTATGTTATCTATAAAATAGGTGTTGTATTTTATATTCTAAAATCTCACACAGAAAGTGAAGGAATCTTGAAGTTCTTCTGCCCAACTGGAAATTGGGATGTCTTTCCCTAGTGTATTGACTCAGACTTTAAACACCTAGTGCAGTGTGAGGCCAGAGGCCTAGACTCTAGTCCCACCTTAACTGTGGTTTTGCTTTCTGTAGTTTTAGTTGTTCAAAACATTAAATGGTGGAACCAACCTAGATGCCCTTCAGTTGATGAATGGATGAAGAAAATGTGGTATATATACACAATGGAATATTACTTAGCAATAAAAGAGAATAAAATCATGGCATTTGCAGGTAAATGGATGGTATTGGAGAAGATAATGCTAAGTGATTAGTTAGCCAATCCCAAAATACCAAATGTCAAATGTTTTCTCTGATATAAGGTGACTGACTCATAGTGGGGTAGGGAGGGGGAGCATGGGAGGATTAGATGAGCTCTAGATAGGGCAGAGGGGTGGGAGGGGAAGGGAGGGGGCAGAGGAGTAGAAAGGATGGTGAAATGTGATGGACATCATTATCCAAAGTACATGTATGAAGACATGAATGGTGTGAATGTGCTTTGTATACAACCAGAGGTATGAAAAATTATGCTCTATATGTGTAATATAAATTTTAAAGTATTCTGCTATCATATATAACAAATTAGAATTAAAAAATTAAATGGAAAATTCCAAAAGTAAACAATTCATGAGTTTTAAATAATTTTATTAAGAAAAATGAAATTATGGCATTTTCAGATGATTGGATGGAACTAGATAACATCATGCTAAGTGAAATAAGCCAATCCCCAAAAACCAAAGGCCAAATATTTTCTCTGATAAGTGGATGCTGATCCCTGGTGGGGGGAGGGGGAGGGAAGAATGAAGGATCTTTGGATTGTGCAGAGGGGAGTGAGGGGACGGGGTGGGGCTGTGAAGGACAGTAGAGTTAGACAGACATTATTTCCCTGTATACATGTATGATCACACTATTAGTGTGACTCTGAAAGGTACAGCCAGAGGAATGAGAAGCTGGGCTCCATTTGTGTACAATGTATCAAAATGTATTCTGCTGTCCTGTAGAACTAATTAGAACAAACTTAAAAAAAATAGAAGGGAGACTAGCAGAATAGAAGGGGATCAGAGGTTGGGAGGGGAGGGAAATCGGAGGGACGGGGGAATGAAACTGATAAAATCACACTGTTTTATTGTGTGCACATGTGTACCTATTATAACAAATCCAAAAAGATAATTTTACTATGGTATATTGGGATAATTGTTCTATTTCTTCCAGAAAGTTTAAAAGTTTGTTCTTTTCAATATTTGATTTCATTTTTATTAATGCATTAATTGTTCATCTAATGGGGTTCAGTGTAATAGTTCAATGCATGCATGAAGACACACTTGTCAAATCCAGGCTCCCTCGGTCCGCTCTTCACAGCCTCTAGTAATCACATATTCTACCTTCAAGACAGCTATTTTCAGCTTCCACAGAGGAGAGGGAACAGGTGGTGCTTGTCTTTCTGCATCTGACTTGATTCATGTCCCCCAGGTGCATCCTTTTCCTTGCAGATGACAGGACTTTGCTCGTCTTTATTGCTGAATGATAGTCCACTGTGTGTACCTGCCACGTCTTTATCCTTTCAGCCACTGATGGGCGCCTCGGTTGATCTCATGTCTCAGTTATTGTGCCACAGTAAACATGGGCGTACAGGTATCTCTTGGCTGTGCTAATTTCATTTCCTTTGGCTACAGACCCAGAAGTGGGGTAGCTGGATCACAGGCTAGGTCTATGGTTAGGATTTCGGAGGGACTGCATTCTGTTCCCCATAATGACTGTCACAGACCTTAGTGTTTGCCCCCACATGGAGAAGCTGGAACCTGTGTGGCCTCTTAGTGTGCATGGCCACTGGAAAACCAAGTCCCTTCTGTGCAGTCTGGCATTCTGCCCTGCACCATGCAAGTCTCCTGGGCCACCGAGCAGGGGTCAGAAGAGGACATCACTTTATGGATACCAACAGCCTAGGTCACACTGCTCAGCTGCAGGTTGTACTTGAAATAGGCCCCCTCTCCTGAATCCAGAGACAGAGTCCACCTCTCTTGGTGGGCAGGAGGGAGCTCTGCTTGGGCCTTGTCTTTCCAGGAAAGATCTTCCCTTGGCCTGTCCCATGCCCCCTTGTCCCCACACTTCTCTCTAGCCAAGTCACCAAATGAAGCCTTATTTAAAGGAACAACAGGTCCACTCAATTCCCAGCCTGTTCTTGGCCCCTGATTCTGATCAAAATGCAGTCATGCTCATGAAACCAGGAATTTGATTTAAAAAAAAAATCTGCAGGGAGGTACAAAGAGCTGCTTCTTTGTCGACCACGCTTTCTGGCTGTTGACATTTGCATCTGCTTGGAGATATCAGAGCCAGAAAATTCATGAGGCCAAATAAGAGGCAGGGGAAATTCCTCAGAGGGCTGTGAATTGAATGTAAATCCTGCTCTGATGTGGAAAACTAAATTGCTGCTCAATTATTACGGCTGTCAGCATTCTGCAGCCAGACCTCATCCTGAGGGCTGCATGGGAATTCCGTCTCATCTCTGTTTTCAGGCTCCAGAGGAACCTCTTTGTGAAGGGGAAGGGTTTTGGAGAAACAAAATGTTCAAGTCAAGCAAAGAAGTTGAAAGCATGAGAACCATATCTCTGCATTTTCCTTCTCCCCGTCTCCCCTGAAACCTGCATCCACCCACCCACGATGCCCACTTCTGAATGGAGTTCACCCTTCCCAGAAAGCAGGAGAGAAGGACAGGCAGGGTGAGACAGCAAAGGAGACAGAGAGACAAGGACAGAAGTCAGAGACAAAAAGAGAGAGGTGAAGGGAGGGAGGGAAGAATGGAGAGAGAGACTGATGGACGGATGGATGGATTACATGCATCAGCAAATCCCAGCCTCAGATGGGAAGGGAGAACACAAAAGGGGGAGTCAGACTAGAATCCAGAAAAGTCCAGAGCTGGTGTGTCCAGAATTATTCTTCCTTCCTCCACAGTGATCTTCTCTATCAGTTTAATTGGAAAAGCTACAGAGACTGAGCACCTAAGAAAAGTCACCTCCCTGACATGGTTCCATGGATCTGGGACTCCTGCTCTGGGCACTTCTTTATCCAGAGCATACTCTGGTGTGACAGGGGTCTGTTCTACCTCCTCCTTCTGCCCCCAGGGGCTCCAAGGCTTGGACCCTTGTGAGCTGTGGATCCCACATGACTCCTGTGAGAGCTGAGACCCCTTGACTCTGCTCCTTCTTGTTCATGCAAGTACCACCGCCCTCAGGGGTCACGGTGACCAGGCTCCAAGCGCTTCCATGGAGATTGGGCCCGCTGGGGAGTTTCTGAGGCTCACAAAGAAAAAAGAGTCCTTTGAGGATGACAGAATCATGGCTAGTTTTTTTGTTTGGTTTTGTTTTTGTTTTAACTTTAAGGCTTTCTTAAGGCTCCAGTTATGCTTTTCATTCTTTTAGCAAACATTGAAACACAATTAACCAGGATAAATAGAGTTGCCCGTCAGTGTCTGTGGGGGGTGGTTCCAGGACCCTTGTGGATGCCAAAATGAGTCCTTTCTGTAAAATGATGTGGTATTTGCACATAACCTGTGAACATTTTCCTGTAAATGTGAAATCATCTCCAGATTGTTTATAATACTTTGTATAATGTAAATGCTCCGTCAATGATTATTTTCCTGTGATAGTAGGGACTAAGGACAAGAAAAACATTGGTGCATGTTCAGTACAGATGTGCTTCGGTTGTTAACATGTTCTCCCTCTGTGGCTGGCTGAGCCTGTGCATTGAAGGCCTGATCGTGTGCACTGCTGCTTCTGCTCTGTGGTTGACATAGGAGCATCAAGAATTAAGCACAAGGACTGGACCCCAAACCTGTCTTTTTATTTAATGATTATTTTTTTATTCTTTGGATAAGGGAAGTACTTTGTGAATTGATTTTCTGTTAGCTTTCAGTGCTGACACACAAAATATGAAGTGGTCGGACTGGGGAGTGTCCCTCTCCTGCCTCAGCACTGGCTCTGTTGGGCACCATGTTAACCTGGCTAGGTCATGATGACAGTCAACTACCGTCACTCAGTTTATCACCGTACACAGCCATCTCGGGCTATCACAACAGGAGGGTGGGTTTAGAGGATGTGCAGGGATCACCCACTGTAAGTGCAATTCTCCTTCCTGGGCAGCAGAAGAGGAAGTTGGTGTTAGTGATAATGAGTTGATATCTTTGTGTGTAAGTGTGTGGCCATTACTAAGGTTCAGGGGGTAGATCTCCAAGGAGCGACTGCTGACAGTGGTCAGTCTCCTTGGACAGTATAGTTCATGGCAGTATTCTCTTTTGGGGAGGGGGACAGGTGGGCTTTCTGTCTTACAGTAAACTCACGCTGAAAATAATATCCATCAAAGTCTAAAGCCTATTAATGGCCTTATGTTATTCTATTGTGTGGTACAATGATAAAATGCTTGAGGCTGGGTAACGTATAAAGTAAAGAACTTATTTAGCTCACTCTTTTGATGGCTGAAAGTCCACCAGTGAGTGGACCTGTCTGGTCTCCAGTGAGGGCCCCCAAACCCTATAACAAGATGGTAGAGCTGCAGAAGGGGGGATAATCGATGCAGAAAGGTCCAGGCACATGGTGGACTTCACTTCCCTTAAGAATTAGTTCACTCTGCGAGATCAGCATCAGTACCTTTCGAAGGTGATATCCCCACCATCTAACAACCTCCCATTCTTAAAGATGTCGCCATCTCAACACCACCACACTGGGGGCCAGGCTTGCATCATGTGAGCCCTTGGAGGACAGACCACATACAAGTCACAGTAGGCCTGGAATCCTTGCTGCCTCTCAGGGTGTGGATTTCTCTTCGTCCCCAAGGTGCCTGCCCCACATCCTCAGCGTCCACTCTAGAGAAGGTGCCATTCCTGATTTCATCTAAAAGGTAAGAGAACCCCTGATGCTTTTTCTTCTCTTTGGGTAAGTAGGAGCCTGGAACAGTTTTTAAATCGTCTTTCCTGAGGGAGCTTCCATTTATAATCGGTGTCTTGCTCATCTTTTCAGTGTAGAGTCCATCAGTTCTGACTGTTGGGCTCACCACAAGAAAGACACAGGAAGTTTCCTCCAACCCCAGAGGATTTCTTGCACCTCTGTACATCCATCCCCACTTCTGGCAACTACTGACCTGCTTTTTGTAACTAAAAATCATTCACATTTCCTGGAATTTTATGAATGAAATCATCAGGGTCTGGTCTTTGCGTCTGGCATAATGATTTTGAGATTTTTCGAGCACTTTGGCATATGCCCATAGTTAGCTCCCATTACACTGAGACTCGTTATGTGGATGGATTTCATCTGGCTCACCCATTCACCTGTGCATGGACATCCGTGGGTCCACAGTGTTGGGGTACTATGGATGAGGCTGTTATGAATATTCATGCACACATCTGTGGGTGTACATTTCTCATGGTTAAATAATAAGAGAATGGCTGGGTTTTATATTCATTGTGTATTTATCCTTCTACGGAGCTGACGGATTTCCAGAGTGGCCTGAATTTTCTCCAGGTGTGCCCAGACATTTTCCTTTCTTCTCCAGTGGCCATGGAGAGGTGTCTCATTTGATCTGATTCTGGTTCTCATTTGATTGGTTCTCTGGAGACTAAGGATGCTGATCATCTTTTTATGTGCCTGTTGTCCATCATGTCTATGCCTTTAGGGAGTGTCTGTTCACATCTTCTAATTTTTTAAAGAGGGGTTATTTGTCTTCCTGTTTCCCTAGAGATATTGGGTGGTCTTTTTTGGTATGTTATATAAGGTCTGAGGTCATCATCAGCAAGCGTTTTCATTTCACCATATTAGAAGTGGAATTCCTGGCCAATTTTGTAAACAGAGCCCCTGCCCCATTCTTTCAGATGATGACTTCAGCAATGGATAGCTTCAAGAGTTACATCACTTCACTAGAGGAAAATGAGTCATTTGATTTTCTGGGAGGAAGAATTTCCAACAACACATTTATTTTTTCCTTCTGGTCAAATTGTAATCACCAAAATAAACCTCTTTTTTTCCTCCAAAACTTGGAACTTTTTTATGTTTTTTTCCCAAACAATTTTTCACATGACTTTTTTTCATTACATTTTAGATTTTATTTATTTGTCAATTGGTTAATAATTACTCATTTTAAAAGAAACTTTTCTCTTCAGTTTCATCATTGACACGGAAACAATGTGTCTTTAGAGATATCTGTACTGATGATAATAAATCTTTCCACAGAATCTGCTTTAGTGAGTGCATCATGCAGCATCTCTTTTATTGGGCAAATTATTTAATTTCATTACTTGTTATTTTAAATAGGTAGGCACTTTTATTCATAAAGGCTAAAAATCATTTCCACAACCTTGGTTATACTTTCAATTTGTGCAAAAACTGCTACACCACACGCGCGCGCACACACACACACACACACACACACTCAAAACTCATTTACAGGTGAAATCTAAGTTATTGTCAAATTCTGAATCTCAAGAATTCAAATTCAGGAGTTTTGAAGACTGGATCAGCCATCTTTGCCACCTGTGATTCAGAGTGTGGTAGTGTTGTGACAGGTGTTGGCACAGAAATATTTGTATTTCGATTGCGAGGGTTCCTCTTTTTTATAGCCCGGTTTTAAATAAAAACCTCTAATGAGCTTTAGAAAGTAAAACTTTCCTGTTTACCCTTTTGAAAGGAGTAATTCTACTCATGAATATTATTTTTTTTCATTTCTATTTCCAGATAATAAATAGAAAGTTTTGAAATATGTTCTTAACTCAGGTGGGGTTTCAGATGGATATCCTTGGTGTGCCAAGACCTGATACAGATAAACCTCCCTCAAAAAGCGGGATTTTCCACCTTCTTGGGACTCCGATTGAACTGGAATGAGAAAGGGAGGGTTCTTTACCTTTTTCTCCTGGTGGTGTTATGAAATTTTGTCTTGCAAAGAAAAAGATCTTCCATCATTAAAAGATTACACTGGAGTAATCACAGTGTATGATATTTTCACTGCCAGTCAATCAGTTTTACCCCACCCTGGAGCCTTCCTAACATGACAAGGGAATGAGGTTTGTTTCCCAGGAAAAGAGAAGGAAAGGGGCGTCGTAGAGGCCCTCAGGGGTGAGGAAGAAGGGGATATGTCATAAGGAAGTCCCCACTGGATCGGGATGTGAAGTCCTTCAAGAGCAGGAAGGAGAGGAGAGGACAGTGGAGACACACCTTGTATCTCTAAGAAGCCACCTGGTGTCCATCCTGGGTCCAGGTGGGTGGGAGAGAAGCTCCTGGGAAGTCCTCGTGGGTTGGGGGTGGCTCCCTGCCATTCCTTGGATGCCCAGGCTGGCGGAGTAGCAGGAGCCAAGGAGACGTCTAGAAAGACAGGCATGAGGAAATCGCGTGGTCTCCTGCAGGTGACCAAGGTTCCCAAGTACCCTGGACAAGGGGTGTGAAAAGTAAAGGGACCACTCGATGGTCAGAGGCTTGGATCAGGGATTGAGGATGGCAGTGACAGGAGTCCCCTTGGATTTCAGCAGTGAGTGTCAGCAGGATGCCCAGAGGAAAGACGAACCTTGTTTGCGATGACCCAGGAGCTTGAGCCTCAGAGAAGGACGGCCAGCCCACAGGCCAGACACAGAGCCACTTCCACCAGACACAGAGCCACTTTCCCAGGATGTGCAAATGCCCTGCGTGCTCAGGGTGACCTGGGGGAGGGGAGGAGTCTTGGGAGACTCAGTCTGGATTCCCCCACAGGGAGCATTTGTCCAGAGTATGCTCCACATCAAAGACGCACGCTGCCCTTTAGGTAATGACAACAGCTGACACATGCCTGTGGGCTGCAGGCAGGTTCCTGCTGCGGAGTCCTCATGACCACCCATCATGGTGGCTTCTCCCCTTTCCCCATTTTTCCAAACAAGGCAATGGAGCTCCCAGAGGAGAACCACTGAGTGTCCTCAGGGAACCCGAGTCATCCTCCATGAATCCCTCCACAGTGAGCGACCTTGGACTTTGGGTATGGTCTTATTTTAATTGTTTAATATTTATTATTTTAAAAATTATTATGAATACTATTTTTATTGACCAGTCATAATTGTGCGATATAAGTCGTAGTGGGCAGAATGTGACAGGTTGACATGTGGCATAATTCAGTGGAGCTAATCACCATGTCTATCACCTTGCTTACCTATTATCTTCCATGGTGAGACATTTGAAATTTACTCTTAGTTATTTTGAAATATACAATGCTTTTTTTAAAAATTGTACCATATTGCATCATAGGTATGAAATCCTTTTCCTTCTGTCTTTCTGAAACATCATGTCTTTTTCAAAGCCATTTTCATAGCTTTGAAATGTCCATTGACAATAGTTTGAATTTGGGGATTTCTGCCCCAATGCAATAGGCAAATGCCTGGATCAGGGAACAATCTGTGGTTTGCAAACAATCTTAATGAATTTATTTGTGTGTGTGTGTGTGTGTGTGTGTGTGTGTGTGTGTGCACGCATGTGCTTTCCACTTTTAAAAATTTTAATGAACATATAAAAATTGTACATATTTATGGGACATGATAAATTTGAGACAGATATATACAATGTATAATAATCAAATCATGCTAATTAGCATTTCTCTGTCCTTAAACATTTACTGTTTCATTGTTTGGGGAAATTTTGAACCTTTCTTTTTTAGTTCACAAAATATTGGATAAACTGTAAACTATAGACAGACTACCATGCTGTTTCCTGTTACTGATCTCCCTCTATCAACCTCCCCTTTTCTAGCCTTAGTGACCACTTTTCTACCCTCTGATCCTGTGAAATCCACATTTTGAGATTTTACACATGCGTGAGAGCATGCCGCACGTATCTTTGTGTGCCTGGCTTATTTCACTTAGCATAAGGTCTTCAGTTCCATCCACGTTGCTAAAAATGACAAGATTTTATTATTTTTATGAAGGAATAGCATGCAATTGATGTGTATCTGGTTTTTAGAAATGGGCCCCCCGCTACTTTGTGGAAGCAGGAATTGTGGCAAAAAGAGTCACTCAGACGCCGGGCCAGGCATTAGAATCAGAAGACCCCCAGGCAGTTTATTGGAAACTTCATCTCCAGGGTCAATCTGGACACAGAGTTTCTATCCCCGTAGAACAGGGATACCTAATAAGTCTTAGAAAAAGCTGTCGTCTTGGTGATAAATGATGACAAGTTGACATCCCTGTGCAGGACATCTCATGCAGCATTTATAATAAGGATTAGATGACCATTTTCTCAATGATAATTATAGCTACCATTTCACATTCTCTTACTTTGTCCTGGTGTCAGACTAAGTGATTTAAAGGCACCCTTTTATTTAATCCTCCCAGCAATCTAGTGGATACTTGTGTTATAAAATATTTTTTGTTCCAGTTGTATAGATGAGAGCAGTGGTTATTAGACAGGTTGGGTGTTCTGCTGAAAGCCACACTATATAACTAATACGCTGCATGCCAGGGTGAATCCGGCTCCTTGTAGCCGGCACTCCTTCCTGTGTGCCCTTCTCTCCCAAGGTCTCCCAACTGTGCCACTTGGCGACAGCCTGATTGTGCCCTGAAACCCCGGCCCTCGGCTCCCCACTTCCCAGCCAGCTCTGTCTTTCCTTGCAAGCTGTCGGGCAGCTCTTACCTGGAAGAGCACTCTGCAGAGTGGCTTCCTGGTCCTTGTGGAGGCCCACGCCTCACTGATGGGAGCAGCATTTCAACTCAGTCTTACCGAAGGCATTGAAGGCGTTTGGAGGAGCCATAGCTTGAACATTCTGATTAGGAATGCTCTTAAGACGGTCCAGAGAAATATGACCCAATCCGTGAAAGACTGAGCACCTCCGTGTTGACTCAGGCTGCACAAGATGTGTTCCCATACCTTGGCGTCTCCAGTCTGAACGCAACTTGTCCTGGATCCAGCATCTCGGGGATTTCTGTCCCAGTGCAATAGGCAGATGCCTGGTCAGGGAACATTCTGTGGTTTGTGAATGCTCTTGGGAAACGGAGCTCTCATCTTCTGTTACTTTTGTATGCCCCTCTCAACACAAAGCCCTTTGTTTCCCGCATGTGTGACCCAGATCAACCTTAAGAAGCAAATTTTGGCTTGTGTTGTCCTGATACTACTTTGCACTATGTAAATGGAAACAAAAACCCTCTGCAGAGCCATCAATGAAAACATGTCACTGGTAAGATGGCTGGAGATGCCTACACAATATGAAATAGATGTTAAATAATGAGTAGAGTAAGACATATTCTTCATGTGCTCATCTTTTTATCTTTTTTTTTTTTTTTTTGAGACCTTGATGAGCCTGCCTTTTGCAAACTGACCTGAATCTTCTCCCAGTGAGCTTTGCTTGTTGCCTGAGGCATTTCCAGACCCCATGAGGTGTGGTAGGCCCACCTGGGGGAGTGGATGCATGCCTCTCCCAGGGACTCAAAAAGGCAAACTCTGGCCCCCAAGGTGGGGCGCGGGGACAGGATGAGGAGGCGCCTCCCAGTCTTAAACTCAGTGATTTTAATGACATCCTCTGGTGTAATGTGCAATTTTGCAGTGATTCACTGGCTTCTCGGCTTGCCAGGGAGCAATATGTCCACACATAAGTGAATTTTCTGGGAAGAATGTCTACATCATCCATTATCAAGAAAGGCCACTTCCTTCAGTGAGCGCCCTGTGGGTCAAGTGTAAAAGCTTCTAGGGAAGCGTTGTCAAGCGAGGCTGGCGGCTCAGAAGCACCTCGTTTAAATGATGTTCTGAATGCCCAGAGCAGTTGTGAGTGCCACATCATCCTCTGTATTTTCAGGAAACCTTAGGATTCTGCTTGGGCGCCCTCAGAAGACCCTTGGGCAGCAGGTCTGCTGGTTGCCATATTGCAGGCCCAGCACACCTGTGGCTCAGGAAGCTGAGAAGCCACGGTTCTCATGGCATTCATTTGGCATTGGCCTGTACCCATGTAGTGCCCAACTGACGGCCCAGATGGTAACAAAACTGCTTACGTAACAGACCAGAGGTCTCTGAGTTTCCTCTGTGCCTCAGTGACCACTGGGAAGAAGATACCCACCCCCCATACCAGCTCTGGGGTCTGAACACAGAGAAGCAGCCTCTGGTCTCTGCACACAACAGCTCGCATTACCTAACATAAGGTGTCATGGTAAGTTTTACGTGTCAACTTGGCTGGGCTGCAAAGTGCCAGATATTTAGTCAAACATTATTCTGGGTGTTCTGTGTGAGGGTGTTTTGGCACAACGGTAACATTTAAATCAGGGGACTGAGTAAAGCAGATGGCTTTCCCTAATATGAGTGGGCTTTATCTCTCATCAAACTGAAAGTCTGAATAGAACAAGATGACCAGCCTCCCTGCACAGAACAGAATTCTCCAGCTGACCGTTATCAGATTTTATCTGCAATATCAGTTCCTTCTGCCTAATCTGCTTTGAACTGGGACATTACATTTTTTTTTCCCCTTGAAAATTTCCCTTGGTCTTAAACTAAAATAGCAGCTCTGTGTTAGTCAGCTTTCCATGACTATAACAAAACACCTGAGATAATCAGCTCATAAAGTTAAAGGGTTCCTGTTGGTTCACAGTTTTGGAGATTTCAGTTTATGATCAAGTGGACCCATTGCTTTGGGGCGTGTGGTAAAACGTATATCATGGTGGGGAGCACATGCAGAGCAAGCTTCTCACCTCACAGAAGCCAGGGAGCAAAAAGAACAAAAGCAGAAGAAATGGAGGTCTTCCAATCCCCCTCGAGGGCACATCCTCTGTGACCCAAAACCTCCTGTGAGGTCCCAACTCTTCAAGGTTTCCAGCACCTCCCAGTGGTGTCAATCAGGGGACCACACCTTTAGCACATGGACCTCTGGGGGGCACTCCAGAACCAAATGACAGCAAGATCTTCCTGGATCTCGAGCCTGCCAGCCACAGACTGGACCGAGGCCCTCGCTGTCCTAGCTCTCAGGCCTTCTCACTGGGACTGGAGCTAAACCACCAGATTTTTTAGTTCCCCAGCCTGCAGAGGCAGATCTCAGGGCTTGTTTCCATCATCACATGAGCCAGTTCCTTGTAATGAATCTATATATAGAAATATACATTCTTTGGGGTCTGTTTCACTGGAGAACCCTGAAGAATACACAAGGCATTTTAGTTCATTTTAGGTCATTTTAGCACTGAGAGAAAGTACAGATGGAGGAAAGAGTCCCCGTAGGTGATCTGCAGGGCCTTATGGAGGACAGCAAGCAGGGCCCGGGGCCAATGCAGAATAGAGACGTGTGTCACTCAGGCTTTTGCACCAGAAAGCTGTGCCGGACTAAGGAAGCTTCCAGATGACCATCTCCCAAGGGCCACCAAATGGTTTTACGAACCTTGTTTCTCAACTCCTTAGTAAGGTTTGAACAGTCCTATGTAGCCATGGGTAATTTCCAAGTACAGAATTTTCACCAACCATTCTGTTAATCAATCCTACATCCTGACATTTTTGTTCTCGATTTCTATTTTTATTGTGATTTTTAATGTTTATTGTGGAAGTTTGGGGAAATGCACAGAGCTATAAAAGAGGAATGCTGGAACACACTGAGGTCCCGGCACCCACAGGTGTGTGGCAGCCGTGTGATATGAGGGACCCCCCCCCACATTCCTCTGCCTGGTCCTAGGATGGTGTCCCTGAAGCATCAGTTTGGAAGATGGATGTGCAAGACGGTTTGGCCTTCACCTGGGGAGGATTCCCTGGGACCTGTTGAGGGATGGGAAAGGGACGTAGGATGGGCCTCCTTCCCCAGGAAACCCGAGCCAGATCTGCAGCTTTGCTCACAGGGACCAGAGGCCAGTAGCCTCTTCTTGGACACCTCTCAGGGGTGAGGCTGGTGCAGCAGGGCAGGGTCTGGGACCTGGTGTCCTCCTTCCTGAGGACACCCCTGTGGATGAGATGGTCTGGGCTAGACATTCTCTCAGCAGGTGGTGACCCAGAGCCACTGCATATGGTGAGAGGGGGGCCCTCTGCAAACTCACTCCTACCCCACGGTGAGGCCAAGGGTCTCCAGGGGGAGCACCCCTCAGTGCATTGGTCCACTCATAGTGCAAAATCCTTTGTTTTTCTTTTACAAACTTTACATCAGCTTTGAATTCTTTCTCTCTCTCTCTCTCTCCTCTTTTTTAGGGCTATGGTTCCATTATTCCACATTATGCTCTAAACTTTCTCTAATAAGCATGTATTGCTTTTGTAGTCAGAGAAGTTTCATGGGATTAGTAAAAAAGGAAGTAGATGGGTACCTGGAGGTTCTGATTGCACAGGGACCTAAGTGAGCAGTCCATGGGCAGGACCCAGGGGCCACCCATGGCAGCTAGCCCAGAGGCCATGGGAGGACAATGCATCTGATCCTTAGAATCACCGCAGCAGACATGCTTTGTGTGACTTTCATTGTTGTAAAGCAAGAACTATTGGTTTCTTCTCACTTTTTCTCTTATTAATTTATATGAGGTTACAAACTATTGCTACAGATGGTGGTGAATTGCTGCCAGCATCTTTTTTTTTTTAGTTACACCATTATAACTGCACAATTTTTTATGATGCTGGGGATTGAACCCAGGGCCTCCCAAATACTAGGCAAGCACTCTGCACTGAGCCACATCCAGAGCCTGTAAAACTGTACGTATTAATGGTTTGGGTGTGATATTTCCTTTTAAGCTTACAGCATGCACTGGTCTTGATGGCCACATTCCTGATCATCCAGCCTGAGTATGACTTGGATGAAATGGCTTGGCTGGCTTCCAGTGTGCAGACAGCTATTGCTGAGAGCCAATTACTCCCTATTTCCCGCCCTGCCGCCCCGCAGCTCTATTGAGGTATAATTCATACATAAAATGTATAAATTTAAAGTGGGAAGGGTGAGGATTTGATATGCATATATATTGTGAGATGATTACTGCAATCAGGGTAATTAATGCATGTATCAGCCCCCATACTTACCGTGTGTGTGTGTGTGTGTGTGTGTGTGTGTGTGTGTGTGTGTGTTGAGAACATTTAAGATAAGCCAGACGGAGAAAAACAAATATTGCATGATCTCATTTACATGTGGAACCTTACAAAGCCAAACTTGTAGAAGTGGAGGGTAGAAGGGTTGGGGAGTGGAGGGAATTAGGAGATATTGATCAAAAGGCCCAAACTTTTAGTAGTAGGATGAGTAAGTTCTGAGTCTCTAATTCCACAGCCTGGTGACTATATGTAGCTAGCCATACTGTACTGTATACTTGAAATTTCCTCACATGCTTTTGAAAGGGCTGTTTTTACAGACAGAGGCCAGTTCAAGTCATCCAATTTTTTTCAGCCACTTGGGTAGCAGCTGTCCCTGGAGATGTCTGTGGTGAGTTCCTCAGCCCAGGGAAGACTGCCCTGTGGATTTTCAGAGCCCTCCCTCCACCTCTTGGTGTACCTGTCCTGCAAGGGACCAATGACCCTGCTCAGGACTCCACAGTTGTTCCCTGTAGCGCCACAGGCTCCAGATCTCTATGCTGTGGTTGATGTAAGTGCAGAGAGACTCTGAGCCCCACTGAGAGCTGGATGCCCCTCCTACATCCATGTGCAGTTCATAGCGTCATCACCAAGTTATTCTGAACTCTCTTCTCAAGGAAATGAAATGCACATCAGTTGTGTTAGTCAGCTTTCCATTACTGGAACAAAATATCAGGTGGTCAACCTGAACATTGTCAAAAGGTTCATTTTGGCTCAGTTTCAGTGGTTTCAGTCCATCATTGATTGGATCCATTGCTTTTGGGCCAGAGATGAGGCAGCACCTCATGGCAGGGGGTACAGGGTAGAGCAAAGCTGCTCACCCAGTCGGAGCCAGGAGGCAAAGGTGGAGGAAGAGTAGGGCAGGGGGTTCCAATTGTGTTTCAAGGGCATGTCCCCAGTGTCCTGACTTCCCTCACTAGACCCCAGGACCTGCCAGCATCTTTTTTTTTTTTTAAGTTTGACCATTTCCCAATAGCTCTGTAGCTGGGAGACTAAGCATTTAACAGATGAGTCTTTGGGGCACATTCAACACTGAGAGGACAGCATTAGTTACGCACTCATAGAATTCTGTGTACAATTGCAGGGACTCATGCATCCTTAGAAGCCATTGGTATACCATATGCTAAGAATCATGATCTGGAATGACACACTCCTCAGTAGAGTCCCATGGCCTCCAAGGCTACTGGATCTAATCAGACGCCATTTGGCCTTCTCATCTCTCCTGTTCGCGGAAGACTCTGGCTCCAAGTTCACACTCTGCCTTTCTATTGCTTCTGCATTTTTCCAGGGTGACTCCAGCAATGTCCACATGGCTAGCACAACTCACCCTCCAGCAGTCCAGCTCCAGGTTCCTGACATTCACTCCTCGTGACCTGTTGTGGTTTGAATAAGAGGGGTCCCCCAAAGCTCCTGAGGCAACGTAGCAAGAGGTGAAATGATGAGATTATAAGAGCCGACACCTAATCAGTAGATTAATCCATGTGATAGATGGGTAATTTCAAAGGAATACATTCTGGGTGGTCACTGTGGGCAGGTGGGGTGTGGCTGGAGGAAGGAGGTCACGGAGAGCTTGCCTTTGGGGGTTTAGGTTTTGTCCTTGGCATCTTGAGCTCTTTCTACTTTTAGACTCACATGAGCTGAGCAGCTTTAAACTGCCCAATTCTTCCACCATGATGTTCTGTCTCACTTCGGGCCCAGAGCAAGGGAGTTGGTCAACCCCTGACTGAACCTCTGAGACTGTGAGGCAAAATAAGCTTTTCCTCCTCTAGGTTGTTCCTGTCAGGTCACATGACAGGAACATGTCCTGGTCACGTGACCCTTCATCATCTGTATTCCACACACCCACTTCTTGGTCCATAGGCTTTAACCCTCCCACAGTCAGAGGGAGACTTTTACCATAGACACCCCACTGCAAAGGGAGCCCAAACCCATTACCCTTCACTCCATGGTCGTCCATATTCTTTACTCTTGGAACCTCCATTCTGCTTTCTGTCTCTAGGGATTTGCCTGGTCTGATTGCTATCGTTTAGATGAGAGGTGTCACCCAAAAGCTCACATCTGAGAAAATGAAGAAAGTTCATACGTGAAATGATTGCTTAGCCTTAACCTAACCAGTGCATTAATGCACTTACCGGTTCAACTGGATTGTAACTGTGGGCAGGTCAGAGTAGCTGGAGGAGACAGGTCACTTGGGTCGCACCTTTAGAGTATAAGTTTTGTCCCTGCTAAGCAGAACATTCCATTTGTTTCCAGATAGATTGCCATTTCCTGAGCTGCTTTTCTCCTCCACACTCTTCTGCCCTGGTGTTAGGTCTCACTTAGTCTCAGAGCAATGGAGTTGGCCACCTGTGAACTGTGACCTCTGAAACTGACTGCCAAAAAAATTGTCTTTCTCTAAAATTTTTCTTGTTGGGTCTTTTGGTACCAGAAGAGTAAAAACTGTCTAAAACATGGATATTTTATGTAAATTCTCCACACTTTATATGGTTGTTGTGTCATGGTCCATAGGCTTTAACCCTCCAAAAGTCAGAGGGAGGCATGTTGTTGCCTGGACAGACCAAATTTACTTATCCATTCATTCACTGAAGGACCTTGGAATTGTTTCTACTTGGAGGTTATTATGAATAATGCTGTCATGAACATTTGTGCACAAGTTTTTGTGTATACAATGGTGGTTCCTGCCAAGTGCAGTGGTGCATGCTTTAATCCCAGGGACTTGGGAGGCTGAGGCAGGAGGATCATGAGTTCAAAGCCAGCCTCATCAAAAGTGAGGCACTAAGCAACTCAGTGAGACCCTGTCTCTAAATAAAATACAAAATAGAAATGGGGATGTAGCTCAGTGAGTTCATTTCCCAGTACCACCAATCCCCCCAAAAAATAAAATGTTGGTTCCTTTGAGTATATATCTATGAGTGGATTTCCCTTATTTCTGGCATATAAATACTTTACCATACTTATATGATTATTCTTCTATTATATGTTATCATTTTTTTGTTATTGGTTATTTTTCAATTAAATGAGCATTCATTACACATTGTCTCATTATTGGACACCATTTTCTTTTCAGAAATGAAAGAGCTGGACCAGTTCATGTCTAAATTCCATCTCAGTTCGAAAGACTTGTCCATATTTGGTAAACAATGATCCTGCTGGGCTCTGCTGCTTTCCCCACAACTTTCCAGCTCAGCTCAGGTGTGTCCACCCCCTACATTCCTGAGCAACACACAGGTGAAAGGAAGCACTTATTTCATGAAAAATGCCAGTGGTTGCCAGCTCCCATGCTTCAAGCTCGATGCTTCTGACAAGTTAGGCTATAACATGGAGATAAGATTCCTTCCAACAGTTCCAAGATCTGCCATCGCCAAAGCCCTGCCCGTCTGGGTGATTCCCCCACCTCTGGGAGAAATGCCCTGGGATCTGATCTTTGTGAGGAGTTAATCTGCACCAGGTAAACAAAAACCAAGACGTCACGACACGGTTCAGTGGGAAGTCTCACCATATTGTTGATGACCACAGGACCAGACCCTTCCCAGGAACAAAGTATTGGAGAGTGAGAGGAGCAAATTGGCCCTAAATGGTTGTCATAACTTTTAAAGTGAATCTGGAAATACATAAGCATCTCAGTAAGAAAGGCACTTGAATGGGTTGAATCGTATCACACAAACTCATATGTTGGAGTCCTATTGGAATGGGACTCTATTGGAAATAGGGTATTTATAAAGGACATTAAAATGAGGCCTTAACTGGGACCCTGATCCAATATAACTAATGTCCTTATTTAAAAAGGAAATTTGACACAGAAAGGCATCCACAGGGAAGTTGAGGTAAAGTCACAGGTAGAAGATGGCAGTCCCCAGGCCACAAGGTAGACATGGAACAGTCACCCTCAGAGTACTCAGAAGGAACCAACCCTGATGATACCTTCACTTGGACTTCTAGCCTCCAGGGCTGTGAGACTACAAGTTTCAGTTGTTCAAGCCACCCAAATTGTGGCACTTTGTTTTAGCAGCCATAACAAACTAATACAGGTGTATCAGCCATGCTATGCTTAAAAGAGAACCAGAAATCATAACAAATACCTTTGTTTGTATTTCTGAAACTTACTTTAGCTCATGAGGTGATCACAGGAGATTGTCTACCATGCTGCCAGTCCTTTCTACTTTTAAAACCATTTCTGGTGAGATCTTGGCCATATACATCTTGTCCACGTGAGCCTGCCACCAGCCTCAGGGAGCAATTTAAACACTCAGCAACCTTGACGCAAGACAGCTGTGGCGAGCGCCTAACCTCAGGTTCACCAGCTTTCTCTAGAAATGTCACACTGACCTCTGTCTGTATCACAAATGGTTCCCTGAGGTAGGACTTCCAAGTTATTATATCTCCTTTATGGAAGTAATGTCAATGAAAACTGAAAATATATATGAAAAAGAAGATGAGACTCTCCAATAATCCCAATCCCCTTAGAAAAGAATCACTCACATTGTATACATTTATATTTTATACATATTGCTCATATATATTTGATTATTTTAAATCTGACTCGTGATTTCAAAAGTAACGCATTTTCATTGGGATGATTCTTTCAAAACCATAAAAACAGAAATGAGAAAATAAAATCTACCCCAACCTGATCTAGACATGACTGCTATTGACAATTTTCTAGAAGTTTCCACAATATGGTTTGCATATATAAACTGACTATTATTGACAAAAAGCAGAACTGTTGCTTTTGTAAGCTGATTATGGCTAATTTTATTATAATCATTTTATCTGTTGATTAATTATTATTATGACATCATCCTTAATGGTGCTATACATTTCCGTCCTGTGGTCTACCATAATTAAATTAACCCAAGCTGTATGTTTGAACAGTTAGACTGTGTCTAAGTTTTATTATAATGAATAATGCTATGAGGACCATCCTTTAGATGAATTTTTGAATATATTCAAAATTATTTTTAAGTTTCTACAAGTCCAATGTTGAGTCAAATGCTGTGCATATTTTCAGGCTTTAATGCGCATACACCTACCTTATAGTTATTATAATTAAGCTGTACATACACAATAATACTTACGTGCATATTTCATGCATTTTCACACTTCATGTAGCATTCAGATTTCTAATTTTTATTGACTTATCCATGAAATCATAGATTTCTCTCCCAAGTCCATGACTTTAGTATAGATATCTCTAGATTAGCAACCCTGTTCATAAGTCAAGCGCTACCAAGTAATTAAAATGAACAAACCATCGATACATTGAACAAGATGAAACAAGTGGATTTCAAAAACATTATGCTAAGTAAAAGAAACCAAACAAAAGAGTATTCCTATCATATTTACAATCCACTTTTTTTCTTGAGGCAGGGAAATGAACAAATAGTAGGTTCATAGGAGAAAAGGCAGCAAATCGGGATGTGCCCAGGGATATTGCTATCACAGGAAAGTGAGCACCCAATGGCCCAGTGAGATTGAGAAGCTCGTGTATCCCACTTCACAGGGGAGAGGGAGCAAAGGCTTTGGGCAGTTTTAGAGGAAGATGAGATGACTTTTCAAGAGATGGCTGGGCCTGAAGAGTAGTGTCAGGGCAATGGCAAAATTCCTCTCTGCACTCCAAGGGGAGCTGGGATAAGCTGACTAAGGCTAATTGGGAGAAAAGTCATATACATTCATCAACATATAAAAGGGGAAAATCACAGAAGCATGGTTGCCCCTGCCATCCACTTTTATGAAATTGAGAACAAGAACATCTCAATTGATAGGAACTTGAATCAGAACATTTCCTGGGAAAGGGGGGGAGGAGCTCTGGAGGGTGATGCCAGTGTTCCGTGTGTTGGTTGAGGTGCTGGCTGGGTAGGTGGTGTGTGTGCATTGAGCATGTATTACTGCTTGTCATCGAACTGCTCACCTAAGATGTGTGCATTTCACAGCTAGTTATTGTGCATCAAATAACACACACACACACACACACACACACACACACACACACACACACACACACGGGCGCAGTGAGGGAATCCATTTGCAAGACAACGGTCGAGGGTCAAACTCAAATGGAAGTGGCCATCCCTCAAAAGCCCGCTCTGGTGGTAACATCAGACTCATTAGGAAATATCGTCCTTTCTCAGTGAAACAGCATGTGTGTCTTAAAGAGCTGATGTCCTGGGATTTTTATTTTGTTCTTTGGGTTATTTCCATGATTTCTGAAAATTTTGGGTAGCACTGCTTGCCATGGATGAAGAAATTTACTCTGGAAAGCCCCAAACCAATTTCCGACTTTCTGTGGATCTGTAAAGAGCAGCGAGCACGTCCAAATTCATTCATGTTATGGATTTACTAATTGTAACTTGAGGGCATCTTTCAGCCTTATCAGGGTAATGATACTGGGTTAGTACTAAGAACCGATATAAATCAGCTTTCCATTTTCATTGCATGAATATTTCACAGGCCGCTGGGTAGATCTCCATGAACAAATTAATGCAACTTTACGACACTGCTCCTTGTGCAATGCCTTCACCTCCTGGCAACAGAGACACACCTGGGAAGCATGAATCTCCTTCCTGCAAGTAGCAGACACATACGAGCCCAGAAATAGCAATCTTTACAGGGAGCAAAATATGTGAGCTCTTTGAAGATGTGCTACATATTGACCTGAGCTCAAAAAAGACAAGCAGCATAAAACTAATTAAGAGAACACAGCATCATGTCCATCAACAAAAGGAACAATGAATTTCCCCACAGAAACTAGAAGTAAGAAACGTTCTAGCAAATTGACAAGCTTAGAAATACCCATCCCTGAACACGCGGTTCACTGTTAAGTGCCAGTTAACACTGTTTTACTTTGTTCCCATGCACATTTTTTTTTCTAATCTGTTTCCCCAGTGCTGAGAATTGAACCCAGGGTCTTGCGCATGCTACTCAAGTTCTGTAACACAGAGCTACATCCCCAGCCCTTTTATTTTACTTTGAAAATGATCTTAAACCTTGCTATCTCTTGTTTGATATCTTTATAGCTCTTGTTTGAGAAAACTTATGAACAGTAATTATATTAAATCACCACTGGCGACAGAACATTAAAAGTAATTAACTTAGAAAGGATTATGTCAGATATTGGCTAAAAAGAGGTGAGTCCAGACAACAACTGTCAAAATAAGTCATTAAATTTTTTTTAAAAAAAAGAATTTGTATATGTGGTTGGGTGAAAGAGAAAAAGTACAGATGGATCCACACCAGGGTGTTAATGAGAAGCCAGTTCTAACATAATTTAAAATAACGATCAGCCTAGTAAATAAGTCACTGCCTGATGAATCCTTCCCAGACAGGTAACAATCACTGGTGGCCGAGCACTCCAGGTGGGGCTGAAGGGAGTGGATCCAAGACAGGCAGGTGCAAATGACCTTGAAATAGGAGGCTTCATGCATTCAAGAAGGGAGAGAAGGGTAAAAACAATTCAACACCACGGACAATCTGTGAGTGCTTTATGTTTTGCTCTTGTGTTCATGCTATAATTTAAAAAAGCTTAATTTATACCTGGGAATGATAAAATATTCTCATAGTTCAAAATGTAGAAATAAAAAACAATGTATCAGTTTCTTGCCACACTTGTACCCAGAAGTAACTGATGTTATGTACTGTGCATTTATTCAGCACAGCATTACACATCTCTGTGTGTGTCATCCTGTGTGTGCAAAACAAACAAACAAATAAACCACAGGCTCTCAGGGTTTTCCACCCAAGTAGTAGCCAACTTTACATACTATTCTGTATTTCATATTCCTTAAATTTTTTTTCCTTAATAGTAAGCAATGAAGTTCCTTGCTTTTTTTTTTTAAGGCTAGATAACATTCCATTAACTGTATATCAGGCTCATTAATTAATGTTTCAACAGATCCTTTGCTATAAAACACCACAACGCAATAGATAATCACAATTGTAATATTTTATTTGTATAGCTGGTGTTATTGATTATGGAGTCTGATTCTTTAGTCATACTTGCTGTGATTTTTCAAAAATTCTTTAATACGTTATTATAGTGCTTGTGTTTAATTACTAGACTTAATTTTTTTAAAGCAGTTTCAGATTCACAACAAACTGAATGAAAAGTGCAGACAGTTCCCATGTACTCCCTGTCTTCACCCCATTCAGTTTCCCCACTATACATAACCCCAGCAAATGGCTCATCTGTTACAGGTGCTGAACCTGCATGGCCACATCATGGCCACCGAGACCCCTACTTTATATTAAGACTCACGCTGGGCATTATGGGTCTAGACAACAATGAGAGGTATTGGGGATCCAAGATGGCAGGCCAGAGGGAGGCAGCATCCTGTGTCGCTCAGTGACCTGGGACTCAAGGTTGCGATATTCCTGCTCCTGCACAGGAATAACAAATGGCCACTGTGCCCATGTAGGGCTCCAGGCCTCAGTGTCAGAGTAGGTCTCCCAGCTACTTGCCCATGCAGGGCTACTGGGTGCCCAAGTGGGACCATAGGCATCAGCACCCGTGCAGAATTTTTGGCCACCCAACAGAGCAGAAATCACAGATGCCAGTCCCATCCAGGACACCCGGCAACTTCCACAGGACAACTGGCAGCCTCCCACTCTAGCCACCACTCCCGTGGGGACCCCCCATATACCAAGATGACTCCCCCAGTCGCCACCATCTTGGGACTTGGCAGCGGCAGAGATAGTCCCCTATGGGCAGTTGCCTGCCCGCATCTGAGCACTTCACACAGGCCCTGAAGTCAGTGGACAGCCACATGCTGCATGTCACAGAGCTTGTCTCTGAACTCATCATTCCAGACCTTCCCCCAGCTTCCCCCACCCCAAAGGACACCCTATCACTGAAAACAACCACTTCCATCTTGGGTCACCTTCATCACTACCTTTAGTGGGACAGCTTCCAGTTTGGAACTCCGGTTGGCCAGGTACCCAGTTTCTACCCCCCCCCCCCCAGCAGCCACTAACGCAGCACAGTGGGTGCCCAACAAAAAACAGCTCCCAGCGGGGTAGGTGGGGTGCGCCCAAAGTGCCAGGCTCAAGAGCCCTGGAGAGAAATGTCCCTGGTTAGGTAGTGGAGAGGGAGGGGGTGAGTGGGATATGTTTAGAGACTAACAGAGACCAGGAACTGCTAGGTCTTTGGGAGAGATAAGGAGATAAGACCAGGTGCCCACATCACATGAGTGGGCCCCAAAAGAGATCCCTGAGGTGCAGTCTCCCTTTGAGGATCAGCATGTCCTACACCCCACTTCCAGGTGCCCTCCACCCAGGACCACCCTCTCACCTTGGTCACCTTCACCATCCTGAGGGCAGAGGTACCAGCTAACAACAGATGGCCCCATCTATTGGATGAGAAGAGAAGCAGGAAAGATAATGATCTCCAACCAAAACATCCCTGTTTCTTCCTTTAAGATTTTTTCTTCTCCCTCACAATTTCCTCCCACCCTCACAACCCCAACAAATGCGAAACCAAGTACTCTGCATGAATTAGGATTTTGAGGACTAGGACATCTGAATAATATATTCTAGCTGTGTTGTATATATTTTTTTTACCAATTGTTACTATGTTAACATTTTAAAATTTTTCTTAATATATGTATGTATTAGTTTTATGTACTCTACTGACTTCCCACTTACTTGTCTACCCCAAATTACTTCCTCTGTCTTTTCCTGCTACTAATCTTCCTCTTTAGATTCCTCCTTCACACTTCCTAAGATATAATAACTCTTTATCCTCACCTCCTACCTCCTCAGCATATCATCCTACTCCTCACCCCTGGTTCTTTGTCCACCATCAGAAACTGTAAACCCTTTTACAAACCTACTGAGTATCTTATAGATAATAATTGATTTCACCTTTTCTGTACATTATAACCAAACTGTAAACATCTTAACAGCAAATATTTGTTTTTAGGGTGTATATTGTTTATAGTGGGATCTGTTAACATTGTCCTTCACCCGAAAGGAGAGGCATTGGAACTGTACAGGGGCACTATAAACCTATAGGGTAAAAACAGTAATGCCTAGGATCCACAGGGCTAGAAGGGAAGACACACAAGCAATTCAAAAAGACAAGGGAAGAAAGTGCCCCAAACAAATCAAGACACCACATTATTAGAATCCATGGCCAGCAGGGCAGAAGAAATTACAGAGAAGGAATTCAGGATGTACATGGTTAAAATGTTCTGTGAGCTCAAGGAAGATATAAGAGAACAAATACAAACAGTGAAAGATGGCTTTGACAAGGAGCTACATAAACAAGTCCAGGAAGCAAAAGATCACCTCAACAGGGAGATAGAGGTTCTTAAAAAAAGAAAAAGAAACAAACCAAATTAAAAGTTCAATTAAAAGTATCACCAACAGATTAGACAACTTGGAAGACAGGACCTCAGACAATAAATACAAAATATATAGTCTTGAAAAAAATGTATACCACATAGTGAAAATGGTAAGAAACCATGAGCAGAACATTCAAGAAATATGGGAAAGCATAAAAAGACCAAATTTAAGTGTTATTGGGATAGAGGAAGGCATAGAGTTCCAAACCAAATGAATGAATTATCTATTCAATGAAATAATATCAGCAAATTTTCTAAACATGAAAAATGAATTGGAAAACCAAATTCAAGAGGCTTATAGGATGCCAAATGTATAAAATCACAACAGATCCACACCAAGCCACGTTATAATGAAAGTGTCTAACACAGAGAATAAGAAGAGAATCTTAAAAGCCATGAGATAAAGAATCAGATTACATATAGGGGAAAACAGGTTAGATTGTGTGCAGATTTTTCAACCCAGACCCTGAAAGCTAGAAGATCCTGGAACAACATATATCAAACTCTGAAAGAAAATGGGTGCCAACCAAGAATCTTGTATCCAGCAAAATTAAGCTTTAGATTTGATAATGGAATAAAAACTTTCCATGAAAACAAAAGTTAAAAGAATTTACAACTAGAAAACCTGCACTACAGAACATCCTTCGCAAAATATTCCATGAAGAGAAATTTGAAAACAACAAGGAAATCAGCAAAGGGAGGTGTTACACTAAAGGAAAAACCAATCAAAGGAGAAACCAAGTCAAGTTAAATACCAACAATAAACAAAAATGCCTGGCAATACAAATCATTTCTTAATAATAACCCTGAATGTTAATGGCCTAAACTCACCAATCAAAAGACATAGACTAGCAGATTGGATTTTAAAAAAGACCCAACAATAGGCTGCCTCCAAGAGACTTATCTTACAGGAAAAGACATCCACAGACTGAAGGTGAAAGGTTGGGAAAAATCTTACCACTCACATGGATGTGCCAAAGCAAGCAGGGGTTTCCATCCTCATATCAAATAAAGTAGAATTTAAGCCAAAGTTAATCAAAAGGGATAAACAAGGGTATTTCATACTGCCTAAGGGAACAATTTATCAACAAGACATAACAATTATAAATTTATATGCCCCAAACAGTGGAGCATCTACATTCATCAAACAAACTCTTCTCAAGTTCAAGAGTCAAATAGTCCACAACACAATAATTCTGGGTGACTTTAACACACCTCTTTCACCACTGGGTAGATCTTCAAAATAAAAGCTGGACAAAGAAACTATAGAACTCGATAATACAATCAATAATTTACACTTAACTGACATACATAGAATATTTCATTCCTCAATGAACAAATACACTTTCTTAGCAGCACATGGATCCATCTCCAAAATAGACCATATATTAAGCCACAAAGCAACTCTTAGAATATATTAAAAAATAGAGATACTACACTGCATTCTATCCAATCATAATGGAATTAAATTATAAATAAATGATTTTAAAAAATGAAATCTACTTCAACACCTGGAGACTAAATACTATGCTACCGAATGAACAGTGGGTTGCAGAAGACATGAAGGGGGTGATTAAAAACTTCTTAGAGGGGAATGAGAACACAGATACAACGAATCAAAATCTCTGGGACACTATGAAGACAGTACTAAGAGGAAGAAAATTCATTGCACGTAGTTCATTCCTTAAAAAAAGAGTCAACAAATAAATGACTTAACATTACATCTCAAAGCCCTAGAAAAAGAAGAACAAATCAACACCAAAAGCAGTAGAAGACAGAAAATAATTAAAATCAGAGCTGAAATCAATGAAATTCAAACAAAAGTAACAATTAAAAAAATTTACAAAACACAAAGTTGGTTCTTTGAAAAAATAAATAAAATTGACAGAACTTTAGTCATGCTAATGAAGAGGAGAGAAAACTCAAATTACTAATATATGTGATAAAAAAGAAAATATCACAACAGACACTACAGAAATACAGAAGATAATTAGAAATTATTTTGAAAACTTGTACTCCAATAAAATAGTAAATATCAAAGGCACTGACGAATTTCTAGAGTCATATGATTTTCCCAAATTGAGTCAGAATGATATACAAAATTTAAATAGATCAATATCTACTGATGAAATAGAAGACACCATCAGAAGCTTACCAACAAAGAAAAGCCCAGGACCTAATGGATACTCAACCAATTTCTACAAGACCTTTAAAGAAAAACTAATACCAATACTCTCCAATTTATTTCAGGAAACAGAAAAAGAGGCAGCACTTCAAAACTCATTTTATGAAGCCAATATCATCCTGATTCCAAAACAAGGCAAAGACACATCAAAAAAAAAGAAGAAGAAGAAGAAGAAGAAGAAGAAGAAGAAAGAAAGAAAAAGAAAAAGAAAGAAAAAAAGAAAAAGAAAAAAGAAAAGAAAAGAAAACTTCAGACCAATATCTCTAATGAACATAGATGCAAAAATTCTCAATAAAATTCTGGCAAATTGAATACAAAAACATATCAAAAAGATTGTGCACCACGATCAAGTGGGATTCATCCCAGAGATGCAAGGTTGGTTCAACATATGGAAATCAATAAATATAATGCATCATATCAATAGAATTAAAGATAAGAATCATAAGATCATCTCAATAGATGCAGAAAAAGCATTTGACAAAATACAGCACCCTTTTAGCATTCAAAACACTAGAAAAATTAGGAATAACCAGAACATATCTCAACATGGTAACGGCTATCTATGCTAAGCCCCAGGCCAACATCATTATAAATGAAGAAAAATTGAAAGCATTCTCTCTGAAGACTGGAACAAGACAGGGATGCCCTCTTTAGCCACTTCTATTTAACATAGTTTTTGAAACACTGACCAGAGCAATTAGACAGATAAAAGAAATTAAAAGGGATACAGATAGGAAAAGAAGAACTCAAATTAGCACTAATTGCTGATGATACAATTCTATACCTAGAAAACCCCCCAAAAATTCCACCAGAAAACTTTTAGAAATAGTAAATGAATTCAGCAAAGTAGCAGGATACAAAATCAACATCTCTAGTTCAAAGGCATTTCTGCATATCAAAAGCAAAAATATCAAAAGCACTATACAAATTTAATGCAATTCCAATCAAAACCCCAATGATATTCCTCATATAAATAGAAAAAGCAGCCATAAAATTCATCTGGAAAAATAAAAGACCCCAATAGCTAAAGCAAATCCTTAGCAAGAAGAGTGAAGCAGGTGGCATCACTATATCAGACCTTAAACTATACTACAGAGCAATAGTAACAAAAACAGCATGGTATCGACACCAAAACAGACTGGAAGACCAATGGTACAGAATAGAGGACAGAGAGACTAATCCACAAAATTACAATTATCTTATATTAGACAAAGGTTCCAAAAACATGCATTGGAGAAAAGATAGCCTCTTCAACAAATGGTGGTGGGAAAACTGGAAATCCATATGCAACAAATGAAATTAAACCCCTATCTCTCACCATGTACAAAATTCAACTCAAAGTGGATCAAGGATCTAAAAAACCAGAAACTCTGCATCTAAAAGAAGGAAAAAGTAGGCCCAAATCTCTATCATATCAGATTAGGCCCCTACTTCCTTAATAAGACTCCTGTAGTGCAAGAATTAAAATCAAGAATTAATAAATGGGATGGATTTGAGCTAAAATGCTTTTTCTCAGAAAAAGAAATAATCAGTGAGGTGAATTAAGTGCCCACAACTTATGAGCAAATTTTTACCACTTGCATATCAGATAGAGCACTAATCTCTAGGATAAATAAAGAACTCAAAAAGCTAAACACCAAAAAAATAAATAAATAAAAAGTCCAAATAACTCAATCAATAAATGGGCCAAGGGCCTGAACAGACACTTCTCAGAATGTGATATACAATCAATCCACAAATATATGAAAAAATGTTCAACATCTCTAGCAATTAGAAAAATAAAAAATAAAAACTACTCTAAGATTTTATCTCACTCCAGTCAGAATGGTAATCATCAAGAATACAGGCAATAATAAGTGTTGGCAAGGATGTGGGGAAAAGGTACACTCATACACTGCTTGTGGGACTGCAAAATGGTGCAGTCAATATGGAAAGCAGTATGCAGATTCCTTGGAAAACGTGGAATGGTACCACCTTTTGACCCAGCTATCTCATTCCTTGGTCTATACCCAAAGGATTTAAAAACAGCATACTACAGGAACATAACCATATCAACATTTATAGCAGCACAATTGACAATGGTTAAACTATGGAACCAACCTACATGCTCTTCAGTTGATGAATAGATAAAGAAAATGTGGTATATATACACAGTGGAATTTTACTCATCATTAAAAGAGAACAAAATCATGGCATTTGCAGGTAAATGGATGGAGTTGGAGAATATGATGCTAAGTGAAGTCAGCCAATCCCCCAAAACCAAATGCCAAATGTTTTCTCTGATATAAGGAGGCTGATTCATAGTGGGGTTGGGAGGGGGAGCATGAGAAGATTAAACAAATTCTAAATAGGTCAAAGGGGTGGGAGGGGAAGGGAGGGTGCATGGGGGTAGAAAAGACGGTGGAATGAGATGGACATCATTACCCTAAGTACATGTATGAAGACATGAATGGTATGAATATACTTTGTATACAAGCAAAGATATGAAAAATTGTGCTCTAGATGTGTAATATGAATTTTAATGCATTCTGCTGTCATATATACCATTAGAATAAGAAATTTAAAAAAATTGATAGGTATCCACCACTATAGTATAAAAAGCAGTGTCACATCCCTTGAAGTTTGAAGTTTTCTGTAATCTGCCCATTCATCTCTCTTTCCTCCTAACTCTTGAAAGCCACTGCTTTTTTTTTTTTACTGTTGCTATAGTTTTTCCTCTTCCTGAATGTCATTCCAAGTGGAATCAGACAGTATATTGATGTAATCATGTGATTCTTCTTCTTCAGCTTGTGAATGTGATGGGATGATTTATACTAATTGATTTTTGTATATTGAACAACTCTGACATAAATCTGACTTGATTGTGATGTGAGATTTTTTATACGTTTGCTAATATTTTGTTGAGGATTTTTGCATCTGTTTGTGAGCAATAATTGTCCATAGTTTTCTCATAATATCTTTATCTGATTTTGATAGTTGGTTACTGCTAACCTCATGGAATGAGTTAGAAAATATTCTCCTGACTTCTGTCATCTAGGAGAGACTGAAGTGAATTGGTATTTTTTTCCTTAAATATTTTATAGAATTCACCAGTGAATTCATCTGAGCCTGGTACTTCATGTCTTGGAGGTTATTAGTTCTTTATTCAATTTGTTGAATAGATACAGACCTATTCAGTTTATCTATTTATTCTTGTGTGGGGTTTTGAAAGTGTCTCCATGTATTGTGCTGCTATAACAGAATACCACAGACTTAGTAAAGAACAGAAATTAGTTATTACACTTGCATAGACCAGGAAACCCAAGATCAAGCACCAGTAGGTTCAATGTTTGATGAGACCTGTGCTCTGCTTCCAAAGACGCACCTTCAACACAGTGTGTTAGTCAAATTTTTGTTGTTGTGACCAAAATACCTGACAGAAACAACTAGAAGAAGGAAAAGTTTATTTTGGCTCAGAATTCAGAGGTTGGAGTTCATGGTCAGCTGGCTGCGGTGTTTTAGGCTTGAGGAAGGCAGAACATCTTGGTGAAAGGCATGGTAGAGGAAAACCACTCATCTAACGGCAGCTGAGCAGCAGAGAGAGGGAGAGGAAGGGGCCAGAGTTAAGATATAGTCCCCACAGGCACATCCTCCAAAGACCTGCTCCTTCAGCCGACCTCCTACCACCTTGAAGTCCATCCAGCTATCCATTAATCAATCCACTAATGAAGTCAGAGCCCTCATGACCAAATCACTTCCCCAAACTCCTTCCTCTGAACATTGCTGCACCAGGCACCAAGCATTCAGCAATGAGCCTTCATGTTCAAACCATAACACACTGAGTCCTATAGATGGGAGAGACTGTCCTCACATGGCAGAAGGCGGAAGGGCAAAAATGAATGAATTTTTTTCATTGAGTCCCTTCATAAGAGCACCTGATTCCATTTACAAGGGAGATGCCTCATGGCCTACTCACCTCTGAAAGGCCACGTGACCTAATACGACTGTATTAACAACATTTAGGTTTTGGAGGAGACACAATTATGCTATAGCAGGATGATTATGTCTTTGAAGGGATTGGTCCATTTCATCTAAGTTATCAAACTTGCAGATATAGTTTATAATATTCTTCAATTATCCTTTAGTGCCCTTAAAGATTATCCATTAATAGGATCAGTAATGATTTCCTTTCTTTCATTTATGACCATTTGTTCATTGTGAATTCTCTCTCTCTCTCTCTGTCTGGCTATAATTTTATTAATATTATCTCTCTTTCAAAGAAAAAGCTTTTGGCTTTGTTGGTTTTCACTTATGTCTTTTTAAATTTCATTGACTTCTGCTCTAAACTTTATTCTTTTTGATGTTTTTATTAGTTCTAATCAGTTATACATGACAGCAGAAAGCTCTTTGATTTATGTACACAAATGGAGCAGAATTTTTCACTTCTCTGGTTGTACATGAGGTAGAGACACACCATTGTGCAACTATACATGTACCTAGGGTAATGACATCCGTCTCACTCCACCATCTTTCCTACCCCCATGCCCCCTCCCTGTCTCTCCTTTGTTCAATCCAAATTTCCTCCACTCATCCCATGCCCCACTCACCATTTTTTCCAAATTGAAAATGATTTATTTTGATATTTGCTTTCCTAATAACACATTCAATGCTATAAATTTGCCTCCTTTGCTGCTTTGCACAAATTTTGATGAATTACATTTTAATTTTCATTTAATTTAAAACATTTTTAACATTTCTTATGATTTTTTGACCCATGTGCTATTTTAAAGTGTGTTATTTAATCTCCAGATATTTGGGTATTTCACAACTACATTTCTGTCATTGAATTCTAGTATAATTTCACTCTGATTTGAGAGTGGACATCATTTTATTTCTATTCTTTCCATCTAAATTTCTTAGGGAGTTATTTTATGGTGCAGAATGTGGCCGACCTTGGTGAATGCTCCACGTGAGCTTGAGAAGAGGTGTGTTCTTCCGTTGCTGGAAGAAGTATTCTATAAAGTTTGATTAGACCTTGCTAATGAATAGTGTTGTTCAGTCTGACCATATCCTTATCAATTTTCTGTCTGATATAGCTGCCAACTGCTAATAGAGACGTGCTGAAGTTTACAGCTAAAATAATGGATTTTTCTATTTCTCCATGAAGCACTATTTTTTCCTCATGTATTTTGATGCTCTTTTTTAGGTGCTTATATTTTAAGGATTCTTATATATCCTTGGAGAATTGACCTCTTTACCGTTATGTAAAATTCCTTTTTGTCCCTCATAATTTTTCTTATTCCAACTTTGTCTGAAATTAATTAATTATACCAGCTTTCTTTTGATTACTATTAGCATTGTATATCTTCCCTATCTGCTTGTTTAAAACACACACAATAAACACACACACATACACACACACATTTATAAGGTGGGTACCTTGTTCTTTTGTCCCATTTTTATCCATTCAAATAATATCTGTCTTTTAGTTGATGTTTTAACACCCTTAATATTTAAAATGATTATTGATATAGTTGGATTAATATCTACTATTTGTTCTTATTCTGTTTTAATTGTCATCTTTCACTCTTTTTCTGCTGTAAGTGGTTTTAATTGTTCACTTCATAAACTTCCATTTTCTCTTATTTTTTTCTAGCTCTTTATTTTACTCAAATCTGAACTTCCGAGGTAGATCCTTTTTCTTCTCTCTGAAGAGCTTTTTAAAATATTTTTTGCAAGGTGGGTCTATTGCTGACAAATCTCCTCAACTTTTAGCTGTCTGAGAACACCTTTATTTCTTCTTCACTTTTGGAGGACAATTTTACAAAGTATGGGCGTCTGGCTTGATGGGTGGTGTTTATATATGAGATGGCTCCCAAAAGGTAGGCCCTGTCTTAATTAGGATTGCTCCGAGGTAAATGATTAGCTAACAAGAGCCAGGGCCTAATTAGTGGGTGAATCCATATGATGGATTAGTAATTTGAATGGACAACCAGGTGGTAACAGGAGGCAGGTGATGAAGGCAGTGTGTTATGGGGGGCGTGACTTTGGGTTTTATAGTTTGTCCCTGGTGACTGCCCCCACTTCCTGGCTGCGGTGGTCTGAGCAGTGTTCCTCTACCCCCCTCTTGGGCCACAGTATTTGACTGACCACAGACACACAGTGTGGAGTTGGCTGACCGTGAACAGAAACCTCTGAAACCATGAACCCAAAATAACCTTTTCTTTCTGTAAGTTGTTCTTGTCAGGTGTTTTGGTCACAGCAATGGAAAGCTGACTAACACCAAGAGTTTTGTTCATTTACCATTTTAAATGTTTCATTCCACTCTATTCTTGATGGCATAGTGTCTGAAGAGAAATCTGGCAGAGTTTTCAATATTTTCCTGAAGACTTTTTTCTTGGTGTTTATTTTCTTCGGTTTGTGTGATATACCTAAGAGTGGCTATTTGTGCCTGCATTATTCTTGATATTCTCCGTCACTTCCTGGGTGTGTAGTTTGTTGTATGCCTTAATTCTGTAAGGTTCTTATCACTATTGCTTCAAATCTTTGCTCCTCTGTCTTTCTCCTGGTGTTGCTGTTATATATGTGTAACACCTACTACAGCTGTCCCACAGTCTGGGGCAGGCTATTCAAGATGGCCTCATTGTCTCAACCTATTCTCCTTGCTTTTTAGTTTTGACATTATATTAATACAACCTTAAGCTCAGAGGTTCTTTCCTTAGAGGTGTGCAGTCTACTCATTAGCTCACCAAAAGTATTCTTTATTTTTATTATAGTGTTTTTCACTTCTAGTGTTTCTTTTTATTCTTTCCTAGAGTTTCCATCTCTCCGTTTATATGATTCATCTATTCTTCTTACATGTGGTCACTTTTCCATGGTAGGAAAAGTGCCTTAACTTCACTTATCATAGATATCATAAATTCCAGGTCTGATAACTTCAACATGCCAGCCACATCTGACTCTTGTTCTAATGATTGTTTAGTCTCCTCAAACTGCATGTTTTACCTTTCACTTTGTCATATAATATTTCATGGAAAGCCAATTCTTTTACTAAGAAGAACTGTCTAGTGATGTGCTGCTAAGGTGTGGGGAGAGTGGAAGCATTCTATAATCTTATGATGAGTTCTCAGTCTTCCAGTGAGCCTTGCCTTTTAAACTGTGAATTCCCAAAGTTTGTCTCCGTTCTTTTCCTTTAGGAAAGTCAGGAAAGCTAGAGAAGGTTTGGGTTGGTTATTTCTCTCATACCACATAGAAGGCTAGAGTGGGATGGAGTTGGTTATGTTCTAGAAAAACCCAAGCTGGCCAGGTTTTGGTGAAATAGCTTTCATTGTGGGCGGGCCTTTTCATTTTTTAATTTTTATTTTAAGAAGTGAACAGAACATTCTGGGAGTATTTCAAAATAGTTTATTTTCCTTTTCCTTTAAAGGTATTGTTTCTCTGTTTTTCATGCTGGGAACTTCATGGGGTTCTTGAAGACAAAACTCAGAAAAGTGCTCCCCACCCCCAACATGCACATTTTCTTCTCAGATTAGTTCATGCTCAATCACTAGTACACACCAATTTCTACTCAATGCCGGCTCGATTGGTGGTTTCTTCTTCCTGTCAAACTGTGATTCCCCCGTGTCTGCCTGTGTCTCCGATATTCAGGTGTCCTGTGACCTGAACTTGCTGAGGGATCTAAGAAGAGTTGCTGATTTATAGTGGTTTTCGTTTTGTTTTATTTTTTGCTTTTTTTGTTATTCTGAGAGTGGATGATAGTAATGTCTTCCAAACTCCTTACATATTTTCTTAGCATTAAAAAAATATGTTGAAATATTTATATTTTAGATGGGCTATTTATTTCCATTTAGCTTTTCCAATAAATTGTTGCTCTTATATTTAAACAATTCTATATATATTGGTTTTGTTTCAAGCCATTTTAAAAATGTTTCTTATTATTTGTAATAATTTTACCCAGAGGATACTCTGATGTTTCTAGGTATGTAATTAATTAGTACATAAGTATAAATTATATACAATGTAAAACTAATTATGACATCTCCATCTTCCTATTTTTTATATTTCGAGTTTCTTCGTGTACTTCTCATTGCATGATCTAGTAATTCCAAACCAAATGTAAACAGTGGTAGAAGTGGATACCCTCATCCACTTATAGTGGTACTTCTCAAGATGAGTGTTACGCAATTGTCCTGACACTGAAATAGGTATATTTTATATTCCTAATCCAGGATGCATATATTCATGTTTTTAAGCAGCTATCATGAGTAGATGTTGAGTGTCTTTGAGCATCTGTGGAAATAAGAAAACACCTTTTCAACTTAGCCTTTTTAATTCAGCAGTCATATTAATAATTTCCTAACACTGAGTACTCTTACATTTCTGAAGTAAAATGCTCTTGGTCGTGGTGGTGGCTATTTTAGTTTGCTGCAGGGTTTTATTTAGTAACGTTATATTCATGAATCTTAAATCAATGTTTATAACTGTCTCCAATTTGTAATTTTCTGTTGTGCTATCTTCCTTGAATTTAATTACTATGTTTGTTTCATGAAAATGATTTGGAGACACCCATTCTCTTATAGAAGCATCTGTTAGCATTAGGACTATTATTTCACAAAGACTTAATAGAATTCTCTGAAGAAAATAAGGGCATCTAGTGATTTCCAGAGATTTAAATAGTACCTTTTTTTATGTCTTCTCTGAAAATCAGTCTCTTTATATTTTTCAAGTTCACTTCAGTAAATGATGTATATATAAGAAATTATCTTCTTTATCCAGATTTTCAAGGACTGAAAAGACATAAGCTCTAGTCAAATAAAGCACCCAGCACCATGTTTGCAGACACACAGACATACCCTTGAAATAATCCTCCTCCACCACACACACACACACACACACACACACACACACACACAACACAATACAATAGCAAAATATATGAAACAGCTGTTTTCCAGACAGTGGACATCAGGAAAAATGTCAATAAGTAAATGAAATGAGCCAATAATTACTCCAGCTTATAGTTCAAAGAGACTGTTCAGGCTGGGACAACCCGTGTGGAGCCCACTGAATTCCCAGGTGAGATGAAGCTGAGTCTGAGGTGGCTGGAGTGCCCAGGGCCAGTACTGAGAGGAGAAATGCACACAGAAATGGGTTTCCCTCGGTATTAAGCCTGGTACTGCGACTGGCACATTGGCGTGTGTGTGTGTGTGTGTGTGTGTGTGTGTGTGTGTGTGTGTGTGTAATATATACATATATATATGGTTTACCCAAAGCTGGGAAGAGAACCAGCAGAAAGGATTTGAAGAACCTGTTCCAGAAGTGCATACATGTCAGGAATAGTGCCTGTTTCTTTCAGCCTGACTAGACAGTCGTTTTACATGAAGAGTGGAACCCATAGGAAAAGAATTTTAATGAACAGATCATCCGTGAGCTACAGAACAATTTCAATAACCCTAAAAAATAGAGTCTACAAAAGATAGGGTTAAGGCACAAAAAGCATCTGATATCAAAATCGCCATTTACCAAAGTGGATCAAAACTGTAAACCTACCCACTCAAGAATTCATTGAATCCTAGTCACAAAGACATAAAATATTAAGGTGCCTTGCCATCAAATTGCTCAATGCCAGTAACAAATGGAAATGTTAAAGTCAGTGGGAGGAAAAAGAGACACATTAAACACAGAGTAATTAAGATCAGCATGGCAGCAGAGTTCTTATCAGAAATAATGCAAACAAGGAATCAACACAGAAAATACCTCCAAAGAACGAAAAAAAAATCTTTCAACTCAAAGTCTATGTTGCATTGAAATATGTTTCAAAAATTAGGGAAAAATAAAGAAATTTTAGACATGCAAAAGCTGAAAATTTTAACTTACAGAAATGTTAAATAAAAGATGTCCTTTAAGCAGATGTAACATATTATCAGAGGGAAATACAGAATCTATATAAAATATAGATCTATATAAAGGAATGGAGAGTATTACATTTGGTAATATGGTTAAATATATAGTCTGGGTAAATATATAGTTTGATTCTTGTTATTGAAATACTATTAAAAGGTAATTGTTTATTTAAACACACACAAACAACAATGTTCTGTGGAATTTTTAGTGTATGTAAAAGTAAAATATATCCATAATATGACAAAGTTGGAAAAAATAGAAATATTCTATTTTAGGTTCTCATATGATACATTAACTGGTACGATAGCACTTGGAAGCAAAAGAGGTACACAGAAAAACTCTAATAACCTCCAGAAGAACAAAATCCAACAAAAACTAAAAAAGGACTTAAAATGAAAACATTAATCCAAGTAATCAATTATAATTAAGGGACTACAATAATCTAAATTAATAAATTAATACGAAGACATTTTTAAGAACAGGAAATGCAATAAAAAAGAACAAAGAGGGCAAGTGAAAACAACAGAATGCTCATATTCATTTAAATAATCTTACCATTAATCTTGCAACTTAGATAAAGTGAACAGTCTTTGAAAGATACACACAACCAACGTTCACTTAAGGAGAAAAGAGTTGTGGGTTGTAGCTCAGTGGTAGCTTCCTGGGTTTGATCTCCTGCATTGAAGAAAAAAAAATTTAAAAAAAGAAGGAGGAAGACAAGGAGGAGGAGAAATAGATAACCTGAGTATCTAAATTAAATAAATTGAATTTGCAATTAAAATCTCTCTCTCTCTCTCTCTCTCTTTCTCTCTCTCTCTCTCTCTCTCTCTCTCTCACACACACACACACACACACACACACACACACACACCACTCTGCTCCCAGATAGCTTCACAGTGAATCATAAATACTTAAGGAAGAAAGAATTCCAATTCTACAAAAATTCTTCCAGAAAATTAAAAAGGCAGTCATATTTTCCAACCTATCTGAGGCCAATATTACCCTGAATCAAATACCAAACAAAGTTATTAGTGAAAACAAATTATAGACCATTATCCCTCATGGATACGGATGCAAAATTCTACATGAACTTTTTGATGGTCTAGTTGACAACAATATGTCAAAAGCCAAAGACATTATGAGCATGTGGATTTATCCCAAGAATGTATGGCTGGTTTCACATCCAGTAATTATTCAGTGTAATTCACCATATTAACAAAACTCCTAGCATATCATCACTTCAATAAATAATAAAAATGAATTTGGTAAAAGTCAGTATTTACTTGAGGTGAAAACCCTCATCAAACAATGACCAGAAGGGCATCTACCGAAACCCACAGACGACATCAGACTTAATGATGAAAGATGAAATGCTTTTGTCCTGATGATCATAAACACGACATTTCTATTGAGTGCTTTACTGGAGGCTCCAGCCAGTACAAACAAGAAGACATTAAAGCCATCCATAATGGAAAGGAAAAAAAGTAAGACTCTTAGTCGTCAGGTTACTTAATCATCCATGTAGGACTCCAGAGGAATCTTGAGAAGCTGATAGAACTAACAGGTAAGTTTATCCCATGTGAATATTAATATATAAGTATATTAAGTATATTCCATGTGAATATTAATATGTCCAAATGAAGCCCACTATTACATGTAACTATAAAGTATGAATTAGAAAAATCCAAAGATTAAAGAAGACATAAACAAATGAAGAAATAAAATATTGTTTTCAAATCTTGGAGGGCTTGATCTTCTTTATTTACTTATTTATTTTTAATTAATTAATTAATTTTTTATATATGACAGTGGGATGCATTGTGATTCTTATTACACATATAGTGCACAATTTTTCACATCTCTGGTTGTATACATAGTATCTTCACTCCAATTCATGTCTTCATGCCTGTACTTTGGATCATAATGATCATCACATTCCACCATCATTAATAACCCCATGCTGCCTCCCTTCGAGGGCTTGATCTCCTAATGTGTCCATCCTCAAAATGATCTCTAGAATCAACGTCACAATTAAAACTGTCGTTTCTCTCTCCTAATCTGATAGCTAAATCTAGAATTAATACAGCAACGTAAATAAAGTACCTATGATAGTCAATACAACTTTTAGGATAACGAGTAATATAATAAGAATATATTCTTTTAAAGACGAAGGATATTAGGGAGAACTCTACTCCCATATCTTCAGGTCTATCAGGATCCTACATTCATGGAGGCAGTATCATTTGGGAGAAAATATAGTCCAACATCATCAGCGGAAGGAATGGAGTCGGGAAGTACAGGTCCACTGTAGGACCCACTTATTTTTGATCAGGTTTCAAAGGCAGCTTGATTGGGAAATGGCAGCCTATCCCATCAGTGGTACTGCAATAGCTGGAGAGCCACACAGAGAAAGGGGACTTGAGTTCGGTTTTCTTCCCTTGTTGCAGTGTCAGGAGGAGGAGAAAGATCCAAAATAGGAAGCACAGTGGTAACAGGTGTGTTGTAAGGAGATGAGGCCATCAATCCGGCGTGGAGCTCTGCAACTGTAACTGTTTGCAGTTGCTATTAAATTGACATAATAAAGGGGAAACAGAGACTAATGATTTTTTTTTTAAAAAAGAAAAAAACTTGAACCAAAACTCTAGTTTGTTTTGGAGGGTCAGGTATCAGAAGTCAATAAATATGCAGGGAAATGAGAAGCTGTAGGTACCAACAAGCAAATAAGTCAGTCCCCCAAAACCAAAGGCTGAAGGTTCTCTCTGATGTGCAATGCTAACCCAGAATAAGCTGGGGTGGGGGGAGGGAGAATATAAATTCAGTGGATTAGACAAAGGGAAATCAAGGGAAGGGGTGGGGGATAGGAATAGAAAGGACAGTAGAATGAACCGGACATCACTTTCCTACGTTCATATATGAATACACGTCCCGTGAAACTCCACATCACGCACAGTACAAGAATGAGCTCCTAATTAGTATAAGTCATCCTCCATATATGTATAATTGTCAAAATACACTCTACTGTCATGTATGTCTAAGAAGAACAAGTAGAACATTCATCTAGGCAAAGAGCTGCCGTACATGGAGGCCGTTCTGTGGGGATGGTCCTCACACCAGGAGTGAATGATGACTCGTGAGTATAACCACATGACCGCACAGCCGTATGCACAGGTGTGGCCCAACGGTCCCAGTTATCTGAGGGGTACCCGGTTCTAACCTGGAATCAGAGTCAGGAGGCTGCCTTCCTGGCCATCATCCAAGCCACTCCTTGCAGACAAATCCCATTGATGGCTTCCAACTCCACCCACCCGTAGCACCAAGTTCACCGGTGAAGTTCAAAAGAAGGGTGCGATTACTCATATTGTGCTGAAGAAACTGGTCTGCCCAGAAAACACATCGCATGCCTGGGGGTGTCTGCCTCTCAGCTTGGTATTATTAGTGCAGCAAAGAGTCTAACACTGTCAAATGTTTTCCTCCAATTAAAAAAAAAACTGGTTTAGCTGCTCCTCTGCAATGAGAGGAGCCCACTGACTTTGCCAGCCCCTAAGGGTGCTGAGTCCAGGGTGTTTGCCTGAGATTTGAGTCATGTAGACTGCGGAGCCTAAATGGACCCAGTAAGCCCAGAAAATATCACCTGAGCAGGTCCCCATTTGGGGTCTCTAAGCTCCACACCTACACAGCAGCCAAGGACAGTGCCCACAGTTTCCAAGACTACCACCATTGATCTCCCACCACATCCTGTGATACCAGGAATTTGTCCAGAGCCTGACTGATTAAAAATTGTAAAATAGCTACAATGAGATTTAAAAAATCTTGCTTGGTTTCTTTGAAAAACTTTGTAGTTATTCTGATATGCAGATGCTAACAACAAAATTAGGGGGGCAGAATATAAGTCTATTGGACTAGACAAAGGGAAATGAAGGGAAGAGGTTGGGACAGGGATAGGAAAGGTAGTAGAATGTCTGCTAGTGTGATCACAGCATCTGTGGTCCAGGGATCTCCAAAATCCTGAAAAAGGGGAGAGTGAGGGAGTCGGTCCTGGGCCTCCTTCATTTCTACCAGGGAAGTTACAAAGTTATTTTAAAGGAGGAAAAATCTCAGAGACCCCATGGGAACAATGTCAGGGCTCTGTCCCATAAATATCTGTCCCAGATATTTATTTTCTCTAGAGGAGGAGGGAGGAGAGGTGTGGGGGAGAGTCATCCAGGGAAGGAAAGAGGACTCTTCTTTTATTGGGTAAAGTAGACCAATTAGAGATGGAGGTCCTGAGTCACTTCATTAGTAGTAATAATGGCTTGGATTTATAGGGTGGCTTTCCTCTGAAGATCTAAAGGCCTTTTGCATGCCTGCTAGTTTGTTTCTGTGCACCACAACCTGAAAAACAAGGCTGTTGTGAAATAAACATCAAATGCACGAACCCTGTTCCTTAAAAATGGAAAAAGTCCTGAGAGTCTCCCAGACCCAAGTATCCTCAGACCCAGGAGCAGCCCAGCTCCTGGTGGGGTCATGGTGGCCAGAGGAGGCCAGTGTCTCAGGGGCAGCTCCAGGTTTCAATAGCAGCTGCAGAGCCCTCCACTAGCCCGGGCTGCTTCCTGATTTCCTCCAGAGGAAGCCAGGGAGGTATATAATACTTTTAGTATCTAAGACATGTTTTTCACTCCTTTAAAAAAAGAACAGTTTCAGATTCACAGCAAAATTGAGAGGAAGGTGCAGAGATTTCCTTGTTACCCGTTGTTCACACACATGGACAGCCTCTCCCATGATCCATATCCATATCTGTTCCACCTGAACAACCTACTTTGACACACCATTATTATCCAAACATCCAACGTCCATACCTTAGGGTTCAGTGTCAGTGCTGTACAGTCCATGGGTTTGGACAAAGGCATAATGATCTATTATAGTACCGTACAGAGTAGTTGCACTGACCTAAAGTTTCTCCAAGCTCTGCCTATTCATCCTTCCCTGCCCTCTGGCAACCACTGATCTTTGCCTCTTCCAGCATTTCACATAGTTGGACTCACACGATAGGAAAGCTTGCAGAACAGCTTCTTTCACTTACCAATGTGCACTTAGGTTTCTTCCGTGTCTTCACGACTTCATAGCTCATTGCTTTTTAGTGCTGAGTAACAGTACCCCATTGTGTGAGTCTACCACAGTTTATTTATCTGTCCACCTACTGAAGGACATCTGGGTTGCTTCCAGGGTTTGGGAATTGTGAATAAAGCTGCTCTACGTACCTGTGTGCAGGTTTTTGTGTGGACGTAGTTTCAGCTCCTTTGGGTAGATACTGAGGAGTGAGATTACTGGCTTCTGTGGGAAGAGTATGCTGAGTTCTGTAAGAAGCTGCCACAGTCTTCTGAACCACTTTTCATTTCCAGAAGCAGCCATGAATGACAGTGACTCTTGCTTTGGTCCTTTTTGATCACACTTGTGTTGACAGGGACACAGCAGAGCTATGATCAGCCAGGAGGACACTCTCTTCTCTTAACTTCACCTGGTACTGTCACTAGCAGGAAGGAACTCATGGTGTCACACCTGGTTGCTGTAGGAGAGCCAGGGAAAGGTGCTGGGCATCCTACGTCAGGAAGGTGTGAGGTTCTGGCTCTGGAGACTGTGAGGCATGGATTGGCTCTTCTGTTTCACTTACTTTTCAAGCATCCAATGTGGATGGAATACCATCACCTGCCAGGACTCTTGCTCCTGTCTTGGTCTGCCCACCAGCTCCCCATCTCCAACCTTAGTTTAGGTTGATGTTGATGATGTCAATCATGGAGCCATTAGAAACTAGAAGGGTCTAGTGAGGTGAGAAGGGACCAAAGTCATGATGTCTCCTCTGTTCCTGAACCTTACAGTGGGTCATAATACTTAGCTAGATTTTCAAGTAAATATTTGTCCTATAATTGAGAACATGGAAGCACAAAGATTTAAAAATCTTTGGAACACGTGGAAAATTCCACAAGGCAAATGATGCGCTTCTTCTAAATATAAATAAATAAATAAACAAATAAATAGAGAAGGGAGATGATTTGATAACAAAAGAGAATTAGGTGGGCTGGGGATGTGGCTCAAGTGGTAGCGCGCTCGCCTGGCATGCATGCGGCCCGGGTTCGATCCTCAGCACCACATACAGAAAAAGATGCTGTGTCCGCCAAATACTGAAAAATAAATATTTTAAAAAAAAAGAGAATTAGGTGACCCAACAGCCAATGCAATATGTAACCCTCATTTAAAACCGGATTTTAAATGCTAAATATAAAAAGACATTTTAGTGATGATGCAGGCAGTTTGACGGTGCTCTGAGTACTAGGTAATGTTAAGGAATAGTGACTGTGCTAGTCAGAGGCGATGATGTCATGGTCGTTGTATTAGGAAGAGATGTCTCTTTGGTTTAGAGATGGACAGTCATCTCTTGGTTTCTGAGGGGGATTGATTCCAGGTTCTCAGGTGCTCAAGCACCTTATGTAAAATGGTACAACGTTTCCATATCACTTATAAACATCCTCCTTAAACCATCTGTAGAGTGCTTGTAGTACCTAACACAACGTGAATGCTACGTAAACAGTTGTTATACAATGTGGTTTAGGAAATAGTGACGAGTGAAAAGCCTGTACGTGTTTAGTGCAGAGGCAACCATTTCAGACTTAACTACGCTCTTATCTCTGGTCGGTTGAATCCATAGACCTGGAACCTGCAGATGGACAAGGGATGGGAATCTACTTATAGAAAGGGCCAAAAACACACGGAAGTATCCAGCAGCAAGAATATTTGCAGGGTGTTATTTGCTCTAATAACCCATGGAGCCCAGACCCAGTGGTTGTCAAACCTTGGTGGGCATAAGACCGACTGAGTGGCAGGGCCCCCTTGTATTGCAGAACACCTGGGTCCAGGAAACAGGAGTGCAAAACGTCAGCCATCATTGAGGTGGATGTGGGAGGTGGGAGGGCTTTGTGGTATCATTCTCTCTAGAATTGGGTACTTGAAATTGAGAAGCATTTAAACACCTTTTATACAAGGATGTTCACTACCCCTGTTTCCAGTTGAAAACAAAGCAGCAATTTAGAAATCACATTTTTGATAGTATCTTTCCTGCACAAACCTTCTATGAGAGATCAAGGAGTAACTCGAGAAGAATCTCCAGCAATCCAGCCATCGAGGTGACTTCCTCTCTGTCTCCTCATGTGTTGGCAGAGATTGTAGTAAGAGTCATGCAGACACAAATGAACGAGAAGGAAAAGGGATATTTTGAAGGGTCCCAGGGATTTATCACAACTAGAAAGTCCACGTAAAAATAGTATCAGTTGTGTGTTGAAGCACCTGACAGTTATTTTACATGTCAACTCGACTGGGCTAAGGGATGCCCAGATAGCTGGTAAAACAGCATTTCAGAATGTGTTGAAGAGGACATTGATGGAGGAGAGGAGCATTTGAACAGTAGACTAAAGAAGATCCATGCTCACTGGTGTGGGTGGGCATCATCCTGTTCGTTGAGGGGTTGAACGGGTGGAGGAAGGGTGAATCTCTCTCTTTCTTCTTGTCCTGGGCCATCCATCTTCTTCAGTTGGACATCAGGGCCCCTGGTTCTCGAGCCTTTGTCCTTGGATTGGAATTCACCACTGGCTCTCCTGCCTTCAAACTGAGCCACACCTCCGGCTTTCCCAGCTCTCCAGCTACAAATGATGGATCTTCTCAGTCTCTAATCATGGGACCCAATTCCCCTACTAAATCTCCTCTTGGGTCAATCTCTGTAAATATTCTCTCAGTTCTGTTTCTCTGGAGAAATGTAATGCAAAGCACTTAGTATTAAGTTTGACTGTGTTGAAAGAAACATACCTATCCCCCCTTCTTCCAGGGAAAAAGAGGTTTGAACAGAAGAAATGTCTTCCTCTTTCCTGTGAGGTCTACTGGGCTGGTTAGGGGTCAGTCCCCTGCTCTGCTGACCTCATGACCCAAGAGGCAAAAAAGAGGTGGAAGGGACAAAGTGCGTGGATCAGGGGACATTTTCCCACTGATGCCTATGGAAGGGTCCTGAGGCTGCTCCAGCACCCATGCATCATGGAGGGGCCCACAACCAACAGCCAGGGCAGACTGTCTTCAGTGCCCAGAAGACCTACACGTGGTCAGAACGGGGAACAGGAATGGAAGGGTGCCTGAGCTCTCTGTCTCCAGCGCGTGGCCAGGCCAATGTACATTAAGACTCCGTGTTTCCGCTCTTCACTGCCTGCACCACCCACTTTTCCCACGGTCCTCGCAGCTCTCCTGGAAGGTCTGCTGCACAATTCAGAAAAGCTGGCTGAGAAGTGCCCCCTCTCCCGTTAGCAATAGGACTGGGGATCCAGCCCCTGAAGCCACGAGAAGTGAGGAATCCGTGGTCTTCTCTTGTTCAGCCACGAAGTTTGTTGATGTGGGAGGCAAAGGGCTTTGCCTCGGGTGCTATGCTTGGGATCTGGAGTGTCCCCACAGGGCCACGTGCTGAAGGCTTGGCCCCCAGCTTGGCATCGTCGGGGCACCTTTAAGAGGTGGGGCCTAGTGGGAGTTCTCAGGTCATCAGGCCTCCCTTGAGGTCCTAGGTCCTTGAGGTTCCAGCACCTCCCTCTCTTTCTGCTCCCTGGCCATGGTGAGGTGAGCAGCCTCCCACTCCACAGACTCCTGCCACCGTGTGCAGCCTGGCCACAGACCTAAAAGCAATTCCCCACCAACCAGGGGACTAGAACCTTTGAGACGAAGAGCCAAAGCAGACTTTCCCAAGTTGATTATCTCAGGTATTCGGTGATAGTAACGGGAAGCTGACCAGTGCAAGAGGAGCAAAGAGGAGTTCACGTCATGGCCTCAGGGAATCTACTCTCTGCTCACCTAAAAATGGCTTATGCTCCGGGATATGAAATCTCTCTTGAAGCCCATCGTAGCCCTTTGGCATTGACCAGGCAGATACCAAGATCCCTAGCATAGGGCAGTGGGAGGTAACAGGGCAGTGACCGTCCTGCAGGTGGCAAAGCTCCTCACATTTACATGTGGAGGAGAACTGGAGGAGAATGGCAGAAACAGGAAAGGGACCTCCCTGTCCTAAGGCCATTTGGAAGAGGTTCTCTACCTTGTTCTGCAGGAAGAATTTGCTTTCAAAGCCACAGTGATCTGTTTATTTAAAATAAAGCAATATGATTAAATTATATTAAAATAAAACAATAGACACAGTCTGTAGAAAAGTTGCAAAAGGTGGATTAGAAAATGCAGCATTTTCATGTGAGCTTTGCTGACTTTGATGTGTGTGTGTGTTTGTGTGTGGGTGTGTGTGATTGTGTACATATCGCTAGGTACATTCTGGTTTTGTGTGTATGTATAACTGATTTTAATGTTAAAAATCTGAAGCTAAACCTCAGCGCTCATTAATTTCCACACCTTGAAGAAAGCCTTAAAATAACTGAGGTCCAGGAGACAAGGCCCAGGATGTTCCCACTTTGACTCCATTGGTCAATTCAAGTTCAAAGTGACGCCGAGGTTTGAGAACAAAGCAGAGGCAATCCGGAGGCCTCAGAACAAAGCAGAGCCCAGCACAGTGGAAATCCACAGGGAGTTCAGCCCTTAGTATGGTGGCAGGGAGGGAGGCTGAGATTGGAGGCCCAGGGGAAGCCAGGGGCATTGTGTGGGGTTTTTCTTGTTCTTTCCCTTCTGTGTACCCACAGAGAGGCTGCCAGAGGGAATGAGTGGCAGAGACAAACTTCAAGTTCAAGCCTGCCCACACCCATGCTCATGTTGAAACCAGCGAGCGACAGACAGGTAGGGAGACGGCCTCCTCCTGCCCCCTCCTGCCCCAGAGCAGCCAGGTCCAGGCTGCAGAACTGGGGGCGCCACCCCTGAGGGAGGGTGAGGGAGCTGCTGCCTCCATGCAGAAAGCCTCAGAACGCTCTTCTCACAGGAGCACCATTAAAAATAAGCAGTTGGCCTCCAGGCCACGCCGGCAAACTTTAAAAAACTATCACAGCACATAGTGGAAATGGGAGTACAGAGTGCTCATGGGGTCTGCAGACAGACCCTGTGTAAGGGCCAGCCTGGCAAACCAGCCACAGGACCAAGTGTCTTTAATAAAATAGGGCTCAAGTTCCAAAAAACCTAACTTGGAATAAAAGCCTTTGAAATCCAATGCACTTGGAGGCCGAAGCTGGGACTGAAACATCCCCAAAATGGCAGATGGGTTATTTGTCCACCCCCTGTCTGTCACCGAACAGTGACCACCCCTCTCTGTGTCTGCTCAGTTGGGATAAAAGATGGAAATAGAGATGGGCATGGGGCCCTGGCAGACCGCTGGCCCTAGTGACCACTTCCCAGGATTGTGTCCTGGAGTGGCCCCTCCCCTTGAACTGGGCTGGGCACTGCACCTGCTTTCACCAACGGAGCGTGGCAGGAGCCATGTGCGGCTGTTTCTGAGCAAGACACGGGAACACCTGACAGGCCCAGCTTCGTGCTCTGGGAGATTCTGAGCCACCCTGCAAAAAGAGTGGTGGCCCAACAGGAAAGACCTTGTGGAGCAGCACCTGGGAGGCAGAGGCCCAGGACTCAAGGAGAGGGGGAGAGAGCCAGCCCTCCAGCTCCTGGCTGAACCATCCAACCCTCTGACCCGCTGAGTTTAGGCCCCTGCCCCTATTTCCACCCCACTTCTGGCCACCTGGGTGGGCAGCTGAGCAGGCCTGAAGTCCTTCCCTGCCTGCTCCGTGCACACCTGTGTTCGCTGCCTCCGTTTTGACCTGCTCAGGGTGAGGCCTGCTCTTCTGCTCTCCCAAGACAAAGCAGGGAGCTGATGCTGCATGTTCAGACAAGACGTGGGAAGGAGCCAAATGAACCTGGTGCACAAGGAACCTGGGCCCACGCAAGGGAGAATGTTCGTCAGGGACATGAGCTTGAATGGGGTTTCCAAACGGCCGTCACTAAGACCTGAACTAACAGGTGTGTGTCCAGGTTCTGAAGCCGAGTGATGGAACCACGGGGAAAGATATTTCAAAAGACCTTAAGAGCTTCTGAAAACACAGATCCCCTATCTGAGGTTCTGACGAGTGTCTGGGTTTGAGAACCGCTGAACTTGAAGGATTGTGAAGATGTCACCCAACAATTGCTTGTCATGTGCCAGGCTGTTATTCTAGTTTTCTTACTGACTTAGACGGAGCCTGTGATGTGGACGTCTTGAGTGCGTTCCCCAGAGGTTCATGTGCCGGAAGCGCTGCCCCCAGCTTAGTGGTGTTGAGATGGTGGGCCCTTTAAGAGGTGGGGCTTAGGGGGAGCCACTTGGGTCATGGGGGGTGTGGGCATCCCCTTAGAAGGACTCAATGCTGGTACAGTGCAGTGAGGGTTCTTTGAAAGAAAGAGGCCATTCTGTGGGCTTGGTGCCTTCTGCAAATAGCCAAGGTCCCTTCTTTATTTCATTACATTGTAACGCAATCGGGGGGTCTTTGCTAGGACTCTGGGGCTATGCCGTTTAGACCCTCCAGTCACCAGAATCCTAAGCCAAGTAAACCTCTTTATTTATAGAGGATCCAGCCTAAAGTATTTTGTTATAGCAACGCAAAATTAAGACGGCTTCTATAAGAGCAAATCATGATAGAGGCCATCTTCCTGTGTAAAAAGAAAATTATGAAACATTGTTTTTTGATTTGCTCTATATTTGCAACTTATTTTCTTTGAAAAAAACTGGTTTGTTCTACAGAAATGCAAGCTTTTAATCTTTTTTAGAATATTTTTTGTTGTTGATGGACTTTTATTTTATTTATATGTGATGCTGAGAATTGAGCCCAGTGCTTCACACATGCTAGGCAAGCCCTCTTCCCACTGAGCTACAGCCCCAGCCCAACAAGCATTTAATTCTAATTGTTGCCCAAACCACTTAGCTACATCCCCAGCCCCTCTCCCCTCCCCTCCTCCCCCTTCTCCTCCTCCTTCTTCTTTTCCTTCATTTTTTTGTACTGTGGATTGAATCCAGGGGTCCTTAACCACTAAGCTATATCCCCAGCCCTTTTTCTTTTCTATTTTGAGACAGGTTCTTACTAAGTTGCTTAGGGCCTTGCTAAGTTGCTGAGGCTGGTATTAAACTTGCAATTCTCCTGTCTCAGCCTCCCAAGTCACTGAGATTTCAGACATATGCTACTTCCCTGGCCCTCATTTTACTTGAACTCAGTGCCTGGCTACATGGAGATGCATTATTCCCAGGTTTGTATGAGAGTGATCCTAACATTGCACCCATCTTACAGGGGAAGCAGAGAGAGGTGGCAGCTGTCCAGGGCAAGACGCTCCTTCACTGTAGCACAGGAGTCTCTCTGGGGCCGGGGAACAGCCCTTGTTGTTCTTCTCCCCTGGGCCTTTTCTCCTGCTGCTGCACTGTGGGACAGAAGCAAGAAGAGAGAAGTGAGATTGTGAAGACCACAAAGTTTCTGGGCTTGGCTTTGTAAAAAGAGAGTGGCGTTGGCAAGCAGGTAAACGGAAGGAAGCTTCTAAGGAACACTTGGAGAAAGAATGCCAGGCCCCAGGAACCAGGAAAACTCTACCCGTTAGTGAGAGCCATAGGAAGGAACCTATGTTAGTAATTCAAAAGCCACAAGGAGCCGTCCCCATTCCAAGGAACCGTCAGATGATCAGAAGAGAGGAGCCAGCAGGATCAATGCAGCTCCCTCTGCGGTCCCCAGCCTCCCAGGGCCCTGGGCCATGCATGCTGGGAGCCCGCCCATGAACAGCACTAGTTTCTTTCTCAGGCTCTTCAGTGCATTGACCCCTGGGATCACCAACCTAGTGGTCTCACTACTCAAGACAACATTGAAGACTTCCTGGGAATCAAAATGGCTCATCCAGAAAAAGGGGTATTTGTACATCCACATTCATAGCAGCTTTATTGTCAATAACCAAAAGGTGAAAAACACCCAAGCATCCACTGACAGATGAATGCAGAAACAAAATACAGTCTACCCATGGAATATTATTCATCCTTGAAAAAGAAGGAAATTCTGACAAATACCACAACATGAATGAAACTTGAGGACATGATGCTAATTGGAATACACCAGTGTTTTAAAAAAAGACAAATACTTTGTGATTCTATTTATGAGTTATCTAGACAGTCAAACCAGTAGAGGCCGAAAATGGAATGGTGGGACCAGGGGTTGGGGTCAGGAATAGGGTATTAGTGTTGAATGGAGATAGAGTTCCAGTTTTGCACATGGAGTTCTGGAGAGGGATGGTGGTGATGGTCACTACATATGGATGCATTCGTGACACAGAACCATACATTTAAAAGAGGCTAAGTTGATAAATTGTATTTATATGCATTTTGCTACAATTAAAATATCTTAAAGATGATTAAAAAACTGACTGTAGGTTTTCCAACCTTCATTCAACCTTGTATAGCTGTAAGTTATGTGGACACTGACTGCGGTTCCACTCTACTTAACAGGACTCCAGGGTAGCTTTGACGTGCTCTGGTACAAGATCCTCCGAAGTCCTTGATGATGATGATGGTCATGATGATGGTGGTGGTGATAATGATGGTAATGATGATGGTGGTGGTGATAATAGTGGTTATGGTGGTGGTAAAGATGGTGGTGACGGTGATGATAATAGTGGTGATGGTGGTGATGGTGATGATGAAGATGGTAGTGATGGTGGTGATGAAGATGGTGGTAATGGTGGTGATGATGGTGTTGATGATGATGTTGATGATGGTGGTGGTGATGGTGGTGGTGATGGTGATGAAGATGGTGGTAATGGTAGTGATGATGGTGTTGATGATGATGTTGATGATGGTGGTGGTGATAGTGGTGGTGATGGTGGTGATGATGATGTTGATGATGGTGGTGGTGATGGTGGTGGTGATGGTGGTGATGGTGGTGATGGTGGTGATGATGGTGTTGATGATGATGTTGATGATGGTGTTGATGATGGTGGTGGTGATGGTGGTGGTGATGGTGATGATGGTGTTGATGATGGTGGTGGTGATGGTGGTGGTGATGGTGATGATGGTGTTGATGATGGTGGTGGTGATGGTGGTGAAGATGGTGGTGAAGATGGTGGTGATGATGGTGATGATGGTGGTGGTGACGATGTTGATGATGGTGGTGGTGATGGTGGTGAAGATGGTGGTGAAGATGGTGGTGATGATGATGATGATGATGTTGATGATGGTGTTGATGATGGTGGTGGTGATGGTGGTGGTGATGGTGATGATGGTGGTGGTGATGGTGGTGTTGATGGTGGTGATGGTGGTGAAGATGGTGGTGATAATGGTGGTGATGAAGATGGTGATGATGGTGGTGATGGGGCTGGTGATGATGGTGGTGATGATGGTATTGATGATGGTGGTGATGAAGATGGTGATGATGGTTGTGGAGGTGATAATGGTGGTGGCACCAAATGAATAGGTCCAAATGGTGTTCCTGTTGCCATTACATAGATGAGAATATTGATGCTCAGGGACTTCACAGATTGTACTCACAGTGAAGCTTAGTGATGTTTTAAAAATGGGAATGCACAAGGAAGACCATTTCTGGAGTCCGTCTGGAGTTCAGCTGTGGTCACTTACACTATTTTTATTTTCAAACATTTTTTTCTCCCCTTTGTCCTCCTCACCAACCTTTCCCTCTATGTTATAAGAAACCCAGACACCCAGAGTTGACAGATTTCCCGGCATCTGATTGGATCTCTGGAACATTCTAAGGCCATCCTAGTGAGGGAGATGTGCTGTGCGAAAGCCCCACATTGCTGACAGGGTTACTCTAACAACTTGAACCTCGTGGAAGCTGTGTTCACAAGTGTCACCCTCCAGGAAGCCAGAGGTGGGGTGACAGCCTTGAAGTCCCAGGTGAATGAATAAAGGGAGGCCTAGTGAATGTCCCAAGAAGTCTGGGAGGAGCTGTTTCCTTTCCAGTTCCAGTGGTGCCAGAGGGTTCTCTGTCTCTTAGAACATGTCCATTGCCTTTTGTTGCAGTCTCGGCTTCTCTTCTCTCCTGTGTGTTTTGCTTTGTGTCGGCAATACTCTCCACCTTTTCCATGTTTCTCACCTGTTCCTGCTTCTTGGAGTCTTATGTTCAATTTTCTTTTGTTCCTACAAAACATTTATTATTCAAAATCAGAGCCAGGTGTGGTGGTGTGCACCTGTAATCCCAGCTGCTTGGGAGGCCGAGGCAGGAGGATCTCAAGTTCAAAGCCAGCCTCTACACTTTAGTGAGGCCCTAAGCAACTCAGAAAGACCCTGTCTCAAAACAAAAGACAAAAAACAAAACAAACACGCAAAGGACAGGGAATAAGGACAGCTCAGTGGTTAAGCACCCCTGGGTTCAATCCCTGGTTTAAAAAAAACAAACAAACAAAAATCAGAATTTTCCTTTTCCTTTTTTGTGCTTTGCTCCCTTACAGAGTATGATGTGTGTACATTTACATGTAGGTTGTGAGGTGACAGAATTTCAGGATATTCCAGAGTGCATAAGCCCTGGTCTGGAGATGGTTTGATGACACGGCCGTCCTGAGACACACACGCTTGCACACACCCTGGCTGATGAGAGTCCCTGGTCGTGGGGATACTGTGGGTGTGTGTCTGTCCTTCCCCTCTGCACCCTGGCTCCCATGCCCCCTGGTGCCAAGGCAGCTGCTGCACAGTGACAGGGTGGAAAGGAGCATGTCACCTGTGAGGTTCTGGAAGGGCAAGTCCCTCCTTGACATTAAGGTGCTGTCTGAAGTCAGGCTGCTTCTCGGCCACTTGCCTGGGGAGCCGTGGGCCTGCCCACTGTCCCCTCAACCATCTGTCCCTTACTGGTTTCCTCTCCTCAGTTGTTTTCAGGAAACGGATTTCTTCATCCTCAGGAATTTCATCACGACCCCGGGTCTCTGTGACTGGATGCTCCCATGGTGAGGGACAGAAGCCAGGCTGGGCTCTTCTGTTTTCCCTTCTGCCTCGTTTGCTGGTCCTCGGGAGTTAGCCTTGCATGTTCTCATCCCTCCTCCTTCTCCTCCTCCTCCTGCTCCTCCTCCTTCCCTTCCTCCTTCTCTTCCTCCCCCTTCTCCTCCTCCTCCTTCTCCTCCTCCTCCTCTTCCTCCTTCTCCTCCTCTTCCTCCATCTCCTCCTCTCCTCCTCCTCCTCCTCCTCCATCTCTTCCTCCTCCTCCTCCTTCTCCTCCTCCTCCTCTTCCTCCATCTCCTCCTCTCCTCCTCCTCCTCCTCCATCTCTTCCTCCTCCTCCTCCTTCTCCTCCTCCTCCTCTTCCTCCTTCTCCTCCTCTTCCTCCATCTCCTCCTCTCCTCCTCCTCCTCCTCCATCTCTTTCTCCTCCTCCCCCTTCTCCTCCTCCTCCTTCTCCTCCTCCTCCTCTTCCTCCTTCTCCTCCTCTTCCTCCATCTCCTCCTCTCCTCCTCCTCCTCCATCTCTTCCTCCTCCTCCTCCTCCTCTTCCTCCTCCTCCTTCTCTTCCTCCTCCCCCTCCTCCTCCTGCTCCTCTTCCTCCTCCTCTTTCTCCCTCTCATTCTCCTCCCCTCCTCCTTTCTCCTTCTTCTTTAATTGACGTATAAGGATCCTATATATATTAGGGTAATTAGCATCCATCCCATCAAACATTGGTCATTTCTTGTGCTGGGCACATTCAAGACCCTGTCTCTAGCCAGGCTTAAATATGCCCTGGACTCCCCTTAACTGTAGTCTTCCTGTTGTGGGGAGCCGGTTCCTGCTTTCTGGCCATGCCTGGCCCCTGATCACCAGCCTCTTTCCACCCTCTCTCCCACCACCCTCTCATCCTCTGGCAACACGTCCTACTGTCCACCTCTATGACCCTCTTACTTAGCTTCTGCATAGAGGGACATCAGTATGTCAAAGGGACCCCTGTGCTCCCATGCTGATACAGCACCATGCACAAGAGCCAAGGTAGCAGCGAACACAAGTGCCCATTAACAGGCGAATGGAAAGGAAAGCATGGTGTGCATGAACAGGGGAATACTATTCAACCATAAAGAAGGAAAATGAGGAGGAAGAGTAGAAGGAGGAGGAGGAGGAGGAGGAGGAGGAGGAGGAGGAGGAGGAGAATGGACGGGCCGAGGACACTCTGCTGAGTGAAATAAGCCAGGAGGAGATGAATGCCCCATGATCTCTCTCAGGGTTGCGTCCTGGCTTGTCACCCTGTCAGTGCTGGCTGGGTGCTGCTGACTCAGCCCTAGTGACTCACCGAGCTCCCAGTGCTGAGGAGGAGCTGGTGGCTGGTGGCTGAAGAAGCCACCCTGAGTGCACGGTGTCACTGGTGAGTGTGACCGCAGGACAGGGAGCAGCATGGCTGTGCTGGAGGCCAGCTGTGCTGGCACTGCCCTGTCCAGGGTCCAGATGTGGTCAGTCTCTGGAACAGCATGCCCCACCTCCTCAGTGTTTGTGACATTGAAGCAGAGGACCTGAGCTCCACTCATGGACGTCCCCAGGGGCCACCCGCATTGGCTCCTGGGGCTACACTCCAGACGAAGCCAGTCCTAGTCAGAAGCCACTTTGCCAATCCACTGAGAAAATGGTTTCCAAAGGCCAGGTGTTCGTGTGGCACACTCTGCCTGTGTAGACAGCACACGAGCCTCAATCCACCTGCTCAGGACAGACAGCGGGAGCCAGGGGCCTCAGAATGGCCCAGGCGGGTCCCTCCAGCAGACACACCACCTTGGGGAGTCTGTGACGCTGGCTTGTGCCAACCCTCAGAGGGGGTCTCCCGTGACGACGCTGCAGAACCTTGAAAAGCCTTAAATTAGTGGCTCAGTGGGGCGTGGACCTCCTTTGGGTTCAGAAAACAAGAACTAAAAGGATGAATTGGAAATGCACTGGGAGCGTGTGGGACCAGGACCCGCTCCCCGGGCCCCAGACAGCTCTGCTGCCAACCAGCCCCCTCTCCGGGAGCCCTCCACCTGGGGCGACAGCTCAACGTGGCTTGTCCCTTCTGAACTCAAGCTGAAGTCTGCCTGCCTCTGTGGTACTGCTGGGACAAGGGACCTGTGAGAAGTGATTAGCCAATGAGGAGATCAGGGCCTTTCTTCCAGGTCGGGTGAGTTCCTGGGGGACTCGGTTAGTCACCTTGACATGGGTTTGCCACACAGCGAGACTGACCGCCATGCTTTCTCTCTTCCACACACACCGGCTTCCTTTTTTGACTTCTCCCACGTGATGAGGGAAGCACACACCCTCCCAGACACAGCCGCTCAGTGTTGGGCTTCCCAGTCTCCAGAGTGCTGAGCCACATTGACCTCTTTTCTTTATAAATTACCCAGTCCTAGGTGTTCTGTTATAGCAACAGAAAATGGGTTAAGATCAGATGAGAAGGACACACTGAATGTGTGTCCTGGGCACAGGGAGGAGTGTTAGTGGTGGAACAGCTGTTTGAGTTTCTGAAAAAAAATTTTCACCTACCTCTGCTCTTAGAGCATATAGATGGTGCCTTGTTCATTCCTTCCGTGCTGGGTGGTCAGTTTGGGGGATGATACACAGATGTCCTGAGTGTGAGAGCCCAAAAGCATTTTACTTGATGAAGAAAGTAAAAGTCAGGCAGGCACCAAGACATCACAACCTCCAAAGAAACGTGGCTGCCCCAGTGGAGTCTGGAATAAGCAGCACCCGGAGCACTCTTCCCACCCCTTCCTGACCCACGGCACTGATGCCTTCAGATGGAAAAACTTCAGATGGTCAGGTTTTAGATTTATTTCAGGTTTTAGTGGATTCTTGGTCAACAGAATTCTTTTAGACATTTAACATGCACAACCTCGAGTAGCCTTTGGAGAAACACCCTTTGGAAATATTTTCAGTGGCATTTGTCTGGGACAATTGAACCATGTGGTCTGTGGAAAGGGCATGATTCTCAGCTGAGCACTCTTTTAGGGAACCAATTCAGATAAACAATTCATTCTCAGCATCCTCTAGCCCTTTCTCCAATTGTGTTTGAAAATTAATAAACCCACTCTTCTGTCAGTAAGGGTCAAGCCAATAAATCACTCAATGCCTGTGTTAGTCATCCTTTCATGGCTATGACAAAATACCTGAGAAAACGGACTTATAAGGAGGAAAGGTTCATAGAGATCACAGTGTCAGCGGTTGCAGTCCACAGTTATGTGGCTGTTGCTTTGAGCCTGTGGCAAGGCAGAACATCCTGGTGGGAACATGTGTCAGAGGAGGCAGTTCAATTCCCTGTGTCCAGGAAGCAAAGAGAGAGAGAGAGGGGAAGAAGTTGAAGTCCAAATATCCCATCCAAGGACATAACCCCAGTGACCTAACTTCCTCCTGCTAGGCTCCACCTCTTAAAGGTTCCAATACCTCTTAATGGTACCACAGCTTAGAGACCAGGCCTTCAACTCATAGGCCTTTAAGGGACATTCAAGATCCAAACCACAGCAGCCCCATGTGCAGATGGGACCATTCATTAGCCAAATGCCAGTCTTCCAAGTCTGATCTCATTGTCACACATGTCCCGACATAGAGTTCACAGATGGTCCCCAGTCTACTAAAACTCATTTCATGGTTTTTTAGCGTTGTGATGGTGCCAAAGCCGTGCACATTCAGCAGAAACCATTTGAGCTCCTGGGCCACCCGATGGTCACCAGGGTGAACCACCAGTAGCACTGTGCACCCCGGCGCTCTGTGTCGCTGAGACCAGATACCCAGCAGGTCAGCTGCATTCCCACAGGGTGTTTCATACTTACTGTGGGGTTCACCAGGACACAGTTCCACCGTAAGTTGAGGAGCCTGTTTCTCCTACATGCTGACAGATCGGACCTCTTGGCTGGGGGCAGGGGGATTGCATTGGTGACTAGGAGTTGTTCCTTCTGCAGAAACTCACCCACTGCAGGGACACCCCACCCCCCGCTGGGTCACTTTTCCAGAGAGCCGCGGTCTCTGAGCAAGGGTGTTCCTCCTGGAAATGTCAGGACGGATTCCCAGCCCTTTCCCAGAGCGTCCCCCTCTGCAGAGGCAAGACCCTGCTGGAGAGAGTGCAAACGTAGCCCAGATCTCCAGGAAGCAGGCTCACCCCCACAGGGCCCACTCTGCAGAGGAAGCCATCTTCAAGGGCCCTGGGTCTGCTCCTGTCCAGTGGGCAGCACTGGGGCCAGCCTTCCAAGGGAAGATTCTTTCTTATTCCCCTCAGTGCTGGTCCAAAAGGCCAGGTTGACTCCATGGCACTCACGGGTCACTAAAATCGCCTACGCTCATTCTCAGCAAAACAGCAACGTCAACAAACGTCTGGTGGTTGACACAGTAAAACCTCGGGCTCTGGTGTGTCTGACTCAGGTGTGTCTCCTGGGTGCACAGGTGTGTGCAAAGCACGGTGGTAGAGCCCAGGCAGGAGCTGGAAGGTCAGCATCTGGGGTGAGGAGGGCCACCCGTGAAAGCTTCGGATTCCCCCAGAACTCACAGCGTCCTTTCAGCTCTTCCTAGACAGGGCACCACCCACATGAAAGCACGTCCAAATTAACTCCGCGGAGTCTCTAAGAGGCGGCGGGGCAGGTTTTCATGAGCACACAGGATGGCAGATGCTCTGAGGGCAGCTTATCTCTCCCACGGCTATTAGAAGTCCAAGGGCACTGGCCTCCAGCAGGCTACTGCCTCCCGGAAACCTGCAAGTTCCATCAGTTTTCCATGAGCTGCTTTGGAGAGATTGGATCCAGCTTTGGAAACCTCACCTCTTCTTCTGAAGGGCTTCCCAGGCTGCAAGGAGACTTCACGAGGAGAGAGGGAAAGAGAAATGGGCTCCTCTAAGGATTTTCTGGCCGCTAATCGGGTTTAAAAGTAAATTGCTCAACTCAGTGGGAAAAACCCATCTGTGGCCTGGACATGGACACCGGGAGAGGGGAGGTCGGTGTGGAGGTAGGCAGGATTCTGAGATGGCTCCCGGGATGGCCCCCCTAGGCTGTGTGGTCCCCCTGCCCCCCCTGGAGTGAGGGCAGTTCCTGTGACTCGCTTCTGACCAGCAGGACAAGGACGGTGATGGTCACAATGAGTGTTTAAGACTTTGTCGTGAAGCCTACACAGACACTACTGCTGCCCTCCAGGGAGCAAGTGCCATCTTGTGAGCTGCCTGCCCTGGTCATGGAGCAGGAGCAACAGAGGGCCTCTGGGGGCTGAAGCCTCAGTCCGACAGCCACAGGGAACCAACTGCCTGCTACACAGTGCCCTTGGGCTTGGAAGGGACTTTAAGCTCCAGAGGACAACACAGCCTCCTGGACATGGTGACCACAGCCTGTGAGACCTGAGCAGGGCACTAGGCTCAGCATGCCTAGACCTGGACTCACGGATCCCGGGAGATGATAAATGGGTGGTTTAAAAAAATAGCTAAATTATATTTTATGGACTTAGAGTCCACCCATTAAAAGTATATGGTCCAATTTATTTCATTATATTCACAGCGCCTATGCAATCATCAGCACTGTTTAATTTTAGACCACTTTCACCCCTCTTAAAACTTCCCTCTCCCTCTTGCCCGGTCTTTAATACCCACTAAATCTAGTTTCTGTCTCTTCGTACGTATCCATTCTGCCTATTTCATATGCATCAAATCATATCACACAAGGTCTCTAGTGAATAGATTTTCTACTTATTATATTGCTTTCTTGGGGATCCATGTTGTAGCATAGACCATGACTTTATTCCTTTTTATGATTGAATAAGATGACAGTGTATTTTATTTTATATATTAGTATTATTATTTTATATATATATTCTACATTTTATTTATTCATTCATGATTAAGTGTGCATTTGGGCTGTTTCCACTTTGGACTATTATGAACAATGCGACTACGGATATATATGTACAACGTGTGTGTACAGGTTGTGTCTGACACCTGGACCATATTGAGTGTACTCATTATTCATTCATACAAATAATGCTACTGTAAATGTGTACAAGTTGGGAAACAGAGATTACATTGAATATGTAGAAGTTTGGGGAGGGGAGTAAGGCAGACCTTAACAATATTACCTTCTACAAACTATGAACATGAAATGCCATTCCATTTATTGATATTACTGCAATTGCTTCTAACATTTCAGTTTTAAATGTGATCTCTTTAGTTCTACTTATTTTTTAATGCTATTAAAAATCAAATTGCTTCATTTCTTTTCATTGCTGGTATATTGAAACTTTTGTTTATTAGTACTATATTCTGAGACTTTGCCAAACTCATTTATTTGTCCTAACAGTGGATTTTTATGATGAGAGTCCTTAGGTTTATTTTTTATATGCCATGTCATGCCATCTGTGAATGTAGTTTTACCTCTTTTCCAAGCTGGATGTCTCTTATTTTAATTTCTTGCCTAATTACTTTGGCTAGCATTCAAGTACAGGGTTGAAGAGAAGTGATGAACACAGTCATCCTTGTTTTGCTCCTGATCTTAGGAGGAAAGCATTCAGTTTTCACCATTATCTCATCTGTGGGTTTTTCCTAATGGCCTTGAGGAAGTTTGCTTCTCTTTCTTGTTTGTTGAGTGGTTTTATTATTAAAGAGTTTTGAATTTTGGCAAGTGATTTTTTTCTGCATCTGTTGATACAATCATTTCAAATGTTTTTATTTAATTAATACATTGCATTATACTAACTGAAAGATGATTAAACCAAACTTGCCTGGGGATGAATCTCACTTGGCCCTGCTATAATACTATTTATATCTTTATGAATTCAGTTTGCTTGTATTTTATTGAGGATTACTGCATCTATATTCATAAGGGATATTTATCTGTAATTTTGGTTTTTTTTTACTGATATGATATCAGAGTAATACTGGACTCAAAGAAGAAATTTAGAAATGTTCCCTTCTCTTCCGCTTTTTGAAGGGGTTCTTCTAAACACTTAATTAAGGAAATATTTTTTTTATTGAATGCCTTGGTACAATTCACCAATAAAACAGTTTTCATTGTGGGAATTGTTAAAATTACTAACTTAAAAAATTACTAACTTGATATCTTTTCTCTTTTAGGTCTATTCTTATAGGAACTATTCTAGTTCCTCTTGAGTAAGTTTCAATCATTTGGATTTTCCTAGGAATTTGTCCATTTCATACATGTTACCTAATATCCTGACATATAATTCATAATATTTCATTATTCTCTTTATTTATGTGAAGCAATATCTTCTCCTCTCATTTATTCTTTTCTGATCAATGTAAGTAAAGGTGTCAATTTCATTTCTTTTTAAAAATCGACTTTGTTTTCACTGATTTTTTAAAATTGTTCTCCATTTCATTAATTGTTTCTCTATTCTTCATTATTATTTTTGTTGGATTTAGGTTTAGTTTTCTCTTCCTTTTACTGGTGTCTTAAGGTGAAAGGTTAGGTTACTTATTAGAGATTTATATTTTTGTAAATATAAGAACTTACAGACATAAAGTTCCCTTGAAACATTGCTTTATCTTCATCCCATATGTTTTACTATATTTTGTGTTCCTTCTTATTCATCTCAAAGATTTTCTTAATGTGCTATGTGATTTGCTTCTTTGAACTTTGGTTATTTAGGAGAATATTGAACTTCACATATTTATGAATTACCCAAAGTTCCTTCTGTTATTGATTATTAGTTTCATTCTATCATAGTCATGGTGTCCCAAGTACATTCTTTTAAGTTTATTGGTGCTTTCTGTGTGGTCTAGCACATGGACTCTCTTGCAGAACATTCCATTTGTCCCTGAGAAGAACATGAATTCTCCTGCTGTTGGGAGAAGTGTTCTCCACATGTCTGTTAGGTCTATTGGGGTTCAGTTATGTTCAAGTCTCTGTTTCCTTGTTGAGTATCTGCAGAGTTATTCCATTTTAGAAAGTGGGTCTACTCAAGTCTCCAACTTTTGTAGTTAAATTATCTGCCTTTTCTTTTGCTTCTCAGTTTTTTTGGTGTGTTTTGAGACTCTGTTGTTAGATGCACGTATGTTCATAACTGTTATACCTGCCACATGGACTAACCTTTTATCATTATTTAATGTGCCACTGCATCTTATTTGATATCAGAATAATACTGGAGTCAAAGAAGAAATTTAGAAATATTCTCTTCTGTCCTGCTTTTTGAAGGGATTCTACTAAACATATAATGAAGGAAATTTTTTTTGACTGCTTTGGTAAAATTCACCAATGAAACTTTTGTGTTTGTTTTAAAGTCTATTTTTTGTGATATGTGTAGTCATTCCCCCTCTCCTACGGCTTTTCTGTTGTTGTTTTTTTGGTGTTTTATTTTTATTTTCAATTTTTGGTACTGCGGTTTATACCCAGGACCATTTTATCACTGAGCTACATCTCCAGCCCCACCCCCTTTTTTAGACAGGGTCTCACTAAGTTGTTGAGGCTGACCTCAAACTTTTGATCTTCCTGGCTCAGCCTCCTGAGTCACTGGGATTACAGGTGTGTGCCATTATGCCCAGCATGGCTGCTGTTTTTAAGGTATGTAGTTTCCCATTAGTTTGCTTCCAGCCTTTTTGAACTTTTGAAGCTGCACTGTGTCTCCTGCAAACATATAATTTAACCTTTTTAAAAGATTATCTTCGGTCATTTCATTCATCTGCCATTTTAATTTTTGTTTTCTATGTTTCATGCTTTTTTGTTTCTCTGTTCCTCCTTTTTACATTAGTAAATGTTTTTTAGTGTCACATTTTGATTTATTTAATAATTTTTTCATAATTTTTAACGTTGCTTTCTTTGTGGTCATTCTAGAATTTATAATATATATGTTCTTATATCACAATCTACTTCAGAGTAATCCTAAAGTATCACTAAACTGAATTCCAGCAGGATTTATGCATTCTTTGTTCCCTTTCTTGTGCTATCATTGTTATACACATGATGCCTGCATATGGTATAAACCCAGCCATCCATGGCTATAATTATTATTTTATATAATTTTGTCTCCTTTTGAAAAATTATGGAGAAAAATGATGAGCAAGTGTGGTATTTTTATAATTGGCTCAACTACCTCCTTTTTGCTGTTATTATCAAATATATTACATTATATATGTTATAGGCCCCAAAAGATAGACAATAGATAGAAAGGTAGATAGATAGAATCACTTTTCAAGTCAATTACGGGAAGGAAGGAGAAGCAGAAAGACATTTGACTGTCATTTTTAAGTACCCGCACCATTATTTCTAAAGGTGCACTGTTTATTCACATGGATTTGAATTATCATCTGGTGTCTCTTGGTTTCCATCAGAGAACCTTCTTTTACCATTTCTTGTAAGACGGGTCTTTAAACTATGAGTCCTTCAACTTTCTCATCAGGTGTTTTTCCTTCACCTCTGAAGGGCTCTGAGGTTCTGGGGGGACAGTCGCTGGTTTGCTGTTGTTGCTGTTTTCAGCACTTGAGACTATTCTGCCACTGCTGCTGCCACCATTGTCCCTGCTGAAGGTCAGCTGCAGATCTTGCTGGGTGGGGTTCATTATACTTGTGACTCATTTTTTCTCTGGCTGTTTTCAAGGTTTTTTTCTTTGTTGCCACCTCTCAGCATTTCAGCCACGGTGTGTGGGTCTCTGGGTGGATTGTACTTGGAGTTGGTCACACTGGTGGGACACGTAGAAATGCTTCACATCAGATGTGGAATACTTTCAGCATGATTTGTGAAAATATATTTTCTCTCCCTCTCTCCTTTTGGCCATCCTTTTAATACTGACATATATTGATATAGGGTGCCCCATATTTTTCTGGGGTTCTGTTCATTTTCCTGTGTCTTGGACCCATCCACATCCCTTAAGTTCTTTCCACTTACCCACATGTGAGCTGTTTACCCTAACACCATCAGGCATGGATACTCTTTGTTCTAAATCAAGACAGTTTCTTTTTTTTTTTTTTTTTTTTTTTTTTTGAATTTTTTAATATTTATTTTTTAGTTTTTGGTGGATACAACATCTTTATTTTATTTTATGGGGTGCTTAGGATCGAACCCAGCACCCCACGCATTACAGGCAAGCGAGTTACCACATGAGCCACATCCCCAGCCCCGATACCTTTATTTTTATTTATTTATTTTTATGTGGTTTTTTTTTTTTTTTTTTTTTATTGTTGGTCGTTCAAAACCTTACACAGTTCTTAATACATCATATTTCACAGTTTGATTCAAGCGGGTACGGGGTAGAGTTGGGAGTTCAAGACAGTTTCTTTTAATATTTATTTTTCAGTTGTAGTTGGACACAATACCTTTATTTATTTATTTTTAGGTGATGCTGAGGATCAAACCCAGGGCCTCACACTTGCTAGGTGAGTGCCCTACCGCTGAGCCACGACCCCAGGGTCACCATTACCCTAAGTACCTGTATGAAGACATGAAGGGTGTGACTCTACTTTGTGTAAAACTAGAGATATGAAAAACTGTGCTTTATATGTGTAACATGAATTGTAATGCATTCTGTTGTCATATGTAACAAATTAAAATTTAAAAAATAAATAAAATACAACACAGTCTGTTTTCCTATTTAAATAAAAGAATCAAGACAGTTCTCCCCAGGCGGGTGTGGGACAACCCTGTGGTCTGCCTCCCCCTCCCCCTCCCCCCCTCCCCCTCCCCTCCCCTCCTCCCAGCTCTCAGAAAGAACGCCTGCATTACTGCACAGAGCAGGGGGACCCACTTCTCTGCATGTGCCACCCTCACTAATAAGTGAGCCCTAGGGTGGGGGGCGTGCAGTCCCTGGTCCTCTCTGTTGGACCCTCCTGCACGGCCATTCTACCTTATAAGCGAATGAGGGCAGGGAATTATCAGGCCCATGCACACAGCCCACCGCCCTTGGAGCAGAGCTTCTACCCTCCCCGTGGTGGCTGCGTGGGGGAAGAGAGACCTGCTCCTCTCCGCTGTACCTGCTTGGAATCATGTCTGCAGTACAGGGCTGGGGGATGGATGAGAGATGCTGCTGCCTGCCCACCCCAGAGTGGAACTGTCAGCTCAGACTAGGATCTGGGGAGAGGGAACCCCTGACGTCTTGGTTTCTGAGGCCTGGGTAAAGGTTGTGGGGGCAGGCTGTGACTTGTGGACCTCAGATTCTTCCTGTTCTAATTAAGAATTAGTATGTTTTTCTTATTTGAATGTTTATCCAGGTGCTGGATGATCTTAGGGCAATTTCAAGAGACTTTAAATTATTGTTTGAGTAATATCACCAGTGACAGGGTTGCTTTGTTGGAGAGAGGGACTGTGGAGTTCCTCCTCCAACATTCCGGAAATCACCACTAGCCTTTTTAAATCTGATGGGGGGACGGGGGGATAGAAAACTAGCACCGTGTAACTTGTGCTCTCGCTGCCAGTCTGTGCAGAACTGGAAGAGGACTACAAGCTCCACGCCTCTCCAGAAGATTCTCCAGTGTGGGCCTCTGAGCCTGGGTGCAGGCAGCTGAGGCAGGCATGTCCAGAGATCCTGCCCTTTCCTGGTCTGGTTGGCAGGAGCAGTGCAAGACCCAGGGAGCTGTCTGTCAGTGACCCCTGGGCTCCTGCTCAGCAGTCGAGGGGGGTTGGGCAGCACCAGGACCCAACTTCTGAGCCCCAAGGCACCTTGGAGCATCTTATCCTAAATTTATGACCAAGAAAAAAAATAGCATCTAGTACAAAGCTTAATTTGAGACATCTAATGCTGCTGCTACATTCACAGAGTCTAGATCACAGTTAAATTTAGTAAAAAGTTCTTAGCCAAGGACTGGGAATTTGTTTTTCTTTAAATCATCCTGCTTGTGATGATGGTAAGTTCCACCTGCTATAACTAGAATCAGTAAGTAGTGGCCTTATTTTAGGAAAAGGCTCACATTTATAGAAGGGACATTGCTTCCTTCCAGTAATCCAAACTCTGGGGAAGTCCGTGTACCGACTGGCATGAATGGTAGCCATCAAGCCCAATGGAAGACCTTTAGCTTATCCTGGAGAAGTGGGGGGAGTCTAAACTTTTGGGTGAAGCAGAGTCACATGGAGTGGAAACCCACAGCACCAGGAGGGCTGGGGGGGGGTCGTCCAGTGGTAGAACACTTGCCTGGCATGCATGGGGCCCTGGGATTGACCCCCAGCACCGAAAGCTCTAACAGAATCAGAGTTCACAGAATCAAGGCACTGCACCCGGGGTGCTGCTGCCCCTTCTGGAGGGCTGAAGACAGAAGGGTGCCTCCAAGGCAGGGACCCAGGTGGGTTCAATATCAGGGGTTCCTTACAGATGCACTGACACCTGGGAAGAGTCAGGTCACCTTAACCATTAGCCTGCAAGGGGTGGTTAGATCTGCAATCCTGCATCCACATGCCTGAGGACAGTAGCCTTAGAAAAGCCATGTGTTTAATATAGTATATCACATTTTAAAGGAATAAGGGGAAAATGACCATTCTAATAAGCAAAGTAAAGGCTTCATGCCACACACACTAATTTATACTTTCAGAAGCTCAAATAATGAGCAGGATTCCCAGACTGTGCATCAGATCTCCTCAAGCTTACAGTAAGTGACCCCTCTGTTTTGTGCCGACTAATCTGGGAGATTTGGCCCAGCAGCCAAACTGGTGCTCAGCCAGATAGGGACCACTGAAGTCAGTGATCAGTGTCCAGAGTGGGAGGGGTCTTAAATCCACATTTAAATGTATTTTATCTCTTTAGGAGAAAAGGGAAGTGTATTGTCAATGATGAGACCTGATGTTGAAAGATCATGTTGTTCTCTCTCCCATGGGTACCGCCAGGGGGAAGATGCAGGTAGTGAGTCACAGCTCAACAGAAAGAATATCTCTCTGCTTCTCTCTGAAACTGTGGCCCAGACCCATTCCTCATTTCTTGGAGCAAACCATGCAATCCACGTTTTGATGACTTACACATAGTCTTATATAGAACGAGGAAACCGAGATGGCAGAGTAGAGGAAGGCTTCACTTTCCACTTGCTCCGCAGCTCAGAATTGAAGCAGCAGGACTGCTGCATCTCACTGAGGTGGTGCCTGAGGGAATACAATAAAGTTCAATATTGGACAGTAAGAGCCTCAGAAATTCTGCTATTTTGTATAGAGCCCAAGGAAAGGGATATTGGAGCCAAAGTAGAGACAGCAGTGGGGCTAGCTCACCACAGAGGGGAGGAGGAATAAAAAGGGAGAGAGAAACACAATTGAAAAATTTGGCACAAGAACTCTGTGACTTGGGAGGCTGAGGCAGGCTGATCACAACTTTCAGGCCCTCCTGAAGAACCTAGTGAGGCCCTGTCTCAAAATAAAAAATAGAATGAATTGTGGTTTTAGTTTATTGGAAGAGCACACTTGGGTTCATTCCAAAGAAAGAACAAGAACGGAAGAAAGGAAGGAAGCAAGATGATTATAATTAGGAGGATTCAGGTCAGAGACAAGGTGGTGAGTACAGCTGGCTTTGCCTTTGAGTCTGGTGGCTCACATGATAAGCTAGGAGGGTCAGAAAACTGAAAAAGTGGGTGGAAATGCATTTAGGGACTGAACTTTGAAAGGTTATATTCATTGGTATAAGTATGCTGTGTTCTCACAACCAAAGTTGGTTGATTATCTGCCTTAGGAATTGAATTCTCTGGAAGCCCCTGTGACCCACATACCCAGCAGAGATCAGCATCTGCCCAGCCCTAGGGGTGTTTGGATCTAATTTGGAAGAAAATAATTGTCAACCAAGACTACTATACCTAGCAAGATTATCTTTTAAAATCAAAGAGACATTTAAAAAACTTTGCCAGATGAGCTGATATAAATAGAATTCCCAAACCAGATGCAGTGGCTCACACATGTAATCCTTGTGGCTTGGGAGGCTGAGACAGAGGACTGCCAGTTCAAAGCCAGGGTCAGAAATGGCAAGGCACTAAGCTACTCAGTGAGACCTTGTCTATAAATAAAATACAAAATAGGGCTGGGGATGTGGCTCTGTGGTTGAATGCCCCTGAGTTCAATCCCCCAGTAATAGCCTCCCCCCCAAAAAAAAGAAACAAAATTCACAACCCAGAAGCCAATATTTCAGAACATACTTAAGGAAAAACTCCACATGAGAAATTAAGAGAAACCCCATTAGCTGCATGTGTGGCTCGGTGTCAAAGACTTGCCTAGCATGTGTCAGGCCTTTGGTTCAACCCAGCGGAGAGGAAGAAACAAGCAAGACTCCATGACTGGAGAATACATTACAAGTGTTGCTAAGCAAATAAGAAACAGAATCACATTAAACATGAGAAATCAATCAAGATGGCTTGAATTCATGCACATATCTCTTCTCTTTATAGGAACACTGAATATAAGTGGTCACATCTCCAATTAAACAATGGACACCATCACAAAGTATTTTTTTTTAATAAGACCCACTTGTGTGATGTTTACCAAAGACTCATCACAAAGACAAATTCTCTCATAGGGTCTTTGCTTTTTTAACTTTTGATGATCATGACTCCGTGAATAAGATTGTTGCTCAGAAATACCACACTGTGAAGGCCACAACTGTGAACTGAGGAAAGCCCTGTCAACCTAAGAGCTGGCCAAAGAAGTTGACATGATTGTACAAAGTTTGGTGGTGATTGAGGAGGTGGTTTCGATGTAAACAACAATTTTGGTTGTGGACAAAACTTCAGTGGCTTTTGTGGTAGCCATGGTGGTGTTGGATATGGGGCAGTGGGAATGGCTACAATAGATTTGGTAGTGACAGAAGAAATTTTGGTAGTGGTAAAGGCTACAGTGATTCTGGCAATGACAACAATCAGTCATCAAATTTTGGACCCATGAAGGGTGGAAACTTTGGAGGCAGAGAAACTCTGGACCTGATGGTGGTGGAGGACAATACTCTGCCAAACCATGAAACCAAGGTGGTTCTGGTAGCTCCAGCAGCAGCAGTAGCTATGACAATGGCAGAAGGTTTTAATGTTGCCAGGAAACAAAGCTTAGCAGGAGAGGAAGTGACAGGGAAGCCACAGGTTATAACAGATTTGTGAACTCAGCCAAGCACACTGGGGCAGGGCCTCACTAATACAAAGAAGATATGGTTTAGACAACACTCATGTGTATGCGCAAAAAAAATCAAGTACTGTATTTGTGACTATTGGTATAACAGATTATTTTAGTTTCTGTTCTGTGGAAAGTATAAGCACAAAAGATTTTAATGTAGACTTCTTTTTTTTTTTGCACCCCTGATGTTAATTGCTAAATGTAATAGTCTGATTATGACACTGAATAAACATGTCTTTTTTAATATGTGCTGTTTAAAGTTAGTCTACTCTGAAGCCATCTTGGTAAAACTTCCACAAGAGTGTGAAGTTAGAAGTCATTCGGGATAATACCAGGTTCACACAGCTTGGTGTAGTTGTGACCTTTTGAAGTTCACATTGAAAGGGTCACACAAGCACAGTCATGGAATTATTTGGTTATAAAAATGATTGTTGACACATCCTATTCAATATCTAAATTGAATAATGATACTGTACACTTAACAGATGGGAATGAAGCTTGCATATCATCCATTTTCATGTGTAATCAACAAACAATTTAATTCTCCTGAATGGAAAAAGAAAGCCCTCAAATCTTTCTACCTACCCACTATGTTTAACATTATATTCAATTTCCATTTTTGTATCCACAGTACAGTGTTCTGGGTAAATTAATGAATTACATGTGGTGTCCTTCATTTTCTTATTGTTGTCATTTTTTATAATGGGAATTAAACTACAAGTCTTTTTTTTTTTTGAAACAGGATCTTGATAAGTTGTTGAGACTGACCTTGAACTTGGGTTCCTCCTGCCTCAGCCCCCTGAGATGCTGGGATCAGAGGCATGCAATGCCACACTGATGTCTGTCATCTTTTATGTCAAAATTGATACATTATTAAATATTGGTATGTTATATTCTAATAAATAATGTACTGTGTTTACACAGGCTTGCCTTCCTTTTAATTATCTTTTCCCCATGTGACATAAAATTACTGTGCTAGATTTTAAAATTCAGGATGACAATGATTTTTAGAGTCGTCTAGACAATTATAAAGTTTTCATAAAGAATTTGGTGATAGAAAACTACTTAGTTAAAAAAGAAAGAAAGAAAACTACTTACTTTACAAATTTCCTAGTTACAGCAAGATTTGGGATTGGAAAAGTCAGTCAGTTCACATATAAATGAAAATTAGTTACTACATCTACAGAGAACAGTGATAGATACCTTTCTTGTGATTCAAATATTTTATTAGCTTCTGAATTTAAGAAAATCTCATCCCTGAAGAAAGCTTCAATCACCTGTGTTGACATTCTTCCCAAAAGTTTCAAGGACAAAGCTGTCATTGATAGCTATTGGGGGACTAAAAAACCCAGGGACAATGGACCCTTCACTCATTTTGTTTCTCTAATGCTCCCCTGTTCACATGTGACTGTCTAAAATCAATTCAACTAAAATTAAAGAAAATGTAAGATCCAGTTCTCACTTGTACTAGCCACATTTCAAACCTCAGTCACAGGTGGCTCCTGACTGTGCTGATGAGCAGCACAGACAGAACATCATCATGGCAGGAGGGACCACAGGACACTGGTGTTCTAGTGATTTCTGATTCTATAGATGGGCTCCTGAGTACAATTAAGAGATGACGATAATTCCTTGTTTCAATTACTCTTCATGATCTCTTCTCTGGTTAGTCTGGGTCCATCTGCTTTTTGACCAAAAGATTAATTTTTCCAGTTATAAATAAATATTTAATATTACTTTTTAAACTGATTTTACTCCATAAATGAAAAGAGAGTGAAGTATATTTATATATTATCAAAAGAATTTAGAAGAAAGAACCATGTTAAAAAATTAGAAATACATAAACACACCAGTTTCTGTACCAATTTCCATAGCAATAACAATCCTTTGCTCCCCTGAGATATACCCATCGTCTTGTTCCAGAATCATCCTCTTCAGCCTGGTCCGTGAAATTTTAATCCTATTGGTGCATCTCTAAACAACACATATTTCTTAAAACTTTATACACATTTTTAATTTTTATACAAATGTGATCATGTTATCTTTGACCTCATTTTGGCTCAATGTGTGTTTGTTAAGTTTTTATAGGAATGTATTTATCTTTGCTGCATTATTGCTTTCCATTAAATAAGCAATTCACATGTTAAATTGCTCCTTCTATTCTTGGTGGTCATGTGGTTTATTTTCAGGCTTGGGAAATGATTAAAAAAGCTGCTCTAAGCCTCGTGGTACATGTCCGTTGCTGCACATGAGCATGTGGCTCTCAGAATTATGTGTCCAGGAGTAGAATTACTGGGTGTGTAACATCCACCCTAATAGGCGATGCCACACTGTAGTCCAGGTGTCTGTACCCCTGTGCACTATGGCGCAGTGTAAGGAAGCTCTTGATGGTCCAACTTCTCATCCACATGGAAGCATCATTGATTGTAATTTAGAAATTCCTTTGAATTTTTCATGAGATTTATTTCTTACAACTTGACTGAGTTATGATTCACATACCATTCACACATTTAAAGTCTACACTTCAGTACATTCACAGAGTTGTGCACCAGTCACCACATTCAGTTTTAGAATATTCCCATCACCCCAAGAAGAAACCCCATGCCCATCACAGTCACCCCTTCCCCTGTCCAGGACTTCACCCAGGCACTAGGCACCTGCTCTTCTTCTCTCCATCTCTATAGGCTTCATTATCTGAACATTTCATGTAAATGGGGTCCTACAGCATGTGATGTTTTGTGAGTGGCTTCTTTCACTTAGCCTGTTTTCAAAGTTCATCCGGGTTGTCATTGTGATTTGAAAGGCATTTCCCTATTGGATAATGGGAAACTGATGAGCTAATGAGATGAATTTATGTTTCCATTGGTTTGTTGGAAAATAGATTTATTTTCATTTTAGAATTTTCCATTCATCCTTCATCTGAACACACCATACTCTGTGAGCTGGGGGCTATTCTTCTCAGTTTCATAAGATGGTTGTAATTCCAAATGTCCCCTCACCTTCTGCCTCCCATTGGATTTGGTAAATTGGGTTCCAAGTCCATCTCTCTTTGAAGCAGACTGCCTTAGACTCATTGGCTGACCACTTTTTATATATTCTATTTATGAGTCCTTGTCACATTGGATGCTTGGCAAATATTTTCTCCCACTCTACCTTGTTTTTTCACTTTATTTATTTATTTATTTGGTGTAGAGGATTGAACTCAGGGGGCTCAACCACTGAGCCACATCCCCAGCCCTATTTTGTATTTTATGTAGAGAGAGGGTCTCACTGAGTTGCTTGGCACCTCGCTGTTGCTGAGCCTGACTTTGCCCTCTCAGTCCTCTTGCCTGAGCCTCCTGAGCCAGGGATTATAGGCATGCTCCACCATGCCTGGCTCAATGGTGACTTTTTAAAGTTGAAGATACTCTTTTCCAACATTCCACAAAAAACGTTATTTCTATTTTTGGTTGGAATTACACTTAATAAATAGGTTTGAAGACTGCTAATAATTTTTTTCCACATGGAGACTCATACATCATTCATGGATGTGGGGTAGTCCCCTATTAAAATATTTTAATAAAACATTACTGTTCGCATTGTCTGTCTTCTGGTGGCTTCATTCCAAATATCTTGAAAGCTTACTCTAGTGATCACAGTCTCTTGCAATTACATTTTTGAAGTATTAATTGTGTCCTGTAGAAGTACAAGTGATTTTTGTCTCTAGTTCTTGTCCAATAACAGCTATAAATTTTTGTCAGTTCTTATATAGTTTATATTTTCTCTTGCTTGATCACACTTGCTAGGAAATCCAGTATACTTTTGAATGTAGTGGAGCTAGGAGGTGTTCAGTGTCTCCCTGCAGATCCAGTCTCCATGTAGGTCCCTGCTTGTCTCCTGGGAATGGCCCTGTATGGACTGCCTGATCTGCAAAGTCAGCCTTGCTGTCTGTCCCTCAGCTAGCCTGGGCTCCACAGGAGCATTGTGATGGGAGAGAGGGTGAAGGAGCATTGGTTTGTGTTTTTTCGTCCCCTGGATTCCTCTTACAGTATTGGAACAAATAGAAATGAGTCATGATTGGTCTGAATTCCTTTCTGTGTCCTCTCAGTAAGCATCTCAGATTAAATGTGTTGTTCTGAGTGCCACGCTTTTTTTTTTAACAAACAGTTTAGCTAAATTTATCTGTGCACTAGACCAATATTTCTCAAACTTGTCTTCAAGTTAAGTCATCTTTAGAAATTTTAAATAGGTGCAGGCAAGGATCAAACATCAAACTCTTAAACCTGATTCACCAAAAGAGTAATTCAGGTACCAATCCTGTCTGTGAACCTCCCTAGGGTTCTAATGAGTAGCCAAGGGAAGAAGCAGAGGCTCAGAGCAAGAGACTCAGTAATGGATGTGAATCAAATCCAGCTGTAAATTGCAGTAAACTCAGAGCCTGTACATTATTCTAGTCAGCTGTGCAGTGAACTTAGTGAAAACTACCAGCCCATATCAATGAAGATGTATCACAGATATATATGTCAGATAAATTGTATACAAAGGTGTCTTCAGCAGTGCAGAGAGTTGGTAATGTTGGATGCAAAATTTATGCACAACCTGTTCAACTCTTTCCTCACCAAATCTCCTCAGAGGGTTGGAAGATCCTCCCCAAGAAGTAGATGTGCCATTTGACACATGTAGTTGTAAGAAGGTATGTTCTGCATAGTAACTAACCTCAAATCCCATGTCTTCTGAATTCTTACCCAGTTCCAACCAAAATCAATTTATATGTCAGATGCCATCCACTGAGTGGAAGTCTGGTGCCTTTAAGAAAGATCCCTATAATTCATTCTGAGGTATATTCTCCTTACAGGGATCTTTCAGAGGGACATTTAGCTGTTGCCACTGTCCACTGAGGAATGGAAAATCTCCAAAAGATTTGTGGAAGCTGATATTTAATGTCTCCCTTAGGGCAAATGCTTTACTGTAACTTGAATAAAATAATTTTCCAATACTTAGGTCATAAAAGTAGTCTATAATATTAAGTAATATTTTGAAAGAGATGCATATAATTCCATTTTTTCCATATGGACCAATTATATTTAAAGCATTTGTTCAAAATTTGTCCTTTACACAGCAGACTCTAATGATTCCAGTGTTGTACATTTACACTGTATATTACATACAGTATCAGTTTGTATGTATACATGGGTTATACGTCTCCATCTGTCTCTGTCATACACACAGTAACAAATGTCTAATGTCTACATGTGTGTTGTTTGGTTTGTGGCTTCCTACTCTGTTCTAAAATCTACTTGTCTAACCCTGAATCAACACCCTACTCTCTATCTATAAGAACTCTAATGTAAGTTTTGATATCTACTAAGACAATATCTGTGCCCTTGTTCTTTTTGTTTAAATGTGTCTTGCCTATAATTCATAAATATTTCCAAACAAGGCATAGAATCAGTTAACCAGGTATAACAAAATGCCTAGTGGATATTTAATTAGATTTATTAGAATTCTTGTACATTTTAGGAATTTAATGTCATTATAATATTGAATCACAAGTGAGAATCTTGGTAATTTTCTTCAGTTAATTGTTTATTCTAATTGCTGAATAAAGTTTTTAGAATACCCCAATTGCTATATTGAGGAAAACTTGTAGGTTTCATTCTAGAAGTTTGTAAAAGAGTATTTTTACTATGCCAATGACTTCTCTGTAAGTTTTCACACTCTGCTTGCTTCTGGAGTATAAAACACCTAAGAGGGAAAACTATGTTATTAGTTCCAAGAATTTGTAATGATTTGGGATTTTATAAATTCAACATAGTATCATTTGCAATTTATGAGACTTCTGTATCTCAGTTCAAACCTTCTATATTTATTTATTTTCTCCCTTGACTGCATTGAGGAGGTCCTCAATTATAATGCTTAATAAGACTGTTAGGAAATAAGACCTTACCATAAATTTGCTCTTCAGATTTCCTGAATTACACCTGTCAAAGTAGAGCTATAACCCACAGGAGAACTGGATGACAGATTCTTAAGGGACAGCTTTTTGGGCCCATCCCAACACAAGGGATCCCTGGTGCCCCCAAAGTGCCCTTTGCAGCCTTTAACTCTAACTTTACCCTCCTGCCATGAGAGGCTCCCAGGCACTGGCCCAGGCAGCAGACACCTTAGGACAAAAGTGCAATGTGCTCCATTTCTAATTCTTGATTTCTGGATGCAGGCTTTGTAAACATTTAGGGCTTTCTTAGACTGTCCACACCTTCAACCATTTCCTTCAAGTATGTGCGTTTCCCCTCAGTTTTCCAGTTGTAGTCCATGGGAAGTGTCCTTTAGAGTAATTTGGAGTTGCTGGAAACCAAAGAACAATTTTATGTGTTAGTGTCATATATCAAGGAGAAAAACTGTAGGTACCAATAAATGGCCACTTAAGCAAGTGTAACTTGGAATAAAAACAAAAGGTTTATATCATCTCCATAGGCTATAATTAAAATATGTCAACAAATAATGACTTGAATATTGCATATTTAACATAGATGATGATCCTGATAGATAAACATGGTAGTAAAGACACATTTGAACACAAAATTGAAAAACACATGCACAGTAAGTGTGGGAAGTTGGGGCAGTGAGTGGCAGTGTGAGGTGGGCTTATGCCAAGGTGAAGGTGCAGCAGGGGTGGCCTGTGTTACACAAGGGCATGAAGACTGGGTGGCAGTGGGGTGTCGGTGACCTTCTTGAGTGGCCCTTGCATGTTGTAGCTAGAATACCAGGATGACAATTTTGCTAAAAACAGAATTAATCTGATCACAGCAGAGCTCACCAGCCCATCACTGCCCAGTATAAACCACAGAGAGCTCTGGATTGTGCATCTCATGTTGTTTACATGAGACTCAAAAAGAACAAAAGGTCTACCTTGGAGGCTGTAGTTGAATTTTTGTGTCCTTGCCATCTTCAAATTCTTGCGGTACAATCTTTGAAAAAAGGTCTGTTCAGGATGCCCCACAGGACTTCCTCCTGGCTCACTTCATCTCTGCCAGGATACAGAGCAACTGGGCTTAAAGGCCTTGCCTCAGCTGTTATAAAAAACACTGAAAATTCATCAGAATTTGAAGCCATTCATTCAACATCATCCGCAAAATGCCACAGACTCTGGGTCTCACCATCATATATGCTAGATGAATATAGTAAATTAAATAGTTGTGGGAGACCAACCTTACACGTGACTGAGTCACACTCCTTGACTGGATGCTGAGGTGCTCAGTCACAGAAATGTGGCAGAGATTTCCTCACCCTTCTTGGGTTGAGAGTCAGTGTCTCATGCATGGGTGTGTCTTGCTACAGCCCCATGGGTGGAGCTATGCTCACCTATTCCTTTGTTATATAACCCCTTGCCCTGTTTAGGATACACTCTTCCAAGGAAGTGCCTTGTGTGTGTCCCCTTCTCTAACTGTGTCCTTGTGTGTGGCCTACCCAGGTGTCAGTCAACCTGCTGACAGTGGACATCCTGAAGATAGACTCAATCCCCTGAAACCTGACCCCTCTCCTCATTTGAATAGCTTCTCCTCAATAAAAGGGGTCAGCCCTTGCTCTCTCACTCTCTCTCTCTTTCTCTGGACTCTTAATGTCAGAGGAGCCATCACAGGGACTCCAAAGAAGAAGGTATTTGAGTCTCTTATGTGGTTACTTTGTGCAGCCCAGTTAGCCCAGTTTAATTGGAATGACCCCTGAGCCTTTTAGTCGCTAACCAAAACCCGGCAATTGGCGCCCAACAATCTTTACATATTTTATTAGATAATTATGAGATTTGAGAGAACATTTTATTAAAACTGAGATTCTCCAAATTAAAGTTGTATGTTACTTATGAGCAATAAAGGTTACAAATTTTAAAATATCATTGATATTATGTAAGTTCTCTGACTGAACCTGTTTTCCATAAAAAATACAATAAGATTTATGTACTACTCCCTACACTAAAAAATAAGCTTAATCATATTTTTAAAAGCAATTAACAGATACCTATTTAAAGGATAATATTCTATAATATAGAGATATTTTGAGACCTTCTCTCAAAAAGAGATTGGGGATTCTTTCTAAATTGTTAGGATGGATCGATTAGTCTATATTGAAAAATTATAATAATAAAAGGTAAATCTATTCTTATTATTTAAATACTTGTACTATAATATATAACTTAAACTAATGATACTATGACTTATGCCAAGCTTTTACTCAACTTTATTAAATAAAGAAAAAGGGGAATACAGGACCTTAGAAACACACTAGATTTTACAAATATTTTAAAATTTTTTCTTAAATTTGTAATACTGAGAGTCTTAATGTTACTGAACACAATTCAGTAAATTAAATCAGGTATCAAAGGAGAGTTTAAACCAGTCATTATAATGACTGAGAAACCTGGCACAGGAAGTTAAATTTCGAGCTACAGAGTTTATAGCCATGCAGCTTCACGAGCTTGTCAGAAAAGTAAAAATTATGAAAAGACTTGTATGGACCGATTTTCCAGGTCCACCTTTAATGTATCTTGCAGTGTGTACTAGAAAGTCCACCCATAAAACTAGATTAATTGTCCCTGACTGTAATGGTCAGTTATACCTATATATTGATTCTATGGTAAACAGGCTGTCTGGAAGTATCTTTTGAGAAAAAGACAGTGTTGAAATAGTGGACTCTTCCACATCCATAAGGATGGTGGCTATGGACCAGATGTAAATAACACCAACTAAAGGCCAGTTCTCTATGAGGGATCATTCCCTGAGTCTTGGCACTGCTCTCCTCTTCATCTATCTGTGTCTTTCAGCTTTGTCACAATATTACTGTTTGTCTGTCTATGGCTTTTTTCCTTCCTTCCTGAACGCAGCCCCACCAGCCCAGTGCTGTGAGCTGGGCCCTCCGTGTAGAAGAAACCTGAGTTTGCCGATCTCAAGATAAATGCTGGTGTGGAGTCCATGGAGACATTATTTATCAAGGAACAGAGAGCCCTCTCAGGGACAATGCCAAGCACACTCCACATCACCCTGTTTCGCCCTGGAGGATGGCTGGTTTGTCAACGATGGGTAAGATTCCACAAGGGAGGGACAACCTAAGACAGACCCAGTCACAGAGGGGCCATCAGGAGAAAACTTAGGGGCCAACAGAGGTGAGGCACAGAATCTCACCCCCCCCACACACTGGTGCAAAGGCCTAATTCTTCTCCCCTTCTGAGAGAGTCTCCTGCCCCATGGCTGCTTTGCTCCCCAAACCCAGCTCAGATCAGAACCCAAGTGACAGAGACCTAGTCAACAGTGACTGCCTGCTCAACACAGCAGGAAACACCTACAGCTACAGGAATGGGCCATGTCTGGATGCTTTTCTCTTTCTTGGTTCTTCCCTGTTTTTTCCATGCTTTTCCCTTTTCCCTGTTCTCTCATCAGGGTTCTCCTTTGGCAACAAGTTTAATGAAAGTGGAGGAAATGTTGGAATAACTTTCAGTTGCAACTAGCAGCTATGAACAGCTTGGAGTGCTTGAGGGATCCACATTCCTTGAGGCCTGACAGAAATACCTGTAGGGTGGGGCGCTCTGCTTTAATGAGCCGTCAATGAAACCACATGGTCAGCACTTGTGGTTATCCTTGCCAAACTACCAGACCAAACTACCCTGACTCAGTAAGCCCCTTCCCTTAGGGACAAAGACCCTTCCAGATTGCTTTCCACCATGACATCAGCATTTAGAGTTTCTTCACAGTATGGTTACATTAGGCAGAAGATGATTGGTTTATGGATATTGTCTTGCTTACGTATGATTGAAGGGCACGCCCCACTCAAACCCTATAATAGTTGTGTGCATTCCAAAAAGAAACTGAACTACTGGACATCAACTTGAGGTTTATCACCAGCTCCCATGACTGAGGTAGCCAAAGTAGCTGAGCAATAAATTGACCACACCAGTGACAGAAATGCATGCTAGACAACAGATAAAAAAACCCTAAGGCAGCCAATAATGCTGGACTTTAGTGATTAAGACTACATTTACCTATATGGACAATTGTTGGAAAGATTATCAAAACAGATTTTTCCAAGACTATTTATATTACTTACAGACCTAATTAACTCCTTAAATGTGAGAGTGAAGAGAAAAAATGATAAATACCCTGTAGCCTGTAAGAATACAACTTAAGGTATCATTAGTTATTGCCAGCTAATATTTCAGAGCTATAATATGCTGAAGTTAACATTCAGGCTTTAAAATAGGTGTATGTCAATTAACCAGACCTAGGCAAGCAGTTGTTCTCATAATCCCTGAAGTGGCTACTTTAAATATTATTCCTTGCTTATTCAATTGCAGCCTTTGTGGCTATATCTTAAAACTTACAATGTATGGATTTTCTTAATGTTTGACTTAAATTACGTCCAAAATTCTTCATGGTCAGATAAGTGCTTATGGAAGGATGAGAACTAAGTAATGATGCTCTAGAAGACAATGTAATAAACAATGTGAGTGAGCCCTTTGCTCTATGGTTTATGGAGAGGCCTAAATGCCATGGCAATGAAAATATCTGTTACTATGGCCAAACACAATGCCTCCCAATAAAATTGGAAAAAGATTAAAAATCTTCTGATGATTTTTGCATCTAGGTTCATCAGAGATATTGGTCTGTAGTTTTCTTTCTTTGATGTGTCTTTATCTGGCTTCGGGATCAATGTGATGTTGGCCTCATAGAATGAATTTGGAAGAGCTCCCTCTTTTTCTATTTCCTGGAATAACTTGAAAAGTATTGGTATTAATTCTTCTTTAAAGGTTTTGTAAAACTCCTCTGTATACCCATCCGGTCCTGGGCTTTTCTTGGTTGGTAGTCTTTTGATTGCTTCTTCAATTTCATCCATTGATATTGGTCTGTTCAAATTGTGTGTGTCCTCCTGACTCAGTCTGGGCAAATCATATGTCTTAAGGAATTTATCGATGTCTTCACTATCTTCTATTTTATTGGAGTATAGTTTTTCAAAATAATTTCTAATTGTCTTCTGTATTTCTGTAGCATCTGTTGTGATATTGCCTTTTTCATCCCTTATGTTAATAATTTGATTCCTCTCTCTTCTTCTCTTTGTTAGCATGGCTAAGGGTCTGTCAATCTTGTTTATTTTTTCAAAGAACCAACTTTTAGTTTTGTTAATTTTTTCAATAGTTTCTTTTTTTCAATTTCGAATCGGATACAAAGGCACATCAAAAAAATTGTGCACCATGATCAAGTAGGATTCATCCCTGGGATGCAAGGATGGTTCAATATACAGAAATCAATAAATGTTATTCACCATATCAATAAAATTAAAAATAAGAACCATATGATCATCTCGATAGACGCAGAAAAAGCATTCGACAAAGTATAGCATCCCTTTATGTTCAAAACATTAGAAAAACTAGGGATAACAGGAACTTACCTTGACATTGTAAAAGCTATCTATGCTAAGCCCCAGGCTAGCATCATTCTGAATGGAGAAAAATTGAAGGCATTCCCTCTAAAATCTGGAACAAGGCAGGGATGCCCTCTATCACCACTTCTATTCAATATAGTTCTCGAAATACTGGCCAGAGCAATTAGACAAATGAAAGAAATTAAAGGCATAAAAAGTGGAAAAGAAGAGCTTAAATTATCACTATTTGTGGATGACATGATTATATATCTAGAAGACCCAAAAGGGTCTACAAAAAACTACTAGAACTAATAAATGAATTCAGCAAAGTGGCAGGATATAAAATCAACACACACAAATCAAAGGCATTTCTGTATATCAGCGACAAAACTTCTGAAACAAAAATAAGGGAAAACACTCCATTCACGATATCCTCAAAAAAAATAAAATACTTGGGAATCAACCTAACAAAAGAGGTGAAAGATTTATACAATGAAAACTACAGAACTCTAAAAAGAGAAGTAGAAGAAGATCTTAGGAGATGGAAAAATATACCCTGTTCATAGATAGGCAAAACTAACATCATCAAAATGGCGATATTACCAAAAGTTCTCTATAGGTTTAATGCTATGCCAATCAAAATCCCAATGGCATTGCTTGTAGAAATAGACAAAGCAATCATGAAATTCATATGGAAAAATAAAAGACCCAGAATAGCAAAAGCAATTCTAAGCAGGAAGTGTGAATCAGGTGGTATAGCAATACCAGACTTCAAACTATATTACAGAGCAATAGTAACAAAAACAGCATGGTACTGGTACCAGAACAGGTGGGTGGACCAATGGTACAGAATAGAGGATACAGAGACTAATCCACAAAGTTACAACTATCTTATATTTGATAAAGGGGCTAAAAGCATGCAATGGAGGAAGGATAGCATCTTCAACAAATGGTGTTGGGAAAACTGGAAATCCATATGCAACAAAATGAAACTGAATCCCCTCCTCTCACCATGCACAAAAGTTAACTCAAAATGGATCAAGGACCTGGATATCAAATCAGAGACTCTGCGTATGATAGAAGAAAAAGTTGGTTCTTATCTACATATTGTGGGGTCGGGCTCCAAATTCCTTAACAGGACACCCATAGCACAAGAGTTAATAGCAAGAATCAACAAATGGGACTTACTTAAACTAAAAAGTTTTTTCACAGCAAGAGAAACAATAAGAGAAGTAAATAGGGAGCCTAAATCTTGGGAACAAATATTTACCCCTCATACTTCAGATAGAGCCCTAATATCCAGAGTATACAAAGAACTCAAAAAATTAGACAATAAGACAACAAATAACCCAATCAACAAATGGGCCAAGGACCTGAACAGACACTTCTCAGAGGAGGACAAACAATCAATCAACAAGTACATGAAAAAATGCTCACCTTCTCTAGCAGTCAGACAAATGCAAATCAAAACCACCCTAAGATACCATCTCACTCCAGTAAGATTGGCAGCCATTAGGAAGTCAAACAACAACAAGTACTGGAGAGGATGTGGGGAAAAGGGTACTCTTGTACATTGCTGGTGGGACTGAAAATTGGTTCGACCAATTTGGAAAGCAGTATGGAGATTCCTGGGAAAGCTGGGAATGGAACCACCATTTGATCCAGCTATTGCCCTTCTTGGACTATTCCCTGAAGACCTTAAAAGAGCATACTACAGGGATACTGCCACATAGATGTTCACAGCAGCATAATTCACAATAGCTAGACTGTGGAACCAACCCAGATGCCCTTCAATGGATGAATGGATTAAAAAATGTGGCATTTATACACCATGGAGTATTACTCTGCGTTAAAAAATGACAAAATCATGGAATTCGCAGGGAAATGGATGGCACTAGAACAGATTATGCTTAGTGAAGCTAGCCAATCCCTAAAAAACAAATACTAAATGTCTTCTTTGATATAATGAGAGCAACTAAGAATAGAGCAGGGAGGAAGAGCAGGAAGAAAATATTAACATTAAACAGAGACACGAGGTGGGAGGGAAAGAGAGAGAAAAGGAGAATTGCATGGAAATGGAAAGAGACTCTCATTGTTATAAAAAAACTACATATAAGAGGTTGTGAGGGGAAAGGGGGAAAACAAGGAGAGAAACGAATTACAGTAGACGGGATAAAAAGAGAAGATGGGGGGAGGGGGGATTGTAGAGGATGGGAAAGATAGCAGAATACAACAGTTACTAGTATGGCATTATGTAAAAATGTGTATGTGTAACCGATGTGATTCTGCAATCTGTATTTGGGGTAAAAATGGGAGTTCATAACTCACTTGAAACTAATGTTTGAAATATGATATGTCAAGAGCCTTGTAATGTTTTGAACAACCAATAAAAAAAATCTTCTGATGAGTGTTTGGCAAAGTTGATTGTGTTATGAAGATGATATGTTTTCTACTAATTCTTTTTGTGTTTCACTAGCAGATTGTGAAGAACTTGGACAAAGAGTCAAGTGACTGAAAGATAAAATTTCCCAGTTACATTTTTTTATATATATTAAGAAAGGGGGAATATATGGGAGACCAACCTTACATGTGAGTGAGTCACTCTCCACGGCTGGGTGCTGAGGTGCTCAGTCACAGAAATGTGGCAGAGATTTCCTCACCCTTCTTGGGTTCAGGGGTCGGTGTCTCATGCATGGGTATGTCTTGCTACAGCCCCATGGGTGGAGATATGCTCACCTGTTCCTTTGTAATATGACCCCTTGCCCTGTTTAGGATAAAATTTTCCATGGAAGTGCCTTCTGTGTATCCCCTTCTCTTACTGTGCTCTTGGTGTGGCCTACCCAGGTGTCAGTCAACCTGCTGACAGTGGACATCATGAAGATAGACTCAGCCCCCTGAAACCTGACCCATTGCCAAATTTGAATAGTTTCTCCTCAATAAAAGGGGTCAGCGTGTGCTCTTGCTCTCTCTCTTCCTGCGGACCCTTAAGGTCAGAGGACAAGTCACAGCGACCCCAAAGAAAAAGATATCTGCATCTCTTGTGTGGTTATTTTGTGCCGCCCAGTCAGCCCAATTTAACTGGAGTGACCCCTGAGCCTTTTAGTTGCTAACCGAGACCCGGCAAATAGTGGAACTTTTTGTTTCTTGAGGCAAAGCTGGGAATCAAAAAAGGGCCTCACATGTGCTAGGAAAGTTCTCTACTACTGAGGTTGTGGCATCTTAAATTCAGGTATTTCAAGGAAATGGAGAGGATCCCAAGAGTTTATGACATCATTATACCAAATACAGAGACATGGTAACAAGCTTTGGTTGAAGCACTTAGTACTTAGACAGTGAAATCATTACTGGACTTGAACATATGCAGATAAATTCACAGGAATTTATTTCTATTGTGAGAATGGTGACTTCTTTGTGATATATTATGGTCAGAATAAATCTATTAAACATTAAAAAAATGACAATCCTTGTTTTCATGCTGGTCACATGGTTACAGTTCATTTGCTCTGCTCCCTGCTCTGTGCTCTCTTTGCCTTGAGCAAACACCTCAGCTGGTCATACTTCTTCACCTGGTGGGTGAAGAACCTTGCCCTAGTCCTGTAACCCAGTACAACCTGGTTGGCACTGAAATGACTTAGTCAAAAGGCCCTTCCACCCTCCTTCCAAATCAACTGCATCAGGATGGTAGAGAGCATGGTTAAGATGTGTGACTTCCAGGAACATTGGACCATCGTCTCAATTTTGGGGCTGTGAATTGAGTTCCTTAATACATAGCAATGCTGTGTAGAACACCATGGTGGTGGACAGGGCATTCTGTAAGCCCACAGATGGTCATTCTGCCAAACATATTGCATATAGGAAGGGAAAATCCAAATGTGATTTTCTATGTTCTCGTAAGAAGAAACTGTCTATGTTCTTGTAAGAAGAAAACACTGATCCTTCTAACACTGTAGATGTCCAGCATAATCCAATTGCTAGCAGAGAACTGGTGATAATTAGTGTCATTTGGGGATCTCAGGGTTGTCACTGCTGCTAGCAGATTGGACACTGCCACATGGTCCTTGGTGAGTGGAAGTCCTTCTTACTAAGCTCATGCATAACCTTCACCTATGGCACAATGGGCACATTTTGCACAAACCCACTGGGCAATGGCAAGAATGACTGGGGAAAGAGGCTGGCTGGTATATGCAAAATAATTCACCCTATCCTCTTGATGATTATAATCTTCCATGTGAATTCAGCCATTGCCCCAGATTCCCTTGTCCAGGAGTTACTAGAATGTCCCTTCCAAACCTTTACCTATCCAACTAATCTGTTGGCTACATCTCATGGACTGATAATGTATTAGATATATGCTCATCACTCCCTCCAAGCAAAGAAAACAACAAGTTTCACTGCTTCAAGTTCTGCCTACTGGAGATTTCGCTTCAGCACTGTCATTCCAGGCTGTCCCAAGAAGGGACTGTAGGATGGCAGCTGTCCACTTTTGCATGGTACCTGCATATCATGCAGAAACATCTGTAAATCAGACAGATTTCACTTATGCTTTCAACTGGTCATCAGGAAATGAGTCTCAAATTAAAGGCTGGGACAGGAGGTAGTATAACAGGAATGAAGACTATGGACCTGGGGCCACTTCTACATGTAACTGACTTTAACCTTGAGGGCCTGCTCGGTCTGAGCAAATGCATACCACTAGCATTTGATGATGGAGTGCTAGTGTGCATTCATAACTTTAAGACTTGATGGTTGAGAGAGCACACAATTCATGCTGGGCAGCTCTGATGGAGAGTACTTATCTGTGGGGGATGGAGGGCTTTGCTCCAAAGTCATCAGGAGCCTATGCTTCAATTCACCTATGGGAGCTTCCAGAGGCTCCAAATAGCAGCTGTACATGCTACTTCCACAGCAGCCTACACTATCACAGTCTTCCTTTGTTTTGGGCCCCACTCAGAAACAGGAGCTTTTCAGGTCACTCCAAATAAACAACAGGCCTTTCCCACTCTTTTCTTGGGCACAGCCCTAGTGATATTCCAAGCAAACATTTCTGACCAGAGGAAAGTAGAACTAACATTCCCTTGCTCCCCCTGCTGGAGAGGCCACAGGTGAGAGCAGCAGAGAGTGCACAGTTGCCTGGCCTACTAGTGGAGTCACCTGGAGGGACCCTGCTGTGGGGCAGTCTGCCCTAGCCTGTGGGGACCAACACCCCTAGGGGCTACCTGGGAAAATTCCTGACATCAGAGAAAATGAATAACCACAGCTGCCCCCAAATGGACTGGTCTCTTTCTCCAGATGGTCAGGGTCATCAGCTATTCTCCTGTCCATGTCAACTGCAAGGCCACTAGGAGGAAGAGCTGTGTGGTGGGGACTGGAAGGCCTGAGTGACTCAGAGGACATATTGAGGAGGCAGCTCCTGACAGGGGGGCGGAGGTGCTGCCCACAGAACAAAGGAGGCGCCTGTGCTGCAGAGCCATGGGCTTGCTGTATACGGGCCTCCCAGGGCCTGCACTGGCAGGACTCTGGCAATGTCAGTCTTTTTCTTGTTTGCTCCTGACACCTGGAGATGCTGGCAGAGAGCAAGGCAGACAGGAAGGAACCAGAGGCATCAGTGCTCATGGGATTCTTCTATTTCTAAGCACCCAAAGATCATGACTCATTTATTCTGTGTCCCCTGGAGGCCATGATAATCTAGCCCACACCAATCAGCCCACCATTCCCAACACAGCCCCATGGACAAGGCAGCAGGGCCTGAGAGAGAGACAAGGACAGAGCAGGAGCCATGGCACAACGGCTGCTCACTCCTCACCCTGCACCCTGCAGCTGGACAGTGAAGGAGTTGACAGCCCTGGCTTTGGGCAGCACTAAGGGGGTAGCTGGAGGCATGGCTTCCATCCCCTCACAGATACCCAGACCTCCACCCTCTCTTCCAAAGGCTGCTCAACTCCATGGCTCTCTGAGAAGCAGGAGGCATGAGGGGCCCTATATCCCAGACAGGCCCTGCCATCCTCAGCCACTGAATTGTTTTCTCGCCTGGACCCTCTGCAGCTGATGTCCTCCTCTTCTTGCACGAAGGACTTCAAGAAAATAATCCCAGCAGTAACAGTGCATACCACCACAAAGGTGGCCATTAGCTCTCCAGCAGCAGTGCAGTCCGTGAAAGCAGGCTTGTTACACTCTGGGTACCACAGTCTCAAGGCTTCTCCCCTCTCGCCACCCAGGGTCACTGACTCACCTGGTTGGAAACTCCGGCAGGAATGCCCAGGCTCACCACAGGACACACGGCCAGTGCTGTTGTTCCCTCTGTATCCCACATAGCAGCAGAACCTCTGCTCTTGTCCTTGGGGAATCCTAATGGACACCCAGGTCTGGCAGGTCCCATTCACATAGGGAAAAACACCCCAAGACTGCTGGGTGCCCTGGCTCCGTGGTTCCCCATCCTGAAGCCAGGTCACAGAGATATTCTGGGGATAGAAGCCAAAAGCCCAACATGTCATGTTGATGGTGTCCTCCAAGGCCTCACCACAGGTCACATTTACTGCTGGGGACACTAGAGAAGAAAGGGCAAAGTTAGGCATGTAACCAAAGTCGCTCCCCTCTAAGGGATGAAACAGGGCTGGTCTTCTCCACTCTTCTGACTATTGTCAAAGTCCTCATTGAGCCCAGACCCTGGAAAGTCTGTTCTCAGCCTGAGGCCTGAGTCCTCTAACTAGCAGGAGCCTGGGCCTCTGGCTTGTGGCCTCATATTCTCACTTCCACATATTGAAGTTGAGGAGAGGCTGTTTCAGGGACTCCTGGTTTTTGAGGCCCAGAAGGGCATTTTGGGGAGGTCCAGGGTTGTGGAGCCAGGTTGGAGCTCTCTATATTAGCAAGCTGGCAGGCACTTAGGCAGGGGGGGCTCACTAGTGTTAGGGCACATACAACCTCTTGTCTCTGTCTAGTGGTGTAACAGAACAGGAAACCGCAACAGACACACTCAAAAGCTCACACAAGTTCCCCTGGGCAGAGGCTCCAGAGGAGAGAGAGGAGCCCTTCCAGGAGACTTGATATCTCCTGAGTCTTCCACAAAGCTCTCCCTGCACGTGGGCCTGGTAAACCTTGCTTTGAATGCCATCTGCATCCCAGGAATTCTTGACTTCCATTGCCAAGATCTGAGCTGAAGATGGTTCCACTTTCCAGCTGCATGTCTCTGGGTGGTAGGAGAGGAAGGGCTCCCCATCATAGTGGAAATTCCAGAAGCCCCTGGTGTAGTTGTCCTCTTCAATCTTGCAACCCCAAGTCTCCTAGAGGGAATGAGACCCTGCCCGCACCCTCTAGTCACTTTTCCATCCCCTGGCCCTTATGCCTCCCTGCCCACCAAGTAGAAACTCCAGCCCACAGAAGACCCCCAAAGTAATTCTCCTCAATGTCCCATGTGCTGAGCTGCATGGAGCCCGTTTCTTGCTCTCCCAAGTCAACTGCAGTGAAAAGAGACAGGACCCTGCTCTTTGCCACCAGTCTCCCAGGAGAAAGCTCATGTCACCCTTGCTCCCACCCACACTCACCTCCTTTCTGCTCCTGCTGGGCATTGATTTCTGCCAGGGTTGCTTTTAGATTCTTGCTGTCCTCTATCAACTCCCAGACCTCTGTGTCCCAGCTCTCAGTTCCCAAAGGTTTTTCTGCCTATAGCTCCTGGGGCTTTGCACTTTCTTTATGGTGACTATCATAGTGAAGGAAGAGCTGATGGTCCCAATAACAATCAGCAAAAAACCTTGATTGCACTGATCCACCTCGGGACCTTACTGTGAGGTTATAGTGAAGACTGTGGGTACCTGTGGAAGAGGAAACAGCTGATGACCCTTCTACCTATGAACAAGTGCTCACCAATGCTCACCACAAAGGCTCTGCTATCTTGAGCACCTGAGGAGGCAGCAAACACACAGACAAAGGGACAGAAGAAAGGTTTCCAATGCAATGAAGACAGGAAAGTAGAGAGGAAGGAGAGGGGAAGTGAGGGATGGAGAAAGGGGAATTGGAGAGGGGCAGCATGTAGGCCAGGGCCCAAGACAAGGCCACAGACTTGTTTAGGGTATAGGGAGTGTTTGAAATGAGAGGCTGGAGCCGGGTGCTGTGGCACACAACTGTAACTCCAGTGGCTTGGTAGGGTGAGGCAGGAGGATCGAAAGTTAAAAACCAGCCTCAGCAAAAGTGAGGCACTAAGCAACACAATGAAATCCTGTCTCTAATTAAAACACACAAAAAAGTCTGAGGACATGGCTCAGTGGTGGAATGCCCCTGAGTTCAATCCCTGGGAGAAGAAAGAAAGAAAGAAAGAAAGAAAGAAAGAAAGAAAGAAAGAAAGAAAGGAAGGAAGGAAGGAAGGAAGGAAGGAAGGAAGGAAGGAAGGAAGGAAGGAAGGAAGGAAGGAAGGAAGGAAGGAAGGAAGGAAGGAAGGAAAGAAGGAAGGAAGGAAGGAAGGAAGGAAGGAAGGAAGGAAGGAAGGAAGGAAAAGAAAAAATAATGGAGGCCAGGGCCCAGAGGGGTGTGCTGCCTCTGCACAGACTTCTCACAGATAAGGTGGGACAGGCAGGAATGTTAGTGGGAGGGAGGGTTGTAGCCCCAAAAGTGTTGAGTGCTGTTGTACCCTAAAGTAATGTAAAGCTTTGGGCTGGGTCCTAATCAGCATCTTGAAGCTCCAGATTGAGAGATCCTGCTAGCATCTCCTGGGACTCCACAGGTCTCAGTTTCCAAGACCTGATACATCTTTTCAATAGATGGTGCTAGAAAAAATGGATTTCCAAATGCAAACAACAAAGTTGGACAATTTACTTACTCACATACAGATATTTACTCAGAACTGGGGATGTAGCTCAATGATAGAGTGCTTGCCTACAATGTGCAAGTGCCTAGGTTCAATACTTAAGAGTGTGTGTGTGTACACACACACAAACTCAAAACGAAAAGTAAACTATAAAACCAAATAGTCTTAGAAGAGAACACATTGGCAGCTGGACGTGGTGATGCATGCCTATAATCCTAGTCACTCAAGAAACTGAGGCAGATGAATGCTAGTTCCAGGCCAAACTGGCAACTTAGTGAGACCTTGTCTCAAAATAAGATATTGAAAAGTCCTGGGGGTAGCTCACAGGTAGATCGCTTACTGGCATGTGAGAGATCCTGGGTTCATCTCTCACTTTCATATATATACATACACATACACACACACACACATACATACATTTCATATATATATATATATATATATATATATATATATATACACATTCATATACACACACATACTCACACATAATGGAAAATGTGTTTGCAATAATCTTCACAACAAAGGATTTGACCACATTTTCAATGATATGACACAAAAATCACAGACACTATAGAAAAATAATTAATAAATTGGACTCATCCAAATTAAAATCATAAAAACTTCAATATAGCAAAGGATATCCACAGAAATGATGACCTGTAGGATGGGAAAAGATATTTGCAAATCACATATCTAATAAGAGGTGAACATTCAGAACATATGAAGAACTCCCGGTCTTAGATTAGCTCAGTTGTGGGGCACTTGACTAGCCATGTGCAATGTCTGAGATTGATCCCAGCTCCACATACAAGCAAACAAAAAAGAATCTCAACAACTCAACCATATAAAATATTTCAACCTATTCAGAACTGGCAAAGGCCAGTTACCTAAGGAGTTATACAAATAGCTAATGAGCACTTGAAGAGATGCTCAACATTAGCAGTCATTAGGGAAATGAAAATAAAAGCACAATAAGATTCCTCTTTGGACCCATGAGGATGGCTACTGTTTAGAAAAAAAGAATTCAGAACAAACAAGTTCCTAAGTACATAGAAAACTGCAGCATGGGGGTGCACTGCTTCCTATATATACAATGGAGCAGCTGTTATGAAAACTGGATGGTGGTTCCTCTAAATGCTCAAAGGATACATTCTAAATGATCCAATAATTCTATTTCTGGATATAAACACAAAAGTAGTGAAGGCAGGTAAGTGCAGAGATATTTGTAGGTGCAAATATATAGCATCATTGTTTCCAAAAGCCAAAAGATAGAAGTAACCCCAGTATCTATCAACTGAGGAGCATCTAATCAAAATATGGCTTTTATGCAGAATCGATATTATTCAGCATTAATAACAAAGGACATTCTGACAATTGCTACACCATGGATGATCATGAGGACATTATGCTAAGTGAAGAAGCCAGTCATGAAAGGACAAACTCTGAATGATTGCACTTGTATGAGGCACTTAGGGAGCCAAATTCATAGAGACAGAATGTAGAATGCTGCAGAAAGACGACAGGGACTGGGGTGGGGAGGATGGATGCTTACTGTTTAATGGGTACAAAGTTTCAGTTTCCACAAAAATGTGAACACACTAAATGCCACTGAATTGCACACGTAAAATGGTTCAAGTTTTAAACTGTACATTATGTCTATTTTACCACAGTTAAACACCAAACAGAAATCAGGGCAGTGTACTACAGATTAATGTAGAATCAGAAAGAAAAGAGGTGTAGGCCTGAAAAGAGAGAATCAAGGCAAGTGAACAAGTTGCACAATCTGGGGGAGGCCCTTCAGAATGGGAGGGGTGGTGGGAGCTGGTCACACCCCAAAAAAGCACCAGGTTAGAAAACCATTATGGGGGAGTTGAGGGGTTGCTCAGTGGGGGAGGGCATGGTTGAGGTCTTGGGTCCAATGACCAGAACAAAGAAACCAATAACCAAATGAAAACACTCCAGGAAGAAGCTGGTGCTGGGAGAGGACAGAGTAAGGGAACAGCAGGAGCAACTGAGTAGCAAAACACAGATTTTGGATACATAGTGAAGGGAGCCAAAGTCCTCTGAGGTAAAGGAACCAGAAGAAGGGGGAAGGTCAAGAGGTAGGTGGACCAAGAGCCTTCTTCTGGTATGATGGGGAGGGGAGATAAGAAGGGCAAAGAGATTAGTGATCTGGGCAAGGAATGACCTGGAGTATGCAGGATGAACATGGCATACAGGTGACCCTAGGAGAACTTGGGTTAGGGTGAGGACAGGGGTGTTGTTTTGAATGAAGGCAGATGAGAGTGGCTATAGTGGTTGCAAAGTTCCCACCAGAGGGGGATTGTGACAGATGGAAGTTGGTGAGGGCTCAGGGTAGCTAGGCAGGCAGTGTGTGCAGGAAAAGGTCCCACAGTCTAGAGATGCAGAGGGACCAGGGAAAGAGAGTAGGGTGGAGTATGGAGACCTTGAAAGGGTGAGGGTTTAGATGAAAGCAGGCAAAGTTCCATCAAGAAGGAGATGCCTGTACTATAGGGAGAAAGAGGATGCAAGGCTGAGAAGAGCAGGGAGGTCAAGGTGCCCTGCACTGTGCTTAAGGCAAATGTCAGCACCAAGATTTTCAGGGGACTCGGAGCAGTGGGGATGAAGAGAAGACCCAAGGACAGAAGGCTCCACCAGAAACTTAGGGTCATCAGGCTGGGAGTGCAGCTCAGTGGCAGAGCACTTGCCTGGCATGCTTGAGGTCATGGGTTTAATCCCAGCACCACAAATATGAAAAAAAGAAAATGAAAGAGCAAAAACACTTAGGTTTCTCAAAATTCTAATTTCATTCTACATAGAAATGGGAAATTTTTTTCTAAAATTCATAGGGAACCATAAAAGACCCAGTTATGGTTTAGATAGGAGGTGTCTCTCAAAGCTCATATGTGAGATAATGCAAGAAAGTTTAGAGGTGAGATGATTGGGTTATGAGAGTCTTAACATAATCAGTGTATCAATTCCCAGAAGGTGTTAACAGGGTGGTAACTGAGGCAGGTAGAGTGCCACTGGTGGAGGTGGGTCATTGGGAACATTTGTCCTTTTTGGGTGGAACTCACACTCTCTGCTCCCTGGTACCATGTCATGAGCTGCTTTCCTTTACCTCAGTCAGCTGCCATGATATCCTGCCTTTCCTCGAGCCCTGTGGAATGGAGCCAGCGATCTATGGAGGAGACCTCTGAAACCATGAGCTCAAAATAAATCTTTCCTCTTCTAAAATTGTTCTGCAGGTCTTTTGTTCACAGCAGCAAAAAAAAATAGCTGACTAAAAGAGATCCCCCCAAAAAACAATGCAATATAGACCAAAAAGGACAATGTCAGATTTCAGCATAGATTACAAAACTACAGTAAATAAAACAGCATGATATCAGCATAAAAACAAATGCTATGACCAATAGAAGAGAACTCAGAAATAAACTCACACATGTACAGTGCATGGATTTTTGACAAAGGTGCCGAGTATACAATATGGGAGATGGGTATCTCAAATAAAAAAAAATGTTGAGAAAAAAAGATATTCACAAACATAAGAATGGGAATAGTACCTTATGTCAGCCCTTATATAAGAATAAAACTCAAAATGCATTGAAGATTTAAATGTAAGACCTGAAGCAGTGGGTGATAGAGCTGGCCCGTAGTTCCAGTTACCTGAGAGATTGATGCAAGATGAGCACATGAGTTCAAGACCAGCCTGAGTAGAAGAGCAACAAACCTTCCAAAAAAAAATCCTACTTGAAACTATGAAATTGACAGAAGAAAACACAGGAGCAAAGTCCCTGACATGGGTCAGGACAGAACTTTCTCAGCTACGATCCTCAAAGCACAGGCCACCAGAGAAAAAATAGAACAATTGGATAGCTTTCAACTACAATTCTTTTTCAGAGCATGGAAAATGAGGGTGAAGAGATAATTCACACATTGGGAGAGTATTTACAAATCATACTTCAGACAAGGGGTGACTATCCAAAATATACAAGGAATTCAAACTTCCCAATAACAAACTAGATAACCTAACATAAAAATGGCCAAAGAAGAGACATTCAAAATGGTGTATTAGAGGCTATTCTGCATTTCCAGTTGCTCTGTGGTTTGGGATTCAAGCAGTAGGAGTACTGCTTCTCAGGTGAGGTGGGTGAAAGAGGAAATTCACTGAAATTCAATGGACAGTCAGAGGCTCTTAGAGGCTTAGAAATTCAAGTGCATTAAACATAGTAGGAGACATACATTGAAACTAAGCTGGTTGTGTAGGTGGCACTAGTTCACCACAGAGGAGAGGGATGACAAAAACACAGAGAAAAGCACATTTGGCACAGAAAAATATGGAGATAGGAAAAGCTTATGTATTCAGCTGATCCAGAGGTTTGCAAGGTGAATGGGTATTTGAAAAGAGCTCTGTGTTTCTCAACTGGCAAACTGACAGCTGAGGTGGGAACCATTTTGTGGAGGCCATGCTTCAGCTTGCTGCTTCCAGAGCCCAGGAGATCCTAACAATATCACCATAAGGTCCAGAAAATCACCTATAGTGTGGACAAGATTGCACCTAGAACAATTAGTGAAACAAGCATAGAAAATATTTTGCTCAGGGGGAATAAAGTCAGAGAAAGGGTAACTCACTGTCCCATTGAGTCTGATGGCTCACAAGACCTCCCTGAAAAGGGTTGGAAATCTGAACAGGAGGGAATGAGCACACTCAGGGACTAACCCTGGGAAGGTCATATTTGTGGGCAGCTGAGTGTGTGACACCTGTGCAGGGTTGGCTCTCCTGCCCCACAAGTAGAGGTCTTGGGAGGCTCCAGAGATCCAGTCTCCCAGCAGAGAACTGCATCTTCCTGACCATGGAAGTGTGTTGATCTAATCTCTCCAGAGCAGATACCATCCAACCAAGTTCCTAAGGACTAAAAAGACCCAAGCCACAGCCACCAGCTCTCCCCAGTTGGAACTCTGTAGCAGCCTCACCCTGGCAGTGCATCAGTCTGTTCTGTGAGAGAAAACACCAGTAAACAGTCCTTCCCATTCCATTGCCCCTTACACTGGGAAGAAGCTGAGCTATTTCAACAAGCTTCAGTTTTAGACCACTCCTCCTGGCAATTTTGTGAGCAATAGAAAAAGAGGAAGGAGATAACAACTCCCAGAGCTTGGTCTCTCTCTTCATACAGTTGAAGAAGAAATGAAAAGTGGGACAGTTGGACAAAGGCAGTGACCATCATCCTCTTTAGCAGTTTGACTACCTCAGTAGAGAAATTTTTTCTGTTTCTTTCTTTCTTTGTTATTGGCAGAGAGTGGGGGGTACTGGGGATTGAATGCAGGGGCATTCAACCACTGAGCCACATCCCCAACCCTATTTGTATTTTATGTGGAGACAAGGTCTCACTGTCCTGCTTAGGGCCCCACTTGCTGAGGCTGGTTTTGAACTCACAAACTTACTGCCTCAGCCCGCCAAGCCAATGGGATTACAGTTGTGCATCACACTGCCGGTCTAATTTTTCATTAAGAACTATTTTTTTTTTGGTGGTCTTGCTGTGCTGATTATTTCATGAATGCATATAACCATTCATATTTGTTTCCTTTTGTCTCATTAGCATTTTTAAACAATAGTTATTTTCTCTTATCTTGTGGGTGATAGGGTTGTTTTTTATTTAGGTATTGTTTTGTTTTTGTTTGTTTATGCCTCTTGTATTTCTTTTTCTCCTCTCTTCTCTCACTAACAGCTGTATTCTCCTGTTCTCTCTCTCCCTGTACTTTTTTTCCCATTTATTTTACTCATTCTTCTTTACAGCCATCACTTGCTACATCTCTTCTATATGCCCTCTGTTCACATTTTGAACATTCTAAACTTTCCATTACTATCAGATCACATTTTCTTCTCTCTTATTGAACAACATTTTCACCATTTTGTAAAATACCTAATTTATAAAACTCCTGCTCACAACATTCATGCTGTTGCAATGATTAGTTCTGTGGCTAGCATAGTTGATACCTGTTGTTTATTTTAATGCTTGAACTAGTTCATGGATATGTGTATTATTGTTGTTGGAAATTGCTGACCTAACTATTCCTGTTTTTGTGGTAATTAGTGTTGTACATGTGCACCATGTATTGATTTTAATGCTGTATATTGTTTGTTTCAGTTGTTGAGATTTTTGGCTTCCTTTTTCTGTGAAGTTCTGGGAATCTACAGGGATACCACCATTCACAGAATAGACACTCTATTACTGAAATAAACCCATCCAAGAGACAGCATATCTTAGTGGTGGGCACACCTCTAATCCCAGCTTGGGAGACTGAGGAAGGAGGATCGTAAGTTCAAAGACAGCCTCAGCAAAAGTGAGGCACAAAGCAACTCAGTGAGACCCTGTCTCTCAATAAAATACAAAAAAAGGGCTGGGGATGTGTCTCAGTGGCTGAGTGCCCCTGGGTTCAATTCCCTGGTACCAAAAAAACCCAAAACAAAACAAAAAACTAAAACAAGAAATAGTGTATCTTGCTACACATACAAATTAATCACACTAACTTCAGCAATATCTAGCACAAAGAAGAGAAAAGAATCCAACTAAACATCAGATGCTATATGGGAATGATTCAGGGAGCGCTTGGTTCCAACTCCTGGGCATCCACTCCTACAGCAAAAAGAGAGTGAAAACAAAGTCTGTGGGTATCATCCTGCTGTGGGTTCTCAAATTAGAGTGCCACTGTGGCAAGAGAAGGCTGTGCCCTAAAAAAGCTCACGCATATGAGCAAAAAAGAAATCCATCCCCAAAGATGCATAAAACCCCACAGAGGAACACAAGAACTACAAAAAAATCAAGCTAACACAACACCTAAATTCATAATTCTCCAGAAAATGACTATAAAGATATTTGAGTGGATGAAATATCAGAATAAGAATTTGGAAGAATGATTATTAAAATAATCAAAGAATTTCTAGACAATACACACACACACACACACACACACAAAGAAGAAATTAAGGAAGTCACTGAAGGGTAGAAGAAGAAGTTCAATAAGGACTTAAGAAATATTGAAAAAGAACCAAGAGAAATCTTATAAATGAAAAAAAAATAAGTCAAATACAATCTTCAGTTGAAAGTTGTTCTAGAAGAGTAGACCATGCTGAAGACAGAATCTCAGAGTTTGAGGTCAAAGTGGCAGGCCTCATACATTCAGACAATAATAACAAGAATAAGTAATGTGACCAGGATATATAAACTCTGGGACAACATTGAGAGGCAAATTTAAGAATCCTAGGAATTGAAGAGGGTTATGAGAAGCAGGCTAATGGTATGGATAACATCTTCAGAGAAATAACAGAAAAAAATTCCAAAACATGAGAATGAGAGGACATCCAGTACAGGAGGCAATGAAAACTCCAAACAGACAACATCAAAAAGGAACCTCTACAGAACCCATAATAATTAAAATGCCTCACATACAGAGCAAGGATAAAATGGTAAAAGCCTCTGGGAAAAATGTCACATCACATTTAAAGGCAAGTCTATCAGAATTACATCTGATTTCTTAGTTCAAACACTAAAATCCAGGAAGGCTTTGAATGATGTGCTCCAAGCTCTGAAAGAAAATAACTGTCAGCCAAGATGGCTATATACAGCAAAGCTCTCCTTCAGAATCTAAGTGGGAATAAAAATGTTCCAAGGTAAGAAGAAACAAAAAGAATTCATGGGTACTCAGATGGTACTATAGAAGATGCTTAAACAAATAATTCATACAGAAGAAATATCAGCATAATATAAAAACTAACTCCAAAGTTCACAAATGGATAAGTCTCATTTGAAGAGTTGCCAAGCAAATGAAAAACAGGACAAATTAAACATTAGAAATAAATCAAAATGGCAGGCATTAACAGATATCTCTCTGTATAACATCAAATGTAAATGGTCTCACCTCACCAATTAAAAAACATAGGCTTGCAGAATAGATTAAAAAACAAGACCCAACTACGTGTTGTCGTAAGAGGATTATCATACAAAGACAGCCACAGGCTGAAAGTGAAAGGATGGAAAAGGATACACCATGCCAATGGAGCCCCCACAAAAAAAGCATAAGTTTATAATCTCACACTCAACACCCAGACCTCAAGCCAAAATTAATCAGAAGAGATAAAAGTCACTTCATAGTGGTAAAGAGATCAATTCAAAAAGAAAAAAAATAACTATTATAAATATTTAGAATCCTAAAGATGGTGCCTCTAATTATACAAAATAGTTACTACACACATGACTCAGGCCCCAGTACAGTAATACTTGTTGATTTCAGCACACCTCTCACCAATAGGTATGTCATCTAAACCTAAGTTTGTAAAGACTCATTGAACAACAACAACAACAACAAAAATATATATATATATATAGTGTATTCTACTATTTTTTCTGTTTGTGAGAAAGATGCATAAACAGCTGAGAAGAAAGTGTATTCTACTATTGTTGGGTGGAATATTCTCTAGAAGTCTGTTAAGTCCATTTGGTTATATAATATATATAATATAATAAATAAATAAATAAATAAATAAATAATCAAATGGACTTAACAGACTTCTAGAGAATATTCCACCCAACAATAGTAGAATACACTTTCTTCTCAGCTGTTTATGCATCTTTCTCACAAACAGACCATATATTAGGTGACAAAGCACCCCTTACCAAATTTAAAAAATTAATATAATTCCTTATATCTATTTGATCATGTTGGAATAAAATTAAAAATAAACACCCAAAACACCTTCAGAATCTATAAAAACACATGGAGATTAACCAATATACTTTTGATGATTAATGGGTGCTAGGAGAAATTTAAAAATTCTTAGAGACAAAGAAAAATAGTGATACAACATACCAGAACCTCAGCAACACTATAAACTCAGTTCTCAAGTTTATAACTGAGTAACTATATTAGAAAATCAGAAAGATCTCAGATAAATAATTAAAGGATGCATCTCAATATCCTTGAAAAACAAGAACAAGCCAATTCCAAAACCAGTAGAAGGGAACAAATAATTAAAATCAGAGGTAAAATTGATGAAATAGAGAATACAACAATAAAAAGGATCAATAACAAGAAGAGCTGGCTCTTTGAAATGATACACAAGATTGATAATCCCCTAGCCAAACAATCAAAACAAAAAGAGAGAAGACCCAAATTAATCAAACTATAAATGAAAAAGGAGAAATCATTACAGATAACACAGAAATCCAGAGGATTATTAGGATCAGTTTTGAAAACTTATACTCCAATACACTGGAAAATTAGAAAGAAATTGATAAGTTTTGACTATTTTAGGGGGGTATCGGGGGGAGAGTATAGTTCTGGAGATTGTACCCAGGGCCTTGTGTGTAGGAGACAAGCACTCTACCAGCTGAACTATTTCCCCAGCCCAAATTAGGTATATTTCTAGACACATATCACTTACCAAAATCACATAAAGAAGACATAGAAAACTTACACAGACCGATTACTATCTATGAGTTAGAAGCATTAATAAAAAGCCATCAGTTATGGTTTAGATAAGAAGTGTCCCCAAAACCTTATGTGTAAGAAAATTCAGGAGTTTTTAGAGGTAAAGTGATTGATTAGAGAAGCATGACCTAAGCAATGGATTAATTCAGAAGAAACTGTAGCAAGACAGGGTGTGGATGGATGGCATAGGTCACTGGAGATGTATCCTTTGGTCTTATATTTTATTCCTGGTTCATGAAAGAATCAATATCTCTCTCTCTCTCTCTCTCTCTCTCTCTCTCTCTGTCTCTCTCTCTCTCTGTCTCTCTCTCTCTCTCTCTCTCTCTCTCTCTCTCTCTCTCTCTCTCTCTCCTCCCTTCCTGATCTCTATATGCTGAGCTGTTTTCCTCTTCCATTTCACCATAATGTTCTGCCTGACCTAGGACCCAGAACAATGGAGTGGGCCATAGATGGACTGAGATCTCTAAAATCATGAGTAACAAATAACATTTCCTCTTCTAAAATTGTTCTTATCACAACTTTTGTTTACACTAACAAAAATGCTGACTAAAAAAACACCATCCACAGAGAAAACCCCAGGAACACAATGCTTCTCAGCTGAATTCTACCAGAATGTTAAAGGAGAATGCATACAAATGCTCCTCAAATTATTCCAAAAATAGAGTGAGAATGAACACTTCAAATTCATTCTATGAGCCAGTATCACCATCAGACCAAAACCAATATCACTATGGATCAATATCTCTGATGAACTTAGATGCAAAAATTCTTTTAAAAATATTAGCAAATTATATTCACCAACATAAAAAGATTATTGTACATCACAACAAAGATGGATTTATTGAAGTGATGCAAGATGGATTAGTACTAACAAATCAATACATGCAATATACCACATAAGTAGAACTAAGGACAGAAATCACATACTCATCTCAATAAATGCAAAGAAAGCCTTCAACAAAACTTGACACCCATTCATGATAAAGAAAATGAGGAAAGTAGACACAAAAGGAATTTACTTCAATATCATAAAGGCTCCATAAAACACATCCAAAGCCAACATCATAGTGAAGGGGGGAAAACTGAAAGCATTTCCATGAAAATCTAGAACAAGTAAAGGATGTCTACACTCATCACTCTGATTCAATGTACTACTAGAAATTCTAGACAGAGCAAATAGGCAAGAGAATAAAATCAAAGGTATAAAAATAGGAAAAGAAGAAGTCAAATTATCAATGATAATTTGTTTCAAATTAAACAATCCTATACTTAGAAGATCCAAAAAGCTCCACCAGAAGACTGCTAGAACCAATAAACAAATTCAGCAAAGTAGCAGGTTACAAGATTAACATACAAAAATCAAAAGCTTTCCTATACACCAATAATGGAACTCCTGAGGAAAAAAATCAGAAAAACAATCTCACGCATTATAGCCTCAAAAAATAAAATACGTAGGAATAAATCAAACCAAGAAGGTAAAATTTGACCTCTACAATGCAAACTATAGAACAATGAAGAAAGAAATTGAAGAAGACGCAAGAACATGGAGAGACATCCCATGTTCACAAGTAGGCAGAATTAATATTGCTAAAATGGTCATAAAATCAAAAGCAAGACACAGATGCAATGCAATCCTCATCAAAACACCAATGACAGTTTTTCACAGAAATAGAGAAAACAGTTCTAAAAGGCAGTCGAAAGAATAAAAAAAAATGTCTATCTATCTATCTCAGTGGTACAAAATAGAAGACACAGAGACAAACCCACACAGATACAGCCATCTGATCCTTGACAAAGGTACTAAAAGATACTTTGGAGAAAAACAGCCTTTTAAACAAGTGATGGTATGCAGAGACTTGCCTCACTGACCTGCACAGGAGCTTGGGCCCAGGGTAGGCCAGAGTCCATACTGTCACCAACAGACACCCACCAGAGGCAGGCTCCACCCCAACCCACCTCACTGCTTGTGTGGGAATCATGGCCCAGGGTAAACTTGGGTCCGACCTCACCCCACAACCACCTAGTAGCCCAGGTCTAACCCACTTCCGTCTTGAGACACTGCAGCCATCCCCATAGCCTTCCCCATGCAGTAGCCTCTATCTTGGGTCAACAGACAGGGCGTAGAAGCAGCTGCATCTTGGAGCAGTCATCCCAAAGCCAGAGTAAAGCCCACCCTTTTACCCCATCTCTGAATTTGGATCCATCTTGGGGCACCTCCACTGCTATCTTGAGTTACCTCCTGCTATTACCACCACCTATAGTTGCAGTAGCATTCATTCTGGGATACTGGCAAGGTCTGGAAGCCCAACACCAAGGTGAGATACAGATAATCTGTACAGACACTACAAGATTATATGGTAGTGTGTGAGGCCAAACTAGCATGTAACTGCATTTGTCTCCTATTCTGATTGGTGCAGCATCCTGGGTCTCTCTGTGATCTGGTTGCCTAGGTAACCCAGACAGGTTGCCAGATCTTTAGGGTCAAGCCTGTGTCTTCATGCATGGGCGTGCCTTCCCACATCCCCAGGGATCCAATTATCTCACCTGTCCTTGTAACACTGCCCCCCTTGACCTTCATTGGATAGAAATTTCTAAGAATTTAGAGCCCCTCTAATAAAATGTGCTCAGTCTCTCTCACCAGCCTCTCATGTGATTCCTCACTCTCCAGTTTGGGAAGTTTGAGGCAAAGGGTGAGGAGTCATCCCAGAGCTTGATTTAGAGGTAAATTGTGTGTCTGTGTTTTATTCTGATGCCTTGGGAATTTTCTCGAGTAACCTTTAGTTAGCTGTCTGCATGAGTCATAGATGGCAGGGTAGGAACTATAGTACCTCAGATCCACACTGCAAGTAAGGAAACCACATAGACAACATGAAAAAACAAGGGAGGAAAGTGCCTCAAACAAACCAGGAAACTACAAAAACAGAACCCATGGACAGTACAGTTGATGATATGTAAGAGAAGGAGTTCAGAATGTTCATGATTAAAATAACCTGTGAATTAAATAATGACCTAAGTAAATACAGGCAAAAATTGATCAATCCAACAAAGACACAAGAGACGAAATACAGGCAACCATTGATGACACCAATAAACAGATAAGGGAGCAAATACAGGCATCCATTAATCACATCAACAAAGAGATAAGGGAGCAAATACAGGTAGCAAAATATTATTTCAAGAAAAAGATAGAGATTCTGAAAAAAACCAACAACTATCAGAAGTCCTTGAAATAAAGGAAACAATAAACCCAATTAAAAAACTCAATAGAAAGCATCACCAACAGATTGGATCACTTGGAAGACAGATCATCAAAGAAGGAAGACAAAGTATACAATTTGGAAAATAAAGTTGACCACACAGTGAATATGGTAAGGAACCATGAGCCGAACACCCAAGAATTATGGGATAGCATCAAAAGACCAAATATAAGAGTTATTGGGATAGAGGAAGGCACAAAGCTTCAAACCAAAGGAATGCACAATCTCTTCAATGAGATAATATCAGAAAATTTCACAAAAATGAAGAATGAATTGGAAAATCAAATACAACAGGCTTACAGGACACCAAATGTTCAAAATTACAACAGATCTACACCAAGGCACATTATAATGAAAATGCCTAGCATACAGGATAAGGATAGAATCCTAAAGGCCACAAGAGAGAGGAATCAGATCACATATAAGAGGAGACAGATTCATATCTCAGCAGATTTTTCAACCCAGACCTTCAAAGCCAGGAGATCCTGGAACAACATATACCAAGCTCTGAAGGAAAATGGATGACAACCAAGAATCTTATATGATATGTTTCTCTCTTATGTGGAAGCTACAGAGGAAAACCAAAAGAAAGGGATGAATGGTCTCATGAAATATGGAAGAGAGATGAGTAGAGTAGAGGAGCTATCAGGGGGAGGGAGGAAGAGATGGAAAGGGGAAACACTGGGGAATGATAGTAGACAATAACATGAATATGTAACAACACATTCCACCCTTATGTACACCTATCACTTACCAATAAAAATATAGAAAACAAAAAATGGACAAAGCACCAGGCACTATGGTACATGCCTGTAATCCCACTTAAGAGGCTGAGGCAGGAGCATTCCCTGAATCAAAGAGTTTTAGGCCAGCTTGAGAAACACATTTCCAAAAGTATCACATCCATTTCAAAAACTAAACTAAGCACACCCATTTTACAATACACTATGGCAAACACACAAAGTATACTAATCAGTCGGGCTGAGGATGGAGCTCAGGGACATAGGGATTGCCTAGCAGACACAGACCCTGAGGTTAGTACCTACTGTATTTTTTTTAAAAGGGGGGGGGACTCTAAAAACCAGAAAATTGTGTCATTTATGACAATATAGATAAACCTGAGGGCATTAGTGAGAATAAAACAGACACATAAATGATCTCACTTTTATGTAGAAACTGGAGCAAGCATAAGGAATGCTGCTTAGGACCAGTAGAGAGTAGATAGAGAGGGGAGACACTGGTCAAAAATTACAAAATTTCAAGATGGAATGGCTCCTGTGTCATTCGATAGCACAGCAAGATAACTACATTAAATAATAATATAGTGTATGCTGCAAAATAGCTAAATGAGTGGATTTTGAATGATCTGATCACAAGGAAATGATAAATATTTGAGCTGATCAATATGCTAATCATTCTGATTTGATCATTATAAAATGTGTATATGTATCAAAACATCACATTGCATCCCACAATTATATAAAACTATGTGTTAACAAAAATAAATAAATAAAACAGTTAACAAAAATCTTAAAAAAAAAAAAGCTAAGTTTGGGCCTGGGAAGGGGCAATAGTGTTGTTTATGGCAGCATTTGGGTACAGCTTCTTATAGGCAATGACTCAGGGAAGAAGGAAGGACCTGCAGTGAGGAGGGAGGTGAGATAGGGGCAGATTTCCCAAAAATAGATCAGAGAACTTCAAGCAGGAGGGGAGAACAGAGAGGGGGAGGGCAACAGGAAAGACAGGGTGGGGTGTGTGAGAGAGCAGCTGAGGAGGTTGGAGAGAGCTGGGGAGAACGCTGGAGTTCATATTAGTGTAAAGGGGCTGCAGGAGGGAAAAGACCCTCCCTTGCCCAGGCAGCAGGAGGCCAGGGGACCTTGAGGGTGGAGATGAGAGAAGTCACAGGAAGAATCTCTTGGCCCAGAAGTCCTCAGCTTCCAACCTCCCTCAGTCTGTGTGGGGCAGCCACAATGCCTTCAGCAATAGAAAAGCAGTGGGAGGCTGGGAGGCCCCTATCAGCTCCTGGCAGGAAGTAAGGCAGACCCCTAACTCCAGATACTGAGCACTCCAGTGAGAACACACTGCTGACTCCGGGAAGAGGACAGGTGGGGGAGAGGGGCTGGAAACTGTCTCCATCACTGCTAACAGGTGGCCCCATGAAAGGCAGACCTGGGCTCTGGGCATCCTAAAAACCAGAATGTTAGAAAAGAAAGCAAAGCTCAGAGGGGAGGAAGGGAAGTAAAGTGCAGCACAGATCCAGATGCTGGAGATGGTGGCCGGATGCGCCCTGAAAAGCGGCCTTGAAGTTTTGTGGCAAGTGGACCAGGTCCAGCCCCGCATCCACTGCACACCTCCAGAGCCAGCTCCCTGGAAGCTGCCAACAACCTGGATTCGCCAGACCTTTCTGAAGACTCACAATGAGCACACTCACCAGCAGCGGCACCCAGAGATGCAAAAATTGCGGAGCCAGCCAGGAGCAGCAGGACAGGGTTCAGACCCATAGCGCTTTTGCCTCCCTCCTAGATCTTAGGGAGTATAGCGTCTTTGGGGTTTTGCTCAATGAGCACACACCCAAGGACAGCCATCAGAAGTCTGACTCAGACTCAACACCAATCACTAGAGAGAGCTGACTGGGAGGCGGGGACTGAAGCAGGCCAGGCTGCAAAGCATGGAAGGAACCTTTGGGTGCAGGCATGACTGCCAAGCCTACTCCACCTACACAGATAAGCAGCCTGTCCCCTCTGGGCAGGTGTGTAGCTGAAGGCCAGGCCACACTGGGGGTGACAGTGAGCCTCAGCCCTGTCAAGACAGAGCCAGATTCTCCAGCCCAAGAAGGATCCAAAGATAATTCACAGATATGAAAAGGGAAGGCTCAAAGTATTGGGAATAGAGATTAGAAACAGACTTCAAACTATGTTCATTGTGTTTTTTGTTTTTTGGTTTTTTGTTTGTTTGTTTGTTTGTTTTGGTTGTTGTTACTTTGTTTACTGAATCTCTTGTTCTTATTAAATAAGTATCATTTGTGAGATTAAAATTCTAAAATATTTTTTTAAATCTCTGTTGAAGATTCTGTTCACTCCAAATACACTACAGGATTATTTGGTCTGTTTTTATATAATGTTTCAATAGAGATAAGCTTAAGTTCTCTGTCCTTCATAGTAATAAAATCTTAATCTTTAAGCTTGAAACTAAAACAGGAATATTTTTATTGCAGAAACTCTTGATTTTACAAAATTTCAAATTTCTCCAGTAAATATTTGAATTTCAAGGGTTTTTTTTTTAGAAATAACTCTTTATATGTTTGCATATTTCAGTGTATATATACAGATAATGCTGTTTGATAATTTGCATTACTCATTATCTGAACAATAGTTTTGGGATCATTTTTGATATTGAGAGCACAATAATGTTCACAGCTTGAGGGGCGGAAAAAGACCAATAAGGAACAGAGAGGGAGGAGCAACACTTAAATGGAAATTCTCTAAAGCACAGATCAAAGGCTAAGCTATTCCAAAGACACTGGGAAATATTCACTGGGTTGTACCAGCCTCAATGTCCAGAAAACTGCCTGTGATTTAGGATTCCCTGGGTAGATTAGACGCACAAATAAGCACAGCTAGGTGAATGCTGTAAGGTCAGACTCTGAGCAAATGTCGTGGCCTAACCTTAGAAGCACTCCCACTTCACTATGAACCTAGTTGAATCTCTGCCTACAGAGAAGAATGGGTCTCCCCAAGCTCCCGCAGCACCCCACCTCATATAGCTAGCTCAACCTTGTTCCTTTTATGGCACACTTCCAGAAGAGTCAAGCCTTGTTACTTTCCAGCACACTGCCCTCGATCAAGTACAGCCTTGCTGGCAATGTCACCAATAACAAGATTACAAGAACTCTGCAGATTTCAGCCACCTCTGTTCTCAGAAGCACTTTCTGCCCTAAAATCGCTCAGGCCCTTAGATGTTTCAGTCATTCTAATCTGCTCCTTCTGCCACTGACTCCAAGACACAACCAGGTCTGCTTTTCCTCTGGCCATATCCTGTAACTGCCCTAGCTCTCCCAGGGCAACTCATGAGCCCCGTCAGGCTGTTTCTCATGGACCATTCCAGCACCAACCAGACTTCCTGGGGCATCTGAAACTCTGGACCCATTTGACCCTCAAATCAGAAAGGTCTATAAGCCCACTGTACATCTTTTCCACCACTATAGACCTCTCCCCATTCATTTTCCTACTTCTCTTAACTGTATCATCATCCTTGGTCTCTACTAATTGACCCTTCCCTCTGCCTCTCTGGCTTCTCCAATCGGCTCCTGAAACTCTTTTAGAGCTTCACAGTCACTACCTTGGTCCAGACTTTCATCTACCTTCATTCTAGAATACTGTAAAGGTTTCTTCCTAAATATTGTGCCTGACCCCAGCCAACCCACAGCTGCTGCATCTGCTGATTTTAACACAGGATGCCTCTACTCTTCCATCAAAGCCCACAAGTGTCACAACTTGCTGTCTGGCATCACCCTCTCCCCCCATTTCCCTGGTGACGTCTCTCCTAGGCTGAGGTTAGAGCAGGCTCCTGTAGTCTCCTCACCCTCCTCACCCTATCTCAACAGGATGCTATTGCTAAGCAATCTCCCTGGGGACTGCTCTTGCCTGGAAGTTTTTGTGAGTTCTGGGGTAGAAAGGACCTCTCTATTTGGGACTGTAGCCCAACAGTCCCTACATCTCAGGGCCCCTTGAATTTCCCTCTTCATTCAGCAATGCACAGTGATCCCAGGTTTTAACATGTACTTTATTATTTGGTAGATGTTGGCTTCATATTTTAATTCTTATTCTTTGTTTGACTCTAAGTGTATATATATAACCAGAAACTGTACTTGAAGCAGAAGCCAGGACTTGCCCATGGGAACTAAGGCCCCCACCCAGTGGCTTTTTATGATACATATAGGACACTGAAAGCCAACACAACCCATGCCTATAGAAACAGTCAACTGTTCTTGGATGAATATGTTACTACAATGCTTTGAGAAGCAATTCAACTATATATATATATCCTTATCATTTATCTTATTCCTATTCAACAAATTCTTGATCTTAAAACAAAAACCCAAAATATAAAAGAATCTTTAGATATTAGATGGTATAATCAGGCATTATTTACAATAAGGGGGAAAAAGATACAAAAGAGGGCTGGGAATATAACTCTACGGTAGAGCATGTGTTTAGCATTATCCAGGTCCTAGCTTCAACCTCTACAACCACAAACAAAGCAAAACAAAACCAACAAAAAGAAAAAAAACAGAGATACAGAAGAGGACTGCTTATGTTCTTTAAAATAATGAAATAGTGTACAGCTGGCACAAACAGTGTTGAAGAAGTGTTTGAAGTCTCAAAGTTGCTGATCAACTATAATAAGTTTCCAAATACAAGATTTAAAATAACTCATCATGGAAGACTGTGGCTGTGTAGTTTTGTGTGTGCACCCAGAAAGAAATGACTGTGTAGACAGCAGGGTCTCTGGGCAGCACAGCCCCAGAGGCCCCTTCACACCCAAGCCCAACTCATCTGCCAGGTTACCCAGGATCCTCCAGTGGAAACAAAAGGTGGTTTTACACCTTTCTGTTTTGTGTATTTTAAAATATTTTTTTGTTTGATCAATTTTTATTTTCTTATAGGATAAAATACATACAATCAAACAAAGCTTTAATGAAAAATCCACCAGGAGGCCTGGGGCCTCTTCTCCCTGCTCTGTCATTGGTCTAAACAGCTTTTGACAGCCTTTGACTCTTTCTTTTTCTTTTCTTTTTTCCCCCCTCTATCTTTTCTTTTCATTGGACCCTGTTCCCACATGTTGTTCACCCCATCCTCAAACTCCTAGGCTCAAGTGACTCACCTCAGCCTCCCCAGGTGCTGGGAGTATGGGCCAGCACCACCTTACCTGGCTTCAGCCTGTTTTCTATTGAGGGTTTCAAGCATTTCACAGCCCTCCAAGTTGTTTACATAAACTTAAAAATTAAATTAAAACATATAGATAAAAGTTCTCTATTCACAATTCAGTGTTAGTTTCTGCACTTGAAACCACTCCCAGCCCAGACACAAATCAGAAGCCTTTCTCCATCTTTTGGACACTATCTTTCCTTCACCCAAGTAGCTGCCTTCCTGTCATAAATTACTTTGGTCTGTTTTTAAAAATTTATGCACATGGAATAACAGAGAATCCACTCTTTTGTATCTGGTTTGAAGTCAAATACAATAGAATGACAAATCTCAAACAACAGGTTTTTTTTGAGAATCAGCACAGAATAGAATTGACCTTTTGGACACATGCAGACCATGTTGGTGTCTTGTTTATTGGAAAATCAAAGGATACACTTGAGGAATTTGGGGGAAAGTTACATAAATCATGTGAAGGAAAGTTCCTGGGCACTTGTGGCACTACATAGGGGCTGGTGAGCTCTGATGGGCAGGTGGCTGTAGCATTGGCAGATACCAGGTAAACTTGTTACCCTAACATACCAGGCTGTTTCCTTGGATTGGATTTGCAAAAGAGAGCATCAGGCAAGTGTTCCATAAACTACTAGCTGTCTTTGTGCTACTTGCTGTGCTTGTATGTCTGCAGTCGCAAACTGCAGATTAGAAAAATCTCTTGTGATAATCTCTGTTGTCAGACAAATCACTTGTGAGAGCCTTCATTCTATGGGCTTCTCCAAATCCATTTGCTGGGCTTGAGATAAATGATTCCATACACCCTTATTTTGCTCAAATTTGTTTGCTTTTGGTGAGGTCATCCACTTTTTTTGCTATAACAATAGTTCATTCATTTTCATTCTGTAAAACTGTATTCTCCAATGTTAAATTTCTCTACCAGTGAAATCTTCTAAAAATCTCACTCTGCTTCCCAGGCTCCCAGCTACCAGCCTGAACTTGACATATACTTTGAAGCAGAGAGTTGTCAAATGTAGTGCTCACATACCTGGGGTTTTCCTCTGTCTAAACTCTGGTCTCAGAGGCTTCATTGCCTTGATCACTCTCCAGTGCCTTCACATGGATGTTTTTACATACTGACCAATTCACCATTGTTCCTGGGGGGATAGGTTGGTTTGAAACAGGCTGATCTGTCATCTTTGGAAGTGGAGTACCAGATAGACTAAGAATTTCTGAATCTTTACACTCTAGTTATCTTGAATGATCTTTGAGCAGAGAGGAGGAAACATGCATGAATTAACACAGAGATTCAATCCAGAAAGAAAGGAGGGTCTCCCAGAAGACCAGAACTGACCACAAATGCAGCTGCTTCTTCTCACAGGTGAACAAGAATCTAGACCAGAAAATGTTCAATTACTAGATTAGGACAGCCACAAGTTAATGAGGATTACTCTTTCTTGGTGTCAATGACCTAAAAATGAAACACATACACCCTGGCCACAGTTAAATTTGTGATAATGTTGAGTATAAAATTTTACTTACAGAAGGTGTGTGTGTGTGTGTGTGTGTGTGTGTGTGTGTGTGTGTGTGGATTTAGAGTTTCCTTGAGAGAGAGAGAGGAGAGAACATGCAACAGGTGCTGGGGACAATATCTACCCTTCAATGATACTCTCACATACTTACCTACTTCCTTCAACTAGGTCACATCCCAGCTCCTAAAATTTCCACCACCTCCCAAAAGTGCTGTCAGCTGGAGATCAACCCTTTAAACACATGAGCTTTTGGTGGCCATTTAAGATTCAAACCATAACACCCTAATACATCCAAAACGTATTACATCTGTTCTGCAAAGAAGAGATTCTTCATCCTAAAATTTTCTCTTGAATCTTGTTTATCACTCTCCTATCCAACTCTTGATAACAATATAAAGCTGTTTTCTGTTCGTGTAGATTTTCTTCTTCCAGAATGACATATGAATATAGTCAGACAACATGTGCTTCTCAAACTCATCTTCACTTTGAGTCACCTGGGATAGCCTTAAATAGCCCCAGGCCAGGATCACACATTAAACCCTTCAATCTCATTCATCAGAAGAGTTATTCAAGTACCAATCCTGTCTGTGAAACTTTCCAGGGGATTCCAATGAGCAGCCAATGGAAGAAGCAGTGGCTCAGAGCAGAGAGTCTCACTGTTGGGTGTGAATCAAAACCAGCTAGAAATTGAAGCAAACTCTAGAGCCAGGAAATATCCAAGTCTGCTGTGCAGATACCTCAGATAAATTGTAGAGGGAGGCATCTACAGTGGCTCAGAGAAATGGGAATGTGGTATGTAAAGATTACATATAACCTGCTCAACTCTCTCCTCACCATATCTCCTCAGAGTGCTGGGAGGACACTCTCCTCATCAAGGAGTTTATGTGCCACTCGACACATGTAGGTGTAAGAACTGCTAAGTGTTCTGGATAATCCCATGTCTTCTGAACTCTTACCCAGTTCCAACCAAAGCCAATTTATATGTCAGATGCCATCCTTTGAATAGAAGGTTAGGTGCCTTTAAGAAAGATCCCTATAATGCATTCCAAGGTATATTCTTCTTAATGAGATTTTGCTGAAGGACATGTAGTCATCACCATTGTCCACTAGGAATGGAAAATGTCCAAATGATCTGGGATCTCAAATTTAATATGTTTAATTTTATCCCATTTCCCTTAGAGTAAATGTTTTATTGTAACTTGGATGAAAAACATTTCCCTTTGCTAAGGTAGTGAAGGTAGTCTACCATGTTAATTAATATTTTGGAAGAGATGAGTACAATTCCATTTTTTTTCCATATGGGTAACCAATTGCCCTAAAATCATTTCTTCGAAATTTGTCCTTTACCCATCAATCTCTAATGTTATCAGTATTATATATCAGCACTCTAAAGCCAGGAAATGTCTTAGTCTGCTGTGTAGATATCTCAGATATCACTATATTACATATAGTGCCAGTTTGTGTAAATCTCTCTCTTTCTTTCTCTCTCTCTCTCTCTCTCTCTCTCTCTCTCTCTCTCTCTCTCACACACACACACACACACACACACACACACTGTAGTCTCATAATATCTTCATGTGTATTAATTGGTTTGTGTCTTTCTACTCACAAATCTATTTGTCTATCTCTGTATCAACACCCTACTCTCTGCTTATGATAATTGCAATGTAAGTCTTGATATCTACTAAGAGAATACAGTCCCTTATTATCCTTTTTTAAAGGTGTCTTGGCTATTATTCATGTATATTTCTATATAAGGCTTAGAATCCCCTAACCAAGTGCCACACAATGCCTAGTGGATATTTGATTGAGGTTGATTAGAATTCTTGAAACATTTTTGGAAATTAATGCCATTGAAATATTGAATCACAAGCCAGAATCTTGGCAATTGTCTTCAGTTAGTTAACTGTCTACTCTAATTACTGAATAAGTTGGTTAAAATACCCCATTTGCTATTTGGAGGAAAAATTGTAGATTTCATTCTAGAAGTGTATAAAATGTATTCTTACTATGTCAATGATTTCTTGTTAAATTTATACTCTGTTCACTTCTAGAATATAAAACATTGAAATAGATACATTAATCTAGCAACCATAGGAAACTATGTTATTAATTCCAAGAAATTGTAATAATTTGGGACTTTATGAATTCAACATATTATCATTTGCAAATTATGAGAGTTCAATTTCTCTGTTCAAACCCTTCTATATTTATTTATTTTCTCCCTTGAAAACATTAAGGAGGTTCTCAATTATAATGCTTAACAAGAGTGCTGGGGGTTGTGGTTGTGGCTTAGTGGTGGAGCGCTTGCCCAGCACGTGTAAGGCCCTGGGTTTGATTCTCAGCACCACATATAGATAGATAGATAGATAGATAGATAGATGATAGATAGATAGATGATAGATAGATAGATAGATAGATAGATAGATAGATAGATAGATAGATAAAATAAATAAAGGTCTTGATTACTTTAAAAAATTAAAATAAAAAAAATGTTTAAAGTAAGAGTGGTGGGAAATAACTCCTTAATGCACTTTTCACTATTCAGATTCTCTGGAACACATATGTTAAAGTACAGGTGTAACCCACAGAAGAACTGCTGACAGATTCTTAAAGGATAGCCTTTTGGGCCCTTCCCAACACAAGGGATACCTGTTGCCCCCTAAGTCCCTTTTGCACCCTTTAACTATAGCCTTTGCCCTCCAGCCCTGAGAGACTCCCAGGCACTGGCCCAGTCAGCAGACACCACCAGCACAAAAGCACAGTGCGCTTAACTTCTTATTCTATATTTCTGCCTTCTGGTTCCAGGCCTAGTAAACCTTCAGTGCTTTCTTAGCCCACCTACCCCTTTAGCCATATTTTTCAGGTAGGTGCCCTTGCCCTCAGTTTTTCAGTTGTATTCCATGGGAGGGATGGTCCAAATTAATTGGCAGCTGGAAACCAAAGGACAGAGTACAATTTTATATCTTAGCATCACCAACAAGGAAGAAAACCACAAGCACCAATAATGGCCATTTAAGCAACTATAACTTAGATATAATAAAAACAAAAAGTTCCATAGCATCTCTATATGCCATAAATAAAATGTATATCAAAAAATGATGACTTGATAATTGCATATTTAACATGTGATTATGATCCTGATGAACAAACATGAGAGTAAAGGGAACATATTTGAATATTAAATTGAAAAACACATGCACAGTAAGTGGTTGGAAATTGGAATAGTTGAGTGGCAGTGTGAGGAGGGTTTGTGCTAAGGGTGCAGGAGCTGCAGAGGTGGCCTATGTTACACAGGGGCATGAACACTGTGTGGGCAGTAGGTGTCTCTGACATTCTGGAGAGACCTTTGCATGTTGGAGTAACACACTTGCTAAAAACCGAAGGAAGTAATCTGATCATGGCAGGGCTCATCAGCTACTGTCACTGCACAATGTAAACCACAAGAGAATTCTGGATTTGTACATGCTCTTTACAGTAGGCTGTAAAAGCGGAAAAGGTCTTCCTTGGGGGCTGTAGTCGAATTTTTGTGTCCTTGCTAACTTCAAATTCTTGCTGAGCAATTTCTGAGAAAGGGAAGTTAAAGATGCCCTGTGGGACTTCCTCCCAGCTCACCTCATCTCTGCCAGGCTACAGAGCAGCTGTGCTTAAAGGTTTTGAGAACAATAGAAAAAGAGGAAGTGGTTAAAAACTCCCAGAGCTTGGTCTCCATCTCTCATATAGCCCAAAAGAGGAAAATTCTTTTACCTCTCAAAAAATGTTTTATCCTTTTTTGGTGTTTTTATTGTGCTGAATATTTCATGAATATATATACCTATACATATTGGTTTACATTTTTTTCTCATTTTTAGAATTTTTTAACACTACTTATTTTCCCTTGTCTTTGAGGGCTAAAAGGTTATTTTTTATATTTGGTTTTGTTTTATTTTAATTTGTTTATTTCCCCTGTTCTCTTTTTCTCCTTTCTTTTCCCACTAACAGCCAAATTCTCTTTCTCTCTCCCTTTACTTTTCTATTTTCTGGCATCCCTCTTTACAGCCATCACTTGCTACATCTCTTCTGTTTTCACTCTATTTACATTTTGAACATTCTAAACATTCCTTTACTATCCTATTTTCTTCTCTCTCTCTCTCTCTCTCTCTCTCTCTCTCTCTCTGGAATTGGAGCTTGAACTCAAGGGCACTCAACCACTGAGACAGATCCTTAGTGCTTTCTGGGGGGATTTTATTTAGACTCAGGGTCTCTCAGGGTTGCTTAGAGCCTCACCATTGCTAAGCCTGGATTTGAACTCACCATCCTCCTGCCTCAGCCTCCTGAGCCACTGGGATTATAAGCCTGCACCACCACACCCATATTCTTCTTTCTTCTGAACAGCATTTTCACCATCTCTTAGAATGCCTAAGTAATCTAACTCCTGCTCACTTTATTCATGTTGTTGCAAGGATTAGTTCTGTGGCTTGTATTGTTGATACCCATTGTTTATTTTAATACTGGATCTAGGCCATGGCTATTTATGTTTTTGCTATTGGCAACTGCTGACCCCACTATTTTTAATTTTGTAGTATTAGTGTTGTAAATGTGCACTTTTAGTATTAGTTTTAATGCTGTACATTATTTGTTTCAGTGGTCGAGACTTTTGTTTTCCCTTTTTCTGTGAAGTGCTGGGAATTTACATGGACACTGTAGGTCACAGGGTAGACACTCCGCTGATGAAATAAACCAGCAATGAGACTACACAACTTGCACACGCAAAAATTAACCACACAAACTTCAGCAGAATTAACCACACAAAGAATAAAAGAGAAAAAAATACACCTAAACACCAATGCTATGTGGAAATGGCTAGGGGGGCCCTTGGGTCCCACTCCTGGACATCCACTTCTACTGCAAAAAAGAGAGAGAATGAACACAAAGGCTGTGGATACCACTCTGATGAGGGTTCTCAGCCGAGAGTACTCTAGAACACTGTGGTAAGAGAAGGCTATGGCCTAAAAAGGCCCACACATAACAGCAAAAGAGAAATCTATCCTAACAGATGCATAAAACCCAACATAGGAATACAAGAGTCATGAAAACCAAGCTAAGACAACACCTGCTAAAGTTCATAATTCACCAGAAAATAACTAAAGATATTCAAGTGGGTGAAATATCAGAAAAGAATTCAAAAGAATGATTATAAAAATGATGCATGAATTTCAAGACAACACAGGAAAACCACTGAATGAATTAAGCAAGTCAGTGAAGAGTATGAAAGAGAAGTTCAATAAAGAGATAGAGATATTGAAAAGGAACCAAACAGAAATCTTGGTTCACAATAAGTCAATTAAAATCTTCAGTTGAAAGTCTCTTTAATAGAGTAGGCCATGCTAAAAACAAAATCGCAAAGCTCAAAGAGAAAATGGCAGGCCTTGAACATTCAGACAATATTACAGAGACTAAGTAAGGTGGCCAGAATATATAAGAACTTTGGGACAACATTGAGAGACCAAATTTAAGAATCCTTTGTATTGAAGAGAGTTATGGGAGACAGGCTAATGGCATAGATAACCTCTTCAGGGAAATAATAGAAAAATTTCCAAACCTTGAGAATGAGGGGCCATCCAATACAGGAGGTATTGAAACCCCAAACAGACAACATCAAAAAAGAACCTCTACAGAACATATAATTAAAATGCTTAACATACAGAGCAAGGAAAAAATGGTAAAAGCCTCTGAGAAGAATATCAGGTCACATTTTAAAGGCAATTAAATCAGAATTACATCTGGTTTCTCAGCACAAACTTGAAAATCCAGGAGGGCTTTGAATGATGTGTTCCAAGCCCTGAAAGAAAATAACTGTCAGCCAAGATGGCTATATACAGCAAAGCTCTCCTTTAGAATCTAAGTGGAAAGGAAAACTTTTCAAAATAAGCAAAAACAAATAGAATTTATGAGTCCTCTGCTGGTTATTTTTGAGCCAATAATTCACACAGAAGAAATAAAAAACAACCCCAGAGTTCAAAAATGGACAAGTCTCATTTGAAGTGTCCCTACACAAATGAGAAACAGGGCAAATTAAACATTAGAAATAAATCAAAATGGGGGCTGGGACTGTGGCTCAGCGGTATCGCACTTGCGTGGCATGTGTGAGGCACTAGGTTCTATTCTCAGCACCATGTATAAATAAATCAAATAAAGATCTATCACCAAGTAAGAAAAAATTTTTAAAAAAAGAAAGATATCAAAATGCCAGGAATTTATAGACACCTCTCTGTAATAACATCAAATGTAAATGATCTCACCTCTCCAATTAATTACACAGGCTGGCAGGATGGACTAAAAAACAAGACTCAACTGTATGTTGTTGTAAGAGGCTCATCCTCTAGATAAAGAGAATCACAGGTTGAAAGTGAAAGGATGGAAATGGACAGACCATGCAAATGAAGTCCCCCCCAAATCATGAGTTTACAGTCTCACACCCAACAAAGCAGACTTCAAGACAAAATTAATCACAAGAGACAAAGGTCACTTCCTAATGGTAAAGAGAACAACAAAGCTAATGGTAAAGAGAACAACCCAACAAGAAGATTTAACTATAATGAACAGTTAAAACCGGGGCTGGGGTTGTGGCTCAGTGGTAGAGCAATTGCCTAGCACGTGTGAGGTACTAGGTTTGATTCTCAGCACCACATATAAATAAATGAATAAAATAAAGGTCCATCAACATCTAAAAAATATTTTTTTAAAAGTTAAAACCCAAAAGATGGTGCACCTAATTATATAAAACAGTCACTACTCACATGAAAGACTCAGATAGATCCTGGTATAATAATACTGGTTGATTTTAATACACCTCTCTCATCAGTAGATGGGTCATCCAAACATAAATTTAGTAAAGAGTTTTATAATGAAAAAAATATTATAAGTCAAATAGACTTAACAGATTCTAGAGACTATTTCATCCAACTGCAGCCAAGTACATTCTTCTCAGATGCCCAGGGACCTTTCCCATAAACAGATCATATATTAGGCCACAAAGCAACCCATACCAAATTTTAAAAATTGATACAATTCCTTGCATCTTAACTGATCATAATGGAATGAAATTAGAAATTAACCCCAAAAAATACCTTCAGAACCTATAAAAACATTTGGAGACTGAACAATACACTTTTGAATAATTAATGAGTAATAGAAGAAATCAAGAGAGAAACAAAAACAGTGATACAACATACCAGAACCTTGGCAACACTATGAATTAAGACACAAGTTTATAACTATGAGTGCCTACATTAGAAGATTAGAAGATCCCCGTTAAACAAAGGAGGCATCTCAAAATCCTTGAAAAACAAGAACAAACCAATTCCAAAACCAGTAGAAGGGAAATAATTAAGCTCAGAAAGGAAACTGATGAAATAGAGAATACAGAAACAATAAAAAGGATCAATGACATGAAAAATTGATTTGTTGAAAAGATAAAGAAGATTAATAAGCCCTTAGCTGAACTATCGAGAAAAAGATAGAAGACCCAAATTAATCAAATTAGAAATGAAAAAGGAGAAATCACTACAGATATTACAGAAATCCAGAGAATTATAAGGGACAGTTTTGAAAACTTATACTCCAATACATTGGAAAACATAGAATATATGGATACATTTCTAGTAACATATGACCTGCCAAAATCCACACAAAAACTTGTATAGACCAATAACTAGAAAGGAGATAGAAGCAGTAACAAAAAGCCTTCTGTTATTGTTTAAATACGAGATGTCCTTCAAAGCTTCAGGGGGATGGGGGTGAGGGAGCATCTTTATACCTAAGAATAATTCAAACCAAGGGGTAAAAATCACCTCTACAATGAAGAAAGAAATTGAAGACACAGAAAATGATGAGATCTCCCATGCTCACAGATAGGAAGAATGAATATTGCTAAAATGAACACAAAACCAAAGGCAAGACACAGACTCAATGCAATCCCCATGAAAATACCAAAGACATTTTTTTTCACAGAATTAGAGAAAAGTTTTATTGTGTAGTTAGAAGATTGAAAGACCTAGAACAGCCAAACGAATTCTGAGCCCAAAAAGCAATGCTGGAGGCATTACAACACCTGACTTCAAATTGTACTACAGAGCAATAGTGACAAAAAAATGCGCGGTACTTAGCATAAAAACAGATACTTATACCAATGGTACACAACAGGAGACACAGAAAGAAACCCACACAGATACAGTCATCTGATCCTTGAAAAGGGTGCTAAAACACACACTGGAAAAAAGACAACCCTGTAAACAAATGATGCTGAAAAACAGGCTATGCCTATGTGGAAGATTGGGAGGTGGCATTTATCTCTCACAGTGCACAAGTCAACTCAAAATAGATCAAAGACCAAAAATGGGAATTAGACAATAAACTATGCAACTCCTAGAAGAAAAAGGAGGTTCAACACTTCACCCAGATTCAGGTGATGACTTTCTCAACAGGATACTAAAAGCTCAGAAAATGATGCCCAGAGTTAATAAATGGGATGGCATCAGATGAAAAAGCTTCTGTACAATAAATAAAACAATTAAGAATATGAAGAGAACAAAGTAAACTGAAATTGGCTGCTATAATTTATATAAATGTTTCTGCAAAAGCCCATTTTTTGGATACTAATGTTTGACATGGTTAATTCTTATTAATTTATTGGACTTCTTTGTTGTTAATTATGCAAATATATAATTTTTAATTTTCCACAAGTAAAATTTCACTATTAGTTGTTTGAAATGGGTGATAAGCAAACCAATTTGATATAACATATGAATATTTTCCATTGCATTATAACACTACACACTTTCTTGACAGTTAAATTTTTAAAAATGTTTTATAGCATGTATTGTATATGTTTATAGAATATGTAGTAAATAAAAATATGGCCAAATGTAAAAACTCAAAACTACACTGAGATTTCATTTGACTCCAGTTTGAATGGCAGCCATTATGAATACAGAAAATGAGAAATACTGGCAAAGATGTGGAGAAAGAACAACAATGTTAGTTCATTTGTAAATTAGTAAAACCACTATGGAAATCAATATGGAAGTTACTCAGTAAACTAGGAATGGAACCACCATCAAGCTGTACCACTCCTCTATATTTGTATTACAGAATCAAAGTCGTCATACTGTCATGATACATGCAAATTCATGTTTATAGAAGCACAAATCACAGTAGCCTCAATAGGGTACCAGCCTAGATTTCTCTCACTGGATGAAGGGAAAAAGAAAATATGGTATATATAAATGATGGAGTTTTATTTAGCCAAAGGAAGAATAAAATTTTTCCATTTTCAGGAAAATGGATGAAACTTTTTCAATATTATGTTCAGTGAATTAACTCCAACTCAGAAAGTCAAGGGTCATATGTTTTCTGTCTTACGTGGAAGCTAGAGAAGACAAACCAAAAGAAAGTTAGGAGGGTCTCATGAAAATTAAAAGGAAGATCACTAGAGTAGAAGAAAGGAATCAGGGGAGGGAGGAGGAGATGGAAAGAGAAAATACTGGGGAGTGATATTAGACAATTACATTGTTATATTGTGTACATGTATGTATATGCAAAAACAAACTCCACCATTAAGTACAACTATCATATCAATAAAAAAATAGAAAACAAAAAATGGACAAAGAGCCAGGCACTATGGTGCATGTCTGTAATCCTAGCTACTAGGGAGAGTGAGGTAGGAGAATTTCTTGAGCCAAGGAGTTTAATGCCAGCCTGGGAAACAGCAGCAGACCCACCTCCAAAACAAAACAAAACAAGACAAAAACAAAAGAACAATACATTCGGGCATATACATAGGAAAAATACTAATCACTCTTAATAACAATAGCAACAACAAAAAAGTAATTAGGGCTGAGGGTGAAGCTCAGGAATAAAGGGATTGCCCAGCAGACACAAGACCCTGAGATTAATCTCCAATATATTTATCTTTAAAAGTCCCGAAAAAAACAAGAAATTGTGTTATTTGTGACAATAAAGATGAACCTAGAGGACATTAAATGAGAATAAAACAGACACAAAATTATATCACTTATATGTGGAGACTGGGGCAGACAGGAGGGGTGCTGGTTAGCACAAGTAGAGAGTAGACAGAGGAGGGGAGACACTGATCAAGGAATACAAAGTTTCAATTAGAAAGGAGGAATATCTTCTATGCAGTTCTATAGCACATCAAGATGATTACAGTAAATAATAATGTAGAGTATGTTGCAAAATAGATCAAAGAGAGGATTTTAAATAATCTGACCACAAGGAAATGATAAATATTTGAGGTGATGGATATGCTAATTACTCTGATTTGATCATTAAAAAATGTGTATATGTATCAAAATTTCACATTGCATCCCGTAAAAAGAAAAGAAAACTTGAAAAAAAAAACCCACTCCAACTAAAAATCTTTTTTTTTTTTTTTTAACAGCAAAATACAGGCCTGGGAAGGGTGGGTGGGCAGGGGGTGGTTACAGCAACATTAGGTATAGCTACTCTAGGCAATGACTAACAGGGAAAGAGAAAGGATCTAGAGGGGAGGGTGAGAAGATGAGGGGCAGACACCTTAGAAGTAGATCAGAGAACTGCAGGTGGGAGGGGAGAGCAGGGAGGGGGAGGGCACCAGGACAGACAGGGTGGGGTGTGTGAGTCATGCAGCTGAGGAGGCTTGGAGAAATCCAGTGAGAACAGGGGAGTTATAGGGTTAAGGGGAGGTATAAGGGGGGAGAAGACCCCCCTCCCTTAGGCAGCAGGAGGCCAGGGGACCTTGAGGGTGGAAATGAGAGAAGTCACTGGAACAATCTCTTGGCCCAGAAGTCCTCAGCTTCTAACCTCCCTCACTTGAGTGTTTGGAGTAGTCAGTACCCACAGCGACAGGAAAGACAGTGGGAGGCTGGGATGGCCCTACAAGCTCCTAGCAAGAAGAAAGGAAGACCCCCTAACTCCAGGTACTGAAGACTCAAGTGAGAACACGCAGCTGACTCCGGTAACTGCCCCCCACCCCCCGCCCTGCAGTGGGAAGTGGTTCCATGAAAGGCAGACCTCCAAGGGTCCTTGAATACCTCTCAAAGAGTAAAGCAGGAGGCAGACCTGGGGACTCCAAGGCATCCTAAGAACCAAGATGTTCGAAAAGGAAGTACAAGGCTCAGAGCAGAGGGAGGGAAGCGAGTCAAGGCACAGATCCACTTGCGGAAGGTGATGAGGAATGCGCCCTGAAAAGCAGAGTTGAGGTTTTGTTGGAAACAGGCTTCCTCCAGCTCCGGACCCCTCCTTAACCCCCCAGAGCCCGCCAAGTGGGCTCCACTCTCCTTGGAAGCCGCTGGACGCCCTGGATCTCTCAAGCATTTTCCGCTCTGAAGACCCACAGTGAGCGCACTCACCAGCGGCGGTACCCAAAGATGCACAGATGGCGGCTCCTGCCAGGAGCAGCATGACAGGCTTCAGCCTCATAGCGCGCGACTTTGCCTCCCTCCCTCCCAGCTGATCTGCAGGACTAGCCTCAAAGTTCCCGGGAAGAGAGGCACAGGTGAATTACCTGGCAAGAGGTGTGGCTCAATAAGCACTCACCCAATGAGGACATACCTCTGATTCTAACCAATCAGGAGCAGAGAGGGAGGAGCTATGCTTAAAGTGGAAATTCCCTGCAAGCACAGGCCAAGCTAAACCTTTCCAAAGACTCTGGGAACTATTCACCAAGTCCCTACATCCTCAAGGTCCAGAAAAGCGCCTGTGATTTAGGATTTCCCAGGTAACTTAGACATGAAGGTAAGGGCTGCTAAGTGAATGCTTGAGGGTCAGATTCTGAGCAACTGCCATGGCCCAACCTTAGAAACACTGCCACATCACTGGGAACCTAGTGGAATCCCGCCCACAGAGAAACATGGGTCTCCCCAAGCTCCTGTAGTACATTACCCCATATGGTCGGCTCTAGCTTGTTCTTTCCATGGCCACTTCTGGAAGAGCCAAGCCTTGTTACTCTCCCAGTATACTGCCCTCAATCAAGTACATTCACCAATAACCAGATTACAAGAACTCTTTGTAAGAATTCAGCCTCCTCCACTCCCAGAAGCCCCTTCAGCACTACATCACTTAGGCTCCAAACTCCCTAAGAGGCTACAGCTAGTCTAATCTGCTCCTTCTCCTGCCATTGACTCCAAGAACCATCCGGGTCTCCTTTCCTCTGGCCACATCCTGTAACTGCCCTAGCTATCCCACAGCAATGCATGAGCCCCATCAGACTGCTCTCCATGGGCCAATCCAACACCAACCAGACTCCCTTTGCCAGCCCACCTTAAGGCATCTGCATCTCTAGGCCCATTTGACCCTCAAATCAGACAAATCTGTAAGCCCACTGTACACCTCTCCAACCATTACAGACCCACCCCCTTTCCCTACTACACTTAACTGCATCACCACCCTTGGTCACTTCTAATTGGCCCTTACCTCTGCCTGTATGGCTTCCCCAGTCAGCTCCTGAAACCCTTTTACAGCTTCACAGAAACTACCTTAGTCCAGACTTTCATCTACCTTCATCCAGGAATACTGCAAATGCTTCTTCCTAAATATTGAGCCTACCTCCAGTTGTCACCATAATGCCTGAAGCCAATCCACAGCTGCTGCATCTGCTGATTTTAACACAGGATGCCTCTACTCTCCCAACAAAGCCCACAGGTGCCACAATCTGCTGTCTAGCATCACCCTCTCCCCCCATTTCCTTGGTGATATCTCCCCTAGGCTGAGGTCAAAACAGACTCCCCTGGTCTCTTTACCCTGTCTGAACAGGATGCTACTGCTAAGCAGTCTCCCTGGCAACTGCTCCTGCTTGCCTTCCAGCCATCAGACCTGACTACATCCTTAAAATAATCCCATGAAGACAGTGGTGATGGTGGTACAACCGCATGACTGTACCAAAAACCACTGAATTGCACTCTTTCAAAGTCTGACTTCTGGTAAATGAATTATATCTCAGTACTAACAATAATAAATATGCTTACCAGACAGCTGTTTCTGCTGGAAGTTTGCCTTGTGCCCAACACACATTTCTTGGTCTTTGGAAGATGGAGTCAGCTGTTCTGTACCTTGGCTGCTTAGGAGAACCACTTGGAGAGTCCTTAATATTCTTGTGCCCAGACCACGTCCAAAACATATTCAATAGGTAAAGCTAGATGGGAAGTAGGCTGTAGTGTCTTTTAAAATTCCTTTAGTGCTGTAAATATGTAGGAAAGTTTCATAATCCAGGGTTCTGGCCCATGATGGTCCTAGCTGTGCCTTGCCTTGAATCCCTCTTACCATCCATGAAATCCCCCTGGACTGCAGACAACTTCAGGATCAGAAATTGTTCATTTCATCTTTGTTGCCCCTAAAATGCCTTTATAAAACTGAACTCTACCTACCCTTCCTAACTATTCCCTAAGGCCCTCCTCTAGACTTTTTCTGTGGGTGGAAAGGCCATTCATGGAGATGTTTTGGCAAGCTCTTAGACTTACTTTCCTTTTTATTAACAGTCAATTTTTTTTTGTTTTGTTTGTTTTCAAGCACAAAAGGGGTTGAAGGATTAGGGTCCAGTCTTCTTCCTGAGAGGCTATGTTCATTAGTGAAGGTCCCCAAGGTGGTGGTGATGCAGAGTGGGAGAGGGAACACAGCTCTCCTGACAGCTGGTCCCAAACCCTTTCCTCCCTGTTGTCTACCCTCCTTCCAGGACTTCTCAGGTGTGGCAGCTCCAACAATCTGTCTTATTCTGCTTATTTCCCCAAAAGACTGACTGCCTTAATAATTACATGCTAGTTTTGCTCCAGGACATTTACATATGACAGCAAGGAGAGAGCCTCAGAGGAGGCCCTGCAGGTCTTTGGCTCAGGATTTGGGGCTCTGCAGGACCTAGGCCTGGCTGCCCCTTTCTCTCCAAGACTCTCAGGTAATCTTCTGTGCCAGGAGCTTCTGCACCTCCCCTGCCCCCATGCCCCCTTCTTCTCTGCTGTCACTAAACACCCTCCACTCTCCCCTTAGGGCCCCTGGACTCACAAGAATAGGGGGGGGGCGGGGGGGGCTTTCTCCTTGCTAATCTGCTGACCTTGAGTGCCACTGATCAGTTCCGAAATAGAAACAGAAACCACCCAGCTCTGATTTACATAAATCAGGAAGCACACTCTCCTGCCCTAGTTGGGCGACGATTTGTGGTGCAAGACTTTACTGAGATTGCAGAAGATCACAAGTCACGCCCACTTTGGCCCAAAGAAAATTAAAATTGTTGGTTGATATAAACGCAGATTGAAGGTGCTTATGGGCGCCTGACGGGAGGCTAGCGAGCTGCATCTGCGTTTGGGGTTCTCTGGTGCCGGGCTGTGAGAATGCAGACCCCGCGGCTGGCTAAATCCATGTAGTGAAGTGGGATGTGCAGTGGGTCACAGTCCATCCATCATCTACCTGGATTTCGCCTGTGGGTACCGATTTTAGCTTCTCCCATCTCCTCCCTCTGAGGGCCAGCCTTTGGGTTCTAGGATCAGAAAACACTTCCTAGGGCTCCTTGCCCGCCAGGATTCAAATTCCCGCCTCAGCGTGGTACTGAGTCCTCCAGATTACAGGGTGGAGGGGACCAATTCCAAGAAAAATCCTCTCAACGGACCACACGGGGGCGCCGCTACGTTGCTCTTGGATCCTCCCTAAGCAGCCAAGGAGAGGGCTGGGTGACAGAGGTAATGAGGAAGTTTCTGAGCACCTTGAACTGCACAGGTGTCCAGGTCCTGGATGTAGCAGAGACTGAAGGAAAGGAGAGCTCATGAGGCCTTGTGCCCCGCCTGAGGGAATTGTCTCCTCTCTGCCACCCCTTCCACCAGCCCCTGACAATAACATCCCAGAAAGCAGAAAAGTAGAACTTTTTTCCTCTGCTTCTATGCTTTCCAGTGCTCCTTCTTTATTTTACATTTAAGTGGTTCTGAGGATCGAACCCAGTACCTCATGCATGCTAGGTGAGCACTCTTCCACTGAGTCACATCCCCAGCCTCCAGTGCTCCTTCTTAATGCAGCAAGTATGGCAGTATTTGCATAACTTTTTCTCAGGTGAGATACATGAAAAATTGATGACATGTTCATCTGTGGCAAGGTCCCTGAAACCCTGGGGCTTGGGGCCTGAATAAAATTTCCCAAGGGCTAGGGATATAGTTGGTAGACTGCTTGCTTTGCATGCACAAGGCCCGGGGTTCAATCCCCAGCACCACAAAAAAAAAAAAAAAAAAAAAAAAAAGAAAGAAAAGAAAGGTGAATAAAATTTCCCCTGTAATTTCTCTGGAAATTCTTGAAGGATCTTTCAAAGGACATTACCTAAACATCTCTGTCATTTGCAAGAACTTATCTCAAAAAAATTGCAGATTGAATGGATGAATAAATGTCCACAGAGACTGACACACGTGTTCACACATACACCCCCTCCACTATGGTTTGATATAGGCCTGCATGTCACCCACAGGTCCCTATATGAAGGCTTGATCCTCAGCACAGTGGTATTGCGGATGCTGTGAACTTTAAGAGTTGAGGCCCAGTGGAAGGCCCTTAAGGCACAGAGGTTTTGGGGGCATGGTCTCTAGTCTCTTTCTGCTTCCTAGATAGTGATGTCATAGGTTAGCTCTGACACATGCTCACACCAAGGCAGGCCACCATCCACTGTCCTACCAGTACTTAGCTAATACAGGTACAGGCTTTGGACCCTCCAAACTGTACCTTGAATAAAACTTTTCTTGTATAAATTAGTTGCCTCAGGTATTGAACTGTAGTATTATGAAGCTGACAAATACTAACACACCCTCAACTGAGGCATTCTCAAAACATGCACTTTTTTCTCCTACATTCTTTTTTTTTGTACTAACACTCAAATCAAGTGATACTGTACCACTGAGACACACTGTCTTTTAAATTTCAATTCTGAGATAGTGTCTCACTAAGTTGCACAGGCTGGCCTTGAACTTGCCATCATCTTGTCTCTGGGTGTAGAGTAGCTGGGTTTATAGCCATGCACCACCATATGGCTCATACACATTTTGGGGGGTGAAGGGGTAACAGAGATTCAATTCAGGGACACTCAATCACTGAGCCAGACAGGGTCTCACTGAGTTGCTTAGTGCCTCGCCATTGCTGAGGCTGACTTTGAGCTCAGGATCATCCTGTCTCAGCCTCAGGAGACACTAGGATTATAGGCATGTGCCACCACTCCCCGAGAAACTTAATTTTTGTCCAGCATCATATTGTGAATATTTCCCATGTTGTTAGGAAGTATTAAATTAAATTATATCCAAATTACATGAAAAAGATCAAGATTCCAAGCTTTGAAAGAATAATACAATGGTGACCATAGGCCTAATTGGTTCAACATTTTCTTATATTTCTTTAGGATGTAAGAATAATTTCTTTCAGTTGTATAATTTCTTATGTCTCTGAGGATCCCATATAAACTTGCAGCCCCAGTCCCTTAGGGACCACAGCCAGGACATGAGAAAAGTAGAAATATCTCTTCCACTCCTTATTTCTCACTTTTTGGAAAATATTTTTTGGAAACACCTTATTCACTAAGGTTTTTAAAGCAAAATGATCCCTTACTTAGGAACAGCAACTCACTGCCCACCAAATACCCACAATAGTATGAATATGAATGCTGAGACTATCAGGACAAGGTCACAGCCTCTCTTTTCCCTGGGCCTCTGCCCCCTCAGCAGGACAGAACAGGGCTCTGTGTCTGTGTTGCACCTCCAACAGCAGGGGTCAGCACACCTGAGGCTAGGGGTGAGCACCCAACTCTCCTCAGTTGAGGAATAAATCAAGCACAGACTAGCCAATCTTCACCTCAGATGCTCCACCTAATGATCAGGGGGCAAGAAAGGTTCCAAGTGGCATTAAGACCCTACAACCCACATCTCATCTCCATCTACAAAGAAAAGACCCAGACCCACCTGCTCCCATACCTGGCCCTCTCCCATCCCACCTCACATGCCATGGTGTGAGCATGAATCCCCCAGGACTAACCTCATGTGTCTTTTCCCTGTTTGACTAGCCATGGTAGGTCCCCTCCAATGTCCTGCATTGTCATCCTCCTGAGGCTCTGTATATCCCTGTCTCTTCTCATGCCCTCTCCCCAAAACTGGAATCTCCCATGGCACCTTCTGAATCTCAGCTCATGAAAAACAAACCTCCAAAGACCTCTCAAGATGTCCTCACCTCCAAGCTCTAACAGAAACTGGGTGTCTCCTAAAGGACACAGGCCCTCTGAAGTCCCCTCCCTTGGGGGTTTCCCTGGGGGTCAGCAGCTGGATGAACAAGCTCCACAATGAGTATCTCAGATCATCTGCTGCCCCTTCCCAATATCTGCTAACCTGCATAAGATGGGAGCCCCCAACTCCCTCATGGTAGGCACTCCCAAGGATACCATCTCAGCACTCTTGGCTCCTCCCTGTCTGTCACCTTCTCAGAAGTGCTGTCTCCTGCTCCTCACTGATCTCAATGCAAGAAGAAGTGGGGACTGAAAATTTTTTCCAAAGATGCCCAGGCCCTAATCCTTGGAAGAATGAAGACGTTGTATCATATGGCAGAAAGGACATTATTGATGTAACTAAGGTGAACATCTGAAATTGGGGAGATTGTCCTGGGTAGACCAATCAAATCACAGTAAATTCCAAGCTGAGATACTCCTCTGCCTGGAGTCTGAGAGATGCTACAGGAAAGGCAGGTGGAGGAGATGCAGCAGAGAGGACATCAGAGGTTCTAGTGGAAGAAGCATGAGATGTGCTGTAGGACACATATGAGGACCTGGGAGAGGGTTCCAGGAGCTAAAAGTGGCTCCTTCATGACAGTCAGCAAGGAGATAGGGACTGAATTCTCAAAACAACCATATTGACCCTGGAAGCAGATTCCTCACCAGAGCCTCCAGTAAGGAACAAAGACCAGCTGACACCTTGACCTTAGCCCTGTGAACCTCATGGGGGACTTGGAACCTATGTAACTGTGAGGTCACAAATGGAGCTACATAAAGCCACTTGAGTTATGGTATTTTCTGTGGTTCTGTGACCTCTGTGAAGACAGGAAAAACTGATGTCCACCCCTCAGCAAGTGGACATGACTTAGATGCTCAAGAAGACAATGGAGGATGGAATACAGAAGCTGAGGGAAGAGGGCGTGTGGAATGGAGAGATTCTGTGAGGCCAAAAGACCCACCAGAGAGTTGAATTCTTATACCTCAAACTGTCCAAAAGTCAACTTGAAATGGAAATAAGGCCTAAGAATTACAACAACAACTTTGCAATTTCTAGAAGAAAACATAAGGTCAAACTCCTCCCTATACGCAAAGAGAATGACTTCCTCTATAGGATTCCTAAAGCTCAGGAAACCACACCAAGAACTAGTATAAGGGATGGCATCAAAGTAAGAAGGTTCTGCACAGCAACAGAAATCATTAAGACCATGAAGAGAGAGCCTACAGAATGAGAGAAAATCTTTGCCAGATACTCTTCCAACAAGATAAGTATTCCAAATAAAGAAATAAAAAGGCAGATGCCACTGCCCTGCTGGGAGGGCTCTACTCTGGGCATGCCCTCAGTTACCTCAGGGGTGAATTCCACCCTAGCTCCCTAGTCCCAGCCACTGAACCGGAAGTCTCCTGTGAATCAACCATGGCCTGCATTGCTACCATCATTGCTGCTGCCTGTGATTCCACTGCTGCCAGCCTGAGATCTCCTGGCGGTCCTCTTTCTGGGTGCTACTGCCACAAAAGAAACCACTGCCTTAGATGCAACTGAAGCCAACACTGCTGCGGACCCCTGGAGATGGCCTGGAGACTATGCCCCCACAGCTGCAGTTGTAGCTGCCAATGCAGCCACTGCTACTGCAGACCTGCTGCCTGCTGCCAGCAACCACTGACACTACCACTGCTACCACAGCCCAGAGGACTGCTTTGGGGGAGAGGCCAGGAAAAACTGATGTCCAGTCCTCAGAAGATGGACATGTCTTAGATGCTCAAGAAGACAATGGAGGATGGAATACAGAGGCTGATTTGGTTGCACGTGACTGCATCCATGTGGGGACACCAGCCAGGACGAGGGGCCTGGGTGCCAGCAGGTTTACCACCACAAGTGCCTCTGTCTGGGGACTCCAGCTAGTACCTGCAGGTCCAATGTGGGGGGTGCCTGCAGGTTTGGAGGAACCTGGGGTCTTCCTGCTGAGAGAAGGTGGTGGCCATTGTCTTGCTGCTGCAGCATCTTGGTGTTACTCCTTTGCATGAGTGTATCCTGGTGGTCTCTCTGCGAGTAGGAGTAGCATTGAGATCTTGGGACAACAGTGTGACCAATCCTGAGGTGTCTGAAGCCCAGATTGGTGGAATAGAGACTCAGGTTTCAAGGGCTGATCTGGGTTTGGTGATCCCAAGAGATATCAGAGACAGGACTGAGAAATTGTTGAACACTGACAGACTGTTTGACTTTTCAGCAAGACTTATTTTATGTTATTTTCTGATTCACTAATCTTTCTATCATATTTGGAAGAGAATTTTTTATGCATCAGTGTGTGGAGGACAATGATATATGATTGGGGTTTTACATTTTAGTTGTATTTTTATGTCTTTAATTTTTTCTTTTTGTTCATATTCTTCCTCTCTCTTGCCTATTTTCTTTCCAACTTTTCTCCAACAGCCAATCTCTGTCAGCTAGTCTTCCACTCTTCCTGTGAAATTTTACTTCTAGCCTCTATCTTCCTCTCTCACAAATAGTGCATACTACACTACCTCTGTGCTCTCATTCACCATTTTAAATCATAAATCATTTTAACAAATATTCTGTTGTACTATAGATAGTTGTTGAACTCATCATTTTGGTTCAAAGTGAGAAAGAAGTAGATGCCTTAGTGGGAGTTATTAGGTTTAAGGCTGTATGTTATGTTCATTGGGTGAAAAGTGCTGGAAACCTTAGGGACACTATATAGCTACAGAATAGAATTTATCCTGCCTTAGATCCATACTTTTAGATGGGAAAACAAACTAACAACATGAAAAAACAAGGGACTGAAGCATCCCAAACAAACCAAGATGCCCCAACAACAGAAGCCACTGATAACACAGTAGAAGAAATGTCCAAGAAGGAGTTCCGATTGTATATAGTCAAACTGATATGTGAAGTAAAGGATAGTATAAAGAGAGAAATCAAAGAAAAATACAAAAAGTGAAAGACCAATAAAGATGTAGAGATCATAGGGGGGAAGAAGCAGAAATCCTCAGTAAACCAAATTATACATTCAATAGAAAGCATCACCAACAGATTAGACCAGTTGGAAGACAGAACCCCAGACAATGAAGCCAAATGTATAACCTTGAAAGTAGAGTTGACCATGTGTAGAAGATGATAAGAAACCATGAACAGAACATCCAAGAATTATGGGATCACATGAAAAGACCAAATTTAAGATCGGACAAAATTTAAATCAGAACAGATGAAGGAGCAGAGATACAAACCAAAGGAATGCAAAAGCTTTTCCATGACATAATAGCAGAAAATTTCCCAAACCTAAAGAATGGAATGGAAAATCAAATACAAGAAGCTTACTGGACCCCAAAAGTGCAAAATTACAGCAGACCCATACCAAGACACATTATAATGAGAATGACTAACATACAGAATAAAGATAAAATCTTAAATGCTGTGAGAGAAAAAAATCAAATTATGTATTTGGGGAAACCAATTTGGATCTCAACTGATTTCTCAGCCCAGACCCTCAAAGCTAGGAGGTCCTGGAATAATATATTTCAAGCTCTGAAAGAAAACAGATGCCAACTGAGAATTTTATATCCAGCAAAATTAAGTTTCAGATTTGAAAATGAAATTAAAACATCCCATGATAAATAAAAATTAAAAGAATTTACAACTAGAAAGCCTACACTACAGAGCATTCTCATTAAAATATTCCATGCGGATGACGTGATTTTTTTTTTAAAAAAGTGAAAACCAGCAAAGGAAGGATCTATACTAAAGTGACATTCAACCAAATGATAAACTAAGACAAATCAAAAACCAGAAATAAATCAAAATGACAGGGAATTCAAATCATATCTCAATAATATCCTTGAATGTTAACTGCCTAAACATCAATCAAAAGACAAAGACTGGCAGACTGAATTAAAAAGCAAGACCCAACAATATGCTGTCTTTAAGAGACTCACCTCATGGGCAAAGACATTTACAGGCTGAAGGTAAAAGAATGGGAAAAAACTTTGCACTTATGTGGATTGCATAAACAAGCAGGGGTTTCCATTCTCATTTCAGATAAAGTAGACTTCAAACCGAAGTTAATTAGAAGAGACAAGGACATTTCATACTTCTTAAGGGAAGTATATATGAGCAGGACATAACAATTATAAACATTTATGCCCCAAACAATGGAGAATCTTATGTAGATCAAACAAACTGTTCTAAATTTCAAGAGTCAAATAGATCACAATACAATAATACTGGGTGACTTTAACACTCCTCTCTCACTACTGGACAGATTTTCAAAACAAAAACTAAGTAAGCAAACTATAGAACTAAATTGTTAGAGTCTGTAAACAAGTCAGGATGGTGCCTGGCATTTTGCCAGGGGAATGTTAGAGTCTGAAAACAAGTCTGGATGGCGCCTGGCAAAATGCCAGAGGGAGTGGTTTGTGAAGTAAGGCCAGCGAGCCATTAGGTGTGGAGATTTCTTATTGGTTGACTGATGTATCTAGTTTATGTTAATTAGATAAGCTGTGTGGAATGTATAAATACCCCTCCTGTCCTACAATAAACGGCTCCTACTCCTGCTGTATCAATGTACACAAGTTGTTCGTCACCGCCGCCCCCCCCTGGTTATTTTGCCCAGCAGCCGGACTGTGGCACTAAATAACACAATCAATAATTTAGACTTAACAGACATATATAGAATATTTCATCCATCAGTGAGCAAATATACTTTCTTCTCAGTAGCACATGGCTCCTTCTCTAAAATAGATCATATCTTATGCCACAAAGCAACTCTTAGGAAAAAAACTCTTACAAAAGAGCACAGATACTACCCTATATTCTACCAGACCACAATGGAATGAAATTAGAAATCAATGATAAAATAAAAAAGTAAAAGCTACTGTAACAAATGGGGACTAAATGATAAACAATTGAATGATGAGTGGATAGTAGAAGAAATCAAGGATGAAATAAAATTCTTAGACGTAAATGAGAACACTGATACAACATATCAAAATCTCTGGGACACTATGAAGGCAGTACTAAGAGGAAAGTTTACTGCATTGAGTGCATTCACTAAAAGAATAAAAAGTCAACAAATAAATGACTTAACACTATACCTCAAAGCCCTAGATAAAGAAGAACAAATCAACACCAAAAGCAGAATACAGGAAATAATTAAAATCAGAGCTGAAATCAATGAAATTGAAACAAAAGAAACAATTGAAAAATTGACAAAACAAAAAGTTGGTTCTTTGAAAAAATAAATAATATAGATAGACCCCTGGCATGCTAACAAAAGAAAAAGAGAGAAAATTCAAATTACTAAAATACAAGATGAAGAAGGAAATATCACAACAGACACATCTGAAATACAGAAGATAATTAGAAACTATTTTGAAAATTTATCCTGTAATAAAATAGAAAATATTGAAGAAAATTTCTAGAGATGTATGACCTATCCAAACTAAATAAGGAGGTCATACATAATTTAAACAGATCAATTTCAAGTAATGAAATAGAAAATGCCACCAAAGCCTACCAACCAAGAAAAATCCAGGATAAGATGGATTCTCAGCCAAGTTCTATAAGACTTTCAAAGAAGAATTAACACCAACACTCCTTAAAGTATTTCATGAAATAGAAAAGGAAGGAACCCTTCCAAACTCATTCTATGAGGCTAATATCACCCTGATACCAAAACCAAAGACCCATCAAGGAAACAAAACTTCAGACCAATATTCCAGATGAACATAGACACAAAAATTCTCAATAAAATTCTGGCAAGTTGCATACAAAATCATATTAAAAAGATAGTGCACCATGATCAAGTGAGATTCATCCCAGGAATGCAGGGTTGGTTCAACATAGGGAAATCAATAAACATAATACATCATATTAATAAACTTAAAAACAAGAATCTTACGATCATCTCAATAGATGCAGAAATAGCATTTGACAAAATACAGCACATCTTTACGTTCAAAACGTCATTCTAAATGGAGAAAAATTGAAAGCATCCCACTAAAACCTGGGACAAGGATGTCCTCTTTTACCACTTCTATTTAACATTGTTCTTGAAACTCTAGCCAGAGCAATTAGACAGAAGAAAGAAATTAAAGGAATACAAATTCACAAAGAAGAACTCAAACTATCACTATGTGCTGATGACATGTTTCTATATCTACAAGATCCAAAAAATTCCACCAGAAAACTTCTAGAACTAATAAATGAATCCACCTAAGTAGCAGGATATAAAATCAACACCCATAAATCAAACGCATTCCTATACATCAGTGAAGAATCCACTGAAAGACAAATTAGAAAAACTACACCATTCACAATAGCCACACACAAAAAAAAAAAAAAAAAAAAAAAAAAAAAACCTGGGAATCAATTCAATCTAATAAAAAAGGTGAAAGACCTCTACAATTAAAACTACAGAACCCTAAAGAAAGAAATCAAAGAAAACCTCAGAAGATGGAAAGATCTCCCATGCTCCTGGATAGGCGGAATTAATATTGTCAAGATGGCCATATTACCAAAAGCGTTATACAAATATAATGCCCCTTTACTCTTTGTGGTCATTTGGTTTGTTTTCAGGCTTGGGAAATGATAAACAAAGCTGCTCTAAGCCTCCAGTTACATGTTCATTGTTGCATATGAGCATGTGGCTCTCAGAATTATGTGTCCAGGAGTGGAACTACTGCGTGTGTGTAATATTCAACCTAATAGGCGATGCCACACTGCTGTCCAGGTGTCTGTACCCCTGTGTGCTATGGCAGCAGTGTAAGAAAGCTCTTGATGGCCAACTTCTCATCCACATGGAAGCATCAGTGATTGTAATTTAGAAATTACTTTTAATTTTTCATGAGATTTATTCCTTACAACTTTACTGAGTTTATAATTTGCATGCCATTCACACGTTTAAAGTCTACACTTCAGTACATTCACAGAGTTGTGCACCAGTCACCACATTCAATTTTAAAATATTTCCATTGCCCCAAGAAGAAATCCCATGCCCATTCACAGTCACCCCTTTCCCTGTCCAGGACTTCTCGCCAGCACTAGGCACCTGCTCTCCTGCTCTCCGTCACTATAGGTTTCATTATCTGAACATTTCATGTAAATGGGATCCTACAGCATGTGGTATTTTGTGACTGGCTTCTTTCACTTATCCTGCTTTCAAAGTTCATCCAGGTTGTCATTGTGGTTTGAAAGGCATTTCCCTCTTGGCTAATGGGAAACTGATGAGCTAATGAGGTGAAGAATGTTTCCAAGGGTTTATGGAAAGTAGATTGTTCTTTTTTTCCTTTTTGAATTTTCCATTCATTCTTCTCCTACACACACCATGCTCTGTGTGCTGGAGGCTCTTCTTCTCAGTAATTCCAAATGTCCCCTCACCTTCTGCCTCCCATTGGGTTTAGTAAATTGGGATCCCAAGTCCATCTCACTCTGAAGCCTACTGCCCTAGACTCACTGGCTGACCACTTTTTACAAATTCCATTTGCAAGTCCTTGCCACAGGAGATGCTTCTCTGTCTTCTCTTTTCACTTTTTAGTGATATCTTTGAAAAACAAGTTTCTAATTTTGAAGTACTGACATGTATTAAGTTTATTTCTTCTATGCATTTTTTGTTTTTGCTTAAGAAATTCTTAAGTTATAAGCAGAAAGTTAATTGTCTGCAACTTCTCCATAGTTTTATATATTTTAATGTTTTTGTGCATATGTGGTGTGCAGAAGACATTAAAATCTTTTTTTTAAAGTTCCCTCATATCCCTTTTTTTAAAAAAGAGAGAGAGAGGGAATTTTTTAATATATATATATATATATATATATATATATATATATATATATATATATATATATTTAGTTTTCGGTGGACAAAACATTTTTGTTTGTATGTGGCGCTGAGGATCGCACTCCAGCCTCCATGCATGCCAGGTGAGCACGCTACCGCTTGAGCCACATCTCCAGCCCCAATCTTTTTCTTTCTTTTTTTTTTTCACTCATGGATTGTCACTTACCAACTCATCACATATGGAAAACTGTCCTTTTTCGCATCTGGTAAGGTATGACCTTCCTCAGCATTCCAGTGTCTTCATTTCCGTGGGATGCTTCCTGGATTTCCTCTGTTGTGTACTGGTCTTTTTTTAATCATTCTGAGAAATTTGGTTGGATTTCATACCATCATAATGTGTCTACTAGGTAAATAAATCCAATAAATTTAATGCTTTGATTTCAAGAGTTTCATTGTTATCATTGATGACTTTTTAAAGTTAAAGATACTCTTTTTGAAGTTCCACAAAATATTTATTTCTGTTTTGGATAGGGATTACACTTAATAAACAGGTTTGTAGACCACTGACAATTTCTTACCATATGAAGTCTTATAATTCATGGACATGGGATATTCCCCTATTAAAATATTTTAATAAAATGTTGCTGTTCACACTCTTTATCTTGTGGTGGCTTATTTCAAACATTTTGAAAGCTTACTCTAGCAATCATAATCTCTCTCAATTATGTTTTCAAAGTATTATTGTGTTCTGTAGAAATACAAATGAGTTTTGTCTCTAGTTCTTGTCCAATAACTGCTGTAAATTTTTGTCAGTTCATATATAGTTTATATTTTCTCTTGCTTGATTACACTTGCTAGGAAATCCAGTATACTTTTGAATGTAGTGGAGCTAGCAGGTGTGCAGGGTATGTCCTCTCTGCCCTGCTGATCCACTCTCCAGGTAGGTCCCTTTTGGTGTCCTGGGAACGGCCCTGTATGGATTGACTGATCTTCAAAGTCAGTCTTGCTATCTGTCCCCCAGTTAGCTTGGGCTCCACAGGAGCACTGTGATGGGAGAGAGGGTGAAGGAGCATTGATTTGTGTCTTTTTTTTCCCTTGGATTCCTCTTACAGTATTAGAACAAGGAGAAATAAGACATGATTGGTCTGAATTCTTTTATATGTGTCCTCTCAGTCAGCATCTCAGATCAAATGTGTTGTTCTGAGTGCCAAACATTTTTGTACATTAACTAGTTTAGCTAATAAAAACCTAAATTCATCTGTGCAATAGACCAATGTCTTCAAGTTAAGTCATCTGGAGAGATTTTGAATAGGTGTAGGTTAGGATCAAACATTAAACCCTTAACTCTGATTCACCAGAAGAGTAATTCATGTACCTATCCTGTCTCTGAAACCCTCCAGGGGATTCTAGTGAGCAGCCAAGGAAAGAAGCAGAGGCTCAGAGCAGAGGGCCTCAATAAAGGGTATGAATCAAATTGAAGCAAACTCGAGAGCCTGTACATTATCCGAGTCTACTGTGTAGAGAACTTTGTGAAAACCACCAGCCCATATCAATGATGATGTATCACAGGTGTGTGGGCAGCCAGTCTGAATGATTCACATTCTCCTTCCCAGAGCAGAGAGGCTCTGACCAGCACTAAATCTTGTAGTGACCTGGACATTGCCCTAGTCCCGGAGGTTGAGGATGCATCTTCAGACATAGGTGTGTCGCCCCATGAATTGAGCTAAGCTCACCTGTTCCATTGTGATATTACGCCTTTGCCCTGTTTGGGATAGAATGTTTCATGGAAACACTTTGTGTGTCCCTTTCTCTTGTTGTGCCTTTGGGTGTAGCCTTCCTAGATGCCAGTCAACCTGCTGACAGTAGACATCAGGAAGCTGGACTCAGCCCCTTGAAACCTGACCCCTTGCCTCATTTGAATGGCTTCTCACTAAAAGGGTCCATGTCAGATACCATCCATTGAGTGGAAGGCTGGTGCCTTTAAGAAAGACCCCTACAATGTATTCTGAGGTATATTCTTATAGGGATTGTGCAGAAGGAGAATTAGTCATTACTTCTGTCCACTGAAAAATTGAAAATCTCCAAATGATCTGGAAGTTCAAGTTAAATGTCTTTAATTGTATCAATCTCCCTTAGGGTAAATGCTTTACTGTAACTCAAAAAAATTTTTTTCCTCTGCTTTAGGTCACAAAGGTTGTTGGGAGCCAGCGACCGCACCCTGAAAATGGCACTGGCCTCCTGCTTCTGATGACTTAGCGGTTAGAGTTGTTAGAAGTAAACAACTCCTTGTAAGGCTGTGGGGCTGGGCTCTGGCCTGCTTCCGCTGCGCTGTACCTATTAGAATTTTCCACGTGGTGCTAGTTCATTGGCGAGGCTGGGTACTTAAGCTAGGGCAGACCGACCGCTCGTGCTCTTTCCTTTCTTGTTCCTGTTTTCTCATCATGATTCAAAGGTCCTGAGTAAACTGCTGAAAGAAGAATCCTGTGTCGTGTTTCCTTTGCCAGCGAGGGGTCACGACAATTGGTGGCCAGAACGGGGAAGAATATTCCTTGAACCAAGGATCCAGAACTTTCAGCAGTCAGGGTGGTGCACCGGTAAGTTCCCAGGTAAAGTGGGAATCTGCAAGCAAATAGCGGGACACTCCTCTGTAGATAAAGAGGGGGGGGGAATAATAGAATAGGACCCTCCTCTGTAGATAAAGAGAGAGCGGGGGAAAAAATAATAGAATAGGACGCTCCTCTGTAGATAAAGAGAGAGCGGGGCTTTTGTACTTTCACTTTCTTCATAGTTTTGAAAACATTATGGGTGTTACTTCTTCAAGCCCAATTTTTTTGGCCCTGGATGGGCTGCTACGTTCAAAAGGACTTGGGGTGGAGCAGAGTACTTTGCAGATGTTTTTAAGAGAAGCTGATATAGCGGCTCCTTGGTTTGTTTTTTCGGGGAGTCTTACGATTCCCAGCTGGAACAAATTAGGGAGAGATCTGGATTTCGCTAATGAGCAAGGTACTTTAGAGGGTTGCGTTATACCACTTTGGAAATTGGTTAGAGAATGTATAGCAGACGGTAAATGCCAGGAAGCTGTGGGTGAGGGTCAGGCCATTCTTGAACAACTACATGAGGAAAAATCTGAGGGGTCATATAGTGAAGTGGCAGAGAGTATTAAGAGTAAGAGTAGTGAAAAGGCAAAAAAGCCTGAAAATAAAAATAGGAGAAGGCTCTATCCAGACTTGACCGAATTAAAAACACCTGAGGACACAAGTGGCTCAGAGAGTTCTGAGGACCTTGATATATTGTTGCAGCAATTACGTAAGATAAAAATGAAAAGGAAAAAAAGGGAGACGCAAAGCATGAAAGCCTACCTTGACAAGGGGGATAAATCTAATTTTGATAAATCTAATACTGAGAAGGAGGTTGAGAATTTGGAAGAAGATGCAGTGCCTGTTGCATCGCCCTCATATGTGAGGGGAGTCCAAAGTTCTGGGAGAACTTTTCATACACAAGTTAATACAGGAGAACAGTTAATACAGACATGGGACTAGCGTACCCGGTTTTTCAGGACGCTAATAGGGGAAGATACCATGAGCCTTTAAATTTTAAAATAATTAAAACTTTGGCAGAATCCGTTCGCACTTATGGTATGGATGCTGCTTTCACTCTTACTCAGGTAGAGGGGCTTACCAGATTTTGCATAACCCCCTCAGATTGGGCTAGTCTGGTGCGTGCTTGTGTTTCCCCAGGCAAATACTTGGACTGGAGAGCATTTGTGCTAGAGGGCGCGGTAGAGCAGGCCGCCCAAAATCATGCGGTGGGACGCCCCGCCTGGGATAAGGATATGCTTTTAGGGCAGGGCAGGTTTGCCAATCAACAGACGGGATATCCTCCTGAAGTATATGAGCAGATTAATAACATTTGTATCCGTGCATGGAAGTCACTCCCAAATAGAGGAGAGATGTCTGGCAATCTGACTAAGATCGTACAGGCCCCTACAGAACCTTTCTCAGACTTTGTTGCTAGGATAGTGGATGCTGCGGGAAAAATCTTTGGTGATCCCGATAGAGCCATGCCTTTGATTAAGCAACTTGTTTTTGAGCAATGTACTAAGGAATGTAAGGCAGCTGTTACTCCCTATGTTGGAGGCGGCTTACACTGATTTAGTACATTTACTACAATCAAAGGGCTTGCTTATTTCACCTGATAAAGTACAGACAGGAGACTCTATTGATTATCTTGGTGCTAATATCTCTTATGAAACTATTACACCCCAAAAGGTAACTCTTAGGACTGATAATTTACATACGTTAAATGATTTTCAGAAATTATTAGGTAACATAAATTGGATTAGGGGCTACTTGCATATTCCCAATGTTGAATTAAAACCCTTGTATGAAATTCTTAAAGGTGATTCAGATCTTACTTCTCCTAGACATCTTACTGAGGAAGCCAGGTTAGTGTTGCTTAAAGTGGAAAAGGCTATACAACATGCTAGCCTTTGCAGGCTTCAAGAGGATAAGCCTCTTCAATTATGTGTGCTCACCACTGTACGGCAACCTACTGGAGTTTTGTGGCAAGATGGTCCTTTGTTGTGGATACATCCACGAATATCCCCTGGAAAATCCCTTGAGTATTATCCTGATGCAGTTGCTTCTTTAGCTATGTTAGGGATACAACAAAGTATACAATTTTTTGGTTTTCCTCCAACATCTGTGATTGTCCCTTATACGTGTCAACAAATTCAAGTTTTGTGTGCTAACCTGGATAATTGGGCTATATTACAATGCTCTTTTCTAGGAGAAATAGATAATCACTATCCTTCACATCCTCTTATTACATTTGTTAAGGAACATCCTATCATTTTCCCTAAAATCACTTCTTCTACGCCTATCCCAGGAGCTGCAAATATCTTTTCAGATGGATCTAAAACTGGTATTGTAGCCTATGTGGTAAATGATCAACCTCTTATCCAACATCAGTTTGCTCCTGGCAATCCACAATGGGTGGAGCTGCAAATTGTCATAAAAGTATTTGAACAATGTCCGTTTCCTTTTAATTTAATCTCAGATTCTGTTTATGTAGTTCAAGCTTTAAAGGTGTTGGAAGCAGTGGGTCCCATACACACATCAGGAGTAATGTCTTCCCTTTTTCTCCATCTTCAAACATTGATTTGGAATCGGTCCGCCTGTTTTTACCCCTTGCATATTCGAGCCCACACAGGTTTACCGGGTGCTCTTTCTGCTGGCAATGCCCAAGCTGATCTTGCTACTCGTCCTTCTTGGGTGTTCCCTATTTCCTCCTTAGATCAAGCTAGAAACTTTCATAGTAAATTTCATATTAATGCACGAGCACTTCAGAAGCACTTTACTATCTCCCGTGCTGATGCTTGGCAGATTGTATTGGATTGTCCTAATTGTATCATTTTACATCATCCCTCTTCTGTGGGCGTAAATCCTCGTGGTTTGCGGCCTTTAACTATATGGCAAATGGATGTCACTCATGTTCCCGACTTTGGCAAACTTAAATATGTCCATGTGTCTGTAGATACTTGTTCTGGCATTATCCATGCTTCTGCTTTGTCTGGTGAAAAGGCTGGAAATGTTATCACGCATTGCTTGGAAGCCTGGGCAGCCTGGGGATTACCACAGACCATTAAGACGGACAATGGTCCAGCGTATACTGGACGACAATTTTCTTCCTTTTGCAACCAGCTGGGTATCCAGCTTGTCCATGGTTTACCCTACAATCCACAAGGTCAGGGTATTGTAGAGCATGCTCATAAGACTCTAAAAGAGATGTTAATAAAACAAAAAGGGGGAATTGGCCTAGGCCACACCCCGAAAGAGCGCCTCTCCCTGGCTCTATTCACTATTAATTTTTTGAATCTGGACATCCAAGGGCGCTCTGCTGCGACTAGGCACTGTTCGCCCTCTGCCCCGAACTTTGGGCACGTTAAGTGGAAAGATGTACTTTCTGGACAATGGTATGGGCCTGATCCCGTGCTGGCATGGGCACGAGGTTCTGTCTGTGTTTTCCCACAGGACCGAATGGAACCGTTGTGGGTGCCAGAGCGCCTCATGTGGAAAGTTCCTCAAGCTCCATCAGGAAGGAAGAATGAAGATGAACAAGATGAAGTGTTTGATGCTTCTCCTGATGGTGATCGGACATGAGGTCGTCTGGACTGCAGAACGACTCCTCTGGGCGGTGGTAAAGACGTGGCCATATCCATTGCCCGTTACTTCTCAGGCTGGTGTACTTCCATTTTTCTTCACTACTAATGGCTCTGCCACCATGGATTGACCGACCTTGCTATGGATACTGTAGCAGCTATTGATAACTTTTCTACTGTTTCATTATTTGACACATTGTATTTCTCTGTACATGTTAATTACTCTGATTCCGTACCTTGTATTATGTTAACCAATCAATCTTTGGGCTGGTTTGATAGTGACGGTTCCCGGGACTCTGATGGTAATGCTACTGTAATCAATGGTGTTTTTCCTGCTAAGGTGTTGAGAGCCAATACTTCTATTCCTCAACAACCAGTATTGTTGCCCCGTAGTAAAGCCACAAAAACTAGTTCACCAGCTTGGACTGGATGTCAGGGCTCATTGACCCCTTCAGTTTATTAATTCTAACAAAACCTTTACCTTTTCTTTAACAACCACCTACAAGAATGTTATTGATGATGATAATTTGCCTGTATTATTGCAAAGAAACAAAAGAGACTTTGGTATAACTGCAGCCATTGTGGCAGCCGTTGCAGCTTCTGCTGTTGCGGCGGCCACTGCCGCCACGGCTCTCGCTACTGCTGTGCTTACTGCAGATGCTGTGAACAAGCTTGCGGGTACTGCTGCAACAGCCATGGAGACTCAGACTATGATGAATTAACATCTACATCGTGGCATTGTGCTTCTCAACCAGCGGGTAGATCTACTACAAGACCAAGTGGACATTTTGAGTCAAGTACTCACTCATGGGTGTTTATTGCCCATGGATGGACTACAAGAAATTGTTAGAGTAAATAAGATGCAAATCCATATTGCTCCCGTGAAAGATGTAATATCATGGTTGTTTAAGTCTTTTAGTTTCTTGAAGCAATGGGCAGGCATGGGTGCGTTGGCTGTGGTCCTGGTACTTGCCATTGGATTGTGCCTGTGGTGTCTGGTTTGTATGCGCAAATGGCAGCGGGTGCAGAATCTTATGCTCATACAAGCCTTTGCCGCTTTGGAGGCAGGACAGTTCCCTCAAGCATGGCTCACCATGTTCAAGTGATCGACACAGCACAGGGTGCGAGGCAAGGCACTGCACTTGGGAGCTCTAGGTTTGAGTCCCAAGAAAAGCATGTCCTATTGCATGTGGGTTTGATGTCGAAGCCCCACCTCCATGAAAAAGGCATCGGTCGGAATGGTGACTCGCCTGGGGAAGGGCCCCCTCAAAAGTGTGCCATTATTTACGGCCACTTTTGCACAATGGAGATAGGACCTCTACTTTTACCTGTTGCTTGTAAAACAGAAAGGGGGAACTGTTGGGAGCCGGCGACCGCACCCTGAAAATGGTGCTGGCCTCCTGCTTCTGATGACTTAGCGGTTAGAGTTGTTAGAAGTAAACAACTCCTTGTAAGGCTGTGGGGCTGGGCTCTGGCCTGCTTCCGCTGCGCTATACCTATTAGACTTTTCCACGTGGTGCTAGTTCATTGGCGAGGCTGGGTACTTAAGCTAGGGCAGACCGACCGCTCGTGCTCTTTCCTTTCTTGTTCCTGTTTTCTCATCATGATTCAAAGGTCCTGAGTAAACTTCTGAAAGAAGAATCCTGTGTCATGTTTCCTTTGCCAGCGAGGGGTCATGACAAAAGGTAGTCTACAATATTAATTAATATTTTGAAAGAGATGCGTACAATTCCAATTTTTCAATATGCATAACCAATGTGCTTATATCATTTGTCCAAAATTTGTCCTTTACACATCAATCTCTAATGTTACCAGTGTTATATATCAACACTGTATATTACCTATCATACCAGTTTGTATGTATACATAAATTAAATGTCTTGATCTCTATTATACCCTGAGTCACATATACCCGATGTTTACATGTGTGCTGTTTGGTTTGTGGCTTCCTACTCTGTTCTAAGATCTACTTGTATATCCCTGTATCAACAACCTACTCTCTACCTACATGAACTCTAATGTAAGTCTTGAGATCTACTAAGAGAATACTGCCTTTATTCTTCTTGCTTAAATGTGTCTTGCCTATTATTCATGAATCTTTCCATACAAGGCTTAGAATCAGCTAACCAAGTATCACAAAATGCCTAGTGGTATTTAATTGAGATTTATTAGAATTCTTATAATATTTTAAGAATTTAATGCCATTATAATATTGAATAATAAGTGAGAGTCTTGGTAATTCTTTTCAGTTAATTAATCATTTTCTCTAATTAACAAATAAGGTTTTTAAAATATTTTAAATGCTATATTGAGGAAAATTTGTAGATTTCAGACTGGAAGTATATAAATAATATATATATATAAATATAACTCTCATTATATAATGATTTCTTTTTAAGTTTTCACATCCTGCATAATTTTATGCAAATTATAATGCAATAAAATAATGAGGATACCTAGAACAGCACAACTGCAGGCACCTCATATATACCCCCAACCCCAAGTTAGAAAATATGTGTGCCCACATTGTAGAGATGAAAAACCAAAGCAGCAAGTGGGAAAGTGCTGGTCAGTGCAGGGCTGCATAGTATAAGCTCCCAGAGAAGCCCTAGGAGCTCTCAGCAGAGGCTGACACCCCAGCTTTGTGGATCCAGTGCGGCCACTTGTGCCCTCTGGTGCTGATCCAGGATATGGCTTCTTGGGAAGAAGGGGAACCAATCAGTGTTCAATTGGTTGCAGAATATTGCTGTGGTTATTCAATTGGGGCCTCTGTCAAACCATTGGGGAAAAATCATCCAGGTTTTCCCTCTTAAAAAATATACACTATGTATGTGGAAGCATTATAATCCAGTATATTACTAACCTTTTAATAGGAGCCTAAAATATGTTGGGCACATCTTCTTTTTAATATTTTTTTAATTGTAGTTGGGCACAATACCTTTATTTTGTTTACTTATTTTTATGTGGTGTTGAGAATCAAACCCAGGACTTGCACATGCTAGGCAAGCACACTACCACTGAGCCACAACCCCAGCCCCTGGGCACCTCTTTTAGTAGCAATAAATTAAAATATATTTTGCTCATTTTAATGGTTACCTAGAATTTTATTGCATAGATTTTCTTTGGGGTATGATAGGAATGTTCTTCATCTTCATTCCCTTTTAGTGACACAAGAATGTATGAATATCCAAACTCAAGGAGCTGTACATTTCAATACATGCATTTTATTGTATGTAAACTATGGATTAGTAAAGTTGATTTAAGAAGGTTGGAACCCCCTTGAAATTTGTATTTTGGTTCTGTGTAAAGAAAATAAAACAAACCCATGTTCTTAAGAGATAGACCCAGACATATCTGGAGGTAAAGAGTTATGGTGGGCTGGGCCTCGTGGTGAACACCTGAACAATCCCAGCAGCTCAGGAGGCTGAGACAGGAGAATCACAGGTTCGAAGCCAGCATGAGCAACTTAGAGAGGCCCTAAGCAATTTAGTGAAACCGTGTCTCTAAATAAAAATACAAAAAAAGGGCTTGGTGATGTGGCTTAGTTGTTAAATGCCCTGGGTTCAATCCCAAGTTAAAAAAAAAAAAAAAGACTTTTTTTGGTGTCTGAAAATTATTGTCCAAAGGTGCAGCAATCCCATTAACAGCCATATGTATATGAGGGTGGGAGAGTGAGAACAACTGTGACAAAAATCTAGATGACCCTAGATTAACGGTAAAAATAAAAGCTAGAAATAATAAATACATATTTTCTTTCTGACAATTAGCATATTCTTCCATTATGAACAGAAAACCAGGATAGTAGGAGCCATACCTCCTACTTTGACCATTAAACTCAGATATTAGCATCTCTCATGGCAGTGTAGCAGGGAGCTCAATGCATCCTTTATACTCTTTGGTACTGGTTAGACTTGCATCCAGGTCTGTCTAATTAATGTCTGGCTATTTAATGTGTCAAGAAACAAAATAATATATTTTAGAATTTCAATCATTTATTTTGTTTTTATTCATTATTGCATTTGGAGGGCATCAGATCTTAAATCCAAACTCAAAGTTTATTGTGATTATAGATATCAGAATTAAACCCTGTTTTTAAAACGATGTAGTTTAGCAACAGGGCTTGACACATAAAGAACTTTTGTAGACACTTATTTTTGAAGTGCTAGGGATAAAACTCAGGCTTCATACATGCTAGGCAAGCCTGTTACCATTTGGGTTACATCCCCAGCCCTCTACACTTGAGTAGGAAAAGTCTGCATGCTTGAAGTCTGCATGATCTTCAGTGATCCAGTAAAGTCTGGCATCAAAAACTTCAAACCATGCCTAATGTTGCTTGTTTTGGGAGGTGCTGAGCATTGAACTCAGGGCCTGGTTCAGGCTGTGCTGTGTTCTTAACCACCAAATAAATACATTTTAAATATGACATTTAAAAAAAACATAATCACTGGAAAAAATAGAACTCTGTTACCCTTCCTTATATTTATTTCTTTTTGGAGATATATATATGAATGACACAATACTTTTATTTTATTTATTTATTTTTATGTGGTGTTGAGAACCCAGGGCCTCGCATGTGCTAGGCAAGCATAAAGAAAATGAAACAAACCCTGCTCTTAAGATACACACACACACACACACACACACACACACACACACACACACACACACACACTGGGGATTAACCCAAGAGGCACTTTACCATGGAGTACATCCCCAGCCCTTTTTAGTTTTTTACTTTGAGACAGTGTCTCTAAGTTGCTTAAGGCCTCTCAAATTGCTGAGGCTGGCCTTGAATTTGGCAATCCTTCTGCCTCAACCTCCCAAATCATTGGGATTACAAGCTTGTGCCATCACCACCAGCTGTTTTTCATTTTAAATATGATAAATGGAGGAGGGCTGTAGCCCCTTCTGCAGTGGGGGTTGTGGGGTGTCCCTAAGGCTCAGGGTCTGCATCCTGTTCTGGAATCTTAAAGGGGTTGATTTGGAAGCAGAGGCTTGATCTTGGGGGAAGGCAGGTAAGGGCGGGACCTGACAGCCCTCATCTCTGATCTTTTTCCCCTTCCTGCTGTCCTTGCTTTTTAAATCCTCCTCCCCTCCCCCACCTTTCTTCCTCTCCTCTCCTTTCTTCAGCATTTCAACCTTTCTCTCCAGGACCCTCTTTTCTTTACTCTCCCTGTTCCTTTTCATCTTGTTTTTTTGAAAGCTGGTTGCCGAGACACGGGACTGCGTCCACCTGGGACAAGCCAAAATAAAGAGACACAGGGCTGGGCTCCTCACCAGGGTGCTGTGCGCGGTGAGGCGCTGTCTTCCCTCTTCCTGGGATGGTTCAGTGAAAGTCACTTCAGTCTTCCCCGAGAGCACACCGTGGGGTCCAGATTAGGATCATCACTGAAGGGTCCCAACATTGACAGGATTTTCCTTGAAATTAGTCTTTGTTTTCTTTTGAATCTGGGGGTTTTCAATCAGTCCCGCCCTGAGGAGGGAATTCTGCTCCTGGTGGGGAAACGGAGCCCTGGAAGTGATCTGATCCTAGAACCCAAAGGGGGGTGGGGGTGGGAGGGCTCCTCAGCTTTTCAGATCCACCCACCACAATCCAGGCAGATGCTAGTTGAAGTGTGTGGGTCTCCACATCCCACTCAGGACTGCGGATATCCCCAGCCTCGGGGTCTGATTCTTGCAGCCCGCAGACTCCCCTAACTGCCAAGCAGCCCCAGAACTGAAACCCAGATGCAGCTCGCCCACCCCCCGCGCCCACAAGCGCCTTCACTCTGCTTTTATGACAACCAATAGTTTTGATTTTCTTTCATCCAAGTGGGGATGACGTGATCTTCAGCAATTCGGTAAAGTTTGGCGCCAAAAAGTTCAAACCACGCTGAACAGTGGTTTCGCTTTATATTCAGGAACTCAGCATTGGTGCCCAAGGTGAACTCAGAGAAAGCCCCTGGTATTCTTGTGAGTCCAGGAGTCCAGAGGGAGAGTCGAGGGGGAAAGGGTGTTTAATGTCAAGGCAAACTTCAGCACAAGGAGCTTTCTGGTAAGTATGGTTATTACTATTACTATTGAGATGTAATTCATTTATCGGAAGTCAGACTTTGAAAGTGTGTAATCAGTGGTTTTAGTACAATCATGAGGTTGTGCCACCACCACTATTACCTTCTTTGGATTGTTTAAAGGATGTGGAGAGGAGGTCTGATGGTTGGAAGGCAGAGGCAGGAGCAGTCACCAGGGAGATTGCTTTGCAGTAATATCCTGTTGAGTCAGCGTAAGGAGACAGGGCAGCCTGCTTTGACCCCAGCCTAGGAGAGATGTGACCAGAGAAATGGGGGAGAGGGTGATGCTAAACAGCAGGTTGTGGCACCTGTGGGCTTGGATGGGAGAGTAGAGGTATCCTACGTTAAAGTCAACAACGCAGCTGCTGTGGCTTGGCTTGGAGCATTATGGTGACAACAGGAGATAGAGACGGTATTTAGGAAGAAGTCTTTGAAGGATTCTAGGATAAAGGTAGTTGAAAGTTGGTACCAAGGTAGTGACTGTTAAGCTGTAAAAATAGTTTTAGGAGCTGCCTGGAGAAGCCAGAGGAGCAGGGGAAAGGTTCAGTGGGAAGTGACCAAGGGTGGTGATGCAGTTAATAGAAGTAGGGCAAGTGTGTGTGGGGTGGGGGGATCTATAGTGGTTGGAAAAGTGTTTAGAGTGAGCTTATAGACCTGTCTGATTTGAGGGTCAAATGGGCCCAGAGATGCAGATGCCCTAAGGGAGTCTGGTTGGTGTTGGATTGGCTCATGGAGAGCAGCTTGATGGGGCTCATGAGTTGCCCTGGGACAGCTAGGACAGTAACAGGATGTGGCCAGAAGAAAGGAAACCTGGCTGGATCTCTGAGTCAATGGCAGAAAAAGGAGCAGATTAGAATGGCTGAAACTTCTAAGGGTGTTTGGAGCCTGAGAGATTTTTGTGCAGAAGGTGCTTCTGAGAGCAGAGGTGGCTGAAATCTACAAAGATCTCATCTAATCTGGTTACTGGTGACATTGCCAGCAAGGCTATACTTGATTGAGGGCAGTGTTTTGCTGAGAATGACAAGGCTTGGCTCTTCCAGAAATGTGCTTGCAAGGAACAACCTAGAGCCGGTCACATGGGGTGATGTTCTACCAGAGGTTGGAGAGACCCCTGCCTCTCTGTGGGCTGAATTCCACTAGGTTCCCAGAGATGCGGAAGTGCTTCTAAGGTTGGGCCATGGCACTTGCTCAGAATCTGATGCTACAGCATTCACCTAGCTGCCCTTACTTGCTTGTCTAACCTACCTGGGTCATCCTAAGTCACAGTCACTTTTCTGGACGTTGAGGCTGATGGGACCCGGTGAATATTTCCCATTTTCTTGGAATAGTACCCTGTACTTGTAGGGAAGTTCGATTTTAAGCATAGCCCCTCCCTCTCTGCTTCTGTTTGGTTTGTCCTCATTGAGTAAGTGCTTATTGAGCAACACCCAATGACAGTTAAACTCCACCAGAATCTCCCTTCCCAGGAACAGGGGGCTGAGGGTCAGACTTGTGAGCTTTGGGGCTAAACCATTTGTGCACTCTGGAGGGGTGCGGGGCTGTATAGGACCAGTTTGCCACAAAACCTCAACTCTGCTATTCAGGGCACACTCCTCTGTCACCTCCTGTCACCTCCATATCTGGATGTGTGCTGCACCTTGCTTCCCTCCCTCCTCCCCTCTGAGCCTTGCTCTTCCTTTTGTTGTTCTTGGGACTCCCAGGGTCTGCCTCCTGCTTTGCTCCTTTGAGAGACATTCAAGGTCCCTTGGAGGTCTGCCTTTCAAGGGACACCAGCCACCAGTGAAAGGGAGAATGTCCAGCCCCCAGAAGCCCCATCCTCTTCCTGGTGCCAGCAGCATGTTCTCACTGAAGTCCTCAGTGTCTGGAGTAGGATCTTCCTTTTTTCCTGCCAGGAACTAGTAGAAATGTCCCAGGCTCCCACTGCCTTTTCTATAGCTGAGGGCACTGTGGCTGCTCCAAACACTCAAACTGAGCAAGGTTAGAATCTGAGGACTTTGGCCAAGAGATTCTTCCAGTGACTTCTCTCAACTCCACCCTCAAGGTCCCCTGGCCTCCTGCTGCTTGTGGGGCGGGATCTGCTCCCCTCTTGCACCCCCTCTTACCCTAATAGGAACTCCAGTGTTCCCACCACACCTCTCTGTGCCTCCCCAGCTGCCTGTCTCACACATCCCACCCTATTGTCCCATTGCCTTGCCCTCCCTGCTCTCCCCTCCTGCCTGTAGTGCTTTGATCTATTTCTAAGGAGTCTGTGTTTCACCTCCCCTGCCTCCCCACTGCTGGCCCTTCCTCCTTCCCTGTGTGTCATTGCTTACAGTAGCTGTACCCAATGCTGCTGTAAAAACCCCTCACCCCATCCGCCCTTCCCTGTTCCAAATTTTGCTGTTAAATTTTTTTTCCCCATTTTTTCTTCTCTCTCTCTCTCTCTCTCTCTCTCTCTCTCTCTCTCTCTCTCTCTCTCTTTGGTTTTGAATAACTTATTTTAATGAACTTATCTTTCAATACAAGGGTGAAAAATTCCTACCATTTTAGCTACAGTTAAATATAAACTTCAAAACTGACCAATGATTAATTACATGTTAATTTTGAAGTTTTTGACTATAAGGATATCAAATATAATACAGAACTCAATTTAATGCTGTTAAACTTCTTATCATTTCAAGAATATCAAATTGCTTCTCCTGTTCCCCTCCTCAAAAAAGAAAAAATCATTTCTCCTAAGCAAGTTTAGTACCTGCTGGTATTTACAGTCGTTAAAAAGTAAAGGCAAAGAACTTTCAACTTGAATATGATTTGAGTATTTTGTAAGCCATCTAAATTTTCTACCTGATACAGGGAGTAGATAGGTTCTTAGTCTTGGCATAAGTAGTCATGTCACAGAGTTTGAATGTTGGAAGTGTACTTTTAAACTATCAGTTAAAGAAACTCTAGCATCATTTAATTCCTTTTCTTGTTTGTTTTTTATTTTGCCAGTAAGAAACAAGATTTAATGTCACCATTCTTCAATCAATGGATTTCCGTTGATCTGTTTCTTAGCTGATTACTATCAATTGTACACAGTTCTCATCAGAGCTGAGCATTTTCACATGAAGCTAATCAGTTTTTATTTAAAATAAATAATACATATATGTAGATTAAAACTAAACATAACCATATGTAATCTAACATGGGATATTCAAACAAAAAACTAAGAAAGTAGCCACTAGAAAGGAGACACGGAAGAAAAAAATTAAATGGAGATAATAAATTTTTTTAATCATTAAGACAACTGGTAGCAATGTATTCAGGACAACCAAAGTCAGAGAAAACAAGAGAAAACATATGAAACATGAAAAATTTCTTTCCAGTTGAATTAAGTGTGTTTTAAGGAGAGAGGAAGAAAGGAAAAAAAAAACAAAAAAAAAAAAAAAAACAAGCACGTTTTGTAATTTTGGAACACTGAAAAGTATCAAACATGGAATTAGTAATTTATCAAAAATCACACCCTACATTTTCTTTTGATGGAATAAGAAAAACAGTTTTTTGAAACAAGGGCATGAAACAGACTTAAAATTGAAACTCATACAAACAATATTGTGTTTTTACTGAAAAATACTACTAGAGATAAAATTAAGTTAAATTTCACGTACTTTCCATTTAATGTGGGCAAAATTACAATGTTTACATAGCAAATATAAACTAGCAATTTATTTTCACTTATAAAGTATTTTATATTTTCTTTTAGGAAGACTTTACAGTCTTCAGTGCTCAAAATTAAAAAGCAATTTTAATTTTTTAATCAATTAATTTTCCATACCTAAGATTTATGATGGCAATGTAAAACAAAAGTTTAATTCTGCTGAACTAAAGCCCAATAGATTCATATTTTTAAATGTATGAAAATACTCAATCTTTAAAATTCTGATAATTTCTTTTATCAATGTAAAATATTTAAGTAATCACAAGAAATACTTTATATCAGAAACAAACTCACATACTCATGACATTCAAGAATTAAAATCAAGAAAGTGGTAGTCACCCTAATATAGAATTTATTTCTTTTTGTCACCTTCATTCCTTCTGTATAATCATTATTTCACATCATCTGCATATAAATATCACAATCTGAAAGGTAGAGAAAAATTTTTTTGCCTTCTAGAGCTCAAGTAAATGTACTCAGTGTTCTTAGTATGTTTCCCTTTAACATTATTTGAACCATCAGTCATAGGTTTTGAGACCAATGAACTAGTGCCACTAGAAGATGATTTTGTTCTACATTTCTTTTCATATAATGAAAACTGTTGCTGCCAAAGAGCAGCCAACTCAATATATCCTCAAAAGGACTAAGAGTCATAGAAGAAGTCTGTGTAACCTTGATGGTTATCTTTTTGGCCATAAAAAAGATGGTATAAAGGAACATAAGATTATGCTTTGATGTGGTCAGATGCTTGGTGTGCTGAAATGTGAAGGGACCCCAGCAAGGTTACCTTGGAAGGATAGGACATCTTCAGCCATTCATCATCTCTGGTTTCTAATCTCCTTTCACTAGCCATTAAAAATTCATGATAAGGATACCCTCTGCACCTTGGGCCCATCCAATAGCTATCATGACTGGCCAGCCATTTTTGTAATAACTATTAGCATGTGTGACTCCACCTTCTATTTTCCAAGTTCTGGTCACTTCCTTCAACCCCAAAGCCAGAAGTTGAGCAGATAAGAATGAATAGTCCTGGGAATTTAGGTCCCATGGGCAAAAAAATATATATAATATACCAGATTGAAGATGCCAGTAAAATATTAATGTGGTTTGGAAGAAACCTCAGCAGAGGCTCTTCAAGCAGTACACATGTTAAAATTCCTCCACCAAAGCAGTGGAGCACAGCAGTAGACCAGCTTGAAACAGGATTCTTCCATGCCCCTTCCACTCCTACTAGCTGATGTTTTAGTGCCATCAAAGACACCAGATGTGGGTGATGTCAAAAAAGGGGAACATGGATGTGCAGGAGAAGGCCAGTGCCAGCTCCTCCCATGGAGAGTCCATGGCTGCAACATACCCCTGAGATTGGGCCTTGCCAGCTGGCCTCTAGTTTTATTTTCTTTTCCTTAACACATAGTTGTATAGATTTATAGGACACAGTATGATGTTTTGATATAAGTATTCATTTTATAATGGTGAAATCAGAGTAATTAGCATATCTCTCAGGTCAAACATTTATCATTTCCTGTGACCTGATAATTTAAAATCCTCTCTTTTATCTATTTTGCAACATATACTACATTATTATTCACTGTGGTCATCTTGATGTGCTATAGTATGGCACAGATGTAATTCCTCCTATCTAATTGAAACTTTGTACCCCTTGACCAGTGTCTCCCCTCTTGTATCTACTCTCAACCTGTGCTAACCAGCACCCCTCCTGCCTGCCTCAATCTCCATATAAAAGTGAGATCATTTGCATGTCTGTTTTATTCTCTCATTGTCTCCTTTAAATTTATCTATATTGTTACAAATGACACAATTTCCTGTTTTACAGGGGCTTTTTTATGTAAATATACTAGGGATTGATCTCAGGGTCTTGAGTCTGCTGGGCAATCCCTCTATGAGCTTCATCCTCAGCCCTAATTACCTTTTTGTTGTTGTTCTTAAAACTGATTATTATTATTTGTATTTGCCACAGTTTGTGTTCTTTTGTTTTGTTTTGTTTTACTTTGGAGGTGAGTCTGCTATGTCTTCCAGGTTGGACTAAAACTCCTTGGCTCAAAGGAATTCTCCTGCCTCAGCCTCCAGGTAGCAAGCATGCCCCATAGGGCTTGGCTCCTTCTCCATTTGTTCTCTATATTTTTTATTGGTGCACGATAGTTGTACATATGGTGGAATTTGTTGTTATGTATTCAAATGTGTACACAATATAACAATGTAATTGTCTAATGTCATTCCCCAGGATTTCCCCTTTCCATCTCCTCCTCCCTCCCCTGGTTCCTTTCCTCTAGTCTACTTATCTTCCTTTGATTCTCATGAGACCCTCCCCTCCTTTCTTTGGTTTTTCCTCTCTATCTTCCACAAAGAGAGAAAACATTGAGCCTTGACTTTCTGACTCTGTATTATTTCACTTAACCTAATGTTGTCAAGTTCCATCCATTTTCATGAAAATGGAAAATTTTCATTCTTCCTTATGGCTTAGTCAAACTCCATCCTTTATACATTCCATATTCTCTTTTTTCATCCATTGATGGAAATCTAGGCTGGTACCATACTTGGCTATTGTGAATTGTGCTGCTATAAACATGAGTGTGCATGTATCACTGTTCTATGATGATTTTAATTTTTTAGACTTAATACTGAGGAGTGGTACAACTGGGTGGTGGTTCCATTCCTAGTCTCTTGAGGAACCTCTCTACTAATTTCCATAGTAGTTGTACTAATTTATAATTCTACCAACAGTGTTGTTCTTTCTCCACATCTTCTCCAGCATTTATTATTGTTTGTATTCATGATGGCTTCCATTCAAAGGGGAGAAGGTTGAAATCTCAGTGTAGTTTTGATTTACATTTCCCTAATTGCTAATGATATTTTCATGTATTTGTTGGCTATTTGTGTTCCTTTTGAGAAGTGTCTTGTTTGGGTGATTTGCCCATTTATTATTTGGATTATTTTTTATGGTGTTGAGTTTTTTGAGTTCTTTATATATTCTGGATATCAATCCTCTGTCAGAAGAGTAGGCGTCATTTTCTGAGCTTTCAGGTTCCTATTGAGAATGTCATTGCCTGTACCTGTACGTTAGGTGTTGAGCCTCCTTTTTCTTCTAGGTCTTTCATAGTTTTTGGCCTAATCCCTAGGATTTTGATCATTTTGAGTTGACTTGTGCAGGATTAGAAATAAAAGTCATGCCTTATTCTTCCATATATGCATAGCCTGTTTTCCAACACCATTGTTTAAAAGGCATTATTTTCTCCAATGCATGTTTTAGCACCTTTACAAAGTGTAAAGGTAAAATTTCTAAGCTGCAAAAGCCTGAGTTAAAGTGTAAAAGACTGGGCATTGTAAAGCTTCTAAATTGCAAAGCCTGAATTAAAATGTAAAAGACTAGTTCCTCTGCTATACCCAGAACCTGAAATTCCTGAGATAGTTAAGACAATGCCCTACTGGCCATTTAGCCTAGGGCCCTGTGCAGTTTGTCACAGGGCCCAAACCAATCAGTTTGAATGTGTACCCCGCTTAGGAGTGACCAATCACCCCTGCCGAGCCTGTTCCTGCCAATGAATGTGCTAATCATGTCTCAGAGTTGTTGTTCAATTTTCCTGCGCCTCATGATGATTTGTTCTGATGTATGCAAAGCCCCCCCCCCTTCCCAAAAAGTGTACTTAAGCTTTGCTTGACCTATGCTCTGGGCTCTGGGCTGCTCTATCTTCCTGAGTAAGCCTGGAACTTCAGCATGCTGAATTAATAAATCCCCCTTGCCAATTGCATGAAGTCAGTCTCTTGTGTGGTCTCTTTCTCTGACGCTCTGCCATACCCTTAGAAAAGGATCAGATGTCTATATCTGTGTGGGTTTGTGAATAAAAACATATATATATATATATATATATGTTTTATACCTAGTACCCAAGTACCATGCATGTAGTATAATTTGAAGTATAATTTAAAGTCAGGTGCTGTGATGCCTCCACATTGCTTTTTAGACTTAGAATTACTTTGGCTCTTTGGGTCTTTCATTCTTCCAACTGCACCATAAAACTGTTTTCTCTAGTTCTGTGAAAAAATGTCATTGTATTGCTTCAAATCTGAATATTGCTGTTGGTTTTATATTCATTTAGCAACATTCATTTTGCCTAATTTTGGACATGGGACATCTCTCCATATTCTTGTGTCATCTTCAATATTTTTCTTCACTGTTCTATAGTTTACATAGTAAGAGGTTTTTTACCTGCTTGATTTGATTTATTCCTAGGTACTTTTTTTGTTGAGGCTATTGTGAATGGGATTGTTTTTCTAATTTCTTTTTCAGGAGATTCATTATTGGTGTATGGGAAAATACTGATTTTTATATGTTGACTTTGTAACCTGTGACTTTGCTGAAGTTGTTTATTGGTTCTAGTAGTCTATTGGGGAGATTTTTGGATCTTCTAATTATAGAATTATTTCATTTGCAATCATTGAAACTTTGACTTCTTCTTTTCCTATTTTTATCCCTTTGATTTTCTCTCTTGTCTGTTTGATCTGTAGAATTTCTAGTAATATATTGAATAGGAGTGATGAGTGTAGACATCCTTTTCTTTTTCCAGATCTTCAAGGAAATGCTTTCAGTTTTTTCCCTTTCACTATGATGTTGGCTTTGCGCTTGTTGATCATAGCCCTTATGATGAGATAAGTTCCTTCTATGCCTAGTTTCCTTGGTGTCTTTATCATGAATGGGTGCCAAATTTCATTGAAGGCTTTCTCTGCATCTATTGAAATGAGTATGTGATTTTTCTCCTTAATTCTATTTATGTAGTATATTGCATGTCTTGATTTGTGAATGTTAAACCATCTTTGCATCATTTGGATAAATCCTTCTTAGTCATGATGTACAATCATCTTAATATGTTATTGAATACAATTTGCTAAAATTTTATTTTTTGGTATTGTTTTTTTTTGCCTTTTTTTAAAATTAGTTATACATGACAGTGGAATGCACTTATATACTTTGATGTATCATACATAGATTGGATATAATTTCTCGTTTTTCTAAGTATACATATTATAGAATCACATTGGTCATACAATCACATACATACATACATACATATAGTAATAATGTCTGTTTCATTCTACTATCTTTCTTATCCCCACATCCCCTGCCTTCCCCTCCTTTCACTTCTCTCTACCTAAAGTAACACTATTCTGTTGTTGTTGTTGTTGTTGTTGTTTTGCTTTACAATTCTTAATTCACATATTTACCACAATTTTTGTATCTCTGTATATAAAGTATGTTGACTACCAATTCAAGTCTTTATATGTGTACTTTGTATAATGATGTCTATCACATTCCACTATCCTTGCTAATCCCCTGCCCCCTCCATTTTGCTAATATTTTATTAAGAATTTTTTCATCTAAGCTTATCAGAGATATTGATCTGTAGTGATACTGGCTTTGGTCTGATGATGACACTGGCTTCATATTATGAATTTAAACTGTTTATTCCCATTCCATTTTTGGAAATATTTGAGGAGAGTTGGCCTGAGTAAACCTTTAAAATTCTGGTAGAATTCAGCTTAGAATCATTGTGTTCCTGGGTTTTTTTCTGTTGGATGATGTTTTAGTCAGCCTTTTTGTTACTGTGACCAAAAATTCTAACAATAACTGTTTTAGAGGAGGAAAAGTTTATTTGTTACTCATTATTTTAGAGATCTCATTCCATAGATGGCCCACTCCATGTTATGGGACCTAGATGTGGCAGAACATTGTGGTGGAAGGGCATGGGGGAACCCAGGCCAAGACCTACTTGGGGTTGGATGTGGGGGTGGAAATGGGGTTCCTCTAGGTGGAATGGGCTAGGTGCAGAATAAAGGCTAAGAAATATACAGCAATGGAAATCACCACAGAACACCGAAAATATATATATTTTTTAAGGGGGAGGAAGAGGGTCAAGATGGGCTAGCTGCTTCCACACTAAAAAAATAGCAAAATGGAGCCTGTACTTGCTTTATTTATATACTGGGAAACATCAAAGGTTTTCCATGGAATGTTCCTTGCTGAAAAAGGTACAAGATGGGCTTTTCAGTTCCCAACAGGTTCCGCCCATCTCCAGAGCTACTGTGAGGGATCTTTCTTGTAGAGCAGAAATAAGATTCTGTGCCTTGGGCAATCTATTGAGTGGGAGGAGGCACAAATAGTTCCCTAAGTTAAAACTAAATTTCCTTGGCTTCTATTCCTAGGGAAGACCCTCAAGTAATTCACAGGTGACCTCATAGCGACCAGGAAGTGGAACTAGGGTGAGAGTGAGAGTTAGAGAGTGAGAATGAGAGCCAGAGAGTAAGAGCAATAGAGCTAGAGTGAGAGTGAGAGCAAGCGAGCCAGGTAGTGAGAGCTTGCCAGGGGGTGAGGGGAGAGGGAGGGGGGAGGAGGAGAGAGAGAGAGAAACAGATTCATTTATACAATATAAGTACCTAAGGTACATCCCCCGTGTCCTAAATCAAGTAGCCACAACCTACCTGCCTACAGTTACCTCTGGATAAATCCACTGCTTAGCTCATACCCCTCTAATCACTTCACCTCTGAAAATCATTGCATTGTCTTACATATGAGCTTTTGGGGATACCTCATATCTAAACCATAATAGGTGGTTTTTTCAAATATATTTTTAGTTGTAGATGGACACAATACATTTATTTATTTATTTTTAATCTTTATTTATTTTTATGTGGTGCTGGGGATGGAACCCAGGGCCTCGCACATGCTAGGTGTGCACTCTACTGCTGAGCCCCAGCCCCAGCCCCTATTTATTTATTTTTATGTGGTGCTGAGGATGGAACCCAGTGCCTCACACTTGTGAGACAAGTGCTCTACCACTGAGCTACAACCCCAGCCCCCAGGTGTTTTTTTTTTTAATTATTGCTTCTATCTCCTTGCTAGTTATTGATCTGTGTGAGTTTTCTATGTCTTCTTGATTTGATTTTGGCAGGTTATATGTGCCTAGAAATGTCCCCATTTCTTCTAGGTTTTCCAATATATTGGAGTATAAGTTTTTAAAACTGCTGCCTAACAATCCTCTGGATTTCTGTGATATTTGTAGTCATTTCTCCTTTTATATTTCAAGTTTGATTAATTTAGGTCTTTTATCTTTTTCTTTTGGTTGTTTGGCTAATGGCTTATCAATCTTGTATATCTTTTCAAAGACCAACTCTTCATGTCATTGATCCTTTTTATTGTTTTTATATTCTCTATTTCATCAATTTCACCTCCGTTCTTAATTATTTATTCCCTTCTACAAATCAATTTTGGAATTGATTTATTTTTGTTCTTTAAGAGTCTTGAGATGCATCCTCTGATTGTTTATCTGGGATCTTTCTGATTTTCTAATATAGGCACTTATTGTTATAAACTTGTCTCTTAGAATGAGTTCATAGTGTTGCCAAGGTTCTGGTATGTTGTATCACTATTCTTGTTTGACTTTAAGAATTTTTAAATTTCTCTCTTCTATCACTCATCATCATTCAAAATATAATGTTCAATCTCCACATGTTTTTATAGGTTCTGAAGGTCTCTTTTTGGTGTTGATTTCTAATTTCATTCTATTATGATAAGATAAGATGCAAGGAATTATATCAAGTTTTTTTTATTTGGTATGGGTTGCTTTGTGGCCTCATATATGGTCTGTTTGTGGGAAAGGCCCATAAGCATCTTAGAAGAAAGTGTGTTTGGCTGAAGTTAGACGAAATAGTCTCTAGAATCTATTAAGTCTATTTGATTTATAATATTTTTTTTCAGTACAAAGCCTTTACTGAATTTATGTCTGGATGACCTATCTACTGATGAGAGAGGTGTGTTGAAATCAACCAGTATTGTTGTACAGGGTCTATCTGAGTCTTTATGTAAGTAGTGACTGTTTTATATAATTAGCTATACTACCTTTTGGGGTTTAACTATTAATTATTGTTGGATTTTCTATTTACCATTATGAAATTATCTTTGTCTCTCCTGATTAATTTTGGCTTGAAGTCTGCTTTTCTGGGTGTGACAATGTAAACTAATGTTTGGGGGTAGGGGGCTCCATTTTGCACAACATTTTGATTTCCATCCTTTCATTACAGCCTATCGCTATCTTTGCCTGTCAGGTGAGCCTTTTACCAACACATCTAGTTGGGTCTTGTTTTTTAGTCCATCTGACAGCTTATGTTTTCTAATTAGAGAATTTGATGTTATTTTGAGAGATGTCTATTATTTCCAGCCATTTTGGTTTATTTCTAATGTTTAATTTGTCCTGTTTCTCATTTGTATAGTGCCACTTCAAATGAGACTTGTCCATTTGTGAACTCTTTTTTAAAATTTCTTCTGTGTATGTGCTTAAATATTTTCTATACCACCAGCTCAGTACTCATGAATTCTTTTTGTCTATGCTTATCTTGGAAAGTTTTTCTTTCCACTTAGATTCTGATGGAAAGCTTGGCTCTATATAGCCATCCTGGCTGACAGTCATTTTCTTTCAGGACTTGGAGCTTTAGAGTCTGTGCTGAGAAATCAGATGTATATCTGATAGACTTGCCTTTAAATGTGACATTTAATGTGACATTTTTCCCAGAGGATTTTAACATTTTATCCTTGCTCTGTATGTTAGGCATTTTAATTATAATGAATTCTGTAGAGATTCCTTTTTGATGTTGTCTGTTTGGGGTTCTCAATGCCTCCTGTATTGTCTCAAGTTTTGGAAAATTTTCTGTTATTTCCCTGAAGAGGTTATCTAAACCATTAGTCCTCCTTTCATAACCCTCTTCAATTCCAAAGATTCTTAAATTTGGTCTCTCAGTCTTCTCCCAGAGTTTATATATTCTGGCCACATTACTTACTCTCTGTAATATTGTCTGAATATCCAGGGCCTCCCACTTTGACCTTGAGCTCTGAGATCCTGTCTTCAGCATGGTCTTCTCTACTAAAGAAACTTTCAACTGAAGATATTTTTTTTACTCAATTTGTCTTCATTTCCAATATTTCTGTTTCTTTTTCAATATCTCTATCTCCTTATTGAATTTCTCCTTTGTACGCATCACTGACTTTCTTAGTTCATTCAGTTGTTTTCCTGTGTTGTCTTGAGATTCATTATTTTTATAATCATTCTTTTGAATCCTTAATCGGATATTTCATCCACTTAAATATCTTTAGAGTCATTTTATGATGAATTGTGTACTTTAAGGAGTGTTGTGTTAGTTTGTTTTTCATACTTCTTATATTCTTGTGTTGGGTTTGATGCATTTTGGGGATGGATTTCTCTTTTGATTTTATGTGTGGGCCTTTTTAGAGCATGGTCTTTCTTACCACAGTGACCTAGAGCACTCTAGGTTTAGAACCCTCAGCAGTGTGGTACCCACAGCCTTTGTGTTCATTCTTTTTCTTTTTGCTATAGAAGTGGATGTCCAGGAGTGGGTCCCAAGGGGCCCCCTAGCCATTCCCACATGGAATTTATTGTACTTTTTTCCCTCTATTCTTTATTCTAAATATTGATGAAGTTTGTGATTAATTTGTGTATGTATACCAAGTTGTGCTGTCTTGGCTGGGTTTATTTCAGCAGCAGAGTGTCTACCCTGTGAACTATAGTGTCCCTGTGGATTCCCAGAACCTCACAGATAAAAAGGAAACCAAAAATCTCAACAAACAAAACAAACAAGATACAGCATTAAAATCAATACCTGGTGCCTCCTATGACATCTACAACACTAATCACCACAGAAACAGGAATAGTGGGGTCAGAAATTGCCAACAGCAAAAACATAAATAGCCATGAACTAGATCTGGCATTAAAATCAGCAATAGGTGTCACCTATGCCACCCATGGGACTAATAAATGCAATAAAATGAATGGTGTGAGCAGGAGTTATATAAATTAGGCATTCCAAGAGATGGTAAAAATAGTGTTCAGTAAGAGAGAAGAAAATGTGATAGGATAGTAAAGGGGAAAGTTTAGAATGTTCAAAATGTGAACAGAGTGAATTCAAAAGAGATGTAGCAAGTGTTGGCTGTAAAGAAGGATGAGAAAAAATAAATTAGAAAAAAGTAAAGGAACAGAGAAAGAGAACAAGAGAATTTGGCTGTTTGTGGGGAAAGAGAGAAAAAGGGAAATGAGGGGAAAAAACAAACAAAAACAAAATAATAAAACCCTAACCCTCAAGACAAGGGAAAATAAGTAGTGTTGAAAAAATGGTTAAAATGAGAAAAAGGAAACAAATATGTATGAGTAGATATACTTACAAAATAATCAGCACAGCAAGACCAACCCCTCCAAAAAAGATAGTTCTTAATGAAAACTTAAAGAATTTTCTCCACTGAGGTGGTCAATACAGTTGATGAGTATGGATGGTCACTGCCTTTGTCCAAGTGTCATTCATTCCATTTCTTCTTGGGCTATATTAAGAGACAGAGACCCAACACTGGGAGTTATTAACCCCTTCCTCATTTTCTTTTCTTTTTTTTTTTTCTATTGCTCTCAAAGTTGCCAGCTGGAGTGGTCTAAAACTGAAGCTGGTTGAAACAGTTCTCAGATTTTTACCAGTGTAAGGGGTGATGGGATGGGAAGGACTGTTGACTGGAGTTTTCTCTCACAGACCAGATTAATGCACTCCCAGGGTGAGCCTGCTACAGAGCTCTAAGAGGAGAGATCTGATATCTGTGGCTTGGGTGTGTTCAGCCTTAGGAACTTTATTGGATGTTATATGCTCTAAGAGATTAGATCAACAAACTCTATGTCTAGGCAGATGCAGATCTCTGCTGGGAGTCAGGATCTCTGGAGCCTCCCAAGAACTCTACTTGTGGGACAAGGGAGCAACCCTACACAGGTATCACACACTCAGCTGCCCATAAATATGGCCTTCTCAGGGTAAGTCCCTGAGTGTGCTCATGCCCTCCTTTTCACTTTCCCAACCCTCTTCAGCTGGTCTCTTGAGCCACCAGACCCAAAGGGAAAGTGAGTTGCAGTTCTCTCTGTATTTCTGACTTGCATCCCCCTGGGTACAGTATTCTCTATGCCTGAATCACTCATTGTTCTAGGTACAACCTAGGCCACACTATGGGTGCTTGTTAGGACAGTATAGTGATATTTGTTAGGATCTCCTGGGCTCTGGCAGCAGCAAGCTGCAGCATGACCTCCTCAAAATGATTCCCGCCTCAATTGTCTGCTTGCCAGTTGAGAAACAGAGAACTCTTCAAGCACCTGTTCACTGTGCAGCCTCTGGATCAGTTAAATACATACTGCTTTTCTGATCTCCATATTTTTATGTGCAAAAGATGTTTTTTCCTCTGATGTGTTTTCCTTTCCCTCTGTGGTGAACCAGTGCCACTGCCACAACAAGCTTCATTCCAGTGTATTTCTACTTTCTGTTTATGCACCTGAATTTCTGAGTCTCTACAAGCCACTGACATTGAATTTCATTGAATTTCCTCTTTCTTTCAGCATACTGAGAAGCACTACTCTTACTACTTGAATCCTGATCCACAGAGCAATGGAATCTGATAATGCACCATCTCTCTTCTTTGGCCATTTTAAAGTTGGGTTACTTCTTTTGTTATTGGGAAGTTTGAGTTCCTCATATATTTTGGACAGTAACCCCTTATCTGATGTATAATTCGTAAATACTCTCCCAATGTATGATTTGTCTTTTCACTCTCTTCTTATTTTCTTTTCTGGGCAAAAGTATTTTATTTGAATGGTATTCCATTTGTCTATTTTCACTTTGGTTACCTATGCCTTTGGGATCATACCTAGAAAGTTCTGTCCAGATCAATGTCATTGCTCCTGTGTTTTCTTCTGACACTTATATAGTTTCCAGTGGGACTGTTTTTTCCTTTTAATTGTAAGTATTCTTGCTCTTTTGCCCAGGCTGGTCTTATACCAGGTACTCATTCTGCCTCAACCTCTCACATAACTGTAACTACTGGCCTACTCTACTACACCCTGCTTCAGGTCTTACATTTAAATTTTCAATGCATTTTGAGTTTGATTCTTGTATAAGGAGTGATATAAGGGTCCGTTTACATTCTTTTGTTAGTGAATATCTTGTTTTCGCAACAAGAAATTTGAGAAAACAAATTTTATTGAGATACTCGTTTCCCATATTATATAATTATCACCTTTGTCAAAAATACATGCACTATTGTACCTGTGGGTTTACATCTGGGTTCTTTTCCATTGGTCATCCTGTTTGCTTTCATGCCAATACCATGCTGTTTTATTTGCTGTAGTTTTGTTATGCGTTTTGAAATCTGGTATTGTGATATTCCCAGCATTGTCCTTTGTGGTCAATATTGATTTTACTTGGGGGGATCTGTTTAGTCACCTTTTTTCAGCTATGAACAAAAGACCTGAACAGAACAATTTTAGAAGAGGAAAGGTTTATTTTGAGGCTCTCCGTTTTAGAGATCTCTTCTGTAGATGGCTGACTCTATTCCTCTGGGCCTGAGATAAGGCAGAATATCATGGCAGAAAAGTGAGATAATGGAAAGCAGTTCAGAACATGGCACCAGAAAGCAGAGAGAGTGAGCTACACTCAACAAGGACAAAATAACTTCCCAATGACCCACCTCCTCCAGCCATACCCTACCTGCCTACGGTTACCACCTTGTTAATCCCTCTCAGAAGGTTAATGTGCAGGTTAGATTAAGACTCTAATAACTCAATCATTTTACCTCTAAACTTTCTTGCATTCTCTCACACGTGAGCTTTTGGGAGACATTTTCTATCTAAAACCATAACAGGGTCTTTTATGATTCCGTATGAATTCTAGAAGTTTTTGCCATTTCTGTGTAGAATGAAATTCGAATTATGATAACCCTAACTGGTTTTGCTCTTTCCTATTTCTTTTTCTCTTTCTTTCTTTCTTTCTTTCTTTCTTTCTTTCTTTCTTTCTTTCTTTCTTTCTTTCTTTCTTTCTTTCTTTCTTTCTTTCTTTCTTTCTTTCTTTCTTTTTTTTTTGTGCTGGGGATAAAACCCATGACCTCAAGTGCTCTGGCAAGTGCTCTGCCACTGAGCTACACTCCCAGCCTGATGACCCTAAATTTCTGGTAAAACCTTCTGTCTTTGGGTCTCCCCTTCATCCTCACTTCTCCAGACTCTTACCAGTGGGAGTCTTGGTGCTGACAATCATTGACTGTCAGCACAGTGCAGGGCACCTTGTCCTCCCTGCTGTTCTCAAGACTGCATCCTCCATCTTCCTCCAGTGCAGACATCTCCCTCTTGATTATGCCTTAACCACTTCTTCATCTGAACCCTCACCATTTTGAGGCCTCCATTCTCCAGCCTGCAAGTGCTGGATTCTATCTCTCCCTGGTCCTTCTGTACCTCTCTGCTGTGGGGCCTTTTTCAACACCCATCTCCTGCCTACCTGTCTTGAGCCCTCACCAACTTTAATGTGTCACAAGTCCACTCTGGTGGGAACTTTGCACCACTACGGCTCATCTGCCTTCATCCAGAGCAACTCTACTGTCCTCATCCTAACCCAAGTTCTCCCAGGGTCACCTATATGCCATGTTCTCCTCCAACCCACAGGCCACTAATCTCACTTGCCCTTCCCATCCCACTTCCCCATCTATACCAGAAAAAGGCTCTTGGTCCTTTTGCTCCTTGATCTTCCCCCTCCTTTTTGGTTCATAGTTCTTAGAGGACTTTTGCTCCCTCCACCATGAATCCAAAATTTGTGTTTTGCTACTAGGTTGGTCCTGGTGTTCCCCGACTATGGCCTCTTCCAGAAACACTTTTCTCCTGTGATGTTTTTGTTTGTTTGTTTGTTTATTCATTTCTTTTTTTGTGGTGGGCGTTGAACTTGGACTCAACTATGCACTTCACTACTGAGCACCACCCTCGTCCCCTGTGATGGTTTTCTAACCTGATGCTTTGGGGGTGGGGGTACATCCAGGTCCCACCACCCTCTCCCAATCTGAAGGGCCTCCCCAGGTTGTGCAACTTGTCCATCTTCCTTGATTCTCTCTTCTCAGGCTTCCATTTCCTTCTTTCTGATTCTGCATTAATCTGTAGTACACTGCCCTGATTTCTGTTTGTTGTTTAATTGTGGTAAAATAGACATAATGTACACTTTTGTATTTTAACCATTTTAAGTATATAATTCAGTGGCATTCTATGTGTTCACACTTTTAATGGAAACTGAAACTCTGTACCATTAAACAGTAAGCATCCATCCTCCCCTCCCCAGTCCCTGTCGTCTTTCTGCTGGCATTCTACATTCTGTCTCTACAAATTTGACTCCCTAAATGCCTCGTACAAGTGCAGTCATACAGAATTTGTCCTTTCATGACTGGCTTTTCCACTTAGCATCATGTCCTCCAGATCACACATAGTGTAGCAATTGTCAGAATGCCCTTCCTTTTTAAGTCTGAATAATATTCACTTTGTATATAAGCCATATTTTGATTAGAAGTTCATCAGTTGATAGATAGTTGGGTTACTTCTACTTTTTGGCTTATGGGAACAATTCTGTTATAAATGTGGGTGTACAAATATCTCTGCACTTACCTGCCTTCACTTCTTTTGTGTTTATGTCCAGAAATACAATTTCTGGGTCATTTAGAAAGTATCTCTTGAGCATTTGGAGGAATCACCAAAGAATTTTCATAGCAGCTGCACCATTGTATATATAGGAAAGCAATGCACCCATGGTGCTGTTTTCTACCTATTTATGAGTGTGTTCATTCTGCATTCTTTTTTTCTGAACAGTGACCAGCTTCATGGGTACAAAGTGCAGTCTTATTGTGCTTTTATTTTCATTTCCCTAATGGCTGCTGATATTGAGTATCTCTTCATGGGCTTATTGGCTATTTGTGAACCTCCTGAGTGAACTGGTTGTAGAGAGCCTTTACCCAGTTCTGAATAGAGTCAACATTTTTTTATGGTTGAGTTGTTGAGATTCTTTTTTGTTTGCTTGTTTTGTGGAGAGTGGGTCAATCCCAGGTCCTTGCACATGCTAGGCAAGTGTTTTACAGCTGAGCTATCCCCAGCACAGCATTTCTTTATATATTCTGAAAGTTTATCTCTTAGATATGTGACTTCCAAATATTTTCTCCCATATTGCAGGGAGACTCCTCCCATCCCTTCACTCCCCTCTAATACAAAGTACCTCCATACTTACCTATACCCAGCTTTTGCAAAATAAGCATCCACATATCATCATTTCTATGAGTATCCTTTGGTTTACAAATGTTTTTATGTTTTTAATTTTGTTGAGTCCAATTTATCAATATTTATCTATATTGACTGTGCTTTTGGTGTCATTTCATTGAAAATGTGGTCAAATCCTTTGTTGTGAAGATTATTGCCAATATATTTTCAAATATATATATATTGGTATGGTGTGTTAAACCCAGAGTCTCTCACATGCTAGTAAGCAGTCTACCACTGAGCTACCTCCAGGACTTTTTAAATTTTTATTTTAAGACTAAGTTGCCAGGTTGGCCCTGAACTTGCATTCAACTGCCTCAGTTCCTTGAGTAGCTAGGTTTACAGGCATTCATCTACATGTTCAGCTGCCAATGTGTTTTCTTCTAGGAATGTTTGGTTTTTTATTTCACATTTTGTTTTTTCATTTTGAGTGGGTTTGTGTGTGTGTGTGTGTGTGTGTGTGTGTGCACGTGTGTATGTATGTGTGTGTACACACTCTGAATATTGAATCCAGGCACTTACACATGCCAGGGAAGCACTCTATCATTGAGCTACATCTCCAATCTTGAATTAATTTTTATATATGAGTAAGTAAAGGGTCTAACTTCTTTTTTTCTGCCCTTAAGGAATTTACTTCTTTGTTATTTGTTCTTTTTAGTTATATATGACAGTAGAATGTATTTTGACATATTATACATACATGGAGTATAAGTTTCCATTCTTGTGGTTGTACAAGATGTGGAGTTACACATAGGAATGTTATGTCCGATTCATTCTACTATTTTTCCTATTCCATCCCCCCTTCCCTTCATTTCCCTTTGTCTAATCCCATACGTTTCTTTTTTAAAAAATGGTTCTAATTAGTTGTACATTACAGTAGAATGCATTTTGACACATCATACATAAATGGAGTATAACTTCTCATTCTTCTGGTTGAACATGATGTAGAATTACACTGATCATGTAATCATATATGTACATAGGGTTATATGTCTGATTCATTCTCCTATCCTTCCTACCCCCATGCCTCCTCCCATCCCTTCACTCCCCTCTGTTTAATACAAAGTATCTCCATACTTACCTAGACCCCCACCTTTTGCAAATAAGCATCAACATATTCAAGAAAACATTTGGCCTTTGGTTCTTTGTAATTGGCTTATTTCACTTAGTATTGTCCATTGTGGTCGGCATATGCCCAGAAATGCAATTCTACTCTTTGCTAATTCCCAAATAAAAGCTCTTGCTTGAGATTTGTCACTGTATTTTATTTGACTTCAAATGAGACACAAAAGAGTAGGTGCTGTGTGATTCCATGTGTATAAAACAGACCAACCTAATTTATGTCATTGTAAGGCAGGAAGGAAGCTTCTTGGGCCAAGGGGAGACAGTATCAAGAAAAAGATAGAGAAACATGCTTCTGATCTTCTGTGTCTGTGGGAGTACCTTCAAATGTAGCAACTAAAATTGAATTGTGAATAGAGAACTTTGAAATACTTGTTTTACTTTAATTTTAAATTTATCTAAACAACTTGTAGGGCTGTGAAATGCTTGAAACCTTCATTAGAAAACAGGCTAAAGCCAGGTACAGTGGTGCTGGCCTATAGTCCCAGCTACCGGGGAGGCTGAGGTGAATCACTTGAGCTTAGGAGTTTGAAGATGGGGTGAACAACATTGTGGGAACCAGGTCCAATGAAAAGAAAAGATAAGAGGGGAAAAAGATAAAAGGGAAAAAAAAGAGTCAAAGACTATCAAAAGCTGTGAAGATCTAAGACACAGCAGGGAGAAGAGGCCCCAGGCCTCCTATGGGTTTTTCATTTAAGCTTTGTTTCACAGTGCATAATTTATCCTATAAGAAAATAAAAACTGATCAAACAAAGAAAGTATTTTAAAATACACCAAACAGAAAGATGTAAAACCACCTTTTGTTTCCACTGGGAGGATCCTGAGTAACCTGGCAGATGAGTTGGGCTTGGTTGTGAAGGGGCCTCTGGAGCTGAGCGGCAGAGAGACCTTGCGGCCCACCCACTCCTTTCCGTGCACCACTGCACAGCCACAGCCCCTGGGAGGACTGTCTTCCTGATGAATTATTTTGAATCTTGAATTTGGAAACTTATTATGATTGATAAGCCACTTTGTATGACATCCAAATACTTCGTAAACATTGTTTTTGTGAGCTATACACTATTTTAAAAAAACAGAAGTACTCCTCTTCTATATCTCTCCCCCCTTTTTTTTCTTCTTTTTCCTTTTGGTTGGTTTTGTTTTGCTTTGTTTTTGGTAGTAGGGATTGAAGCCAGGGCTTGGAGCATGCTATACACATGCTTTTCCATTGAGTTATATCCCCAGCCCTCCTTTGTATCTTTTTTCCTTCATCTTCAATAATGTCTGATTATTATCCTTTAATATGTATAAAGATTCTTCTGTATTTGGGACTTTGGTTTAAAATCATGAATTTGTTGAATAGGAATAAATTAAATGACATGGGCATTTTTAAGTTTTCCTATACATATAGTTGAATTGCTTCTCAAAGCATTGTACAAACATTCATCCATGGACAGTTGACTGTTTCTTTAGGCATGGATTGTGTTGGCTTACAACATCCTATGTTTAGGCCAAAAAAAAAAAAGGGCCTTCTGAGGGGGGGCCTTACCTCCTCCCACCAGGCCCTTGTTTCTGCTTCAGGTACAGTTATGGTTCTACACGTAGAGAGAGAACAAAGTGATGGTAAGAATTTAAAGATTAAGCCAAAATCTACCAAATCCCAGAGTAAATGTTAAAATCTTGTGTATCTAAGGGGATGGTACATTCCACTCCAGAACTGGGTTCACTGTGCACTGCTGAAGGAAGAGAGTCCTTCCAGGGGCCCTGAGATGTAAGGACTGTTGGCCTGCAGACACAAACAGACAGGTACTTTTTACTCTAGACCTCAAAGACTTCCAATCAACTTCATGATATCACCTGAATGAAGATTTGGAGGTTTTTGAACATTGGTTCAATTTGAGCCACTGCCTGAATGTAAATGTGACAAGGAGATTCCTCCCTAGTGGAATTTCTCTGATGGACTTTGACATCCATAATGACCGCCTGGTCTCCCCAACCCCTTTTTTAGAGTCTCACAAGCTGTTGACCGCTGATTTGATGAGTATCATTGCCCCCTCCTCCGAGGGAAAGGCTCAGGTATACACAACGTGAACCTTGCAGCAGAGCCAAGGCGGGAACTTTCCTAGATACCAGGTGAAGTACTGGTTGACTGTCCATTTATGCACAAGCACATACTCTCTCTCACACACACACAGATCAGGGGGTGGAGAGAAGCCTTCTAGGATGGGGAACACATGTGTCCTTCAGAGCTTCTCTCAGTGGTCACTGTCTCTCTTTTGTCCTGGATTTTGGAGGTCTCTGTGCCCAGGAGAAGGCTTTTGAAGAAGTAGAGAGACCTCAGGAGCTAGTCTGGAAAGGGAAAAGGAGGAAGTAGACATGGGAAGTGGGGCTGGGTAGCAGGTCAGAAAGCTTAGGAAGGAGGGGCCTGCTCAGGACTGCAGGGCTGGAGCCCAGAGTCTTAGAGCTGGAGCCTTCTAACTAGCACCAGAGGGAAAGGAAGAGTTACTGACCCTTCTACTGGCCAGAAGAGTTACAGGTAGCATTTGGCTTTTTTTTTCCTGCAAATGAACCAGAGTGGGTCATATGATTCCTAATTTCTAAATGACAGTTTTACACTCTGCTCCTACTAAGAACTTGGAGAAGAAAGTCGAGTACTCTGGGGGACCTTGGCTTTCCCTCCAATAGACCCAGATTTCTGCTTCTGCAGACTCCCCCAGGTCCATTTGGTCCCCTCCAAGGCAAACATGGAGTATAGAAAGAGAGAATTTTTGCAAATTTTTCCCCACCCCCCTCCCCATTTCTATGTCTGCCTGAGTATTCTCCCCTAAGCCACAATCACAGTCCCACACTGGGGGGCCATAGAGTCCTACAGGATTTCTGTTCTTTCCATCCCCACTACTATGTGGAGTCCAAGGGCCTCCCCAGATTGGCTATATTCCTTACAGAAAACCACCTTGCCCAAAGGGTTTTGAAACTTTTTTAAATTAGAAAGTCGGTCTTGGTATCCCTTTTAAAAGCAGTTTGGGGAAGATTCAAAGCTATGAAAATATGAAGGCTTATCTTAAGGGATTCCCTGGTGATGGATTGTAATTAATATTTTGGTTTTAAAAATTAGTATTTGAATCTGTGGTTTAGCTTATTGTATTTTCAATCTTTAATATTCTGTCTGACACAGAATATTATATATAAACTTGCTAATCCAAGTTTATATGAGAAGACACAATTCAAACATTTCAGAAAAAGTGACAGGCACTGAGTTTTCCTTGTTCCTAGAAGTAACACTGTCAAATTTGGGGAAAAATCTTCCAGGTTTTCCCACTATTAAAAATGTACATTATGTAATTGCACTAGTGGCGTTAAAATCTAGCATTTTCCTAACTTAAAAAAAAAAAACTCAAAACTGTTGGGCACCTCTTTTTACAGCCATGCATTAAAACTTATTCTGTTCCTTTTGATGGCTGCATAGAATTTTATTGCACAACGTTTCTTTGGGGGATAATCAGAATATTCTTCATCTTCTTTATGGTGGTGGTGATACAAGTATATGTCAGTGCCCAAATTCAATGAACAACTGTACATTTCAAATAGACACATTTTATTTTATGTAAAGTCTGGCTCAATAGATAATTTCTCTTCAAAATTTGTACTTTGGCTATGTAATGAATGAGTGAATGAATACAGCAAACCCTTTATTCATAGATCCTGACACATCTGTATTTAAAAGGCTAGGCTATCTGAAACTTATACTGACAGGTGCTGTCATTACAAAAACAGCCCTATATTTAGATATGGGGTTAGAGAAAATAGCTCTTTTAAAATGTCAATAAAAGAAAGTAAGCAGAGTGCTAAACTGAAAGTTAAAAATAATAAAATACATATTTGCCTATTGTAGAAATCGACATTTTCTGTTCCCACTTAGGAAAAGTAGCAGAAAATCAGGGTAGAAGCATCCATATCTCCTATTTGACCTTAAGTTCACAGCTATTTACACAGCTCATTGCAGTATTGCAAGGAGCTCAACACTCTTGTTATACTCATTGCTGCTGTAATATTATGGTACTGATTAGACCTGCTCCAGAGGAAGCAGTTTCTGATCCTAGAATCCAAGATGCACCCCCCGCGCCCCTTGTGGAAGTGGGGGGTTGGAGGGAAGAAGCATTTCAGTACCCAACCGCATCAAAATACAGGCAATGTTGGTTGAAGTATGCTGGATTTCAGATCTTGATTCCCACTTCAGAATGTCCTTCCGCCAGCCACTGAGTCTGCATTCTCACAGCTCGCAGGTGTATCTGCCTAGCAGTCTGAAAACCCCAACCCAAATGCAGCTTGCCTGCCTCCAGGCTCCCATAAGCACCTTCAATCTGCTTTTACATCAATCAACAGGTTTTATTTTAGTTAAGCCCTCGTGGGTAACAGGTGATCTGGGTAAAAGTGGCCGCAAAGTCCTGAAATAGTGCATGAGACCCGCCCTGGGTTTAAAGGACACCACTGAGTGATTTCTGTTGCTTTTCAGGACTCAGCAGTGAATCCTAAGGTGGGTGAGGAGTAAGCCACCCCTGTTCTTATGAGTTCAAAGATGCAAAGAAGAGAGGGGGAGAGAAGCAGTAGTTCATTGGGCAGAGCAGAAGAGTCTGAAGGGGGAGGGGCGGGGTAGCAGTATCTTGCACAGATGAGATCTGGGAGGCTTGCTGGGGGAGGGGCAGCTAGGCCTTGATCCTGGGCACAGCCCAACATCTGGAGCCCAAGACCTTCAGGGCCTCCTCTGAGGCTTCTTCTCTCCTTGAGCCATATGGAAATGCTCCCTAGCATGTAATTATTAAGGTAGGAAAAGTCTTTGGGTATGGGTGGAATGAGACAGTTTGCTGGAGCTGTCACTCCAAGTGAGTCCTCGAAGGTGCATAGACAACATGGAGATTGAAAGGGCTTGGGATCAGCTCACAGTAACTGTGACCCAGTACTTACTGGAGGCTTATATTAGTTTCCAGAGAAACAGAATCAGATAGAAGCAGGTGGGGGTCAATAAGAGGGGATTTATGATGGGGACTTGCTTACTTGATTATGGAGGTAGAGGTGTCCACTTTATGCCCTATCAGCTGATGAACCAGGAAAGTGAGGGATCTCCAACTTAACATCATCCCTGCCCCTGTAACTAATGAAAATAAACTCTGAGAATGGGACTGGATGCCAATGTCTTCTGTGCTTTTTTTTTTTTTTAAATTATTTCAATCAAATACTTACTACAAATGAAAATAAGTCTAAGAAATTGTCAAAACTTTGTTGGTGCATGACATTTCCCCTCACAGAAAAAGCACAAGCTAGAGCCTTAGGCAATAGTAAGAATAGCTATAGTTCTATTTTTAGAAAACATTTTTTAGAGGTGAGGAGGTGAAAAGAACAAGTTTTTCATGCTGGAGTGATTACACTTGGGAAACCTGCTCTGATCAAGCATAGACTGAAGATCTACATTCAAGTTTAAGGCGTCTATTTTCATTGGGTGAGTGGTTGTGGGAGGGGCCAGGAGGACTGTAAGATCAGCTTTCGGGAACCCTCTTAGAGTTCCATCCTGCTCACCAGATAAGAGGATGTCAAGTTTGGTCTCTATTGGGCTGTGTCGCGTCCTGCTGCTCCTGGCAGCAACTGCCTTTTGGGCACCCCTGTGTGCTGCCGCTGGTGAGTGAGCTCTATGCGGTTCCCGGAGGTGGGGGAGCTGCCCGGCTACTACAGGGAGGCAGGCGGGTTTCTGTGAGAGTCCCGGGAACCCTCTCGGTTAAGATGAGCGGTCTGGTTTGGTGGGGAGAGGTGCTGGACCTGACGTGGGTCATTGCCACCACACGCAGTTTCGCTTTCTTTTCTTTTCTTTTTTTTTTATATACTTTTTAAAAAATATTTATTATTTAGTAATTGGCGCGTACAGCGTCTTTGTTTGTATGTGGTGCTGAGGGTAGAACCTGGGCCGCATGCATGCCAGGCGAGCGCGCCACCGCTTGAGCCACATCCCCAGCCCCACAGTTCCGCTTTCTAAGCACCTTGCCACCCCGACGTCCCGCATCCTAAGTCGTCCCAGTCCTCTGTCGCCTCTGGATTCCAGAGGTGCAGGCTGTTTCTCCTTTGAAAGGCATTGAAGGACCCTTTGAGGTCCGCGGCTCACGGAACCTCTTCCCAACTGTATTAGGGACAGTTCGGGCTCCTGAAGCCCCTGCTCTCCTCGCAGTCATAGGCTGGTTTTCAGCTGAGCTCATTGGAGTCCCCAGTTAGGAGACCTTTTTCTTCTGGCCCTGAGCTGGTAGGGACGTCCCAGCCCCATAGAGCCCTTCCTGCCTCTGTGAGGACTGTGGCTGCATCAGACTGAGGGAAGTGACCAGCTAAGATTGCCGAGTCAAGATCTTCTTGCTGGGGCTTTTTTCATTTCCACCCACATTGTCTCCTGGACTCCTGGGCCCTGGGATTCTGTCCCCCCCTTGCACTCCTCTCACCCTAATATGCTATCTATTTTCTAATATGCTTGTGTTTTCACCAGATTGCTATGCCTCCTTCCCGGTCACCCAACATGTCTCCTAAGCCTGTTGGCTTCCCCTCACCTCCCCCACTCCTGCTGTGTTTTCAGACCCATTTCTAAGGTAGACACTGCATCCTAGGTCTGTGCTTCCTGCACACTAGATACCCTGTCTCCCCAACCTCAGTCCTTTCCTCCTATTCTTAGGGGCCATTTCCTACAAGAGGTTTTATCCACTGCTGCCTCTGTACCTCACCCAAACTTTCCAGAGCCCCAACTTTTTTTTAATGATGTTTAGTTTGATTTCCTCTCCAAAAATTTTTCTGTTGACAAATAGTTGAATCTATTTCTGGGATGTAATGTTATGGATGCATTTTAGAATAATCATTTCGGGGTAATTAGTATATCCATCACCTCAAATATTTATGGTTTCCTTTTGGTCAGAACATTTAAAATCTTTTTTTCTCGTTATTTTAAAATATACAGCATTAAGTGGAGAAGCTTTGTTGTGTTATAGAACACCAGACTCTTCCTCTTATCCAAATGAAACTTTGTGGCCCTTTACCAGTGTCTCTCCTTTCTCTGTCCATTCATTTGTCTCTGTATGCCTGTTTTTTTTTTTTGTTTGTTTAATTTCTCTTAGGGTCCTCTACTTTCCACCCACATTGTCACAAATGACAAATTTTCCTAGCTTTTTTTTTTTTAAGAAGTTTCTGGTGATAAAATCTGAGGCCTTAGTGACTGCTAGGCAAGTCCTCTCTCCCTAAGCTACATTTTCATCCTTAATTTCCTTTTGTTAAAAAGGCTAATTGATATTCTTTTGTGTGTATATCCCATAATGGTTTGGTTTGGTTTGGTTTGATTTGGTTTTTGCCGAGGGAGTTCTTTTTGAGGGTGGGCTGCTGTTTTTCCCTGGGTGGCCTCCAACTCCAGGCCCAAGCAATCCTCTTGTGTCAGATTTCTGAGTAGCTGGGATTTTAGGTGTGCACCACGTGGTTTAAGATAGTCTAAATCCACTCATCTATTGGAGGCCACTTAGGTTGCTGCTTTATCTTAACTGTTGTGACTGATACTACAGTGGACATGCAGTGCAGGGAATCCAGGGAATCTGGATTCCCATTACTTTGGTGTGAATGAGGTAGTGGAATTGCTGGATAAAGCAAAAAAAAATTAGTTTTGGGAGGAACCTTCATGCTATTTTCCAAAATAACTCTACTAAATTACAACATCAGTGGTGCACACCCCTTTTTTCCACCTTCTTGCTATCACTCTTTGTGTCTTCACAATGACCAATCTAATAAGTGTGACACAATATTTCCTTTTGGTTTTAATTGGCATTTGTATTCACTCACAAATCTGTTGGCCATTTATGTATCATATTTTGACAAATGTCTCTTCGACTTCTTTGCCCTTGTTAAATATAAGGTTATTTGTATATTTTGTGTATTAAATCATTATCTGACCTTTGATTTTTTTTCTCCCAGTCTCAGGGTTGTCTCTTCACTCTATAAATTGTCTTCTCTGCTAGGCAGGAATATTTTAGGTTGATGCTATTCCAGTGGTCTATTTTTGCTTTTAGTTATCTCACCAGGAGGCCAAAACTATGTTTTACATGTTCTTGATCTCTTGATTCCAGGAAGAAAAAATCATCTGTGGTATCTTCTTCCACAGGGTCCCATAGTCTCCATTATAACCTGAAAATGAGATCCCAGAACCATTTAGTGCACAGACAGTTCTTTGCTGAAGGTCTTTTGGATGATCAGCCCTTCCTGCACTATGACAGTGAGAGAGACAGGGCAGAGCCTCAGGCACTATGGGCAAAGACAGTCCTGGGAGCCGAGACCTGGAACACAGAGACCCAAGACTTGGCAGGGAGTGGGAAAAACCTCAGAATGACTCTGGCAGATATCATCAGTCTGCAGAGGCAGAAAGAAGGTGAGTGTGGGTGGGGGGAAGGGTCTTTCTGCATAAAGGCTGGGGGCAGAGAGCAGGGACTTCTCTTCTCACTGCATTTGTCTGGGAAGGGCAAGCATGGGGTCCATAGAGCTCAGCACATGGACATTGAAGAGAGAGAGAGCCATGCTGGGATCCTCTGTGGGCTGGAGTTTCTCTTGGTGGGCAGGGAGGCAGAGGCACCAGGGGATGCTAAAGTGACTGGTGGATGGGGGCAGGGTCTCATTCCCTCCAGGAGTCTTGGGGCTGTGAGATGCAAAAGAACAACTGCACCAGGGGCTTCTGGGATTTCTACTATGATGAGGAGCCCTTCCTTTCCTTTCACCCTGTGACTCACAGCTGGACAGTGCACCCTTCCTCGGCTCAGACTTTGGCTATGGAAGTCAAGAAGCACTGAAATCAGATGATAGTCCAAGCAAGGCTCAATGGGCCCATGTGCAAGGAACAATTTGTGGAAGACTCCAGAGATATCTGAACTCCTGGATAGCCTTCAATAAGACAATAGGTAAACCAGCCCCCATTCTCCTAGAGCCTCAATATAAGGGGCCTTCTCTGTACTATGGGATGCATGTGTTCTCTGTGAGGGTGATGTATTCTGATTTCCCCATCCTTTTAAACCACTGCATAAAGACAGGAGGGTTTGGCAATCTATGAACTGTCTGGGCCACAATGAGGAAGTACCCTGAGCCTCAGGTAACTGGGGTTAGGCAGGAGTTGAGCCCTCTTCTGCCCACCTGCCTGCCAACCTGCTTATTATGCAGAGCTCCCTTGTGGCCTCACAAACAAGGAGTCCCCGTAACACCCCCTCCTCACATCAACATGTACAAGTTAGAATGTGAGGCCACAAACCCGAGGCCCATCCTCCTGCCAGTCAGAGGACTGAGGCCCTCAGCTGAGAGCAGTTTTGCAGCAGGTCTGGTGTCAATGAGGACTTTGATCAGAGACAGAACAGCAGAAAGAAACAGCCCTATTCCCTCTGCCTCCATTAAGGGGAATAAGGCTGGATCACATGGCTGACTGTTTCTGCTTTTTCTTCTCTAGTGTCCCCAGTAGTGACTATTACCTGTGGTGAGGCCTTGGAGGACACCATCAATGCCACATGTTGGGCTTTTGGTTTCTATCCCTGGATTATCTCTCTGACTTCGCTTCAGGATGGGGAACCACTGAGCCAGGACACACAGCAGTCTGGGAGTCTCTTGCCATATGGGAATGGGACCTACCAGACCTGTGTGTCCACCAGGATTCCTCAAGGACAGGAGCAGAGGTTTACCTGCCATGTGCGACATAGTGGGGAAGAGAGCACTGGCACTGTGCCCTGTGGTGAGCCTGGGTGTCCCAGCAGGGGTTCCCAACTGGGTAGGTCAGTGACCCAGGTGGTGAAAGGGAGGAAGTCTAGAGGTTCTGGAACCCAGATGGTAGTATGTGTGTTTTCAGGTTCGACCCTGCTGCTTCAAAGCCAATGGCGAGCCTCTCTAGGTGTGGTTGCTGCTGTTGATGCTGTTCTTCTTCTTCTTCTCCTTTATGTGCTTTGGAGCAACAGGAGGGAGACAATTTCAGCTGCAGAGGGTTCAGGTAAGAAAAGTGGGCAGTGGATAGAGATGGCAGGGTCATTCTGGGTTAAAGGGTCCCTCATGCCTCATGCTTCACAGAGTGCAGTGGAGGTGACCAGACTTCTGGAACAGGCGGACAAAGTATAAAAGGATCTGTGATTTGTGTTCTTTAGAAACTCTAGAGGAATCCCACAAAGGCTATTGCCTCTGGTTTCTTCCTGCCTGCCTGCCTCTCTCCTGTCTCTCCACTTGTCATGTGCAAACCAATAAGAAGAACCATGAGGCCTGTGGCACCAGTGCCCTGCCTCTGCTTCCCCCGGGAGGCCCATATAGAGCAGGCCCAGGGGTCTTCAGCACATGTAGTCATCTTCTATCTTATCAGCATCTCCAGTCACTCTTCAGGGGTGTCTCCTGTGTGTGTCCACTGGGTCACTAGGGCATGTACTCCATCCCAGGCCCCACCACAATGGTCGTCCATCAGGAGTGGCTTCCCAGATGTTATGGAAAAATGAAAAAGCAGATGCCTCCAACCATCTGGGGAGAGAGACCAGCCATGTGAGGCAGCTGTGGTCCGTTTTTGTCCTACCTGGTGTTAGAGTTTCCATGTGGAATATCTCCCAAAGGCTCATGAGTTGCAGGCTTGGCCCCAGGTGTTGGTCCTACTGGAAGTTGTAAAGCCTTAGCAGGTGGGCCTAGTTGGAAGAGGCCTTCCTTGAGGGGAACATCTTGTCCCAGGCTCCTGGCTCTCTCCTTCTGTGCCACCTGGCCACCACATAGCCACCATGAAGTGAAGAGTGTCTCTCTGTCATGTGCTGGCCATCATTATTTTCTGCCCTATCACTAGCCCACAGCAATGGGGCCAAGGGACCCTGGGATGAAGTTGGTGAAACTTGAGCCAATGTAAATCTTTCCTCCTGAGTGTTTTACTTTAGGTGCTTTGTTAAAGTAGTGAAAGCTGACTATGACACTTAGTGTTTCCTGTCCAGCCCCCCAAGGACTGTGTGTGTTGGTGTGTTGAGTCTGTGATTTATGGCCTCTGCTCACCCTGCCCTCCCTTGGCTATTCCCCTTTATAAGATGGTCATTCCCCTGTGCATTTGGAGTAAGGGATGGTCAAAACCATTCCCCTTTCACCAATCAGTTGCTGGAGGGGTCAGGAAAAGAGAAAACAGGAAGTTGGTGTTTCAATAGGAAACGAAGTTGAAGCATGTACAGTTAGTTACTGGTTTGGAGGATCTTTCTGTTGTTTCTGCCCCTTCTGTGGGGTCAGCAGTGGGGGTGGTGAGTGGTTGGCCCCTTGGGTCTGGGAAACCTGCCCCCCAGCAGGAGCTGTCCAGGTAACTCTCCCTCCAGGGCAGATGGTTCAGTGTTGTCTGCTGCTCTCACCTGCAGCCTCTGCTGTAGGGTGAAAGCTAGTTCTGGTTCTCTGTGGGGAAAAATAGTTGCCTACTGCCACCCCTGTCCAGCACAGGTGGTGAACTAAGGTCACTCGTGTGAATTTGGGGTGATGCAAAATAAAACACAGACCCAAAATACCTTTACACAAGCTTCAGGACAACTTTCCCAGATCCCAGCCTCAAGTTCCTCAAAAGGAGAGCAAGAGAAAGTCACAGAGGCTGGCGAGAGAGAGGGCAAGCACGTTCAGAAGTGGGCTTTTATTCGGGGGGGATGCTGTTTTTTAGAAAGTTCTATCCAAAAAAGGCAGAAGGGGTAGGATTACAAGGGAGCAGGTGAGTGTAACTCAATCCCAGCGGCACACCTACACCTGAAACCATGCCTTGCTATCTGAGCTGGGACAGTGTGAAAGTCACTAATAAATGTAGTAATTGGTCAGAGCCCCCTGTGTCAGGGCTTGAAGGTGTGTTCATTCAGAGCGGCTTTCCACAGCCTGCAATTTCACTGGAACATTTGCAGAAAAGAGTGAAGGTTAGGTGTTCATATTTCCAAATTTCTTCTCTAAATATTCATACCCAATAAAAATATTTCCATTTTCAGTACATCTTTTTTTTTCTTTTAGAAATAGTGAGGATTTACCCAGGGGTGCTCTACCATGGAGCTACACCTCTAGGGTTCTGGCCTGTGTGAGTCCCTGCTAGGGCTGGGAGAAAGAAGGTGAGGCAGTCTCAGGAAGCAGGAGCTCTTGGGGATCAGCTGATTTCCTGGGGCAGATGGGCCAGGTAGGCCCTAGGAGGGTAAAGTACAGATTAGGGACCTGAGTAAGTGTTGGGGGTCAGGGATTCTGCATCTGCTCTGTGTGTGAGCTGCTTCAGGTCAAGTGAGCAGCAGACCAGGGGGCAGGCATGTTTTTCTGGCTGTGCCTGCTGGTGCCCCTGGGCTTCCTGGTGGGCTTTCCAGTTAGGAGCTGCTGGCTCAGGGCTGAGAGGAAAGGATGCTGAGCTGCAGCTGGAGCAGACCCTGCTGGATGAGCACCTGCCCCTGCAGCAGAGGAGGCCTGGATATTAAGGGGGTAAAGGCCTGTGTGTGAACCCTGAGCCCAGGATTGGCAGAAGGAACTGCCTTCTCTGGCAGGTCCCTATTCTATCAGGAATAGTTGGGCAGAGGAGCAGGCACTGGGCTTCACTTTGGGATCTTGTCCCTTACTTCTTTGGTCTTTCATTCCCTTGAGGGATGCATGGTGGAAACTGAGGCAGGTGATGCTGCTGATGGATTTAGGAGAGGAGGCTGGTGAGGAAAACTAGTGGGGGCATTTTCTTTTTTCACTCAAACTCTGAATCTGATTTTGGAGAGTCTGAGAAGAGAGAGGTCCTGAGGAATAAATGTCATATTCTGCAGTCAATTGAACACTGACTTTTCCCTTCTCCCATAGCTCAGGAGCTCACAAATCCTGAATCATCAGCAGATGGTGAAGAGGAACCATAACAGCACCTTGCAGCTTGTGTCAAGCTTCCAGGGTGATGCTGTGGAGCACATCTGCCCTGAAGAGTTGGAGCCCTAGCGTGATGAACTGGAGAATCACACTGATGGACAGGACAAGGTTGGAACTTTGAGGTGTCCTTATGCTGAGCAATAGGGTTCAGTTGGCCTGGGGAAAAAAAGTGACTGGCATGTGCTTATGGCCTGAGATATTGAGAGTAAGCGACCCAGAATGTGTGTGAATCAGACACCAGCATCTTCCACCATCAGTCCAGCTGAAGCATGCAGAGTGGTGGGGAAGAAGATACTCCATTTTGAAGAATATGACTTTTTATTCTTAGGGACATTTCTCTTCTCAGATTCTCCAAAATCAGATTCAGAGTCTCTGTGAGAGAAGAAACACCATACCAGCTATTTGGAAGGCTAGGGCAGGAAGATCACAATTTTTAAGCTAAGCTGGGCAAGTAGTGTAATTCTGTCTCAAAAACCCAGGGAGAGGGCTCGGCTTGTGGCTCAGTGGTAGCATGCTTGCCTAGCATGCGAGAGGCACTGGGTTCGATCCTCTGCAACATATAAAAATAAAGACAATAAAGTCCATCAACAACTAAAAAATATTAAAAAATAAAGAAAAAGAAAACAATGAGAGGCAGTGGGCTGGAGATATAATCAGTGAGAGCATCCCTGGGCTCTATCCCCAGGAGCAAACATGCAAGCACACACACAACTAAATTAGTACCAGGATTCATGTTTCTATTGTAGCAACTCTAAGTTAACCATTGAAATGATTTTTTGGGGTGGTACTGGGTACTGGGAATTCAACTTAGGGATGCTTTACCACTGAGCAACATCTGTAGTCTTTTTGTTTTTGTTTTGAGACAGGGTCTCCTTAAGATGTTGAGGTTGACTTTGAACTTGCAGTCCTTCTGCCTTAGCATCCCAAGTCACTGGGATTACAGGTGGGCACCACTGTACCCATGATTAAAATCATATTTAAATAGATAATAACATACTCTTAAACTATAAGCACATAGTGTATATCAGATCTTTAGTATTTTTCCATCTTGCAAAATGGAAACTATGTCCTTTCAACAAAACCTCCCCACCCTCTGCCCTGGCAACCAGCATTCTCTTTGCAGATTCTAAGAATGTGACTGCTTTAGACACTTTATAAGTGGAATCTTAGAGTATTTGTGACCTCCTCTGCTTCCATGAGGCCAGAAGTGCATTGTACAAACTGCAGTCTCTGAATGTGAAAACTTAAATATAATGAGCATAATTGGATTCTAAGGTCGACAAATGGAGGCACTCAGTAGCCAAAGGCCTTAAGGTAAATGTGGCTTCTGTAATGGACACCAGCCACAGCAACAGTCAGAGTAGTGTGGCTGGTGCCCTGATGACATTAGCTTTATATCACTTATCCTTATATTCCTAGAAGTGAAATAGTTACAAAGCCTACTCATTTCTTACTTCATGTGTATAAGATAAATATTTCTGGGATAAATGAACACACATCTGCCTTGGTTCATAAGAACACAGACACAGTCCCTCCATCATCTGCCAGACTTGAGCCAGCTTACAGACTCAGAACCCCAGAATGAAGGGAAGTCAGCTTCCTCGAGGAAGGATTCCTTTCAATGCACTACTGAAAATTCCTACAGTTCATCTTACTCCCAGCCTTCATCAAGGGACCCTATGTGCTATTAGTAGGGAAACTGTGCATTGGGGAAAAGTAAATAATCAAATATTTTATTTCTATTGGACATTGACTCTAAATTGACACTCATTTTCAGAGACACTAAATATCACTATGGCTCCCTGATCCAAACAGGAATTTATAGAGATCAGAAAATCAATGGAGTTTTAGCTCAGTTTCTTTTCAAAGTGGACCAAAATGTTAACCCATTCTGTAGTTATCCCACAGTTCCTAAATGCATAATGCAGTAAACCATTTCAGCCGTAGGGGGCTGTTGTGGTGGGAAGGCATCACCTTCTAGCAGAAGCTGCTAGAAATGCCTCTATCTAGGCAAATAATACTGCACTCCTGGATAGACTACAAAGATTAGTGATTGCTACCCCAATCCCATTGAACTCAACTGTCTGACCTCTGCTGCAGAAAGAGGAATTTGAAGAATCACATTGGATTGTTTTAATCTTAACAAGGGGCACCTTCCAATCGCAACTACTATGTCAGATGTGGTTTTATTGCTTGAGCAAAATAACACACCCCCTGGAAACTGATATGCAGCTGTTAACCTAGAAAACACCTTTTTTGTGGGGGGATGCTAAATAATCAACCCAAGGACTATTTACCGATGAGCTACATGCCCAGCCCTTTTTATTTTTTATTTCGACACAGGGATTGCTAAGTTGTTGAGGCTGGCCTCAAACCTCATGAGTTTTTAGAATTACAGGTGCATACCACCACACCTGATTGGAAAATGGCTTTTTCTCCATTGTCATCCATAATGCCTACATTAGCAGGTTGTCTTTAGCTCTCAAGGACAGGAAGATACATTCATATTCTCTCTCTCTCTCTCTCTCTCTCTCTCTCTCTCTCTCTCTCTCTCTCTCCTTTATAATGAAAAAAATTGTATTTAGAATTATCCAGCTGGATGGAGTTTATATGATCCACATTCTGTTGGCAACATCCAAAGCAACACAATTAGGAGCCGTTGAGCATGTACCTCAGATAGGATATTTGGGATACCTCCAGAGCAGCAATGAAGGGTCCATTGGAAGATAGGTCATGGGTGGATCTTTCTTTCCTGGTGCTAGGGATTAAACCCAGGCTTTACACATACTAAGCCTGCATTCTACCTCTGAGCTACACCTCCAACCCTTGTATTTATTTGTTTTGTGTCTCTGGATGCCTTTCAGTACTGCTTTCCTGGTCTTCAAAGCCTTGACTTTGGATTTGGGAAGAACAGGAGTTTTCTTCTTTGCTTTCAGAGATTCTTTAGTGAAGAGGGCACATTTACTATCTCATTCCAGAAGATATCAACTCCTAAGACCTGTGTCATAATTTGGTTCAGAAGAATCTTTTTCTTGACAACTAGTTTTGCTATACTACCCAGGCTCACCTTGAACTTGCAATCCTCCTGCCTTAGCTCCCTGAGTTGGTTGATTTATAGGCACAAACTCTCTGACCTATCCCCTGAGGGTTTTAATTGCTTTCCCTTTCAGAAGAAGCCATGATTTTCTGTTGTATTGATGACATTATTCTGATTGGATCTAGGGACTGAGAAGTAGTAAGACACTAGCATGTTACAGGGGAAAAATATATTTGACAAAATTTAGGGTCTTCTACCTCGTTAAAATAGAAACCCAGTGTTAGGAGTAATGGAAAGATATTCCTTCTAAAGTGAGGGAGGAGTCTTTGCATCTGACCCCTTCTATAAATATCAAGGAGGCACAATGCCTAGTAGGTCTCTGAATTTTGGAGGCAGAACATTCTTCATGTGGCAGTGCTACTCTAGGCCATTTACTGAGTGAACTGAAAAGCTCCTACTTTTGAGTTGGGCTCAGAACAATAGAAAGCTCTACAATAGATGCAGGCTGCTGTGCCAGTGTCAGGTACGGATGCTGTCTAGAACCTCTGTCAGACCCTCTATGTGAATTGATGTGCAGGTCTCTTAAGATTTTGGAGCAAAATCCTGCTATATCCACAGGTAACTTCTTTCCATTTGAGAAATTGAAATTGGCTTTCCACTAGCAGCCTCTGCCCCTGAGACTGAACAGTTAACCTTGGCAACCAAGTTACCATATGAGCTGAGCTGTCCATCATGTGCTACATTTATCTGACTCAACAAGTTGTAAACTTGTATGTACATAGGAGCATTCCAGTGTTACAAGCTAGTGTTGTATATGAGTTCAGGCCTAAGCAGGCTCTGAAGGCAGAAGTCAAATACATGAAGAAGTACCCCAGATATCCATGCCTATCACTGCTGCTCTACTACCTCTTCTCCAAATCTGTACCTTTGGTCTCATATCCCTATGCCCAAGTGACAGAGAAAGAGAAATACTGGTCCTGATTGACAGATGGTTCTACATGATATGCAGGCAGAATGCACAATGCTGACATACTGCATTCTGTTCCTGGGACATCCCTAAATGATCCTGATGGATGGCACCCTCTCAGTAGGCAGAATTTGAAGCAGGAGAGTGGGCTGTTAACTTGTCTTCTAGAGAAAAAGGCCAAATATGCAATTATATATCAATTCTTGTGATCAATGGATTTGCTAATGGATTTGGAAGGAACATTATAGTAATTTAGTGATAAGGAACTTTGAGGAAAGGGGTGAATTCAGTAGAGGAAGACTTTAACAGTGAAGTGGATGGGGTACATCATTTTATAGATTCCAGACATCCTCTTTCCCCAGCCACTCTTCCTATTGCCCACTGGGCTGCTGATATATGTGGTCATGGTACCATGGCTGGAGGTTTTGCATGAGCTCAGCAACAAGGACTTACTTTTGCTTTCGAAGGCCAAGTTGGTTGTAGTCAGTCTGCCAGCAGCAGGAACAACTCTGATTCCCCATATGGAATATCAGTTCCCTTGTTGAATAGAAGCTATCTATGGCAAGTCAATTATACTGGACAGCTACCATCCCTGAAGGAGCAGTGTTTTCTTCTTGTTGGAATAGACAATTACCCTCTATGGATTTACCTTCCCTACAGGCGATGCTTTTGCCAAAATTTTGTCTGTGGGTTACAGAATACCTTTGGCATCATCGTGATGTTCCACAGAGCATTGCTTCTGATCAAGGAAGTTACTTCACATCCAAAGAAGTAAAGCAATGGGTTGGTGCTCATGAATATCTTACCATGCTCCCCACCATCCTGAAGCAGGGGTCTTGGTAGATTGGTGGAAGGGTTTTTTGAAGTCAGTTACAGCGCTAACAAGCTTGAACTACCTTGCAGGGCAAGGGAAAGGTTTTCCATAAGCCTGAATATGCTCTGAATCATTGTCCAATATATAGTGCTATTTCTCTCAGGCCAGGAATCAAATTGGAAATGAAGTGGCTACATGCTCTCTTGCCTCTAGGGACTTATTGGCAAAATTTATGCTTCCTGTACCAGTACCTTTGTGTTTTGCTGGCTTGCATTCTAACATCCAGAGGCAGGAATACTGCCACCACAAGATACATTGAACTGAAAGTTAGGCCAAACCAACAGCCAATCAACAGACTTACTGTGCTGGCTGAAATGATGGATGCTGACTATTTAGGGGAAATTGAATCACTATCCCACAATGGAATGAGGGAAATGGGTCTGAAGAGCAGTAATCCCTGTGGCCCTCCTCAAAATGAAATTAGCTTTCAACATTCTGCATTTGTACACACACACACACACACACACACACACACACACACACACACACATATATATATATATATATATATATATATATATATATATATACAGTTTTGATTTGCATTTTCCTGAATGCAATCTTTATTATTTTAAAATTTCATTTTAAAAATGTACAGTTAAACAATGAGTGGTATTCCTTATTACATATTCATATATGTGCACAATTTAATTTGGTCAATTTTATTTCTTAGTAACTCATCATTCTCTTACCTCTACTCTCCAACTAGTCAATTTCCTTCCTCTACTGGTCTCCATTCTAATTCCATTACTTTCTCATCCCTTCTGAGTGTGGCATTTTGACTTAACAAACTTCTCAAGTAACATTCATTCCCCTGCAAATAGCATAATTCATTCTTCTTTGTGGCTGAAAAAAAACACCATTTTGTGTATATACCACATTTTCTTCATCCATTCATCTGTTGGCAGGCATCTAGCATGGCTCCATAATTTGTCTATTGTGAATTGTGCTGTAATGAACAGTGATATGCATGTGTTACTGCAGTATGCTCTCTTTAATTCTTTTGGATAAATCATAAAGAGTAGCATAACTGAGTATTATGTTGGTTCCATTCCTGGACTTTTGAATCAGCCTCCATACTGATTTCCATAGTGGTTGTACTAATTTACAGTCCCATTGAAACTGAATAAATCTTTTTCCCACAACCTCATCAGTATTATTATTATTTGTATTCTTGATGACTATCATTCTTACTAGAGTAAGACAAGATTTCAATGTAGTATTGATTTTTATTTTCCTGAATGCAAATCCCTGTAGCAAAAGATATTGAACATTTTTAAAAGCATTTGTATTTCTTCCTTTAAGAAGTGTTTATTTAGTTTATTTAGCTTTTGGGGGGATGGTACCAGGGATTGAACCCAGAGACACTTAAGCACTGAACCTCATCCCCACCCATTTTAAAATATTTTATTTACAGACAGGGTCTCACTTTGTTGCTTAGGACCTTGATAAGTTGCTGAGGCTGGGTTTGAACTCACAATCCTTCCTCAGCATCAGAGCCATGGGATTACTGTTTTGTACCACCAAGCCTGGCTCATTTAACCATTTATTGATGGGTTTGGTTTTCTTGTTTGTTTGTTTTAGTTTTTATGTTTTTTATTTCTTTATATAATCTGAATACTTATCTTGTTGGAAGAGTATCTGGCAAAGATTTTCTCTCATTCTGTAGGCTCTCTCTTCATGGTCTGAATAATTTACTTTGCTGTTCAGAACCTTCTTACTCTGATGCCATACATTTTACTAATTCTTGGTATTATGTCCTGAGCTTTAGGAATCCTATAGAGAAAGTCATTCTCTTTGCTTATATGGAAGAGTTTTACCCTGCTTTCTTCTAGCAATTTCAAAGTTTTTTGTTGTAATTCCTGGGTCTTATTTCCATTTCAAATTGACTTTCGGGCTGGGTGAGATATTGAAATGTAGTTTCATTCTTCTGCCTTGGATATTCGTTTCTCCCAACACCATTTATTTAAAAGGCTGTTATTTCTTTCATGTATGTTTTTGGTGCCTTTGTCAAAGATCAGATGACAGACAACATCTGTCTGGATTTTTCTCTCTGTATTCTATTCTGTTGCATTGATCTATGCATCTATTATTTCAATACCATGCAGTTTTTGTTACTATAGCTGTGGTGTATAATTTGAAGACAGGTATTGTGGTGCTTCCAGAATTTTTTTTCTTAGAATAGTTTTGGGACTGTTTTTGTGGGAGTTTTTAGTTTGTTTTTTGCTATGAATAATATAATTGAATTTTGATGGGGACTACATTGAATCAGTAGATTGCTTTTGGTAATATGGTCATTTTAGCAATACTAATTCTGTGTATCCATGAACATGGGAAAGCTTTTCATCTTTTACTGGCTTCTCAATATATTTCCTCAGTGTTATTAATTTTCAATGTAGAGATTCCTTATTTGGGATTTTTTAATATTGATACTCATAGTTATAAACTTTCCTCTGACAGCTGCCTTCTTAGTCTCCTAGAGATTGTGGTATATTTCTTTTCTGATGATGTAAAGATTTTTAAATGTTCTCCCCTGATATTTTCTATCACTTGTTAAAATGTCCAAAGTGTATTGCTCAATCTCAGTGTGTTTATATAGTTTCTATAGTTTTTATTGCTGTGGATTTGTATTGATTACATTATGATCTGATAAGATGAAAAGAATTATTATTTTTATTTGCTAAGACTTGTTATTTGATGCAATATATGATCCATTTTGGAGAAGCTTCCATGAGCAGCTAAAAGTAATGTGAATTTGATTGTTGTTGGCTGAAATATTCTAAAGAAATCTGTTGGATACATATGAATAAATTTTTAGGCCTGAAGAATCTTTTATGAATTGATACCTGAATGCCCTATCTATGTGAAAATTGTGTTGAAACCACCTAGTATTATTATACTGTGGCAGTCTATCTGAGTCTTTAGGTCAAGTAGTATCTATTATTTGTAATTAGGTGCACTGACATTTAGAGTATAAATATTTCTCTTGGTTTTGGATTGTTCTCTTTACCAGTATAGATTTTCTCTTCTGAGTAATTTTGGCTTGAAGTCTACTAAGTTGGATATGAATTGCTACTCCTACTTACTTTAGGGTTCTGTTTACATGGAATATAATTTTCCATTCTTTCACTTCAGCCTTTGAATATTTTGCCTGTGTCAAGGGTCATATAAATACCATACAATGAGGTCTTATTTTTTTAACACTTTGTAACAGCATCCATATTTCAATCGATGATGTGACCACTTAAATTCCTATAAAGAGAAGAGAGATATGTATGAATTCTTGCCATTTTTATTGATTTCTAATGTTTAATTTGATTCTATTTTTTATTTGCTTAGCAACACTTGTGGGAAGTCACTTTGAATGGTTCGTGTTCTCTGTCCCAGAGCGGAGAGGCTTTGACCATCACTACATCTCATAGTGACCTGGACATTGCCCCAGTCTTGGAAGTTTGAGGACACATCTTCAGATGTAGGTGTGTTGCCCCATGGACTGAGTTAGGCTCACCTGTTCCTTTGTGATATTATCCCTTTGCCCTGTTTGGGATAGAATGTTCTATGGAAACACTTTGTGTGTCCCCTTCTCTTGCTCTGCCTTTGGGTGCAGACTTCCTAGATGTCAGTCAACCTGCTGACAGCAGACATAAGGAAGCTAGACTCAACCCCCTGAAACCTGACCCCTTGCCTCATTTGAATGGCTTCTCCTTAGCTTGGCTCCAATGTACTCTTTCTTGCTTTATTCAAAATACCTGAATTCTTGGGTCTCTTGCTGTCTAATATTGAACTTTAGTGAATTCCCTCAGGCACCCACTTCAATGAAACACAGCACTCCTACTGCTTCTATTCTGAGCTGTGGAGCAACTGGAAAGTACAGCCTTTCTCTATTCTGCCATCTTTGATTCCTCGTTCTGTATAAAACTTAAATATTTAAGTCATAAAAACATGGATCCCATTCTTTGCTCTAAGAAGTAAGAAATGGGTCTGGGCACAGTTTCAGAGAGCAGCAGAGAGATATTCTTCACTACCTGCATCTTCCACCTGGATGTACCCCTGGAAGAGAGAACAACATGATCTTTCAACATCATGTCTCGTCATTGACAATATACATCCCTTTTCTCCTCAAGAGAAAAACACATTTAAATGTGGATTTAAGACCCCTCCCACTCTGACACTGATCACTGACCTCAGTAGTCCCTATCTGGCTGGGCACCAAGATGGCTGGTGGGCTTGTTACAAAACACTCAATTCTGTCCACAGACCAAATATCCCAGATCAGTAGGCTGGACTAAGGAGAAGGATGGAGATGCCCTCTATCCTACTGCCAATGTGCCAACCTCACCTGCATTTCCAGGATAGATCTCAGTTCAATGTCTATGCTGAGTGCCTGCCATGTCCCTTCTCTCATATGCCCTTTCCAGAGTCCTCTGCTGCTCCACTGAGGGCAACTCCATCCTTCTCCTTATGCAGTCTGATATAAGGGGTGCACCACTGACTCTTCCTTCTTATACCCCAGCTTCAGTCCATTAGGAAGTGCTGGGAAGGTAATCCACAGAAAGGATCTAGGATCCAATCACCCCCACCATTTCCACTACTGACACACCAGGGATGAGACTGGCCTCTCTAGTCAGGAACAGAACACTGGTTCCCTGCAGTTTCTACTGCCTTTCTTGATTCTCTTTGGCATTGTCTTCTCATCATAGAATCCATAGTGCCTTCTACAACACAAGTCTTTTTATAAGGGAAGTTCTATTATGATCCTACTGTGCTCAAGCTGTCTTCTAACTCTCTGACTCACACAGAAAAAAAGATTAAACGACTTCCAGGAACTTTCAGGCCTACAGGATCTGAACACATCATTGGCCTCTACTCTGTGATCCTACTCAGGGCACACCAGAGTACTTACTCTCCAATGACCACAGGGACATGCTCCTGCCCCAGTGCATTTGCATGCTGTTTCTCTGTGACTGGAAAGAACTTGATCCTGACATCATCAAGATGATTTCTTATGTTCTTCATCTAAGTCATGTCCACCTGCTGAGGGGTGTATATCAGTTTTTTTAGTCTCCACAGAGGTTAAAATATCATGGAAATTACCACAAGCCAAATGGCTTTATGAAGTTCCACTTATAACCTCACAGTTATGTAGGTTCCAAGTCCCCCCAAGAGACTCACAGGGTCAAGGTGTCACAGGTCTTTGTTCCTTACTGGAGGCTCTGGTGAGGAATCTCCTTCCAGGGTCAATATGGTTATTCTGAGAATTCAGTCCCTATCTCCTGGCTGACTGTCATGCAGGGGCCACTTTTACCTCCTAGAGCCCTCTCTCAGGTCCTCATATGTGCCCCTTATAGCACATCTCATCTTTCTTCCACTGGAACTTCTTATGTCCCCTCTGCTGCATCTCCTCTGCCTGCCTCTCCTGTAGCATCTCTCTGAATCCAGCCAGAGGGTGATCTCTGCTTGGAAGTTTTACTGTGATTTGATAGGGCCACCCAGGACAATCTCCCCATTTTCAGATCTTCACTTTGGTTGCATCCATAATGTCCCTTTAAAAAAAATTATTTATTTATTCATTTATTCTAATTAGTTATACATGACAGCAGAATGCATTTTGATTCATAGTACACAAATGGAGAACAATTGTTTTCATTTCTCTAGTTGTACATGAAGTACAGTCACCCATTCGTGTCATAATACATGTATCTAGAGTAATGATATCCATCTGATTCCACCATCTTTCTTACCCCTGTTCCTCCTCCCTTCCCTTTCCCCTATCCAAAGTTCTCCAATTCCTCCCATGCTCCCCACCCCATTATGGGTCAGCATCCACATATCAGAGAAAACATTCAGCCTTTGTTTTGGGGGGGATTGGCTTACTTCACTTAGCATGATATTCCCCAACTCCATCCATTACCCTACAAATGCCATAATTTTATTCTATTTTAATGCTGAGTAATATTCATATATATATATATATATATATATATACACATATATACATATATATATATAATCTCACAGATATATATATATATATATATATATATATATATATATAATCTCACAGTTTCTTTATCCATTCATCTACTGAAGAGCATCTAGGTTGGTTCCACAGCCTAGCTATTGTGGATTGTGCTGATGTAGCTTCATCACTGTAGTATTCTGTTTTTAAGTCCTTTGAGTATAGACTAAAATGTGGAATAGCTGGGTCAAATGGTAGTTCCATTCCAAGGAATCTCCATACTACTTCCCAGACTAGTTGCACCAATTTACAATCCCACCAGCAATGACAAAGTGGGCCTTTTCCCCCACATCCTTGCCAACAGTTATTTTTTTTCTTGTATTCTTGATAACTGCAATTCTGACTAGAGTGAGATGAAATCTTAGAGTAGTTTTGATTTGCATTTCTCTAATTGCTAGAGATATAGAATATTTTTTCATATATTTGTTGATCAATTGTATATCTTCTGAGAAGTGTCTGTTTAGTTCCTTGGCCCATTTATTGATTGGGTTATCTTTTTTTTTTTGGTGTTAAGTTTTTTGAGTTCTTTATATATCCTAGAGATTAGTGCTCTATATGATGTGTATGTGGTAAAAATTTGCTCCCATTCTGTAGGTTCTCTCTTCACTTCTTTGTTCTTTTTTCATTTTTTATTTTAATTTGTTATATATAACAGCATAATGCATTACAATTAATATTACACAATTAGAGCACAATTTTTCATATCTCTGGTTGTACAGAACATAGAGTCACACCATTTGTGTCTTCATACATGTACTTACAGTAATGGTGTCCATCTCATTCCACCTTCTTTCTTATCCGCAAGTCCCCTCCCTTCCTCTCCTTCCCCTTTTCCCCTTTGCCCTATCTAGAGTTCATCTAATCCTCCCATGCCCCACTGCATTATGAATCAGCAGCCTTAGATCCATCCCATTTATTGATTCTTGATATTAATTTTTACGCTATAAGAGTCTTATTAAGGAAGTTGGGGCCTAATCTGACATGATAGAAATTTGGACCTACTTTTTCTTCTAATAGACACAGTCTCTCTGGTTTAATTCCTAGGTCCTTGATCCACTTTGAGTTGAGTTTTGTGCATGGTGAGAGATAGGGGTTTAATTTCATTTTGTTGCATATGGATTTCGAGTTTTCCTAGCACCATGTGTTGAAGAGGCTATCTTTTCTCCAATGTATGCTTTTGGCACCTTTGTCTAATATAAGATAACTGTAATTATGTGGGTTAGTCTCTGTGTCCTCTATTCTGTACCATTAATCTTCAAGACTATTTTGGTGCCAAATACCATACCATTTTTGTTACTATTTCTCTGTAGTATAGTTTAAGGTCTGGTATTGTGACGCCACCTGCTTCATTCTTGCTAAGGATTGCTTTGGCTATTCTGGGTCTCTTATTTTTCCAGATGAATTTCATGATTGCTTTTTCTATTTCTATAAGGAATGTCATTGGGATTTTGATTATAATTGCATTAAATCTGCATAACACTTTTGGTAGTATGATCATTTTGACAATATTAATTCTGCCTATCCAAGAATAAGGGAGATCTTTCCATCTTCTAAGGTCTTCTTTAATTTCTTTCTTTAGCTCTATAGTTTTCATTGTAGAGGTCTTTTACCTCTTTTGTTATGTTGATTCCCAAGTATTTTTTTTCAAGGCTATTGTAAATGAGGTAGTTTTCCTAATTTCTCTTTCAGAGGATTTGTCACTGATATACAGAATTGCATTTGATTTATGGATGTTGATGTTATATCCTGCTACTTTGCTGAATTCATTTATTAATTCTAAAAGGTTTCTGTTAGAAATTTTCAGATCCTTTAAGTATATAATCATGTCTTTGGCAAATACTGATAGTTTGAGTTCTTCTTTTCCTATTTGTATCCCTTTAATTTCTTTTGTCTTTCTAATTGCTCTGGCTAGAGTTTCAAGAACTATGTTAAATAGAAGTGGTGAAAGAGGGCATCCCTGTCTTGTTCCACTTTTTAGAGGGAATGCTTTCAATTTTTTTCCATTTAGAATGATGTTGGCCTTGGGGTTAGCATAGATAGCTTTTACAATGTTAATATATGTTCCTGTTATCCCTAGTTTTTCTAGTGTTTTGAACATGAAGCGTTATTGCATTTTATCAATTGCTTTTTCTGCATCTACTGAAATGATCATATGATTCTTATTTTAAGTCTCTTGATGTGATTGATTACATTTATTGATTTCCATATGCTGAACCAACCTTGCATCTCTGGGATGAACCCCAAATGATTGTGGTGCACTATCTTTTTAATATGTTTTTGTATTCAATTTTCAGAATTTTATTGACAATTTCTACATCTGTGTTTATTAGAGATATTGGTCTGAAGTGTTCTTTCCTTGATGTGTCTTTGTTTGGATTTAGAATCAGGTGATACTAGTCTCATAGGATAAGTTTGGAAGTGTTCCTCTTTTACTATTTCATGGAATAATTGGGAGAGTCGGGTATTAGTTTTTCTTTAAAGGTCTAATAGAACTCAGCTATGAATACTCTGGTCCTGAGTTTTTCTTGATTGGTAGGCTTTGATGGCATCTTCTAATTTATTGCTTGAAATTTATCTGTTTAACTTGTGTATATCATCCTGATTCCGTTTTGGTTGATAATATGACTCTAGAAATTTGTCAATGTCTTCAATATTTTCTATTATGGGGAGTATAAATTTTCAAAATATTTTCTAATTATCCTCTGTATTTCAGTATTGTGATATTTCCTTTTTCATTATGGATTTTAGTAATTTGAGTTTTCTCTCTCATTCTCTTCATTAGTGTGGCTATGGGTTTATCAGTTTTATTTATTTTTTCAAAAAAAAACCCAATGTTTTGTTTTGCCAATTTTTTCAATTGTTTATTTTGTTTCAATTTCATTGATTTCAGCTCCAAATTTAGTTTGTAATGTCCCTTTCACCATATGATACAACCTCTTCACTCTTCCAGATTAGGGTGTGGGAAACTCTGGGAACTATTCGTCAGTCCCCACCTCTTCTTGTATTGAAATCAGTGAGGAGCAAGGAGATAGCACTTTTGAGAGGGTGAGGAACAAGGAGACGCTAAGAGTGCAGAGATGGGTAAATTGCCTGGGATGCCTGGGAGTGCCCACGATGAATGGAGTTGGGGGCTCCCATTTAAGACAGGGTAAGGTATTGGGAATGGGGAGCAGAATGGTCTGAGAACTCAATGTGGAGCAAGGACCCCACCCCAGCTGCTGGCCCAGGAATACATTGTCCCCATGGAAACCCCCAGGGGAGAGGACTTCACTGGGCCTTTGTTCTCTAGGAGCCCAGGTTTCTGTTAGAGCTGGCAGGCAAAGATATCTTGAGAGGATTTTGTAGGTTTGTTTTTCATAAGTTGAGAATTCCAGGAGGTGTTATGGGAAGATTCCAGGATTTGGGAAGAGGGCACAAGAGTAGACAGAACAGGGTTGTGCAAGCCTCACGAGGATGACAGTGCAGGATGTTGAAGGGGACCTAGCATGGCTAACCAAACAGGGAAGGGACACAGGTGGTTAGTTCTGGGGGATTCAGGACAGGCAGTGAGGTGGGCTGGGAGAGGAGCAGGTGTAAGAGCAGTTGGGTCTGTTTCTTTTCTCTATGGATGAAAATTAGTTTGGGGTTGTTGGGTCTTAGTGCCATTGTGGAACCTTTCTTGACCCCTGATCATTAGGTGGAGTATCTGAGGGTGGAGGTTGGCTAGGCTGTGCATGATTTATTCCTCAACTGAGGAGAGTTGGGTGCTTACCCCTAGGGTCAGACCTCCTGACACCTGCTGCTGGAGGTGCCATTTCTGGATACCATATGACACCCTGACACAGAGCCCTGTCCTGCTAAAGGGGACAGAGGCCAGGAAAGAACAGAGGCTGTGACCTTGTCCTGATAGTCCCAGTGTATATATATCCACAATATAGGATATTTGGTGGACAGTGAGTTGCTGTTCCCAAGTAAGAGAACATTTTATTTAAAAAACCTTAGTGACTAGGGTGTTTCCAAATTTTATTTTTTAAAAACTGAGATCTGGGCATGGTGGCACACACCTGGGCTTGGGAGACTGAAGCAGGGGGATCATGAGTTCCAAGCCAGCCTCAGCAAAAGGCAAGGTGCTAAGAACTCAGTGAGTTTTTCTCTAAATAAAATACAAAATCAGTCTGGGAATGTGGCTCAGTGGTTGAGTGCCCCTGAGTTCAATCACCAGTATCCCCCTCCCCTGCCCCACAGGAAGAAAAAAAAAAGCTGGGTAAAAAGGAGAGGAGGTGGAGGAGATGTTTCTACTTTTCTCTTGTCCTGGGTGTGGTTCTCAAGGGACCAGGGCTGCAAGTTCAGATGGGATCCTTGGAAAGGGCCAAGGACTCCCAATTATACTTCCAAATGAAAGGTATGTGTGAAGTAATTAGGCGAATTTTATACTATTTGACATTGGATAATATTAGAAGATTATATTAATTGTTTTAGTGTCATGACCATATTATTCAAAGAAAAATGTTATTTTATAATTAGCATTGATTTACTTAGGAATAAGTGTCACAATGAATGCTTTTTCTGGTCTTTCAGCAAGAATTATACAACTATAATTTCTTACATCCTAAAAGAAATGTAAGAAAATATTGAAATAATTAGGTCTATAGTCACCATTGTATTATTCTTTCAAAGTATGGAATCTTTGATCTTTTTAGTATAATTTGGAGATAATTTAATTTGATAATTCCTAACAACACAAGAAATGTTCACAATATAATGCTGGACTAAAATTAGGTTTCAAGTCTATATGTGTGTAAGCCAGATTGGTGGTGCATGCCTATAAACCCAGCTACTCTACAGGCAGAGACAAGAGGATGGCAAGTTCTTTGTGGGGTCATGTGGATACCACTGATTTGTGAGTGGAGGAAACATTAGCAGAATTGTTAGAATATATACACAACATTAAAATTTTATTATGTCACAGATGTCCCCATAAGATGCAGTGAAGATATCTAATGCCATATGACCTCACATTTATGCAGGTTCCAACTCTAATATGGGTCTCTCTGGGTTAAGGTCAAAGTGTCAGCTGATCTGTGTTCCTTACTGTAGGCTTGGGGAGAAATCTGTTTCCAAGCTCATTCAGGTTGTTGTCAGAATTCAATTCCTTGCAGATATGGGGATGAGGTCCCTAGTTCCTTGCTGATGGTCACACACGAACAATGTTTAGCTCCTACCTCATCGAGCCCTCCTTTGGATACTTTCCACATGGCCCCTAAAGCCCATCGAATCCTTCCTCTCGTGGAAACTTTGCTGTTCCCTCTGCCACATTTCCTCCGTCTGCCTGTTCTGTAACATCTCTCTTACTCGAGTCAGAGATTCTCTGATTCCCCTGCTCCTCATGGTGCTGGGGATAGAACTTGGCCTCATATATTCTAGGTCAGTACTCTACCTCTGGGCAACACTCCCATCCCCTGGGTCTCCTCTTTTAAGGATTTCTGAATCTCACTGGTCCATGCAGACCCTGCAAGGTAATTTCCCTATTTTCAGGTCCTTAACCTTAACTACATCAGTAATGTCCCTTCTGTCACGTGATGCTATTTATGCACAGTTCCAAGAATTAGGGCCTGAACATGTTTGGGGACCTTTCTTCAGTCACCACATTTTATTGTGTTAAAATCACTGAAGAGCAAGGATACAGCATTGCTGGAAAAATGATGAGGAGCCAGGAGTGAAGAGTACGAAATAGGGTGGTAGCCTGGAGTCTTCTGGGAGTAGTAGTCTCCTGGGGGCTCTAGTCTGATGACAGGTTAAGGAATGTCAGTGAGGGGACTGTAGAAAAGTCTGAGAACTTCCATTAGAAGCAAGGACCCTACCCCAGCTCCTGGCCCTAGGGAAGCACTCCCACAAGACAGGACTTCAGAGGGGCCATGTTCTCCAAGAAACCCAGTTTTCTGTTAGAGCCAGGAGGTGGGGAATATCCTGAGAGGACTTTGGAGGTTTTGTTGGTCCTGAGCTGAGAATTCCAGAAGATGCAGTGGAAAAGTTTCAGGAGTTGAGGAGGAGGCATAAAAGGAGACAAAAGAGGGTTGTGCAGAACCTAGAGAGGATGAGAGTACAGGACATTGAGGGGACCTGGTGTACTGATGGAACAGTTCAGTAGAATCATTGCTGTGCCCCTTGGTGGAAGCATTTCACTTTGGGAGCTAAAAACTCTAGGCCAGCAGGGCATGAGGTCACCAGACAGGAAGCACACACTTTGCTAGTGGGATACTAGGGGCCTCTTGACAGCTGCCACTCGCATTCCCATCCCTTGATTCCTGGATCCAGGAATCCTGGCTGGGGATGGGGGGACAGCACCCACATGCTGGATGTTAGTTCTGAGCATGAGCAGCCCTGCAAGGTGGAGCCATGTTGCTTGCACTGTCACTGGGTCATCAAAAGGTCATGCACCCTTCATCAAGCCAGCCACCTCAGGAGTGAAGAGAACAACCTAGGAGCAGAGATTCCTGAGAATAGGCGGTGGTCACTTCACTTCTTTGGCCATGAAGGGAATCCCCAGAGCAGAAGCAGAGCTGTGTGGACACCATGACAAGGCATCCATAAGTATATGGGTGAAGTCTATCTCTCCTGGACTCAGGCTAAAGAATGTGAATGCTCCTCAGACATGATCTCCATTATTATCAGATACAGCCACAGCAATCTACTTGCTCCCCTGTCCAGTGCCTGCCCTGTTATATCTGCAGTGCAGCTTCTCTTGGCCTGGGAAGAACTTCTTCCAGGTGTCCTCACAGCTAATTACTGCAGGTCCTCAAGTCTTTCCTCAATTCTCAACTCCTTCATGATGCCCACACTGCCCACCCCAGCACACAGCCCTCTTCCCTGCCTCCCACCATATGTTTGATCACCTTCCCTATAATACTTGCCACCTCCTGCCATGAATTCTAATGTCCTCCAACTCTGCCCACTAGGACACCTGCTCCTCAGAGAGGACAATTGTCTGATTTCATTTTGCTCCTGTTTCTCAGGTGCAGAAACAGTGTAACCTATCTAACATGCAACAAGTGTCAAGTTGGATGAATGTTCACTTCAGAGCACCTCTCTCTTCTAGAGATACTATCATTATTAATGGAGCCTCAGGCCAAAGGCTGCTTGTGGCAACTACAGCACAATGTCCTCTCACATAGAAGTCCAGGCTGCCTGGGCTCTTCTTATAAGAGCTGCTCTTCTTCCCTCCCTCCGCTCACACCAGCCCTCCTACACTCCACAGCACATCATTTCATTTGCCCCTTTAGGAAGAAAAACCTCCCAAGCAAATGGATTTAATTTTCCACTAACTATAATTTAAATGAGACTCATGAGCTTAGACTAGAACCAGCAGTAGGATTATTAGAGCTAAGAGGAGGTGGAGAACACAGAAGACTGAGGAAGAACAGAAACACAACAGGAACTTCTCTAAGATGAGAAATTATAGGACACCTTCTCTATGCCTATCCCAGAATCTAGTTCATTAAAAAAAATTGAAAAGATGGAATGAGCAGGAAACAGCCCTATAAAAAGGCAAAAGCTATATGATTCTGAAAATTGATCTCTTGATACCACAGAAATTCCTGTTCATAGGGGCCACCTTGGTATAGCAGGACAATGACAGACAGAACATCTTCTCTTGCTGCTTTCAGAGATAGGGGCACACAGAGAAGGACAGAGCTCAGTCAGAAGGTCAAGATTGGGCACAATCCTCTGATAAAATAAAGAAATGAACACAGCAAATGGGAACCTAAGACTCGGGCCTGCACCTGGGCTGATCTGGCCACAGGAAGCCCCACTTAGGGTCTTAAACATGGGCAATGTCTGAAGCCCCATGATCACAAGTCCAGGAGTTCAAGGCTGTACTGAGAGACAAAGGATCAGCAATGATGACTAAGCTGAAGAGTCAAAACCACATCAAAGCCCACAGAGACTGAGCACTGCCTGGATGCAACCCTGCCCACACGCAGCTCCTCACAGCCTTCTCCTATGCCCACTGCAGCAGACTCAGCACAGCACACACATGGATTCTGGGAGGTTCTCAGATCTCTGTTTGTTTTCTCTCACAAATTGTGGAATCTTGTGCAGCTTGAATATATATGCAGTGGAATATTACTCAGCCACAAAGAATAATGATTTTATGACATTTGCTGGTAAATGGATAGAACTGGAGATTATCATGAAGTGAAATAAGCCAGTCTCAAAAACCAAATGCCGAATGTTCTCTCTGATGTGTAGATGCTAATACACAACAAGGGGGCTGGGAGGGAAGAATATAAGTTCACTGGATTAAACAAAGTGGAATGAAGGGGGGATGGAAATAGGGAAGACAATGAAATGAATCTAACATAACTTTCCTGTGTTCATACACAAATACATCACAACTCCACATCATGTACAACCACAAGAATGGGATCATAATTAGAGTAATACTCCATGTATGTATAATATGTCAAAATATACTCTATTGTCATGTATATCTAAAAAGAACAAATTTTTCAGAAGTTAATCCAGGGATGGAGACACCCTGGCCCCATTTCTGCTGGAATAGGAAGGTCACTACAGAAAAGAACACAGGTCAGTGTGGGGACAGGGGTCCTGGTGGGCTGGTTTTTTCACCTCCTCGCATTTGCCAATAGGAACTCAAACACATTTAAGCCATTTGCAGAAAAAGAATACAGAGATTCTTGAAGTCACAAGAGGAAACTTGGGGAAATGTTGTGTTGTTCTGTCCCATCAACTGTCTCATATGACAGGGAAAAAAAAGCATGAACAAATTCAGGGCAGATACACTAAATGGCAACATTCCAAACAACCCATCACTCACTCAACAGGCCCAAATTCAGAGAATCCCCAGAACCCAATTGTGCCTCCTCCATTCTATCCCCTCCCCCACTTCTGCTTTACAGGGTCTCACTTTTAGAAGCCACAAGAGACTCATCAGAAAGCTTGGCATTTTCCTTGGCTGGAAAAGAACAAAAAATAAATAAATAAAACTCACCTAGTCACTCATACTTATTTGCAGCCTGAGCACAACTGCCTCCTTTTCCAACAGTGGGCAGAAAAGTTTCTGTGAGAGGCCAGAGAGGAGGCAGGGCTGTGAGGTCCTAGGGCAATCCCTTAGTCCTACACCCAAGGGAAGTTTCCAGAACTGTGACTATCGACCCAAGGAAAGATCAGAAGACAAGAGGAATGGAGATGTGCAGACACTGGACCAACTGCCCTGCTGTGGTCTGTCCTCAGCAGGGAAATTTCCCTCGGACCTCTGAGTGCTGGAAATCAGGTCCTCATCACCATTGTCACAATGATGTGTTTTTCCTTTATCTTCCATGTAGTACACAAGGCGCTGGGTTGAACAAGCATCTGTGGGTGGATAGTCTATTAATGAGGCAATGCACACTTTTATCTAGGACTTGAAAAAAGAATAATCAGACCCCCAACCATTCCCTACATGAATTCTTCCTCCTCAACATCACCACAGCCGCCACAGCTCTAGTGACCACAGCTCCAAGGAGAACTGGGCCAACACTATTCCATGATGGGAATGGTGGGCTGAGGAGGCATCTCTGGGAAATGAGGGGAAAGGAGGTGAGGGTCCCTGTATCCCAGTTCTTAGCACTAACCTTGCTGAGGGTCTCCAGAAAGGCTCCTATTTTCCCTGAAAACAGTCTCTGTGCCCTCATTTCCTCTTTAACCCATCTCAGGTTGTATATGGCACAAGCATCTCTGTTCCTCCCCTGAAGGCACAACTATAGCTGCCCACTTCTAGAAGGTTCCATCTCCTGCAGGTCTGGTCCCCCACAAGCTCCATGTCCTAGGTCCTCCTCTCCTGTTACCAGGTCAGGGTGATCAATGGTGGGTAAAAACCCAAGGCACATCTCCTTCAAGGTGACATCTCCTTCAAAACTGAGATGATAGATCACATGTGTGTGTGGCGGCGGGTAGGGGTTCTGAAGAAGAAAATACAGAAACTAAGACATTTTCATTACATCCCATGGCCACTGAACCAGTGCTTATGTGACCATCCTGAAAATGGACAAGACAATGGAAATGAGGAGAGAAAGAAAAACCAAGACACCAGACTTCTAGGATAATTTCCTTTTACTTGGAAAGTTCTAGAATCAGATTGACCAGGAAAGGATGCTCCAGGTCTCTGAGAGAGACTTCAGGTTCTGACCTGAATGGAAGCCCAGGGACTCACAAAAGCTGGAGTCAACCTCAAACAGTTTGGGTGTGTAGCTGAGAACAATGCCTGAAAAGGAAAATCACCCAGGGGTACCTAAGGCTGCTGTCAGGGTCAAAGCAATCTGCTAAATTATTTCAGAGATCTTCTTCCTCTCCGTCCCAAGAAAAACTGGATCCCTTAATTGTCCTAAGAGAAAGATGAACCCTCAGGATCTGAAAACCCTGGAGGACTCCCCTCCCTCAGGACCTAAAGGAGGAGAATGGAGAAGTGAGTATTCTGATGGCAATCTCATTTTCTTCCCCAAATCTGTCAGGCTCCCCTCATGCCCTGGTACCTGTGTGCAGTATCTTGTCCTTTCCTTTCTCCAGGTATCTGCAGAGTCACTCCAGGCACTCCTCCTGCAGGTAGGGCCTGTAGGGCTCTGCATCCCCGGAAACCTCCTATTGGCAATGGGTGATCTATCCACTGCAGTCCTGGAGTGCAGGTCCTGACTAGACCCAAGCCCCAGCCACTGGAATTCCCCTTGTAGACTTCTGCAGCAGCCCCACCCAAGGAATGCATCCACCTGGTCTGGGCAACAAAACCCCAAACAATAGTACTTCCTTTTTCCTCCTTAAACTGGTGAGAATTTCAACCAGTTTCAACTTTAGGCCAATTCCACTGGCAGCTTTATGAACAAGACAGAAGAGGAATTGGTTAACAATCTCCAGCCCTTGCTCTTTCTCCCTTCTTTCTCAATAAGAAACAGAAAAGAGAGTTGGGGATAGAAAGTGACCATCCATTCTTGCTGATTATTTTGACCACCTCAGTGGAGGCAATTCTTTTTTTTTAAATTTACATATACATATTTGTTGGGGTTTTTTCCCTCATTTTTTAGCATTTTGGGGTGGGAGGGATATAAGGGCTTGAACTCAGGGGAAGTCAACCCCTGACGCACATTCCCAGTCCTATTTTGTATTTTATTTTGGGACAAGGTCTCACTGAGTTGCTCAGTGCCTCACTGTTGCTGAGGCTGGCTTTGACCTCCTGATCCTCCTGACTTAGACTCCCTAGACACTGGGATGACAGGCGTGCACCACTGTGCCAGACTCATTTTTAGCATTTTTTATACTTAATTTTTCCTTGTCTTATCTTTTGAGGGTTATGGGTTTTGGTTTTTTAATTTTGTTTGGTTTTTTGTTGTTTTTGTTTGTTTGTCTCATTTCTTCTAACAGCCAAATTCTCATGTGTTTCTCTCTCTCTCCCTCTCTCTCTCTCTCTCTCTCTCTCTCTCTCTCTCTCTCTTTCTCTCTCCCTTTTCCTCCCTCTCTCTTTCCCTTTCGGTCCTTTTGTTTTTTCTGTTTTCTCTTTTCCTTCATTATAACCATCACTTGCTACATCTTTTCTGCATTCTTTCTGTCCACATTTTGAACATTCTAAAATCTTTTATCTTCCTATCAAATTTCTTTTCTCTTAAGAAATTTTTACCATCTTTTCAAACAATATGGTATATATACCTCCTGCCTGCACCATTTGTTTTTGCAATTTTTAGTGCTATGGATGATAACTGACACCTGATGTTTACTTTAATGCCAGGTCTACTTCGCAGTTATGTATTGGTTTTGCTTTTCAGGATTGCTGACCCCACCATTCCTGTTTTGTGGCATTTAGTGTTGTAGATATCTTAGGAGACAACAGGTATTGATTTTAATGCTGTACATTGTTTGCATTGGTTGATGCCATTGTTTCCCTCTTTTCTGTGAGGTGCTTAGAATCCTCAGAGACACTGTAAGTTTGCAAGGTAGAGATTCTGCTGCTGGACTAAATGCAGCCAAAAGACAGTGACCCTTGCTCCACACAGATTAACCACACTTCTACTTCATCTATACTTTAATACAAAGAAGAGAAAAAGACCTAAACTAACAACCAGACAGGTTGTAGAAACAGCTAGGGGTGGACCCTCAGGTCCCATGAATGGACATTCACTCCTACAGCAAAACAGAAAAAGCTGTGGTTACCACACCAACAAGGGGCTCACTCTAGATCACTCTAGGATATTTTGGTAAGAGAAGACTGTTCTCTATAAAGGCACACACATAAGAATGAAAAAGAAATCCATCCCAATAGATGTCTAAAACTCAGCAGAGGAATATAGAAATAGGAAAAAAAAGTAAAACAATATCCTCTAAAGTTCATAACTCACCAGCAACTGACTCCAAAGACATTGAAGTGGATGAAGTATCAGATTAAGGATTCAAAAGAATCATTGTAAAAATAATCAATGAATTCCAAGAGAACACATAAAAACAACCAAATGGATTAAGGAAGTCAGTACAGATTATGAAGAATTTCAATAAGGAAATAGAGAGATCAAGAAAAAAAAAAACAGAAGCCTTGGATATAAGAGGCACAATAAATCAAATAAAATGTTCGGTTTAGAATAGACTATGCTGAAGACAGAATCTCAAAAATGAAATACAAAGTAGCCAGCCTTGAACATTCAGACAAGGTTAAAGAAAAGAAGTAATTATGACCAGAATATACAGGAACTCTGGTGGCAAATTTAAGAATCATTAGAATTGAAGAAGGTTGTGAGATGCTGGTTAAAGAAATGGATAACCTCTTCAGGGAAATAATAATAGAAAAATTTCCAAGTCTTGAGAATGAGATGGACATCCCAATATAGCAGCATTCAAAACATCAAATAGAGAAGATCAAAAAAAGAATAATGAAATGAAGGGTTTTTTTGAAAATATTATTTAAATTGATAAGTCCTTAGACAAACTAACCAAAAGAAAAAGAGAAAAGACACAAATTTTAAAATTAGAGATGAAAAAGGAAAAATTACCACAGGAACACAGAGGATCATTAGGGACTATTTTTGAAAACTTATACTTCAATAAATTAGAAAACAGAACACATGTATAGACACATGAAACGTGCTGAAATTGAATCAATAGGATGTAGAAAACCTAAACCTAAATCACCAGCAATGAGATAGAAACAGTAACAGAAAGCCTTCCAACAAACAAAAGCCAAGGACCAGATGAATTCCCAATTGAATTCTAACTCACTAGCAACTGACTACAAAGACATTGAAGTGGATGAAATATCAGACAAAGAATTCAAAAGAATCATTAGAAAAATGATCAATGAATTCCAAGAGCACACATAAAAACAACCAAATGGATTTAGGAAGTCAGTACAGAATATGAATGAGAATTTCAATAATGCAATTGAGAAATTAAGAAAAAAAGAAGCCTTGGATATAAAAGGTTTTAAATCTTTAAAAAAAATAACTAATGTCAATGCTCCTAAAATTGTTTCATAACATAGAAAGGGATGAAACTCTTCCAAATTCATTTTATAAAGCCAGTCTCACTCTGATACCAAAACCAGATATAAACACCTCTAGGAAAGAAAACTACAGACCAATGTCCCTGATTAACTCAATGGAAAAAAATCCTTAATAAAATATAATCAAATTATCTTCAATTAGCATTTTAAGAAGATTGTACATTGACCAAGTTTGTCTTATCCCATGGATACAAGGATGGTTTAACATACACAAATCAATAAATGTAATTCATCACATATATGGAATTAAGGACAAAAATTACATACACATTAGATACAGAGAAAGCTTTCAAGCAGTTCAGCACCCTTTTATGTTAAAAAACACTGAAGAAACTAAGGATAGATGAAACCTACTTAACATCATGATAAAGGCCATATAAGAAAAACATAGTGAATGGGGGAAAACTGTAAGCATTTTCTTTAAAATCTGGAACAAAACAAGGATTCCCCTCTCACCACTCCTATTTAACCATAGTACTAGAAATTCTAGGTATAACAATTAGACAAGAAAAGGAAATAACAGAGACAAATGTATGAAAGGAAGAAGTCAAGTTATCACTGTTTGCCCATGATATGATCCTATCTTAAATGATCTAAAGAATTACATCAAAAGACTGCTAGAACTAATAAACAAATCCATCAATGTAGAAGTTAACAAAATCAGCATAAAAAAATCACTAGATTTTATACCAATAATGAAATTGCTGAGAAAAAAGTCAGGAAAGCAATCCCATTCACAATAGCCTCAAAAAAAAATTTAAGACACCTGGGAGTAAATCTAACCTAGGAGGTGAAGGACCTCCACAATGAAAACTATAGAACATTAAATAAATAAACTGAAGAAGGCACAGAAAATGGGAAGACTATCCATGTTCATGGATAGGCAGAATAAATAATGTTTAAATGTCCATACTACCAAAAGCAATCGATAGATTAAATACAATCCCCATCAAAATACCAATGACTTTCTTTATTGAACTAGAGAAAACAGTCCTAAAATCCATTTGGAAGACTAAAAGACCCAGAATAGTCAAATTAATTCTAAGCCCCCAAAGCATGCTGGAGGCATCACAATACCTAACTTCAAATTATACTACAGAGCTATAGTAACAAAAACTGCATGGTGCTTGACGTAAAAACAGATTCATAGACCAATAATGCAGCAGAAGACACACAAACAAACCCAGCCAGATACAGTCATGTGATCCTTGATGAAGGTGCCAAAAACATGCATTGGAAAAACTACAGTCTTTTAAACAAATGGTTCTGGGAAAACTGGTTATCCATATGTAGAAATATAAAATTAAACCTTATCTCTCACCCTGCACAAAAGTCAACACAAATGGATCTTAGACCTTGGGAATTAGACCAGAAACTCTGCAACTACTAGAAAAATGTAGGATCAACACTCCAGCAAATAGGTACAAGCAATAACTTTCTCAATAAGACTCCTAAAGTTAAGAAATGATTCCAGGAGTTCATAAATAGGATTGCATCAAATTAAAAAGTTTCTGCACAGCAAAGAAACAATAAGAATGTGAAGAAAGGACCTGTGGAATGGGAGAAATCTTTGCTAACTACTCTTTGACAGAAGGTTAATAACCATAATATCTACAGAACTCAAAAACTTAACACTAGAAACAAACCCAGTTTATTAACAGGCAAATGAATGAGACAGACACTTCTCAAAAGAAGAAATACAAATGTCCAATAAATACCTGAAAAAAATGTTTGACATCATTAGTAATCAGGAAAAGGTAAATCAAAACCACACTGAGATTTCATCTCATTCTAGTCAGAATGGCAGCCATCAAGAAGGTGAACAACAATAAATGTTGGAGAAGATGTGGAGAAAAAGAAACACTCTTACACTGTTGATGGCATTGTAAATTAGTATAACCTAATACGGAAATCAGTATGGAGGTTACTCAAAAGACTAGGAGTGGAACCACCTTATTACCAACAATTATACTAAAGAGGTAAAGTTGTCATACTATAACAATTCATGTATACCCAGGTTTATAGCAGCACAATTCACAATAGCCAAACTATGGAACCAGGTTAGGTGTCTATCAATGGATGAATGGATACAAAATGTGGTGTAAATGGAGTTTTATTCATCTATAAAGAAAAATTAAATTATGACATTTGCAGTAAAATGAATGGAATTTGAGAAGATTAAATTAAACAACATAAGCCAAACTAAGAAGGTCAAGAGTCATGTTTTCTCTCATAGGTGGAAGCTAGAAAGGAAAAAGAAAAAGAAAGGTGTGGGGGAGGGGAGGGAGGGTCTCATGAAAATCCAAGGAAAATCAGTAGAATAAAGAATATTCTGGAAAATGAAGAACACAGTGGTGAGGAAAGACTATCTAGCCACACTGCATATTTAACAATTTTACAAACTCAGTGTCATCAGAACAATTTGGCTCTGCATGAACAGACAACCCAATGGAGCATAATAGAAAAACCCCAAAGATATTCAAATGCATAGCAACTTGCTCTTCCTTTAGTGACTTTAATTCTGGGACATCCTGACACCAAGTAAAAAACAGAAAATTAAAATTAAAATCCTAATGGTAAAAATTACATATAGTACAGCCTATGCAAATACAAGATCCACTGATAAATTTTATAGATAGAAAGATCTTTTAATCAAGCAATGGAAAATATTCTGTGTAACTAATGAAGAGAAACTTCAAAGTAATGTGCAATTCTTCCATAAACCACTGTACTGACTTTGTGTAAAGATTCATAGTAAAAACTGCATTTAAAACCACATTTCAGGAAGTAAAATTGTTAGAGATGTCAAAGTATAAAAGATGCATGACCCCAAGATGGTTAAGAGATAAGAAAGCGGAGGATTCTAGGCCAGTATGTACCTGTTTCAAAGACAATTCAAATTCTAGCCTTTAAAACAGGGAGTTTTTGTTTCAAGTCTAGCCTTTGTTAAGCATGTGTGGTTTATTCTGTACTATGGTGGGACACTTAAGTTCTTGTTGGAAACATCTAGTAGTAGATGGCTAAAGTAATTCCTTGTTAAACTATGATGTCTTGAAGAGTATGTTGAAGATTCATTGGGTGGGGGGAGGAGGAGAAAGTATGCAGAAAGAAGCATTCTTTGCCCCTTAGATTATTTCAGTCTGTCTAGCCATTATTATTTGTACATTTTAGTTAATATTGCCAGGTATTAAAGGGTAATCCTAATGCCCCAATTTTGTTAGAAGTAGCAAAATAATTCCTATATAAACATCATTTTGTTAGTTTTTAGGAAAAACTGTCTTCTGGGAATGACCTTTGTTAATCCACCTTTTGGAGCTAGGCATAGTCCTGAACTTAGTCACTGGAATGGTGAAGAGGGAGACAAGGAAAGGTGAGGGGAAGTGCTTTTTTTTGAGGATCCCCATAGCCAGAAGACATTTTTGGATTATAACCTTGGATCTATATGTGCATTTTTGGTAAAGTATTCAAGTTCATTGTGCACAAAGTTCATAATTTATTTCACCACATCTAAGCTTTCTAGATGTTCTGAAGTGACAGTGTATCATAAAAAGTAAAGCTAGTGAATTAGCCAACTTGTAAGAAAAGATGCATCTTGGACATGAATTGTTTTATCTCTGGGCAGTGTGTATTAGGACGTGTTCATCAGGCTGGCAGCAGAAGGGTAGATAGAAGCACACATGGAAAGATGGGAGCAAATGCTCAAGGATTTACATTCTGATGTGAGCCACTAGTGTGTGCGCATCTTCTAGCTGTACTATAGGAATCCTTTAATTCACAGGGAACATGCATTCTTTCTAATATTTTAGAAGTAGAAATCTGATAATGAACACTCTTAAAAATGTGCTTGGTATATTCTGTTGCTTTAGCTAATTTTAAATTGACCATTAAAGAATGCATCATTTTAATTGTAACTCTGCCAATATGTCTATCTAGAGGCCTGTTGCCATTTCTGTCTTCAGTGAAATTTTAGTCCCCAAGAAAGGATTACAATTTTGTTCCAAGAAATTGAGTTTGAGCAGTTGTTTCAGTCAGCTTTTCATTGCTGTGACTAAAGGACCTGACCAGAACAATTGTAGAGGGGGAAAAGTTTATTTAAGAGCTCATAGTTTCAGAGATTTCAGTCCATGGACAGCCAGTTCCATTCCTCTGGGCTTGTGGTGAAGCAAAACATCATTGTGGCAAAGTGTAGCAGAGAGAAGCAGCTCACTTGATGATCAGAAAAACACAGAGACTCCACTCACCAGATACAAATATATACCTCAGGCACATATCCCCTTCAGCCACACCCAACTGGCTTTTAATTACCATTTGGTTAATCCCATCAGGAGATTAATTCACTGATTGGGTTAAAGCTTTCACAACTCAATCATTTCTCCTCTAAACCTTCCTGCATTGTTTCACACATGAGCTTTTTTCGGGGGGGGACACTTCATATCCCCCCAAAGCTTTTATGTGAGCTTCTACAGACTGTGAGTCCTACAGTCTAACCTTTCTAATGCAGAGTTTTAGGGGGACACTTCACATCCAAACTATAACAGTAGATATTCTTGATTGTCAAAAATACCCATGTAGCTTTGGGATTTTGAGTTGGTGAATACTCATGATGTGTGGAAAAGCCTGATGTACATACAATACCAATTACACAAAATGGGATGTTATATATGTATATGCACAACCTGGAGAGATATATCCAACTAAGCTGCTTGTGACTATATGACTTTGTTTTTGCTCGTGTTTTTCTGTTTCTTATAATGCACATATTAACTTTAAAAAAATAAAAGCTATTTTAAAAACCTGGGTAGGGGGAGCCTCAATGACTTCACACCCCAAGAAGGAGGAGGATTCATGATAGTAGGCAAATGTTGTCGGCAATTAGTGTGAAGGAGTCTTAAATATCTGCTTCTTTTCTGCTCTGTAATAAATAACTTCCTCAGAAATGCAACCAATTCAGGACTTTCATCTTTCATTATTTGTTAGTATCATATATACAAAATAACTAAGATAGAATGTAGTATTCTTTTTCCTTTTTAATCCCCTTTATCACACACATACAAAAGAGAGAGAGAGAGAGAGAGAGAGAGAGAGAGAGAGAGAGAGAGAGAGAGAGAGAGAGAAGAGGGGAAGAGAGAGAGGAAGGGAAGGCGAGAGGGAGAAATGAGGGAGGAAGGATCTTTTGCTCATTAAATATCGGTCTTTCTTTGCTTTCTCTATCATTTTCTGCACTAATTTTTTAATATTCCCAGTGCTCATGGTTGCTTTCTTTTAAACCATAGTGAAAAATAACTATGAATCACAAAGAAAATTTAAGCCAAAAGAAGAGCAAAACTAGAGAGTGTTCCAAAGTACATGGCAATTGTTCTTGTTCACCAGATAGGATCTAGGAACACTGAGTCCATCCACACAATAAGGCCAGCAGTGATTCACAGGAACTAAAATCTCTTTGTAGTGGTATAAAGAGGTCTTCAGGATTGAGTATGCTTGTTCTGTGGAATTGTGTGAATGTGCGTGTGTCTGTTTCTGTGTGTATGCAGCTGGTACACTTGACAAATAATCTTTTTATGATTTTTACATCTATGTTAACAAGAAATTTAGCACCTATTTCTTTTCTGGTTGTATCTTTTTCTAGTTTTAGAATCAAAACTGTTATTATTTTTGAAAATGAGATGCATAGCTTTTCTTTAGTATGTTTTTCTTTATTCTATGCATAAAATAGGAATCCCCTGCTTCTTAAATTTCAGGAAGAATGACCCATAAAGCCATCTGGGTCTGGAGACTAACTTTTCTAATGCAGTAGGGAGAATTTTTGAATGCTAGACCAAAGCTTATCTTGAACAATTAGTGTGCACAAAAGTCCACAGGGTGTGGAATCTAAAACATAAAGATCAAGTAGCCTGCCTGAAGTCAACTGGTAAGTGGCAGGGCCAGAGTTCTTAGCCAGGTCAGAGGCCCCCAGAAGTGTTCTAAGTCACCTGCTAGCCAGCTTCACTGTGCCTGTCTGATAATGAAGTAGGACAGAGGAGGCTGGACACTGAGGAATAGCAAGAAGCAGATTTATTGGCTGCAGTCAGGTTCAGAAGGGGGGCTTTTTCCCCTCCAAATCACCTCTCTGAACCTTGAGTTCAGAAAGTCTTAGAACTTTATACCCAGTGTGTAAGGGGAGGGGCTCACAATCTGTAGAAGCTCACATAAAAGCAGCTTTTTCACTATTCTGGGCACCCAATTCAGGTCAAGGACACTTGGTGAAATCAGTGTCTGGGAAAGGGAGAGTCCCCCTCCCCTTTCTTCTCACCAGCTGGCTCCCCCAGGACCTGACTAAGTCCTTTGAGATGCAAATGCCTCCAGACCAGGTTGGAGGCCTTGAGTCCCTTATCACATTCTGTCTCTGTTGTAGAAATTCTTGCTGATTGATAGTCTAAGAACAATTATACTAAACAGAATTTTTGAGGGTCTCTGGAGAGGCTTAATTATGACAGGGTTTTCTGGGTGGGGATCTCTGGCCGGCTTCAATAAGGTTTTGCATTTGAAATCAAATCCATTTGGGTAATTTCCATTCACATCTAGAAAAATGTCTAAGGCCTGGCAGGATGGCTGACGCCTATAATCCTAGAAGCTCCAGAGGCTGAGGCAGTAGAATCAGGAGTTCAAAACCAGCCTCAGCAAAAGCAAGGTGCTAAGCAACTCAGTGAGATCCTGTCTCTAAATAAAATACAAAATAGAGCTAGGGATGTGGCTCAGTGGTCAAATGCCTCCAAGTTCAATCCCTGGTACCAAAAAAAAAAAAGAAAGAAAAGAAAAAAAGATAGAAAAATGTTTCGTCTGGTTTTCTAACTTTTGAGCATGATTTTTTTCTATTTTCTTTTCTTTCCCCCCCACCCTTGGGGATTGACCCTACAAGTGCTTTACCACTGATCTGCATTGCCAGCGCCCCCTTTTTAAAATTATTTTTATATTTTAAGACAAGATCTCGGGAAGTTGCTAAACCTGGCTGCAAACTTGGGATCCTCCTGCCTCAGCATCCCTAATCACTAGGATATAGGTGTGCACCATTGGGTCAGGCTTCATTTTGTTTTCTTTTTCTTCTTTAAATTTTTATTATTTGTTTATTAATTTATTTATTGAATTTTGGGTTCTCATTTCACAGAAGAATTAAGACATAGTAGAAAACACAGAAGTTTGATCCAATGGGAAGATTATCTGTTGGGCTCTGAACCAGAACAGGGCCGGGCCACCACCCAACAATGGTGACCACCCCTAGGGCTTTAGGCTTTAGGCTTCCCATTCTTCTTCCTGTCTAAGAGAAGGGGCCCAGGACAGAACCCACCAAAGGGCCATCACCGGCCCAGGAGCCCAATAGAAATCTGACCACAGATATGCCAGTCATAACCACACACTTCCTGTGGGGGATGATTAAAGTCCCTAAAACCACACTGCTGCTGACACAGATGCTTCCTCCTCTACTGTAGCCTGTGCTGAATAAACTGATCTCTGGAGGACCTAGTGTGCTCCCTCACGGAATAGTTGGGGTCTTCAGAGGTCTTTCAGTAACCAGGATTCACTCCGTCTATCTTTCCTTGAAGATCAATTAGATCCCTCCTCTTCAGATATAGATGCCTCCTACTGTACATTTTACAGTCATCCAAGAGAAAAATATTCAATTCTATGACCCCATCACATATTGTGTCACATGTTCTGTCACATTGTTTGAAGAAGGAGAGCCAAATGTCCTATGTTCAATTGCTGTTCACATAGAACCCTTCTCCACTTCAGCCTTCAAAGTTCTCATTTGAATATTTGCTACCACAACCAAGATCTGCCCTACAGTGTGACTCCACCCTGGCCTGTGTCCTAGGCTTCCAGGCTCACCACGGCAGGACTCCTCTGTTGTTTTCATCATATCATTAACTTTCCCACTTTCTTTAATTAATTGCTTTAATTTTTAGTTTTGTCTTCATTATATCCTTTCTTCCTTGATGTTTTTTGTTGTATTATCTGTATACTTTAGCACTCAACACTCTTATTTCCAGTCTTTATTCTTTCATAATAAATGCTTTTAAAGCCTTAAATTTTAATGCCTTTACATTTAAGTGCATTCATTATTGAGCCCTTTATAAGTAGTCCATTGGTCTTGTTTTGAATCACAATTTTTTTGAAATTTTTAAAGTTGGCAAATGAATCACTTCATGAGACCATTGTTATCAGTACCTAATTTTATTACATTGAATTTATGAGAAGGATCTATATGAAATAAAGCCTCTGGAATGTTCTTCATTTATGTTCTCATATATTAAAGAATTTTATTAGTTCAGTATTTGTACCTGCTAACAATATGTGTTCTCCATTTGGTATGGGGCTAGGCAGATAAATATAGATGGATGGTTAGGTCAGATATGATGGTTCTGCTAAATTTCTTCCATTTCTTTAAGGTGCTAGAGCTTGAACCAAGGGCCTCACATATCATGCATCACTTTCCCACTGAGCTACACCCCAGCCTCCTTCTACTTCTTACTCAACCCTGTAATGAACTCATCTGAGGCAATAACGCTGCAAGAATAAACCTCTTAGGTGTATGCCCTACCCTGACAGTCCTCTGTTACCTTCAGACTAACAGCTGGAGTCAGATCTGAGCAAAACTCAGGAACCTAATGATAAAATAAATGAATTTCTGGGAAAGATTTACATAGAGAAATAATTAGAAGAAAAGAAAGGGGAATACACATGAAAAGGGACCCAGGAAAGGGAGCAATTATGGTAGAGTTCAGGCTGAATGTGTGGGCATGGGAAGGTCAATCAAAGATTTTGGACTTTTGGTGATACCTTGAGCAGCATAGGCTGTTCTACAGTTTGACTTAGTTTTCAATGTGAGTTAGTAGTGGCCTTACAAAGCAGGATTTGATGTCAGAAAGTATTTGATATAAGGTATTTGCATTAGCTTTTCTTCACTGTGACCAAATACATGAGAAAATCAACTTGGAAGAGGAAAGATTTATTTTGATCACAATTTCAGAGGTTTCAGTTGATGCTCTTCTGGCTCCATCACTACAGACCTGTGGTGAGGCAGAGCATCTTGGCAAAGGGGGCATGGTGGAGCAGAGGTTATCACCTCTGGGTGGCAGGAAGCAGAGAGAGAAGGAAGGAAGGGGCTAGGGACAAGACATAGCCTTCCAGGGAATGCCCCCAATGACCTATTTCCTCAATAGACTCTATCTCCTCCAGTTTCCACCACTTCTTCACAAAGTCATCAGCTAAGAACTCATTAATGGATATGCTCACTGATGAGGTTAACAACCTCACAATCCAATTACTTCGCCAAAGCCCCACATCTAAACATTGCTACAGTGGGGATAAATCTTTCAACACATGAGTCTGGGGAATGCTTCATATCTAAATACTAACAGTATAGGAAGGAATCAAACATTCATGAAGACAGGAATGTCGGGATAGATGTGCTGCCTTTAAGCAACCAGTTCTTCCTTCCTGACTCTCACCAAAAAAAAAAAAAAAAAAAGAAAGAACAAGAAAAAGAAAATGTTCTTTCCACGGCTTTAAAACAAACTTTAGAGGAAAACACCTGCAACTTTGACAAGTTTTGAGTAGCTAAGTGGTTTGCAGGATATTCTTGATGTTCTGATTATCAGTAGGATCAAAGGAACTCAGAAGGGGAGGAGTGAGAGGAAAAGCAGATGGTTATCTCAGTTAGCATATTACATGTTTCTTGTGGGAACAAAAGAAGAATTACAAGAAAAGAAATTACATGAAAAGAATTCTTCAGAAACTCCTTAACCGGCTGAGTGCAGTGGCACCCACCTGTAATCCCAATAGCTCAGGAGGTTGTGGCAGGAGGGTCATGAGTTCAAAACAAGCCTTCAAAACTTAGCAAGACCCTAAGCCACTTAGCAAGACCCTGTATCTGAATTTAAAATATAAAGGTCTGAGGATGTGGCTCAGTGGTTAATTGAACCCATGGGTTCAATCCCCAGTACAAATAAATAAATAAATAAATAAAAGTGCTCCACCAAAAAACAACCTCATTAATTTCTTTATTGTTCTTTTTTATATGTTATTATCCACAGAGACTTTCATTCATTCTATCTTTCCATCATGAATACTCTACCAAACATGCATGATTAAACTAAATTTCTGTATTTTGATATAAACAAAGTAAATTATACCACTGAGGTAGCAATGGGTTCAATCCCTAACACCCAGATAAAACAAAAAAAAATGTGAACATTTTTTTAAAAAAACTAAATGATTTTATAAGAAGTAAAGACCAATATGAAAACAAAAAACTAAAATTACCACAAAAGTTGAGAGAATTGCCTGAAGATATTTGAGTGAGAAAATGTTTCTTAAATGAGACAGAAATAGTCTGAATCATTTCTACAGCAATTTGAAAATGTTTGGACTTAAAAGGAAAAACGTGTAACGAAAGTGTATAAGTGTATGTCTCTGTGTATTTGCGTGTGTGTGTGTGTGTGTGTGTGTGTGTGTGTGTTTCTGTGCATAAGTTCATTAGAGATGAAACTGAGATTTCAACCAGGCAGCAAGATATAATAGATATTACTCTTACCGTCAAGTGGCAAACCACCATATGCATCAGTACAAATGAAAGTAAAGATAGAGAAATTAGAGTTTTCTGGAAAAATAGTATGAAATAACTGTATATATATATGGGTTTGTCTCTGTGTCTTCTATTCTGTCTATACTGTCAAACAGACGCTGCTTATAAATTCATCCTCACACTGTGAACAAGGATTAAAGGGAGACAAAATATTTAATGCACTTATTGCAGGCATTTAGCTGCAGCCAACTCAGGACTATCATCTTTGAGAAAATGCAAGTATTTGAAGTGAAACACACTCTCATCAATTCTCTTCCTAAAGCATTTTCCAAACTACAATGCAGGGAAATGGAACTCAGGCAAAGAGAAGCAATGTCAGGAGGCAACGCAAACAGAGCAGAATTCGAGGGTGCCAAGGTACAGGGATTGGAGGCTAGAGTACTGAGAGAGAACTACAAGAATACCCTAAAGTCACACTCCTAGGCTGCATGTGCCCAAGGTGTCACACCATGAAAGCTATCAGAGGACAGCTACTTAGGGTTTGCTGTGCTAAGTAGAAATCACAAAGGCTAAGAGAGCAGGGGACATGGGGGAATTTTAGATGAGCCAAATCTGAGTTTTCAGTTGAGACATCAGAATGAAGATCAAGTTGAGACCAAGGAGTGAAGACTATGACCTTGGAGTAAGTACCAACTAAAATAATCTGCCTTAACAAAGACTGAAATCAAGCTTAATGGAGGATCAAGAGTATTATGATTTTGACATGATAACCAATAGAACAGAATAGAAGACATAGAGACAAACCCATATACATACAGTTATTTCATACTAGACAAAGGTACCATAAACATACATTGGAGAAAAGATAGCCTCTTCAACATATGGTGCAGGGAAAACTGGAAATCCACAGGTAGTAGAATGAAATTTAACCCCTATCTCTCACCCTACACAAACTCAACTCAAAGTGGATCTAGGGCCTAGGCATTAGACCAGAGACTCTGAACCTAACAGAAGAAAATGTAGGCCCAACTCTCCATTATGCCAGCATAGGAAACGAATTCCTCAACAAGATTTCTAAAGAGCAAAAAGTAAAATAAAGAATCAATAAATGGGATGATATTAAATTAAAAATCTTCTTCACAGCAAATAAAACAATCAAGAATATGAAGAGAGAGCCTACAGAATGGGAGAAAATCTCTGCCACCTGCACCTCAGATTAATCTCCAGAATACACAAAGAACTCAAAAAAATTAACAACAACAAAAACCCAATCAATGAATGGACAAAGGAAATGAACAGACACTTCACAAAAGAAAAAAATTAGAATCAGTCAACAAATATATGAAAAAATGTTCAACATCTCTAGCAAATTAAAACTACACTGAGATTCCATCTCACTTCAGGCAGAATGCCAATCATCAAGAGTACAAGTAACAAGAAATGTTAACAAGGATGTGGAGGGAAAGGTACATTAATACAATGCTGGCGGGACTACAGATTAGTGAAACCAATCTGAAAAATCAGTATGGAGATTCCTCAGAAAACTTGGAATGGAACCATCATTTGACCCAGTTATTACGCTCCTCAGTATATATCCAAAGTACTTAAAATCAGCATACTGCAGTGATACAACCACATCAAAGTTGATAGTAGCTCCACTCACAATAGCTAAGCTATGGGACTAATCTAGGTGCCCTTCAACAGAAGAATGGATAAAGAAAATGTTGTATATATACATAATGGAATAATACTGAGCCATAAAAATTAATATTATGGCATTTGCCAGTAAATGGATGGAACTGGAGACTATAATGTTAAGTGAAATAAACCAATTCCCCAAAAGCAAAATCTGAATGTTCTCTCTGGTAAGTGGATACTAACATAGAATAAAGGGTAAATAGTGAAGAACAGAAGTTCATTGGATTAGACAAAGGGAGATGAAGGGAAGGAAGGAAAGATGAAAATAGGAAAGATAGTAAAATAAATAAGACATAACTTTCCTATATTCACATATGAATACCTGTGAAACTCCACATCATGTTCAACCACAAGAATGGAATCCTAATTAGAATTAGTCATACTCCACGTATATATAATATGTCAAAATATATTCTGTTGGGAGTCAGCCCAGCTCCAAAGACTAACCTCCCTATCCCCCAAAAAGAGCCTTCCAATGGTGAGCCCTGCTAACTCACATGATCCTTACCCACCAATCAGAACTTCCCCATCACCATCCAATGGTGACTCCTGGTGACTCACATGATCCTTACTCACCATTCAGAAAGCACCCCATGCCAGCTGCCAAAACCATTAAACTATTAAACTGTTTCAACCCTCAGACCACCCCCGGCTCTATAAATATGCAGAGCTGACTCAATAAACTGGAATTTTCTCCAATGGCAAGCCTTGATCGTTCTTTCATATTCTACTGCCATGTATATCTAAAAAGAACAAATAAAAACAAGAGTATTCTAATTTTAGATATAAGTAGTTCTTTAGTAATTAACTAAATGTTGAAAATAATGTTAGCAGTCTTGGGAAGAAAAAGCAAAACATAAAGGTTCTATAACAACCACCTACAACACTGGGCAAGGAAGGAATAAAATGGAAAGTGAAAAAGGTAAACAGGAGAGATAAAACAACCAAGAGAAGGTACTGAAGCCAGCAAACAAGGACTCACTTCACAATATGCTTAAGGAAAAACAGGAAAGGTTTGGCAAAAGATATGAAAATCTCCAGAAATTTCATCCATGAAATAGGGTCAACCCTCCAGCATATAGGCACAGGTAATAATTTTCTCAATAGGACCTGTAAAGCTAAGGAAATAACACCAGGAGTTAATAAGTGGATGGCATCAAATTAAAAAGCACAGCAAATGAAACAATTAAGAATGTGAAGAAAGAATGTACAAAATGGGAGAAAAACTTTGCTGTTCTGATGGACGATTAATATTTAGAACATATAAGGAATTCAAAACACTTTACACCAAAAAATAAAATAACCAACTTAATAAATGAGTCAATGGATTAAACAGACACTTTCCAAAAGAAGAAATACAAATGGCCAATAAATATATAATAAATGCTCAATATCATTAGAAATTAGGGAAATGCAAATCAAAACTACACTGAGATTTCATCTCATACCAGTCAGAATGGCAGTCAACAAGAATACAAATAGTAAATTCTGGAGAAAAGGGAACACTTTCACACTATTGGTGGGAGTGTAAATTAGTGCAACTACTATGGAAATCAATACACAAGTTTCTCAAAGAACCACCATTTGATACAGCTGTGCTACTACTCAGTATTTATCCTAAAGAATTAAAGTCATCATACTACAGTGATGCATGTATGCCCATGTTTATAGAAGCACAGTTCACAATAGCCAAACTATGGAACCAGCCTAGGTGTCCATCAAAGGATGAATGGATAAAGGAAACCTAAGTTATATACACAATGGAGTTTTATTCAGCCATAGAGAAAATAAAATTATGGCATTTTCAAAGAACTAGATGGACCTTGAAAACAGTATATTAACTATAAGCCAGACTCAGAAGGTCAAAGTACAACTATAATACATCAATGAAAAAATGTGGAAATTTTTTTGATTTTTAAATATACCAACAATTTATAAAAACACATTTAATAGACCAAATATTCATTTTTTATGGAATTTAAGAGACGAAGAGTGCTTGTATTTATATTTAGCAATTAATTTTTCAGTATTTTAACTTACAAATGACACAGATGTTTTCTTCTAACAAATATGTTTATACATGTTTATCTCATTTATATAAAATCTAACCCAAATTTTTAACAGCTCTTTGATATTAACCTAAAAACCAAGATATCAGACAAGCAGAGTTAATATTTTAAGATATTTTTCCTGTCCCACCCCATAAAAACCCTAAAAGCAATAGACAGTATATTTTAAACATTGTTCTTTCTCTCTTTCTTTCTTTATTATTTATCTATTTATTTATCTATTTATTTAATTTTTTATTTATTTATTTATTTTTATTCTTGATCATTCAAAACATTACATCTTTCTTGATATATCATATTTCACAGTTTGATTCAAAAGGGTTATGAACTCCCATTTTTACCCCGTATACAGATTGCTGAATCACATCAGTTACATCGATTACATTTCCATTGATTTACATATTGCCATTCTAGTGTCTGATGAATTCTGCTCTATATCCTATCCTCTACTATCCCCCCTCCCCTCCCCTCCCCTCTTCTCTCTCAACCCCCTCTACTGTAAAACATTTCTTCCACTTGTATTATTCTTCGCTTACCCCTCACTTCCTCTTGTATGTAATTTTGTATAACCCTGAGTATCACCTTCCCTTTCCATGCAATTTCCCTTCTCTCTCCCTTTCCCTCCCCACTCTCGTCCCTATTTAATGTTAATCTTCTTCTCCTGCTCTTCGTCCCTACTCTGTCCTTAGTTACTCCCCTTATATCAAAGAAGTCATTTGGCATTTTTTTTAAAGGATTGGCTAGCTTCACTTAGCATAATCTGCTCTAATGCCATCCATTTCCCTCCAAATTCTATGATTTTGTCATTTCTTAATGCAGAGTAATACTCCATTGCATATAAATGCCACATTTTTTTTAATCCATTCATATATTGAAGGGCATCTAGGTTGGTTCCACAATCTTGCTATCGTGAATTGTGCTGCTATGAACATCGATGTAGCAGTGTCCCTGTAGCATGCTCTTATTAGGTCTTTAGGGAATAGACCGAGAAGGGGAATAGCTGGGTCAAATGGTGGTTCCATTCCCAGCTTTCCAAGAAATCTCCATACTGCTTTCCAAATTGGCTGCACCAATTTGCAGTCCCACCAACAATGAACCAGTGTACCCTTTTCCCCACATCCTCTCCAGCACTTGTTGTTGTTTGACTTCATAATGGCTGCCAATCTTACTGGAGTGAGATGGTATCTTAGGGTGGTTTTGATTTGCATTTCTCTGACTGCTAGCGATGTTGAGCATTTTTTCATGTACTTATTGATTGATTGTATGTCCTCCTCTGAGAAGTGTCTGCTCAGGTCCTTGGCCCATTTGTTCATTGGGTTATTTGTTGTCTTTTTGTCTAATTTTTTGAGTTCTTTGTATACTCTGGATATTAGAGCTCTATCTGAAGTGTGAGGAGTAAAGATTTGTTCCCAGGATGTAGGCTCCCTATTTACCTCTCTTATTGTTTCTTTTGCTGAGAAAAAACTTTTTAGTTTGAGTAAGTCCCATTTGTTAATTATAGTTGTTAACTCTTGCACTATGGGTGTCCTATTGAGGAATTTGGAGCCTGACCCCACAGTATGTAGATCATAGCCAACTTTTTCTGCTATCAGACGCAGTGTCTCTGATTTGATATCAAGCTCCTTGATCCATTTTGAGTTAACTTTTGTGCATGGCGAGAGAAAGGGATTCAGTTTCATTTTGATGCAAATGGATTTCCAGTTTTCCTAGCACCATTTGTTGAAGATGCTATCCTTCCTCCATTGCATGCTTTTAGCCCCTTTATCAAATATAAGATAGTTGTAGTTTTGTGGATTGGTTTCTGTGTCCTCTATTCTGTACCATTGGTCCACCCGCCTGTTTTGGTACCAGTACCATGCTCTTTTTGTTACTATTGCTCTGTAGTATAGTTTGAAGTCTGGTATCGCTATATCGCCTGATTCACACTTCCTGCTTAACATTGTTTTTGCTATTCTGGGTCTTTTATTATTCCATATGAATCTCATGATTGTTTTATCTATTTCTACAAGAAATGCTGTTGGGATTTTGATTGGCATTGCATTGAACTTATAGAGAACTTTTGGTAATATCACCATTTTGATGATGGTAGTTCAGCCTATCGATGAGCAGGGTATATTTTTCCATCTTCTAAGGTCTTCTTCTATATCTTTCTTTAGGGTTCTGTAGTTTTCATTGTATAAGTCTTTCACCTCTTTTGTTAGGTGGATTCCCAAGTATTTTATTTTTTGGGGGGATATTGTGAATGGAGTAGTTGTCCTCATTTCCGTTTTAGAGGATTTGTAGCTGATATACAGGAATGCATTTGATTTATGCATGTTAATCTTATATCCTGCCACTTTGCTGAATTCATTTATTAGCTCTAATAGTTTCTTTGTAGACCCTTTTGGGTATGCTAGGTAAAGAATCATGTCATCTGCAAATAGTGATAATTTAAGTTCTTCTTTTCCTATTTTTATGCCTTTAATTTCTTTCGTCTGTCTAATTGCTCTGGCCAGTGTTTCGAGGACTATGTTGAACAGAAGTGGTGAGAGAGGGCATCCCTGTCTTGTACCCAATCTTAGAGGGAATGCCTTCAATTTTTCTCCATTCAGAATGATGCTGGCCTGTGGCTTATCATAGATTGCTTTTACAATGTTGAGGTATGATCCTGTTATCCCTAGTTTTTCTAGACTTTTGAACATAAAGGGATGCTGTACTTTGTCGAATGCTTTTTCCGCATCTATCGAGATGATCATATGGTTCTTATTTTTAAGTCTATTGATGTGGTGAATAACATTTATTGATTTCCGTATATTGAACCAGCCTTGCATCCCAGGGATGAATCCTACTTGATCATGGTGTATGATTTTTTTGATATGTTTTTGAATCCGATTCGCCAGAATTTTATTGAGGATTTTTGCGTCTAAGTTCATTAGAGATATTGGTCTGTAGTTTTCTTTCTTTGAAGGGTCTTTGTCTGGTTTAGGCATCAGGGTGATGTTGGCCTCATAGAATGAATTTGGAAGTTCTCCCTCTTTTTCTATTTCCTGAAATAGTTTGAAAAGTATTGGTGTTAGTTCCTCTTTAAAGGTTTTGTAAAACTCTGTGGTATACCCATCCGGTCCTGGGCTTTTCTTAGTTGGTAGTCTTTTGATGGTTTCTTCTATTTCCTCTATTGTTATTGGTCTGTTTAGGTTGTCTATATCCTCCTGACTCAATCTGGGCAGATCATAAGACTTAAGAAATTTATCTATGCCTTCACTATCTTCTATTTTATTGGAGTATAAGGATTCAAAATAATTTCTGATTATCTTCTGTATTTCTGAAGTGTCTGTGGTGATATTGCCTTTTTCATCCCGTATGCTAGTAATTTGGGTTCTCTCTCTTCTTCTCTTCGTTAGCATGGCTAAGGGTCTGTCGATTTTATTTATTTTTTCAAAGAACTAACTTTTAGTTTTGTTAATTTTTTCAATTGTTTCTTTTGTTTCGATTTCATTAATTTCAGCTCTGATTTTAATTATTTCTTGCCTTCTACTTCTTTTGCTGTTATTTTGCTCTTCTTTTTCTAGGATTTTGAGATGAAGTATAAGATCGTTTATTTGTTGGTTTTTTCTTTTTTTAAGGAATGAACTCCAAGCAATGAATTTTCCTCTTAGAACTGCTTTCAATGTGTCCCATAGATTCCGATATGTTGTGTCTGTGTTTTCATTTAACTCTAAGAAGTTTTTAATTTCCTCCTTGATGTCTTCTAAAACCCATTGATCATTCAGTAACCTATTGTTCATTCTCCAAGTGATGCTTGATCTTTCCTTCCTTCTTTTATCATTGATTTTCAGTTTCATACCATTATGATCAGATAAGATGCATGGTATTATCTCTACTCCTTTATATTGTCTAAGAGTTGCCCTGTGACATAATATATGGTCTATTTTTGAGAAGGTTCCATGTGCTGCTGAGAAAAAAGTGTAACTACTTGATGTTGGGTGGTATAGTCTATATATGTCAATTAAGTCTAGGTTATTAATTGTGTTATTGAGTTCTATAGTTTCCTTATTTAACTTTTGTTTGGAAGACCTGTCCAGTGGTGAGAGAGATGTGTTGAAGTCTCCCATGATTATTGTATGGTGGTCTATTAGACTCTTGAACTTGAGAAGAGTTTGCTTGATGAACATAGCTGCACCATTATTTGGGACATATATATTTATGATTGTTATGTCTTGTTGGTGTATGGTTCCCTTGAGCAGTATGTAGTGTCCCTCTTTATCCCTTTTGATTAACTTTGGCTTGAAATCTATTTTATTTGATATGAGTATGGACACTCCTGCTTGTTTCCGCAGTTCATATGAGTGATATGATTTTTCCCAACCTTTCACTTTCAGTCTATGTATATCTTTTTCTATCAGATGCGTCTCCTGTAGGCAGCATATTGTTGGGTCTTGTTTTGTGATCCATTCTACTAGCCTGTGTCTCTTAATTGGTGAGTTTACACCATTAACATTTAGGGTTATTATTGAGATATGGTTTGTTCTTCCAGCCATATTTGTTTATTAATGTTACTAAACCTGATTTGTTTTCCTCTTTGATTACTTTCCCCCCTTTACTGTCCTACCTCCCTCCGTTGGTTTTCAATGTTATTTTCCATTTCCTCTTCCTATAATGTTTTGCCAAGGATTTTTTGAAGAGATGGTTTTCTAGCTGCGAATTCATTTAACTTTTGTTTATCGTGGAAGGTTTTAATTTCATCTTCCATCCTGAAGCTTAATTTCGCTGGATACATGATTCTTGGTTGGAACTCATTTTCTTTCAGTGTTTGAAATATGTTATTCCAGGATCTTCTAGCTTTCAGAGTCTGTGTTGAGAGATCAGCTGTTATCCTGATTGGTTTACCCCTAAATGTAATCTGCTTCCTTTCTCTTGCAGCTTTTAAAATTATCTCCTTGTAATGTATGTTGGACATCTTCATTATAATGTGTCTAGGTGTGGATCTCTTATGATTTTGCACATTCGGCGTCCTGTAGGCTTCTAGGATTGGGGATTCTGTCTCATTCTTCAAGTCTGGGAAGTTATCTCGTATTATTTCACTGAATAGATTGTTTATTCATTTGGTTTGGAGCTCTGTGCCTTCATGTATCCCAATGTCTCTTAAGTTTGGTCTTTTAATGTTATCCCATAATTCCTGGATGTTCTGCTCATGGTTTCTTAGCAGACTTGCTGAGCTGTCCATGTTCTTTTCAAGTTGAAATACTTTGTCTTCATTGTCTGATGTTCTATCTTCTAAGTGATCTACTCTGCTGGTAGTATTCTCAATTGAGTTTTTAAGTTGGTTTATTGCTTCCTGCATTTGTAGGATTTCTATTTGTTTGTTTTTTATTACCTCTATCTCCCTGTGAATTTGATCTTTTACTTCCTGGATTTGTTTATGTAGTTCCTTGTCAATGTGATCTTTCATTGTCTGATTTTGCTGTCGCATGTCTTCCTTGAGACTCCAGATCATCTGTAGCATGTATATCCTGAACTCTTTCTCTGACATTCCCTCTGTTGCAGCTATTACCTCTTCTAAAGTTGAGTTGACCTGTATTGCTTGTGGTCCTTTCTTTCCTTGTCTTTTCATACTGCTCGCGTTTCTTTCTGCTTGGTGAAACTGTTGTGTTTTTGAAATTTTCCCCCTAATTATTTATATTGCTCTTGTATAGTTGAAAAATCTCCCTTGCAGGGTGGGTAGTGGCTGTGCTCCTCCTCTAATTGGGGTGATCTGTCTACCGCGCTGGCGGGCCGCTAGGCCTGCTCTGCCAGTCGTTCAAAGGTCTGCCCACCCTGTGGGCGCGGGTGGCGGCTCTGCTCTGCCCCCACTCCAATTGTGGTAATGTAACTACCGCCCCCTCGGGTCATTGGGCCTGATCCGAATGCGGGCGGCTGCTCTGCTCTGCCCCTACTCCAATTGGTGTGACATGTCTACCATGCTGGCAGGCCTCTAGGCCTGTTCCGCTGGTGGGTCTCAGGTCTGCCTGACTCTGGCAGTAGGCGGAGTTGGGGGTCGAGAGTCCTTTGGTCCTTACGGTCACGCCCACGGAGAGATTTTGAAGTTTCCGTTTTTCGCCAGGTGGGCGGGGCTGTTAGCAGAGCCCGGAGGGCATGGCCATGTGCTGGGCCATGCGGGGACCCTTCTAGCTGAGTCGGGCCTCTGGGGCCGCCTGAAGAGTGGGGCAGCCGCAGCTGCATGGCTAAGATCCGGGCGGGTGGTGTGGCTGTTCGCAGAGCGAGAGCAGGGCCTCCCGGGAGAGCCAGGATGGGAGGGGTGTCTGCCGGTTTGGGCAGCCACTCTGCTCCGGGCCGACGCCGCTTGCAGAAGCTGCTGGTGGCAACGGGATTGGACCTCTGCGCCCACTGGGGGGGCCACCTGTAGAGCCGGGCAGTTGCGGCTGGTTGGTTAATAGCCGGCCAGGTGTGGCAGCCGCTCACAGGGTGGGTGTGGCAGCCGCTCACGGGCCTCCCGTGAGAGCCCAGTTGGCGGGGCCGTCTGCAGGTTCAGGCGGGGCGGGCCGCACCGCTCCAGGTGCCGGCCGCTTGCAAAAGCGGCTGCTGACTGCAGGACTGGACTTCTGTACCCGCCGCGGGGGCCACCTGTAGAGCCGGGTAGCTGAGGCTGAGTGGTTAAGAGCCGGGCGGGTGGGGCGGCCGCTCGCAGGGCGGGTGAGGTGGCCGCTTGCAGAGCGAGAGCTGGGCCTCCCGGGAGAGCCGCTTGCAGGAGCGGCTGATGGCTGCAGGACTAGACCTCTGTGCCCGCGTGGCCGCCCAAGATCCACTTCTCTGGGACAAACTGTCACTTCCAATAAACCTACCAGTTCATGGCAGCTCTCCTCTTAAGGGAATTTTGCTAGAAGTTTCTCCATAGGTAGGCTGGAGCTCTATCTATTTATTTAGTATGTGGATCTGAAGGTCAAACCCAGGGCCTTGCATGTGTGAGGCAAACACTCTACCACTGAGCCATAACCCCAGTCCCAACTTTAAAAATAAATATCATCCCAATTGTTTAGTAACCTAGACAAAAAAAAAGTGCATGTGAATAATTTTAAAGATGTTTTTACTTTGTCTTACCAAAAATTTAAATTAATTTATTTATCTAAGATTTATTTAAGTGGGCTGGAGCTGTGGCTCAGTGGTAGAGCACTTGCCTGGCATTCATGAGGTCTTGGGTTCGAACCTCAGCACCACATAAGTAAAAGTAAATAAATAAAATAAGAAGATCCATTGACAATTAAAAAATATTTTTTTAAAAAAATATTTAAGTCATGTGAACAAATAAGTCATTGGATTTGTGTCTTTTAAAAATTTATGAGTACTCATTTATTTATCAGCCAATTTGGTACCATGTAGACACAATTACATGTACACAAACATACATAAAAATGACAGAAAATAAAAATTTAATTTAGAATCATTATTTGTCATTTTTTCAAATCAATCTGTTGATACAATTACCATAGTCATAAACAATTCCTAATTTTAAACCTGCACTTCCAAAGATATAACTTGGTTGAAACAAAGCGGAATATTTACATCCCAAAGACACAGAATTTAATCTAAACATCATTGAGAAGGGTAAAGGCAAATGTCCAGTGGAAGCGAAAATTTTAAAGGTGAGGTTTGTTATGCAGGCTTAAGATAACATTTTTCCCCATTTGAAGAGCTGATCAATAGCACACAGCATTTTTTGTAAAGGATTAAAAAAATCATATACTGGAGATCTAGTTGATAAGTCCTTCTGACCTAACCTATTTTCTAGTTAGATGTAGCCCTTCCAAGAGAAAGGCAAAGGGCACTTTCTAGGCCCATCTAACATGAGAAAGCCTGCTGTAAGCTTTCCAACACTTTTTTTCCTGCTTTAATTTATCACAAATAAATTAAATTTTAATTTATCACAAATAAATTAAATTTTAATTTATCACAAATAAACTAAATTTTTAGTCTTTTGAGAAAGAGTATGCTTAAATTTTAAAATATGTCCCATTATATCAGAATTTATATATATATATATATATATTTGCTTTTATATTACTGCCTAAGGACTCTAGACCATCCCATAAGAAAACCAGTTTAAGATATTAAATGTTTCACATTTTTTTAAGTACTTGCAATTTGAGGCATTGCAATCATCAAACATAAAACCAGCTGGAGTACCAGATTTTTTTTCCTCCAAACACTCTTCCCCCTTGAATTTGTTTCCCATTTTAGCAGAGGTCCCCTTTCTCCCAAAATTGCAACCTTCAGAGTAAGTGGTGGACTTGGTTTTGAACTAAAATGTGCAAGTTTGTAATGATTAGGAGAAAGAGACATAAAGCAAAAAGGCAAATTTACATAATGGATTGTGAGGAAAAAAGACAAAATATGTTATCCAACAATGTTCTGACAAAGTTTATGAAACAAAAAAATATTCAAATGAACCAGCTCAGGATAAACCAAGAATTGTCAGTCAAACAAATTTCCAGTAGAGATCGTCATTGCCAGCCATCATATTTTTTTTCCTTTATCAAGTCATTCTACATAAACACACACTAACAGATAAATAAACACATAAAACAATTACATTAAACTAGCATGCACTTTCAGATAAATAGGCCATACTGTACAAAAATCCAGCACACCTATAATGCCTGTAATCCTAGTGGCTCAGGAATCTGAGGCAGGAGGATTACAAATTCAAGGCCAGCCTCAGCAACTTAGTGAAGCCCTAAGCAATTTAAGGAGACCCTGTCTCAAAACTTTTTTTAAAAAAAAAAGAAAGTAATTTTAAAAGGCTAGGGATGTGGCTCAGTGGTTAAATGCCTGGGTTCAATTCCTGGTACTAAAATTTATATATATTTCAAGAAAATTTTCCCACTCTCCATTACTATGCAAATCATAACTGAGATCTCCCAAAACCAACCCGGTTCTCTGTGTACCTTAGGTCTACTTGGCACCAAGAAAAATCCTAACTTCCCTTTCAGACAAATGGGAAAAGCCCAGAGGGGTTCAGGAAAGAGCCCCCAACAAGGAAAAGGAAGGACAAGGCCTGCCATGCACTGTCAGGGAGAATTTATCAGGGGTCAGACTTCAGGGGCCAGAATCCAGAAGTTTGTTTCTCTGCTTCAGTAAATGATGGTATAAAGCAGCCAATGTCATCCCACAGTAGAAAGGAAGGGAGAGACCCTATAATGAATGTAATTTCAGCAGCCGCATGGGTAACTTCTTTTCTGCCCCTCATTGGGAGAAGAGATGTCACAGAAGAAGGCTTCATGGAGTTCCCAGAGAGAAGAGAGAACTGGACTTTAAGACCAACAGGATCCTTGGCATACGTAATGGAAAACAATTTCAGCACATGCCTGTCAAAGGCATAGACAGAGGTTTATTTAGGAAAATAGATACACATTCAAGGGAGAATGTGGGCAATCTCCAGAAGGAGAGACAGTCACCCACTGGTGTGGAATGTTAATACTTATAAAGGGCCAGTGCTGGGGGCTGGACAATTGGTGGAGACAGGGTGGAGCTACACAATTTCCTGCCAGTTTTTCCTTTGGGCATTTCCCTAATTTTACAAGGGCATGTGCCAAAGGGCATATTACTCAATATTTACAAATATGCTTTTCCATCTCAAGGACTTGTGGGTCTTTAAGTCTCTCTCTTTATCCTAAATCCCTATTTCATGCCCTCTTCTTTCAGGTCTGGCTGGCTGTAAGTAGCTAATGTTCAAAGAGCATGCTCTCTCCTGGCTCACCTCACCTAAATTATTATCTGAGTCCCAGGCCACAGGCCTGACTCTGGGAATCCAATAAATAAGGTCTGGCATTCACCCTAAAAAAACAAATCAAAAAAGTAATAATGAAAAGCAAGGAAGGAGCCAAGCATGGCGGTGCATGCCTATAATCCCAGCAGCTCAGGAGGCTGAGGCAGGAAGATTGTGAATTCAGCCAGCCTCAGCAACATAGCGAGATGCTGCCTCTAAATAAAATATTTAAAAAATGGCTGGGAATATGGCTCAGTGTTTAAGTCCCCCTGGGTTCAATCCCCATAACCAAAACAAACATGAAAGAAACCAAGGAATCTTAATCAGTGTAGCTACACAGGGAAGACAAGGGAACACATGTCCTTAGCCTCATCTAAACTGATAATTTTATCTTCATTTTTGAAGGACAGTCTACCAGGAAAGAGAGTTTGTGGTTGACAGTTTTAGTCTTTCAGCCTATTCCATATGTCATCCCATTGCCTTCTACTTCAATCGTTGCTGATGAAAAACTGGTTATTAATCTTAATGGTAACCCCTTGTGTGTGGTGAGTTTTTTCTCATTTGCTTTCAAGTTTTTCTCTTGTCTCTGCACAGTGTATCCTCTGCCTCTTCCCACTAGGACCATGCTCCACGAGGCCAGCATTTTTTGTTTCTCCTCTAATGAGATTCACAGATGCAAAAAATACTGTCACATATCTGACACATGATAAGTATCAATTGAATAAATGATTACTGTAGAGCACCTCCCTCCATCTTTATTGAAGAGTCTCAGTCTCAGACTCCCCATGGCAGCTGCAGCAAAACTGTTCTTATACTGACATTGGGGATGCCTGGAATTTTCTCACAACCACTGCCCTCCCTCTTACACTCCCTCCCAAAACAGCCCTCCTGCTCCTGCTCTACACAGCACATGCTCACATGTGTAAACCTTCAGCAAAGAAAAGTCCTTGACATTTGGGTCTATTTTCCAAAATATATATAAATATGAATTATACTCTGTCCTATAAACCCTTCAGTTTAGACAGGAGCCAGCACTAGGATTACTAGAGCTAAAGGCATGGAGAGGGGTAGGCCAGGAGAGTAGAAAAAGAATTCCAAAAGGAATTTACCTAAAAAGAGAAACAACAGGATCTCTCCCCTTGACTAATCCTAGAATCTATAATTCAATTTTTAAATATTGAGGGAAAGAAGGAAAGGACACAAACAAGGAAGCAACCTTGAAAGGAGGGCAGAAGATCATACTGTGAAAATTCATCTTTTGATACCACAGAGACTCCTGTTTGCAGGGGCCTTATGAGAACAATGACAGGAAAAACTCCTCTTGCTGCTATCAAAAATGAAAGACACTAGAGGACAAGGAGACCAGCATCATTCCCAAGAACAAGAACAGACACAATCCTCTATGAGAAGCAAGAAATAAACACAAAAGTCATGGGCTGAAGACCACACCAGGGGCTGAGCTTAGGCTGGCCTAGTGTTGGAGCAGGCCCCAAATGGCCATAATTAGGCTCCCTCACCTAGGCTTCTGGCAAGCTCTGTCGTGCTTTTAGTGTGTGACCAAAACCAAGAATCATCTATGCTATGGTCAGTGTGTAACCAAAGTCAGAAACACTCTGATTCAACATATATACTCAAAGCCATAAACATTCTGCTTGTGAGCACACACCCACTTATGTGACTAGTTAGTAGTGTGCCTTTTTTGTTGGCCTGTATATAAAAAGAGCCAAAGGAAAAGACTTGGGGGCTAAATGGAACTAACCAGGGCTAAACTGATGGGGGTAAAATGGAACTGGCTGGGGGCCAAAGCTGAAGCTGGAGGCTGTTGTCACCTCGGAATAAAGCACGTCTACTATCCTAACTGCTCCTTGCATCTTCTTCCACCTGTTGGGATACTGAATCTGTTTCCTGAGTCTGAGCCCCTACCCAACAACCTGGCCACAGAAAGCCCTTGCTACCCATGGTCCTGGCAATTCCTGTATTCCTATGATCACAAATTGTAGAAGTTTTACCAGAGGGGCAAAGAGAAAGGAGCAGGGATGATGACCAAAGTCCAGCATGGACTGAGCACTGACTGGGCACAGTCCCAATCACTCTCTGCTCCTCACAGTCTTCTGTCCCCACCTGCAACAGACTCAGCAGAGCAAAAACAGACTGTGGATAGTTCTCAGTGCTCCAATTTATTTCCTTCCTCAAATTTCAGGCATCTTTTTCTTTCATTAAGCAATCAACCCCTCATTTCAAATAACCCCAACTGTTTAAAAATCAATTTTATATTTAGATTCTTATTTTCTGTACAGAAATAAAAACTTGAAGATCAGTGTACTTGAGTCAGTGATGGAGTCCTCTAAGTCATACCTTTGTTGGAACAGAAAAGTTGACTGTGGAAAAGAACATAGGTCAGTATTGGGATGGGGTCCTGGTGGGTAGGGGTGCTCTGGTCTCCCCACCTTCTCACATTATGCCAACAAGGACACAAACACTTTTAGACACTTTGCAGGAAGAGAATCCAGGAGTTCTTAGAGTCACAAAGAGGAGGCTTGAACAAATCTTCTTTCAGTCCCAAACAAAGCAGCTGACCCAGACTACAGAACAAAATAATCAAGAACAAATTCAGGTCAAGCACTATTAGTGGCAACCTGCTGAACAAAGCTTCACTCACTCAAAAGGGTCAAATTCAGAAAGTCCTGGAACCCAGTTTGGTCTTCTCTGTCCCATCCCCTCTCCTACATCAGGCCCTGTAGAGTCTCACCTTTATGCTGTGAAAGATGCATCAGAGTCTTGGAAACTGTCCCTCTCTGGAACAGAAAAACAACTAGATATATTCAGATGGTAAAAGAGAACTGGCTGAAGGAAGAATTATGGGATGGGTGATATTCCCCATGGACTTCTGCCTATGCAATCCTAAGGATCATCCCTTTCGCCATACTTACTTGGAGCCTGAGTGTAGCTCCTCCCTTCTTTTCTACCTGTGAGAGGTCAGCAAGGAGGAGGGCCATGAAGGCCCTTTAGGAAGTCCCTAGTACTAACACTCAAAGGATGTTGGCAGAACATGATTTCAGACCCAGGAAATGACCGGGAGGCATGGGGAAAGGAGATTACAGGCACTGAACCAACTGCTCTCCCAGAGGTTTGCCCTCAGCAGGGACCTTCCCTTCTGACCTCTGACTGCTAGGAATCAGGTGCAAAATCTGTCTTTTATTTTTCATGTGTTTTATGATAGAATGTCAGCAAACAGCCCCAGGCTGTATAAACATGTATGTGTGGGTGGTACTTCCTATTAATGAGGCAGGACACACTTCTACCTGGGGCCTGAAATAAGAAAATTCAGATTCAGCTCCTCCCCTACCTGCTTCTTCCTTCACTTCATCACAGCAACCATTACAACTCCAATGTCCACAGCTATGAGAAGAACCAGAACCAGGCCAACAATGATTCCCTTGATGGAGACGGAGGGCTGAGGATGTGGCTCTGTGAAGCCAACAGAGGGGAAGGTGAGGAGCTCTGACCCCCAGCTTTCAGCCCTGACCTACAAAGAGGCTCCAGAATGGCTCCTTCTTTTCATGAAAATAAGCTCTGTGCCCTCATCCCCTCCTGACCCCATCTCAGGGGAGAGGTTCGGGCAACCCCTCATGCTGCACAAGATATGTGAATTTCTGCTCCCCTCCTGAAGGCACCACCACAGCTGCTCACTTCTGGAAGCTTCCATCTCCTGCAGGCCTGGTCTCTACAGGTTCCATGTCCTGGGTCTGATCCTCCCCATCCCACTGCCAGATCAGAGTGACATCCTTGGGGTAGAAACCCAGGGCCCAGCACTTCAAGGTGACAGCTCCTTCAGGGTTAGGGTGTGAGTCACATGTGTCTTTGGGGGCCTGGGAAGAAGAGTGACAAATTTTAGGTACTCTGAATTCTCTGTGGGTCACTCCAGCATCACTCAATTGTCCAACCTGAGAATGAATAGGACAACTGGTATAGGGGAATGCCAAACCCCAATACTAAACAGTACCTGCTCTGCTAAATCTGTATTTCCTGACCACCACTTGAAGCTACATGTAGCCACATGACTGTTATCACCAACTGAACACAAACAGAAGTGAAGTATCAAGTTAACATTTCACAATTTATGAGGATAAGCTACTTGTAAGTGCCACTACTTCCCATGCTGCTGTGCTTGAGTTTCAACTTGACCATGCAGATGAAGATAAAGAACCACAAAATGGAAAAAAAAAACAACTACATCCTTAAATAACTATGTGGAGGTGAACTGGCTTCCCATGTGAGACTTAAATAAGCCACAGTCTAAACCACAATATTTTGGGACCCCACATTATAATTGCTTTGCCTGTGTGTAACTGCAACAATAGACTTCTGAAGAAGCTGTTGAAAATTGGAGTATTACTAAATTGATTTGATAAAACAGTTCTTATACCAACTCTTTGCTGGAATTTACTGTGTTTTGAATAGTAAAAGATATATTTATAAGCCAAATACAAACAAACCACAACAACAAACCCCCACATGCTAGCCTACACAAAGGCAAAAGGAATAATTTATTTCTTAGAAAGCTGTAGAATCAGGGCAGGAAGCTCCGGGTATTTGAGGGGTTGTAAAAGGTCCTGACTGGGTGAAGGAGGCTGAAAGACTCAGAAACACTGCAGTTAGATCTCCAAAGCCATTGGGTGTAGCACAGAGAACAAAGCTTGAGAGAGGTCATGATTCACAATCTGTTCCCAGAATCAAAGGGAACCTCTGATGGGTTATTTCAGGGATCTACTCTCTTTTTCAGTCACAGATTCCCAATTGTCCTGAGAGAAGAAAAAGTGGGCCCTGAGGTGAGTCATTCTCTGCTACTGGATCTGAAAACCTAGGAGCACTCTACATCCCTCCATGTTAGATAAAGACAGTATTCTAGTTAGGATCCCATTTTCCTCCCCTCCTGAGGAGATGTCCCACCCCACAGATGGGGAAATTGCCTTGTTGCAGCTTGTACCTTTGCTTTGCAGTGTCTCTTCCCCATTCTCCAAGCATCTCTGGAGCGACTCCACGCACCTGCCCTCCAGGTAGGCTTTCCATAGCTCTGCTGCAGCCGCTGCCTCAAACTTGCCCCGGGAGATCTGAGCCCCAGGGTCCGCTGTGGTCCAGGAACACAGATCTTCGTCCAGGGAAAGGTAATCTTCACTTTCATAGGCATACTGCTTATACCCGCGGAGGAGGCGGCCATCGGAATCCTTGTGGCAGTCTTAACTTGGACTGGATGGTGTGAGAGCCTGGCCCAGTCCCCTCCATCAGCCCCTTCCCCTCCAGCCCAACCCGAGGAAATTCTAACCCAACCTCAAAATGAAACCAGGTAATAGTTCCCTTGGGCACTTCCCAGATCCAGGGTCTCCGTGGGCCCTGCAGACTAGGGATGATCCTCCAACCTGGGGACCCACAGCAATTTTAACCGGTCCGTGGGGAACGTGGAAGAGTCGTGACCTCTGCCCTGTGCCCGGCGTCACTCGCTGTTCTCACTTTGGTTGTAGTAGCCCAGCAGGTTATTGAGGTTCACTTGGTGAGTCTGGGTGTTGACCTTAGCTTTCCGCATCTGCTTATCCCAATAGTCAGGTCCCACCTGCTCCACCCAAGGCGCTCTCTGCGGTGGGTTCTTGGATTCGCTGCCTAGTTGTCCAAGCACGCAAACCGTGTGTCCTCCAGGTAACCACAGCCAACTTCCAAGTACCTGGCCTCTCCGCGGTCAGGCACCGACATAGTGATGTAGAAACACGTCATGGAGTGGGAGCCTGGGGGCGGGGAGCGACTGAGACCGGCTCGACCCTTCTCAGAGCTCCAGGCCTCTGAAGATCCAAGGGGCACAGGGGCTCTTGAAATAGAAAAGGTACAGGAAGAGCGAGATATAGATGGGAGACAAGAGGGTGGAAGATGAGAAAGGGATCGAGACAGGAAGTGACCAAGGTGGGGAGGGGTACCAGCTAGGGGCTACCTGGAAGCTTCTTCTGGTCCAGCGACCCCACCCCTTTATCCTCCCGCGCATGCCCATTCACTACCGATTGACCACCTACCCTCACTCACCTGCCTAGGTCTTGGTCAGAGCTAGGGCCCCCAAGAACAGCACCATGACCCCCATTCTCAGGATCTGGAGAGAATCCCGGTCCCTATGGGTCCACAGAGCCTTATAACCAGGAACTGCAGCAATGCTGATTAGCCAAAGAACCCGACACACAAGGGTAGTGAGATCTGGGTCAGCCTCAGGAGTGTCCAAGATGAAGCACCTGACAAGGTCTGAGAAAAGGAAACATCAGGGATATGAAGACACCCCAAGGCTCAGCTTCCCTGCTCCACACTCCTCCCTGGAACCTGAGACCTGGAGAGCCATGCACTAGAACCTAGGACTTTGCTTTAATCCCTCTCCTAATGAACAGAGTGTTCTTTGTCACCTCCTCTTCTCACACTCCTGGCTCAGAGGCTGTCTGAGCAGACCACAGGAAACCTCCAGCTGGGCTCAGCCCCTCTTCCTCCTATTCTATTACTGAATTCCTTCTCCCTGAGTTATATTTCTACTCCCTGACTGTCCACCTGAACTCTTAGAAGAAAATCACTCCATGTGAGTGCCTGGTCTAGAAGTGGGGTGGAGAGGCAGATTTTCTCTTTAAATCTAGAGAAGACCAGGTTCCTTATTGTGCATCCTCTGAAGATCTGACTGGTGCTAGGAGTTTCCAGGGAATATGGTTCCTTCATATAGTTGTTGAAAGTGGCCTCAGGTTCTTGCAGGTTGGTCCCAGGAGGCCTCTGTTTCTAGGTCCATGGGTCCATGGACCTTTCCACAGGCTGCTCACAACACAGAAGCTGGCCTCCCCAGAGCCAGGGATCCAAGGGAAAGAGAAACAAGATGGAAGCTGCAACATGCTCAATGTCCTACACTCAGAGCCACAGCTCATTACATTAGCCTCACTCCTTCAGGTAGAGGTTGAGTCAGCAAGTCCAGACCACCCTCCAAAAGGGAAGAAGCTGCCTCTCTGCAAAGGAGGAGCATGAAAGAATTGGCACATCTGTTAAAACCAAAACTAAAGCAACATTGTTTTAAAATTCCATAAGCCAAGTGCTGTTATATCCAATTATTTTTCTTAAATGCTTTAGATTTCTATCTTGGAAAATTCATGATCAAAAGTTTGAGACAGCTGGGTGTGGTGGTACACACTTGCAATCCCAGTGGCTCAAGAGGCTAAGATAGGAGGACTGCAGTTTCAAAGCCAGCCTTAGCAACTTAGCAAGACCTTATCTCAAAATAAAAAATAAAAAGAGTGCTGAGGATGTGGCTTAATAATCAAGAACCCCTGGGTTCAATCCATGGTACAAAAAAAAGTTTTGAGAGAGAGATACACATTATTGTCTCTGAGTTTTTCCTACAAAGTTTTGTTTTTTTTTTAATTTGGTACCAGGGGTTGAACCCAGAGATGCTCAACCACTGAGCCACATGTCCAGCCTTTTCGTTTTTCATTTTGAGAGAGGGTCTTGCGTTAGGACTTCACTAATTTGCTGAGGCTGGCTTTGAACTTGTAATCCTCCTGCCTCAGCCTCCTGAGCTGCTGAAATTACAAGCTTGAGTCACTGTGCTCAGCTTGCAAATGCCTTTTTAAAAACTTCCTTTTCAGAAAAACTGAACTATCAAAGGTCTCATTGTGAAGAACTTTGAAGTTGACTGGGATATTAATGTAGATTATCTTATTGCATGTCCGCACTCAATCTCAAGGTAGAATGGTTCCAAAGACTTCCACTATAGCATTTATCACTTATAATAGAATTGCCCCTTACCTTAATTCTCCTCTAAACGTTAATCTCTGGGAGAAAGATTGTATTATTCACCATTAAAGTGAATTCTCAATAAAAAAAAAACTTCCTTTTCAATAAGTTACAACATCATTGAGAGTGGTGTATGGTAGACGATAACATAGACCCAGGACTTCAGTGCAATCACAATAGTTCCTTTAAATGATAACTATCTTTGTTTTTCCTAGGAAGTTTCAAATTTACTTTGTTAAGCATGCCAATTTTTATACTCAAATGTCATCTTCAAAAATACACACAGATTGCTTTTCAGTTAGAAAACTGTAAATTGTCCCATTGTTGTCATGTATTTAAAAGAATAGTAAAATCAATTTAAAAATGTGAATTGTCTAAAATCTATACTTCAGTCTATCATTATGACAATTTTGGTAGTCAGAAATTGTTAGCTTGTATCCAGAAACTAATTTTTTTTTTTAAAAAAACTAGCTATTTGGTTGGCTTCCTATAATGAATTAAATGTGCTTCACTATGTTTTTGAATGAAATGTAGTAGAGGCTATTTGGACACCAGTATAATTCTAAAATAAAAATAAAAACCATTAGGATGTGCTGCTAATGTTTTATAAAGCAATTCTATACAGTGGTAGCTTTATTCCAACGTGAATAATTCTTGTTAACAATTCTTGCAATAAACTTTGTTGCTTTGTTATCTTTCATGGAAAAAAATTAATCAGGAATTGTTCACAAATTGTAGTTTGAAAATGCCAGTTTAAGGAGTTGAGATCAAGTAAATACTTGGGTGCTAACTACAGGCACAAAAAACAGAAACTATGAAGTCTCCTGAGCTGCTTGTCTCATCCCCCAAATAGAAACTCCATCCTGAGACTTGGGTTAACTGTTCCCTTCCATTTCTTTAAAGAATTTTACAATAATTGTTTCATCCCCAATCAAATGTTAGTTCATTCTGCCTGTTTATAACCTTCCTGTGCAGTGACCTCCTGCTGCATGTGTGTTTCTGGGATACATATAACATGTAAAAGCCTTACCCCTCCTGTGCAAGGCTGTCCTTCATTCACTTTAATGCAGAAGTTTTACTTTTGATGATTATACCACCATGTGGTACTTTCCTGTGGATGTAAAAATGGTTGATTCCACTCTGCCATAAACATTAGTGCACATGTCTCCTGTACACACAGGCAAGAAAGATCTCAAGCATAAAATCAGGAATAGGGGGCTGGGGTGTGGCTCAGTGGTAGAACATTCAACTAGCACATGTGAGGCACTGAGTACAATCCTCAGCACCACATAAAAATAAATAAATAAAATAAAGTCATTGTATCCATCTACAATTAAAGAAATATATTTTTAAAAAAGATAAAGAATAGGATTGTAACATTCAAAAGCATATTTTATTCAACCTAACTGAATAATGCTAATTTCCAAGGTGCTTGCACTCATTGAAACTTTTACCAGGAAATTATGAACATTCCTGAGGCTGCAGTTCTGTGGCCTCTGGCCTCCCCTGCCCTGCCAAGTACTGTAAAGAAAACACAGAACTGACACGGAGCAGGGAAGAGTGGAGAGCCACTGCCTTGTAAAAGCCACACAGGCCTCTCATTTCCACACTTGATCAGTAACCTCCTTTCTTTGCTGACACGTGACATCACACTGTCAGCACCTAGGTCCTGATCCTGCTTCCTTTTAAATAAGTGCATGGAGTACATTCATGTGTTTGGAATCCTCCAAAGTAAAAAACAACAAATAAGAAAGGAAGAAAGGGTGAGAGGGAAAAAGGAAAGGAAGAAAAGACAAAATTAAATAGAGAACAAGAGATTAACTGGAAGCAGTGAATATAACATTATCAAAATACAAGAATATTAATCCATTGAATAATAGAAATGTTAAGAAGCTTGATGAATTATCTGTTATTACACATCAAACTAAATGACTACTCCAAAACAAGAAGTATCTACTAACTCCTGAGCTAATGCAAAGAGCAGCAAAATGGAACGAAAGCAGTAGGTGAAATTGGATAAAGAATTTCACAAGCTAGAATAAGTAATAGGTCACAGGCACACAGATAGAAACAATTTGTTAGTCCAAGCCCTCAAAGATACAGCTGCCAAAAGGAATTGAACTTACCAGCATGTTACTAAGGGAAACACCTGTTGGAAAACATGGGGTGGGAGCTAGAAATCACTTGGAGAGGCTGCAGGCTGAGGTACAATGAGACCTGGGTGGTGGATAGAAGGAAAGAAGTGTGCAGGTTCATCAAACCACAGAAAAACTAAGGAGAGTAGAGCCAGACCACAGAGGAGTCCTCTTCACAACTGGCCATCAGAGGCCTCCCATGCCTCTGAAGAACTGGCTTGCCTCAATGTCCCTGCTGTGACCAGTCATCGGCTGGGAATAACCAATGGGAAGAAGAGCCTCTGCACCAATATTGCCCTGGGTTTCAGACAACAGTGGAGCTCTTGAAGTGAAGCTTGGACAGGAATGGACTCTATAGCAAATCCAGCTGTGGTGGAATTAGCCACCATCCCTCATGATACTGGGATGTAAGTGGAGGAAAAATATAAAATGGAACTGAACCTAGCACCAGTGGGAGAATTGGAATGGAGGATCCTGGTGTTCAGAGGGAGGCCATAACATCTACATATAGAAATAACCTTTCAGAAACAAGTTACTGGGCCCTGGTAAGACAGAATTCTTGACCATGGGACAACAAACAACTATAGGATGGCAAGTGCCCAAATGAATGGGTTTTCTGTTTAACTTAAAAGGTCCTAAATTGGACAGGTCATATACCTAGACAAATTTGGGCTCACAATGGGACTCTGGTCCCACAACCCAATCTTGCATAATTGGCACTGATACCCTGGCAGATGGAGGAACTCCACAGTGGGCTCCAGGTCTCTGGAGAAAGGGCTATCACAGTGCTGAAGACCAAAGGGAAAGCTCTGACACTGTCTTCATCACAGCCATGCAGAGGTGTTGGGGGAAAGGTCTTGCAGAAATTGTATCCACTGTTAAAGAGATGAATAGGGGCTAGTGATATAGCTCAGTTGATAGAGAGGAAAGATTCAGGAGTGGTGGCACCTGTTAGACTTTTAAACCTAGGGACACCACCCTTCACCAACCCTTTCAGTGCCCCAGCAGTTCAAGCACCTGGATTCTGCTCTGAGATGCTGTGGTGGGCATGCCCTCTGTTTTGTTCTGGTTAACTGTCCACCACTTGTTCCCTAGCTCTTCAGGGCCAGACCCTCCCTGTGGCTGTTAATGAGCACAACTCTGGAATCACCTTTCCTACCCTCAACCTCTGGCCTGCAGAAAACAGCACCCTAAACTTTTTAGTGATGTAGGTTCCTCTCATCAGCTTCTTCCTTCAGGCTGTGATGAAAGGGGACTCCATGGGCCTTAGGGGGAAGTGCCCCTCTGGTGGGTCTCATGGCCTCACAGAATCTTTCCATTCCACACACCTTCTTCCTTCAGCCTCTGTATTCCATTCTCCACCATCTTCTTGGGCATCCTAGTCATGTCCACCTGCAGAGAGTTGGACATCAGTTTTCTACTTAGCACAAAGTTCATAGAGCAAAAATTCTAGTAATACAGCTCAATACATACATAAAGCAAATGTGACCAAATATTAAAATGAGTAGGTCTAGAGTGACCATTGTACTATTCTTTCAAACTTAGTATTCTTTGACATTTACCCCAATAATCTGGAGGAAAATTAATCTAGTAATTCATAATGATGTGGCAAATGTTCACAACATTATGTTGAATGCAAATTAAGTTTCAAGAGCAAATATGTAACAATGTGTCAGGGTGTATGGATGTGTATTAGTTTCACATCACTACATGAAAACACCTAAAAAAACTAACAGAAAAAGAGAAGGAACAGTTAGTTCACAGTTTGAGAAGTTCAAAAGCCTGGTGCCTTCACCAGCTCAGTTCTGGTTGGTGGTGGCATATCATGGTGAGAATTTATGGTATAATAAACTGCTTACATTATGAGACAGGAAGCAGAGAAGGACTGAGAAACTAGTACCCACAATCCTCTTCAAAAGAATGTCTCCAATGATCTAAAGACTACCCACTAAGCTCCAGGTCTTCACAGTACCTGCCAATACCACCACCCCAGGTACCAGGCTTTATATGTGGATCTTCGGGACACACACAAACCACAGTAGAGTGTGTGTGTGGAGGGGTTTGTGTGAGTCTTTGTGTAAATTTATTCATTATACAATTTTCTTTTTTTTAAAGAGATTGGGTCTCACTCTGTTACCTAGGTTGGTCTCAAACTCTTGGGCTCAAATGATCCTCCCACCTCAGCCTCCCTAGAAGCTGGGACTACAAGCATGAGCCACTGCCATTGCACCCAGCTTGCAAAGATTTTTTTTAAGGCATTGAAATTTTATTAGGAAGCAAACACACAAAAAAATAAGCAATTTTTTGAAATGACCTAAAAATATATATTTAGTATATTCCATGGTTAGAACAATTCTTCAGATTGGAATAAATGACTCTGCTAACATATAAGCAATTTAATAATGTTTTAAAAAAATAACAAGAAGCAGAAATATCTGGTCCCTGTATTTCCCCTAGTATCTATCAATCTACCACTGGTCTATTCATTATACATCATCTATCTACCAATGTCTATCTACTTATCATTTCATCAAAGGCACAATTGCACTTGGTCAAAGTTACTGGAAGCCATATGGGATGAATAAATATAAACATTGACTAATACAATAAACATAAAAGCAGTAAAACTTTTAAAATTTTGATGAGAATAGGAGCACTATTTCAATAATGAAATATTGTAGTTGAACCCTAATTAATAGAACAGACGGAATCACTGAGGTTTGGGGTAGATAGAAAAAGATGAAAACTATGTTAAACAAATATTAAGGCATCAATATCCTAAGAATGGTCAAAAAGACAAGAACCATCGAATCATTTCAGGAATATTGAGGAGCCACACACTGCAAGGATCTCTGACTATGATGGCTATGCAGGCACCCAGCACATCAGCTTCATCCATGACATGGGTAGTCAGTAGGATGGTGTGACCCTGTTTACAGTTCCAGAGGAGATCCCTGGTGGCCCTCCTTGAGGTGGGGTCCCTGCCAGATGTTGCCTCAACAACATCATCTTCAGAGACTTTATGCATCTTCAAGGTCTGTGCTTCATTCGCCACTCAGTGGCCTTGAAGATGCATCACACTTGTCTAGCAGGTTAAAAGCCAATTGTAAATTTCATGAAGACACATATTTTGAAGTATTCCTATCATCACACAATAGAAATGTCATATCCATGAATATAGGTCTTTCCACTGCTTGAAGGTCAGAGATCTTGCACAAATGTTTGATCTGAATACCTGCTACCGAATCAGTAGATTCAGCTTAAATATACTTTGCTCCTGGGCATAGTGGCACACACATGTAATCCCAGTGACTCAGGAGGCTGAGGTAGGAGGATCATAAGTTTGAGGTCAGCCTCAGCAGTTTAGTGAGCCCCTAAGCACTTACAAAAACCTTTTTCAAAGTAAAAAATCTGTCGATGTAGTTCAATGGTAAAGTGGCCCTAGGTTCAATCCCCAGTACCCCCGCCAAAAAAAAAATTAAAAATAATACTAACTCTCAACTGTTTCCTAAGGTTAGATAGTTTCAGGTTTGTTTTCAGACCAGGGTGGGTATATCAAGAAAATGTTCCTTCTAATGTAACAAATCATGCAGGAAACACAGCATGATTTCAATTTTTTTTAATTTCTCAAAATTTATTTTATGACAGAATATAGTCTATCCCTGTTAATTTTCTACTTGTCATTTTTTGTGTGTTTGGTTCTCTATATATAACAAATAGGTCAAGGAGGCTCATAATGTTGTTAAGCTTTCTATATTATAATTCCTTCCAACAAAGTGAGGGGGCTCAAAATCTCCAAATATGATTCTGGATTTGTTTTTATAGTTTTATTAATTTCTACTTCATGTATTTTGGAATTTTGTTATTAGGTACATACATGTTTAGGATTCTTATACTTTCTTGAAGAAGTCACCTTATTATGGTTATGAAATGTTCCCCTTTATCTCTGAAAATACTTTTTCTTGACATTTATTTCATATTAATAGCTCTACTTCATATTTCTTGTGCTTATTTTACCCTTCTTTTGATTTTAACCTATTGGTGTATTAATATTTAAAGGATGACATATGTATAGAGCATATAGTTATTGTTTCCTTTTACACAGGTTGAACAATTATTACTTTAATTACAACATCTGTATCATTTATACATACGTATCAATTATACATATTTATACATATGTATAGAGCATATAGTTATTGTTTCCTTTTACACAGGTTGAACAATTATTACTTTTAATTACAATATCTGTATCATTTATATTTAAATTAATTATTGATATTGTTGGGAAAAAAAAAGAACCCCTGGCATGAAGATTAGTGAAAATTGGGTAAATGATAGTTTTGATATAATATTGCGGAAAATGGGTTGAATAGACCTGCTATAGAAAGAAGATTGTTGGAAGGTTTTGTTTCAACTCTCATCTATCATATGGTACACAGCAACAGATTTATTTTAATGTTTGTTAAAGTTTTTATTTTGCCAGTAAAAAATAATATATACACATATACATAAAGCCATTGGAGATATTTTGTAAACAAGTACATATATTGCAAATGTTAAAATGATAACAATAAAGAAAACAATAAAATATTCCAAGCCTTGGGCACATCATCTTTTCCTGGAAAGACAGCTCATTTGTATCAGGCCACAAGGCCATACAAGAAAGTAGTAAATAAGCCTGGGATTGGGGCTCAGAGGAAAAGCGCTCACCTAGCATGAGTGAGGCTCTGAGTTTGATCCTCAGCACCACATAAAAATTAAATAAGGTATTGTGTCCACCAAGAAACTAAAGAATAAATGTTTTTTTTAAAAAAGAAAGAACTAATAAAATCATTCCCAGTACATAGGCAAATAAAATTTCTTCAGATTGCTTGCTGAGAAGATATTGCTACATTTAATTCCAGTTTTCCTGGATTCTGGATGGACTAGAAATCTATATCCCATTGAAATCACAACATTATTGCTCAGGCAAAAACAGATTCTGCTTGGATGTCATCTGTCCATAGTTTACAAAGGGTCTAACAGCTGGAAGGTAGCTGAATTTTTTTCAATGAAATCTCCCAAAGCAACACCAAAACTGAAGTTTCAGTGGTTGAGTGCATGGCTCCAGGGCAGAAACATCACAAGGAAGGACATGACAGAGGAAAACTTCTCCCCTCATGGCATCCAGAAAGCAGAGAGTGAGGAGCCAGGGCCAAAATTTAATCCCCAAGGGCACACCACCACTGGCCTACTTTCTCTAGTCAAGCACTCCCCAATGATTCATTCAAATTATTAATTCACCCAATGGATTTATCCACTGTTGAGATTATGTAATAATTTAATAATTCCATAATTTAATCATTTCACCTCTGAACATTCCTATATTGGATATCACATTTCCAGTACATGAGTTTCTCAGGGGACATTTCAGATCCAAACCATAACCGTGAAATTGCCTTTTATATGGGGCTGGGGATGTGGCTCAAGCGGTAGCGCGCTCGCCTAGCATGCGTGCGGCCCGGGTTCGATCCTCAGCAGCACCACATACCAACAAAGATGTTGTGTCCACCGAGAACTAAGAAAAGATAAATAAATGTTAAAATTCTCTCTCTCTCTCTCTCTCTCTCTCTGTCCCCCTCTCTCTCACTCTCTTTAAAAAAAAAAGAAATTGCCTTTTATATTCTTTATCATTCATTTCTAGTAGTTAGAACATAGGAAACTGTGCTTGTAGTAGTCAGGGTTCTACAGAGAATCAGAACTAACAGAATATGTATCTACATGTATTTCTGTCTATCTGTTGAAAGAGATCCCTTAAGAAATTGTCATATGCAATTTTGGAGGCAATGACTTGAAAATATTCAAGGTAGGCTAGCAGGATGGAAGCTCAGGGAGAGCTGATGTTACACTTCAGTCCAAAAACAATGATGAGAAAATACTTCTTCTTTGGGGGAGGCCAATCTTTTTCTTAAGGTCTTTTATTGATTAATTGAAGCCCAACCACATTTTGAAGGGTGTCCTGCTTTACTCAAAGACCACTGACTTAAATGTGGATTTCATCTCAAAATGCCTTTACAACATCCAGATATGTTTGACAAATAACTGAGAATCTTGGCCCTAACCAATTTGACAAATAAAATTGACTATCACCAGTTCCCCCGTCATCAATTTGGCACACAGAAGCATCTCCCTAAATCACAATGTACATCTAAATAAAGAGAATAACAAATTATACTTCCACCTAATATGATAAGACTCTCTGCTTACAACTGAACTACACCCATGATGTCCTCTCCTCCTCCCCTTGATAGACATCCCAAAATGCAAAACACTAAGACATACACTTAACAATGCTTAATACTTTGATAAACAGTCAAAATTATTTGTTACATATAAAAGGGTGAGATTCAAGAAAATAAGTATATTTGATTAATAAATACATGCCACAAGCATTCATAATAAAATAAAGAAGATATGCAAATGAAAATTACAGTCCTCTCCTCTGAAAATGGTCATGTGTTGCTGCTGGTACTCATAACTATCTTCTTCCACCTCCCATTCCATATTCCCTTCAATTCAGCAAGTAGTTCAGTTGCCTGTGGCATTTCTCCTGCTGTGGTGATGCCAACCTTCATTCCTGAAGGGTCCTGGCCACTCTTAGTCCTGCCTGGGTTGGGCTGATGTAGTTTCCCATGGACATTAATCACAGGGGATGTAACACTAAGAGGCACCCTAAGGAACTCCTGTATTCCAGACATTCCCTTCCTTTCCTCCCTGGGGAGCAGCTGTCCCATGTCCCCCTGGCTGCCAGGATCCATCACCCAGGCCCACCAGCTAACTCCACCCTTGGGTTCTTGACTCAAAACAAGAAGAGCCCAACATGGCCAGTGACAGTTGTCCTTTCCAATTCAGTGAACTCATTGTTGTCTCTTGATGGAAGCATTTCTTCTGTGAAACTAAGATCTCCAGGCCAGCAGGGCATAAGGTCTTGGCACAGGAAGCACATACATTGCTAGTGGGTCACTGGGGGCCATAGTGAGAGTTGCCACTCCCATTCCCATTTCTTGATTCCTGGACCCATGAATCCTGGCTGTTGGGAAAACAGTGCCACATGTCAGACACTAGTTCAGAGCACGTGCAGCCTCCTGAGGAATCTGGCCCCAGCCTGCAAAGGTGTCTCCATGTAGCTGCCACTGTCATGGAGTCTTCAGAAGGCTACGGCACCCCTCATCAAGCCAGCTACCTCAGGAGGAGGGAGAACAAACATACACATAATCCTCCATAGAAACTAAGGGACAGGAAATACAAAGGATGAAGGGGACAGCCTGATCTGGCCACAGGAAGCCATTGATGCCTAGGGTCTGGCTGACAGCAAAAGGCTCTGGTGATGTCTGTGTCCCAGTGATCACAAGTCCTGGTGGGACAAGGTTCTACCCAGTGACAAGGACAAGGGAATACAGAAGATGACCAAGCTAAAGAGGGACCACATGAAAGCCCAGCATGGCCTGAGCACTAACTGGACACAGCCCTGTCCACACTGGGCTCCTCACAGCCTTCTTCTGTCTTTAGCTGTCACTGACTCAGGACAATGAAAACACATTCTAGAAGGTTCTCAGTGTTTCCATTTCTTTCCTCTCTCTAATTTGGAATTTTCTCTGTTTATTAACCAATCTATCCATTGGATCAAGATTTTGAAAAATATTTATATTCTGATTCTTATATTCAGGATGGAAGTAAGAAGTTGTGGCTCAGTGCACAGTGATGTTGAGAGAGGGAAGGAGTCATCCCAGCCTCAACTCTGCTAGAACAGAGAAAAGGTGAAAGGTGAGTGGGCAAGGGACAGTACAGGACATGGGTCCTATGCACTGGTCTCCCTTCTGCACATTATGCCAATAGGAATGTGGATGGCTTAAGAATCCATGACAGAAAGGGACTCCAGAGTTCTTCTAGTCACAAAGGCTTGAACAAATCTTGTGTTGCTCAGTCCCACACAAGGCAGCTGTCTCTGCTACAGAACAAAAGTGTGATGAACAAAATCAGGGCAGTTGCTTTAAGTGGCAACATTCTGAAGAACCCAGCACTCACCCGAGATCCAAGAGAATTCCCACAACCTTCTCCATTCCCCTCTATCACACCTTCTACCATTTGAAGCCCTCCAGAGTCTCACCTTTATGGAGCTAGAGAATATTGGAATGCCGGGCACTGACGTTGCCTGGGTCAGAAAAACAACAAGAGAGAGTCAAAATCCAAAAGATATGTGAAGAATGAATAAATTATGGGGCAGATGGGGGACTCCCCCCCTTGTTCTCCCATCCACACTACTCCAAGGGTCTCAGGGACAACACCCTCTGAACAGTTATGAAATAGCTCTCTTCTTTTCTACCTATGAGAAGAAAACAGGGAGGAGGCAGAGCTATGAGGGCTTGAGAAATCCCCTAGGCCTGGATCCAAGGGAAGGTTCCTGAACTGTAACTGGAAACCTTAGAAAGGATCAAGAGGCATGAGGATAGGAGATGCCCAGGCACTTAACCAACCACTCTCCTGGAGGTCTGTATCCAGCAGGAACCTACCCCTTTGCCCTCTGAGTGCTGGGATCAGATCCCCACCATGACAATAATAATGGTGATCATTTTGTCCTTTATTTTCCTTGTGCTTTACAATAGAGTGAGTGTCAGCAAGTGTGTATGGATGGTGCTTCCCATTAATGAGGCAGAGCTCACTTCTTCCAGGGGCCTAGACCAGGTACACCCAGAACCCTTGACTTCCCTACCTGCATTCTGCCACCACCTCATAAAAGCCACCACAGCTCCAGTGACCACAACTACAAAAAGAACCAGGCCAGCAACAATTCCCATGACAGGGATGATGGACAAAGCAGGTGACTCTGGGAAGGGAAGGTAGGTGAGGGACCCTGACCCCTAGCTCTCAGCCCTTATCCTACTGAGGATTTTCAGAAGGGCTCCTGCTTTTCCTGCCAACAGGCTCTGTGCTCTCAACCCCTCCTTACCCCATCTCAGGATGAGGGGCTCAGGCAGCCCCTCATGATGCACATGACATGTGTATCTCTGCTCTTCCCCAGCAGGCACCACCACAGCTGCCCACTTCTGGAAGGTTCCATCCCCTGCAGGCCTGGTCTCCACAAGCTCCATGTTCTGAATCTGGCCCTCCCCATCCCTCTGGCAGGTCAGGGTGATCTCCTTAGGGTAGAAGCCCAAGGCCCAGCACCTCAGGCTGACATCTCCTTCAGGGCTTAAGTGACGGGTCACATGTGTCTTTGGAGACTCTGAAGAGAAGAATTAGAAAAATAAGACATTTGGGGGCTGGGGCTGTAGCTCACTGGTAGAGTGCTTGCCTAGCACATGTGATGCACTGGGTTCGATCCTCAGCACCACATAAAAATAAATACATAAAATAAAGGTATTGTGTCCATCTACAACTAAAAATATTTTTTAATTGGACATTTTACATTACCTCCCATGGCCACTGAACCAGTGCTCATGTGACCATACTAAGTCAGACAGGACAATGGAAGTGAGGAAAGAAAGCAAAACCCAAGCACCAGCCTGGACTCAAGCTTCTGAGATAATCTCCTTTTTCTTGGAAAGTTGTAGAATCAGACTGACCAGGGAAAGATGCCCCAGGTCTCTAAGAGGGACTTCAGGTTCTGACCTGAATGGAGGCCCAGAGACTCACAAAACCTGGAGTTCAACCTCAAACAATTTGAATGTGGAGCTGAGAACAAGGCCTGAGAAAGTCACCTTGTGGTACCCAAGGCTGCTGTCAGGGTCCAAGCAATGTGCTCTTAAGTTTGTTCAGAGATCTTCTCCCTCCCCATTCCAGGCAGACTTGATGCCTTAATTGTCTTGAGAGGAAGGAAGGCCCTCTGGTATTCTGTTAGCAGTTCCATTTTTGTCCAAACTATGTAGGACTCCCCTCATCCCCTGGTACCTGTGTGCAGCAACTTGTCCTTCCCTTTCTCCAGGAATCTGCGGAGCCACTCCAGGCACTCCTCCTGCAGGTAGGCCCTGTAGTGCTCTGCATCTCCTGAATCCTCCCATTTGCGCTGGGTGATCTGAGCAGCCTTGTCCCAGGAGGACCAAGAGCGCAGGTCCTCATTCAGGGAGATGTAATCTGCACCATCATAGGCAAACTCTTCATGTCCTTGAAGAAGGCTTCCATTTGGCTCAAGGTCACAGCCAGAAATCCACTGGAAGGTGTGAGAGCCTGGCCCCGCCCCGGAAGTCAGATTAGCTTTACTCCATCTTTCACCTCTGGTGCTTAACTCTGCCAGAGCAACCTGGAGCCAGGGGGACAGGGTGGATGGGTCTAAGGCTTTTCTGCCCAAATGGAAACTGAAACCCCAGGGAATACTCGTGGGGTCTGAGTCAAGAGGCCAAGTGGTGTCTGAGACCGCCGTCGACCTTAGCTCCTACAAAAGAGGTGGGGGCATTTGTACCCTGCCACCTGGTCCAGGGTCACTCACCGTCCTCGCTCTGGTTGAACTAGTGGAGGGTGGAGCGCAGGTTCCAGCGCAACTTCTGCTTGTGCCCTTCTGAGATCTTGGTTTGCGCTTCCCAAAACGCTGGCGTCTCATACTCCATCCACTGAGCGCGCGGCTCCACCCTCGGATTCAGGGCGTCGCTGTCCAAGCTCAGGAACAGCGTGTCGTCCACATAGCCCACCGAGGTGTAAAAAGCCTCTTCGTGGCCAGCTCGGAACACGGCAGTGTGGAAATAACGCAGGGAGTGGGACCCTGAGGACAGAGAGCAGCTAAGACCCAGTGTGACCTCCTCCAGACTGGGGTCCCTTGTTGATCTGGCCCCTGATGGGAAGAGGGGACGCGGGGACTCATGAGACCAAAAGGGGGCAGAAGGACCGGTAATTTAGGTCAGGACAGGACGAGTCCGAGATGGAGGGAAAGTTCAGGCTTCACAAGGTAGAAATGCCGCTTCCCTGAATCTGCGACCCCGCCGGGCGGTCGGTCCCCTAGATCCTACCCACAGAGGCTGTTTCCCGTGGGACCCCATACTCACTCGCCCAGGTTTGGTTCAGGGTTAGAGGCCCCAAAAGCAGCAAGAACAGGGTTCTGAACTTCATGACTCACACCCCATAGACTGGGAGAATCCAAGTTCCTGCGGGTGTATGAGGCTTTTGTTACCGAGAATCTTAGCGACAACTCTAATTGGCTTCTCTAGGAACCACTAGTGTGACAGGGAGAACTGTGGGCGCGTCACCAGTCACCAGGCAGAAAAACTTGACTCAAGTTGAGAGATGAGCAAGTGAAGTTCCCAGGACGTGGGGAATCCCCAGAATTTGGCTTCCTCCCCACACCCCCTATAGCTAGGTATTTGTTAAAAATCTATAAAACATACCGAAATCTGAGAATTCTACAACTTTAAAATTCTTTGCTCAGCTTCACATCCTCACCTCCTGTTTCTACAGCCCTGCTTTCCAGACTCTCTCTTTCCTCAGGCCCTGGTCTCCCCTCAGTCTCCACCAACCCTTCACTCTTGAATTAGGGCACTAAAACTGCGCCCTCACTCACCTCCCATGACTACTCTCCCACCTCTGTGAGCCATCCTGAAAATGTGAGTCAGGTTGTGCCATTTCTTCATTTAAAATGCTCCAGTGGCTCCATCTCACTCTGGACAAACCTCTAAAATGTAAGGCCCACACATAGGCTTAGGGCTGTTTTAATCACAGTTGCATCCCTAGGATATAGAGCCATGCCTGGTTCATAGTGGACACTAAGATAATAGACGTTCAATGAAAGAATGACAAATTGGATTGTATTAAAGTTTAATATCATCAATGAAATAATAAAATAAAAAACAGAAAACCAAACATTAGGGAAGATACCCTGCCCACCGAAGCCTATCCTTTTTTTTTTTTTTGAGAGAGAGAGAAAGAGAGAGAAGAGAGAGAGAAATTTTTAATATTTATTTTTAGTTTTCGGTGGACACAACATCTTTATTTTATTTTATTTTTTTATGTGGTGCTGAGGATCGAACCCAGCACCCTGCGCATGCCAGGCGAGCGTTTTACCACTTGAGCCACATCCCCAACCCAAGAAGCCTATCTTTGATAGATTAACTGCACACTAAAGTTAGCTAGGGATGCACAAAACTCCTCATCAAACAATGAGGGAAAAAAATCACACCTGGAAGAATAGTTGCCGGAAACACTGACCACAAAATACTTAGATACAAGTCATTACAGCTAACGTTTATATCTTTCTTAGATCCACTGGACTGCAACTGTTAACAAACTGAAAGAGATTACATGTGAAAGAGATAAGATATATGGAGCCCACATTCCAGAAGAGGCTATTTTTCAAAACACTGAAATATTGAGGCACCTATCTGTCTGGGTCCTACATGTCTTCCCTTCAAAAATCATATAAAAGACTCTCTCTTAGGAAAAGTAGTAAGATGGTTATTGAAGGTAAAAGCCAACCATCTTCTAACAATACCAGCTTGTTCCTAATAACACTCTTTCTTTCTCTATCACTCTATCTCTTGAATCATTGACTACATGAGGTGGCAGTGAACCAATCCATCTTGTGTAGTTACAAGCAGAGGTTGTTATCACTAGTTCAATCCCTGGTATCAAAAATAAATTAATTAAAAAATGAAAAACAAATGTACCTCAAATTCTCAACAATAATCATCAAAAAGCTTCAGCATTGGGCTGGGGATGTGGCTCAAGCGATAGCGCATTTGCCTGGCATGCATGCAGCCCAGGTTTGATCCTCAGCACCACATACAAACAAAGATGTTGTATTCACTAAAAATGGGAAATATATATGTATATATATATATATATATATATATATATATATGTATATATATATAAATTTTCTCTTTCTCTCTCTCTAAATAAATAAATAAATAAATAATAAAATAAAAAAGCTTCAGCATCAAGAACCAAAGAAATGAAAATATATATTATTTAAATATCATATTTCAATGAGCGTATTCAAATTTTTCCTCAAAGTTCTAAGCATTGGGTGCATTCAAAGTGCCCTTTATCAGTACTAACTAGTTACCTGTGAACATACATATTATACTAAGATGCATAATGGTATTTTTTGAAACTGATTAACATAAATTTTAAAAGGCAATTAAGTTTTCAGCCCCAGGATACCAGATTCAAAGAATATACTTCTTAGCAAAGATGTTATTTCATGTAAGGAGTGAACATGGCAGTTCACAAGTTCATTTTAGTGTAGTGTTTGTGCTTATTAATTGCACAGTAAAGCCTTGGTATTGGTTTCCTGTTTCCGTCTAACAAATTAGAGTAGCTTCAAATTTTACTTGCTCACAAATAAAAGCAAAATTTTATTTGCTTACAAATAAAAGCAAATTTTATTTGCTCAAAATTTATTTGCTCACAGTTCACAAGGTGAAAAGTCCAGGCATGTTCAGGATTTCATCAGGCTGTGATGGGCTCCTCCACTGGAGCTCATAGCTGTTGGCAGCTGTTGGCAGAATTCTGTTACTTGCACTTTTAGGGATCAGTGCTCCATTTCCTGCCCTAGCTGCTGTGGTACCCAGCATTCCTTGCCACATGGCCACTCCATTCTCAAACCCTCACTTCTCATTTGGAAGCCTCCCTCACTCTGAATCCCTCTGCTCTTGGAATCTTCTTGCTCTACACAAAGCCAGTCCAGTGAAGGGCTGCTCTGATTAGGGCAGGATCACCAGGTTACTCACTCTGACTTAAATTTAACTGATTTCAAACTTAAGTAAGTCTGTAAAATTCCTTCTCAGTACCACCTAGATGCCTGTTTGAATAACTTGGAAATGTTGAATAAGCCTAAAAGTGCACATAATCCCCAATCCCAATAAAGACTCAATTCTCCCAAGTTTCTGCTCTTACCTGCTCTAGCTCTTAAAGATCACTGACCACAGAAGTCTTTTATAGATTAACCACACACTAAAGTTAGCTAGAGATGCACAAATCTCCCTTACCAAATACCCCCTAGTCCCAAGTTGTGAGAGAAATTCACATGTGGAATAGTACTTTGCCAGAAACAGTGATCACAACAAAAATCAGATACAAGTCATTTCAATATTTTCCTTTGCTCCCTTTAGGTCCTTTAGATCCACTGGACTGCAATTCTCATGAACCTACATGAAAGAGGTAAAATGTATACAGCCCACATTCCAGAAGAGGCTATTTTTCAAACACTGAAAAACTGAGGCACCTCTCTATCTGGGTCCTGCATATCTTCCCTTGAAAAATCATATATTAAGGAAAAGGGTAAAATGGTCATTGAAGGCAAAAAGCCAGCTTGTTCCTAGTAACACCCTTTCTTTCTCTGTCATTCTGTCCCTTGGATCATTGACTCCATAAGGTGGCAGTGAACTAAACCTCCTTGGGCACTTACAAGAAGAGGTTGTTATCATAGGGCATCTTAGATTCTGCCTAGCATGGCCTGGGGCTTCATTTTGTGCTTAACTGGATCACAGTTAGAAATCAAAATTCAAATAAGTAGATTGTTCTGAATGTTAATAAAATATTTTGTTTCTACTTAGCCATGGAATTTCTTCTTTACTGTTAAAACTAAATGACAATGTGTATAATATCTCAAACTAATTTAGGGCAAATTCAAGTGCAATAGAAATGTAAACCCTAATTAAAGTACATTATGAAGATGATGGAATATGATGTCCCCCTTTTTGTGCCCCCAGCAACAATAGTTTGGCAGCCAACTACAGACAAAAAACCTTTGCAGGAGCTGTGGGATCCAGACAGGGTATTATAACACTCTGGTGAGTCCTAAGACAGAGAGAGACCATTTGAGAGAGTAGACCCATGCCATGGTGAGACTGGCAGATCGTGATCCCAGCTAGAGACTCAGAAACTGTCCCATCCTCTCTGCATTGCATAAAATCTCATTTGGCCTTAGTCTTGCCACCAGCACCATCCACCAAGAGATTATGTCAAAATAAGAAGTTTCTGCATAGCAAATGTAACAATCAACAGAGTGAAAAGACAGCATAAATGATGGGGGAAAATGCAAACTATACACTTAACAAGGGATTAATATCCAGAATATATAAGGAACTCAAAAATCTCAACAGTAACACAAAAAAATCCAGCTTAAAAATGGGCAAATGAATTTAGTATACATTCTCAAAATAAGAAATTAAAATAGCCAGAAATCATATTTTAAAATGCCAAACATCACAGACCACCAGGCAAATGCAAATGAAAATTACAATGAGATCTCTTCTCAATGCATTCCGAATGCCTGTTGTCAAAAAAAAAAAAAAAAAGCATAATACATCTGTGAAGGAGGCAAAGAGACTTTCCTATGCTGCCGGTGGGAACATAAATTTGTATAGCCATTGTAAAGAACAGTAAATACTGAGTTTCCTCAAAAAGCTAAAAAGATGGGGCTTGGGTTATGGCTCAGTGGTAGAGCACTTGCCTGCCACATATGAGGCACTGGGTTCTATTCTCAGCACCACATATAAAATAAAATAAATAAAGGTCCATAAACAACTGAAAAAGTAAAAATGAAACTTTAAATTTTTTTTTGTAATTCAGATGGACAGAATGCCTTTTTTGGTTTTTGTAATATTTATTTTTTAGTTGTCATTGGACACAATACCTTTATTTCATTTATTTATATTTATGTGGTGCTGAGGATCAAACCTAGGGCCTTGCATGTGCTAAGCAAGTGCCCTAGGTTTGATGTCACTGAGTTATAGCCTCAGCCCATTAAAAATAATTTTTAAAAAAACTGAAAAAGAGGCTGGGGATGCGACTCAAGTGGGAGCGCGCTCGCCTGGCATGCTCGGGGCACTGGATTTGATCCTCAGCACCACATAAAAATAAAATAAAAAATGTTGTGCCACCGAAAACTAAAAATAAATATTAAAAATTTCAAAAGAACTGAAAAGAAGTCTATTGTATAATCTATCTATGCCACTTTGAGGTGTATATCCAAAGGAAATGAAATCAGCATATCAAAAAAATACTTACATTCCCATGGTTCATTGCAACACTACTCACATTATCCAAGATATGGATCTACCAAAATGCAGAGGATGAATGGATAAAGTAAATGTGGTACATGTTGGAATATATTTCAGTCCAAAACTAGAATGAAATCCTGATATTTGTGACAACATAAATGCAACTGGTGAGATTATATTAAGTGAAATAAGCCAGGCTTAGGTAGGCAGATAGCACCTGTTTTCTCCCATCTGTTGAAGGTTAAAAAGTTGATCTCAAAGTAGAATAGTGGTTATTAAAGACTAGGAAAGGTAAAGAGGTTGCCAGAATAGAGGGAGTTTGGATAATAGGCACCAGAGTACAATGACATTGGTGAAATAAGTTCTAGTTTTCTACAGCACAATAAGGTGATTATAGTTTACAACACCAATTATATATTTTATGAAAGACTAAAACAGAGCAGCTCAAAGTTTCAAATCATAAAAAAATGATAAGGAGATGGAAATGCTAGTTGCCATGATTTGAATTGGATATACTATATATACATATGTTGAAATATTAAACTTCAACCAATAAATTTGTAAAAGTTTTACCTGTTAATAGAAAAAAATTAAATTAAAAAAATTAACAAGCACATAGTGATGAAGGATCAGAAGAAAAGGGGCTAACCCTGTCTCTGTAATGGATGATATGATTGCACCCTGAAATTCACAAAAGAAATGTTGGGAAGCTACTTCATGTAATAGGAGCATTTAGCAAATTAGTAGCATATAAATTACTCAACAGTAAACACTTGACTTTATTCATATAAACAGTAGCAAATTAAGTGTGTGTGTGTGTGTGTGTGTGTGTGTGTGTGTGTGTGTGTCAAACCAAGAGTCTCACACATGCTAGACCAGCACTGTACCACTGACTACGTCCCCAGCTCACAAATTAAAATTTTTGGAAAGATGACTTCATATACAATAGGAACCATAAAAAGATTTTTCAAATGAAATAAATAAGAAGTATGCAAATACAATTACAACTAAATAAAAAGTATGCAAATCCTATATAAGGAAAACTTCAAAGCACATATTTTACAAATTACAATATTAAAAAACTATATCTGAACAAGTGGAGGGATATTCTTGGATAAGAAGACAAATACAAAGCTGTAATAGACTGCATTTACAAATGCAACACACTCTGATAAAATGTCAACAAGTTCTCATCTCTCAAGCTGCTCATATTCATTATAAAATTCACATGAGAAAATAAATGCCTGATAATAACCTGGAAAACCTTGAAAATGAAGAACAAAGAGAGAAAGAGTAGGTAACTAGCCATACTAAAAATTTAAAGATTTTTTTTCCTTTTTTTGGTACTGGGGATTGAACCCAGGGATGCTACCACTGAGCTACATCCCAAGCCCTTTTTGTTTTTTATTTTGAGACAGGGTTTCACTAAATTGCCTACAGCCTGGCTAAATTACTAAGCCTGGCCTGGAACTTTGATCCTGCCTCAGGCTCTGGAGTCACTGAGATTACAAGTGTGCACCACCACACCCCGTCAAGTCACCATTTCTCTTTAACATTGTATTGTGGATCCAAAAGCAGCAACATAAACCAACAAATGGAGATTACATGAGAAGCATTCACAGACATCATGATTGTATGTGCAGAAAAATCTAACAAACTCTATGAATACACTACTAAAAATAACAAGTGTCGATGCAAATAAAAAGTAATATTTCGACATGTTATAAACAAATAGGGAGAACATTGACATTCTTTCATCAATATTATCTACAATACTAGAAAGAAACATAAAAGTGTAGAAATAATTTATAAAAAAGATTACATAGAATCTCTAAATTCAAAATTATAAGAATAATATTGCTATCAATTAAATGATATTATTCCATATTTGTGGATTAGAAGACTCATTACTTCTAAACTGCCATTTGTCCACAAAATGATTTACAAAATTTTGCAATTCCAGTGAAAATCTCAGCCTATGCTATCGGGAGATTGACATGCCCTTTAAAAATGTACTTGGGGGAAGGAAAGATGGCGGCGAAGGGAGTGCATCACCCCAGTGCGCCGCATCACTGAGCCAGTGAAAGAAGATATGAAACGGCTGAAGGATATCTTGTTGGGAATTTCCAGTGAAATTGAGGCGCTACAGAATCTAATAGACAGGTTTCCATTGTGTGAGGTTCGGCAGTGGGAGCTCCATTTCTCCGCACGGAGGGTCGCATAGCCTGATTGCTCCGCGGCGGGTTGTCTGCGGCGCGCGCTGGGGATCGGCAGGGAGCCGGAGCGGGAGAACAGCGAGGAGAGGGAGAACAGCGATACGGATTCGGAGGGCTCCTGCCAGCGATACATCGGCAGCGCTTGGTGCGGAGTTCCGGCTTGAGACAGAGGAGAGAAGCGGCGGTTCCAGTCACCGGTCTGACCACGGAGGACGGCGGCCTCCATCTTGGAGAGATGATGTAATCATCCCATTGTTCTGCTGATCTCAGCTCATTCAGCTACGGAACAGGTGAATTCAGGCTGGTATTTGCCTTCGTCTAGCAGACAGATTTCTTGCTCAGGATCGGGACTAGGGATCCTGTGGAGAAAACTCTTGAAGGCTCGTGCCTGGCAAGGCGTGCGCCGGGCACTGAGCAGCGGGACTTGGGTTCCCGGGACTTGGGTTCCCGGGGCTAACCGGGCCCAGGTCTGAGGAATCTGCGGAGACTGCCTGTGAAGGCGAGCTCCGAGTGGAGCGTGCGCTGAGCTTGGGGCGACTGGGTTCTGACTCCCGGGACAGTTTTGGCCTGGGGCTGGGGAACCCCGGGGGTCGCTCGCTGGGGCCAGCTCCCAGTGGAGAGAGTGTATCCGGATCGGAAAGGCGGGGTTATTGCTACCTAAGCTGCTTTGGCCCAAGGCTAGGGAACCGGCGGTGACTGCTTCTCGGCCAGGGTCCTGCTGGGTGCTGTGGAGGCAGAGTGGAGCTTCCACCTGCGCCCAGAGCAGGCCAAGTGACCCGCCGGCGTGGTACCATGAAACCCCAAATGCAGCTGGTGCTGAAGAGAGAAGCCGCCCACGCTTAGAATAGGACCAGCGACCCACTGGCAAGACAGGCCAGGTAGCTTGCCAACGTGGTGGACACGTAACACTGAGGCAGTCGCGTCACACTGGTTGGAGTGGGGGTGGAGCAGGGTCACCGCCCGGGTCCGGAGGGGGCTCAGCGACCCATTGGAGAGGTAGTCAGGTACCCCCATTGGGAGTGGGGGCTGTGCAGAACTGCGACCCACCGGCCTAGAGGTCTGCCAGCGTGTTAGACACGTCACACCAATTGGAGTGGGGGCACAGCAGAGCCGCCACCCACATCCAGATCAGGACCAACGACCCCAGGGTGTGGTAGTTACGTTACCACAATTGGAGTGGGGTCAGAGCAGAACAGCCACCAGTGCCTGCAGTGGGGGCAGACCTGCGACCAATTAGCGTGGTAGACAGACCACCCTAATTAGGGGAGGAGCACAGCCACTACCCGCCCTGCAAGGGAGACTTCCCAACTATACAAGAGCAATATAAATAAATAGGAGGTAAATTTCAAAAACACAACAGTTGCACCAAGCAGGAAGAAACGCGAGCAGTATGAAAAGACAAGGAAAGAAAGGTCCACAAGCAATGCAGGTCAACTCAACTTTAGAAGAGGTAATAGCTGCAACAGACGGAATGTCAGATAAAGAGTACAGGATATATATGCTTCAGATGATCTGGAGTCTCAAGGAAGACATGAGACAGCAAAATCAGACAATGAAAGATCACATTGACAAACAAATCCAGGAAGTAAAAGATCAATTTCACAGGGAGATAGAGGTAATAAAAAACAAACAAATTGAAATCCTGGAAATGCAGGAATCATTAAACCAACTTAAAAACTCAATTGAGAATACTAACAGCAGATTAGATCACTTAGAAGAGAGAACATCAGACAATGAAGACAAAGTATTTCAACTGGAAAAGAACATAGACAGCTCAGCAAGTCTGCTAAGAAACCATGAGCAGAACATCCAAGAATTATGGGACAATATCAAAAGACCAAATTTAAGAGTCATTGGGATACAGGAAGGCACAGAGCTCCAAACTAAAGGAATAAACAGACTATTCAGTGAGATTATACAAGAAAACTTCCCAGACTTGAAGAATGAGACAGAATCACAAATCCTAGAAGCCTACAGGACGCCGAATGTGCAAAATCATAAGAGATCCACACCTAGACACATTATAATGAAGATGTCCAACATACAGAATAAGGAGAGAATTTTAAAAGCTGCAAGAGAAAGAAAGCAGATTACATTTAGGGGCAAACCAATCAGGATAACAGCTGATCTCTCAACACAGACCCTGAAAGCTAGAAGATCCTGGAATAACATATTTCAAACACTGAAAGAAAATGGGTTCCAACCAAGAATCGTGTATCCGGCGAAATTAAGCTTCAGGATAGAAGATGAAATTAAAACCTTCCATGATAAACAAAAGTTAAAAGAATTCGCAGCTAGAAAACCATCTCTTCAAAAAATCCTTGGCAAAACATTACAGGAAGAGGAAATGGAAAATAACACTGAAAACCAACAATGGGAGATAGGACAGTAAAGGGGGAAAAATAGTGAAAGAGGATAACAAATCAGGTTTAGAAACATCAATAAACAAATATGGCTAGAAGAACAAATCATATCTCAATAATAACCCTAAATGTTAATGGCTTAAATTCACCAATTAAGAGACACAGGCTAGTAGAATGGATCGCAAAAGAAGACCCAACAATATGCTGCCTACAGGAGACGCATCTGATAGAAAAAGATATTCATAGACTGAAGGTGAAAGGTTGGGAAAAATCATACCACTCATATGGAATGCGGAAACAAGAAGGAGTGTCCATACTCATATCTAATAAAATAGATTTCAAACCAAAGTTAATCAAAAGGGATAAAGAAGGACACTTCATACTGCTCAAGGGAACCATACACCAACAAGACATAACAATCATAAATATATATGCCCCAAATAATGGTGCGGCTGTGTTTATCAAGCAAACTCTCCTCAAGTTCAAGAGTCTAATAGACCACCATACAATAATCATGGGAGACTTCAACACACCTCTCTCACCACTGGACAGATCTTACAAACAAAAGTTAAATAAAGAAACTATAGAACTCAATAACACAATTAACAACCTAGACTTAATTGACATATATAGACTATACCACCCCAAATCAAGTAGTTACACTTTTTTCTCAGCAGCACATGGAACCTTCTCAAAAATAGACCATATATTATGTCACAGGGCAACTCTTAGACAATATAAAGGGGTAGAGATAATACCATGCATCTTATCTGATCATAATGGAATAAAACTGAAAATCAACGATAAAAGAATGAAGGAAAAATCAAGCATCACTTGGAGAATGAACAATAGGTTGCTGAATGATCAATGGGTTTTAGAAGACATCAAGGAGGAAATTAAAAAATTCCTAGAGTTAAATGAAAACACAGACACAACATATCGGAATCTATGGGACACATTGAAAGCAGTTCTAAGAGGAAAATTCATTGCTTGGAGTTCATTCCTCAAAAAAAGAAAAAACCAACAAATAAATGATCTCATACTTCATCTCAAAATCCTAGAAAAAGAAGAGCAAAATAACAGCAAAAGAAGTAGAAGGCAAGAAATAATTAAAATCAGAGCTGAAATTAATGAAATCGAAACAAAAGAAACAATTGAAAAAATTAACAAAACTAAAAGTTAGTTCTTTGAAAAAATAAATAAAATCGACAGACCCTTAGCCATGCTAACGAAGAGAAGAAGAGAGAGAACCCAAATTACTAGCATACGGGATGAAAAAGGCAATAACACCACAGACACTTCAGAAATACAGAAGATAATCAGAAATTATTTTGAATCCTTATACTCCAATAAAATAGAAGATAGTGAAGGCATAGATAAATTCCTTAAGTCTTATGACCTGCCCAGATTGAGTCAGGAGGATATAGACAACCTAAACAGACCAATAACAATAGAGGAAATAGAAGAAACCATCAAAAGATTACCAACTAAGAAAAGCCCAGGACCGGATGGGTATACAGCAGAGTTTTACAAAACCTTTAAAGAGGAACTAACACCAATACTTTTCAAACTATTTCAGGAAATAGAAAAAGAGGGAGAACTTCCAAATTCATTCTACGAGGCCAACATCACCCTGATTCCGAAACCAGACAAAGACACTTCAAAGAAAGAAAACTACAGACCAATATCTCTAATGAACCTTGACGCAAAAATCCTCAATAAAATTCTGGCGAATCGGATTCAAATACATATCAAAAAAATTATACATCATGATCAAGTAGGATTCATCCCTGGGATGCAAGGCTGGTTCAATATACGGAAATCAATAAATGTTATTCACCACATCAATAGACTTAAAAATAAGAACCATATGATCATCTCGATAGATGCAGAAAAAGCATTCGACAAAGTACAGCATCCCTTTATGTTCAAAACTCTAGAAAAATTAGGGATAACTGGAACATACCTCAACATTGTAAAAGCAATCTACGATAAGCCACAGGCCAGCATCATTCTGAATGGAGAAAAATTGAAGGCATTCCCTCTAAGATCTGGTACAAGACAGGGATGCCCTCTCTCACCACTTCTGTTCAACATAGTCCTCGAAACACTGGCCAGAGCAATTAGACAGACAAAAGAAATTAAAGGCATAAAAATAGGAAAAGAAGAACTTAAATTATCACTATTTGCAGATGATATGATCCTATACCTAGCAGACCCAAAAGGGTCTACAAAGAAGCTATTAGAGCTAATAAATGAATTCAGCAAAGTGGCAGGATATAAGATCAACACGCATAAATCAAAGGCATTCCTGTATATCAGTGACAAATCCTCTGAAACGGAAATGAGGACAACTACTCCATTCACAATATCCCCCCAAAAAATAAAATACTTGGGAATCAACCTAACAAAAGAGGTGAAAGATTTATATAATGAAAATTATAGAACCCTAAAGAAAGATATAGAAGAAGACCTTAGAAGATGGAAAAATATACCCTGCTCATGGATAGGTAGAACTAACATCATCAAAATGGCGATATTACCAAAATTTCTCTATAAGTTCAATGCAATGCCAATCAAAATCCCAATGGAACTTCTTGTAGAAATAGATAAAAGAATCATGAAATTCATATGGAATAATAAAAGACCCAGAATAGCAAAAACAATGCTAAGCAGGAAGAGTAAATAAGCGGTATAGCGATACCAGACTTCAAACTATACTACAGAGCAATAGTAACAAAAAGAGCATGGTACTGGTACCAAAACAGGCGGGTGGACCAATGGTACAGAATAGAGGACACAGAAACCAATCCACAAAACTACAACTATCTTATATTTGATAAAGGGGCTAAAAGCATGCAATGGAGGAAGGATAGCATCTTCAACAAATGGTGCTGGGAAAACTGGAAATCCATTTGCATCAAAATGAATCTGAACCCCTATCTCTCGCCATGCACAAAAGTTAACTCAAAATGGATTAAGGAGCTTGATATTAAATCAGAGACATGGCATCTGATAGAAGAAAAAGTTGGTTATGATCTACATACTGTGGGATCGGGCCCCAAATTCCTCAATAGGACACCCATAGCGCAAGAGTTAATAACTAGAATCAACAAATGGGACTTACTCAAACTAAAAAGTTTTTTCTCAGCAAAAGAAACAATAAGAGAGATAAACAGGGAGCCTACATCCTGGGAACAAATCTTTAATCCACACACTTCAGATAGAGCCCAGAATATACAAAGAACTCAAAAAATTAGACAATAAGATAACAAATAACCCAATCAATAAATGGGCCAAGGACCTGAACAGACAGTTCTCAGAGGAGGACATACAATCAATCAATAAGTACATGAAAAAATGCTCACCATCGCTAGCAGTTAGAGAAATGCAAATCAAAACTACCCTAAGATACCACCTCACTCCAGTAAGATTGGCAGCCATTAGGAAGTCAAACAACAATAAGTGCTGGAGAGGATGCGGGGAAAAGGGCACTCTTGTTCATTGCTGGTGGGACTGCAAATTGGTGCAGCCAATTTGGAAAGCAGTATGGAGATTTCTTGGAAAGCTGGGAATGGAACCACCATTTGACCCAGCTATTCCCCTTCTCGGTCTATTCCCTAAAGACCTAATAAGAGCATGTTACAGAGACACTGCTACAACGATGTTCATAGCAGCACAATTCACTATAGCAAGATTATGGAATCAGCCTAGATGCCCTTCAATAGATGAATGGATAAAAAAAATGTGGCATTTATACACAATGGAGTATTACTCTGCATTAAGGAACGACAAAATCATAGAATTTGGAGGGAAATGGATGGCATTAGAGCAGATTATGCTAAGTGAAGCTAGTCAATCGTTAAAAAACAAATACCAAATGACCCCTTTGATATAAGGGGAGTAAACAAGGACAGGGCAAGGACGAAGAGCTTGAGAAGAAGATTTACATTAAACAGGGATGAGAAAAGGGGAGGGGAGGGGGGATAGTAGAGAATAGGACAGACAGCAGAATACATCAGACACTAGAAAGGCAATATGTCAATCAATGGAAGGGTAACTGATGTGAAACAGCAATCTGTATACGGGGTAAAGTTGGGAGTTCATAACCCACTTGAATTAAACTGTGAAAGATGATGTATTAAGAACTGTGTAATGTTTTGAACGACCAACAATAAAAAAAAAATGTACTTGGGAAATCTTAAGGACCAGCTACCATGGAAAGGAACAAAATTGGAGGATCTGAACTACCAGATAGCAAGTGTTACTCTAAAGCTACAGTAATTATAAGAGTGCAATATTGTTTTCAAGGACTGACACAGGTTAATATAAGTAAATTCTATTATTTGCTTTTAAGAGTATTACAGTTTCAGTGCTTACAGTAGAGTCTTCGATCCATTTTGAATTAATATTTGCATATGCTGTAGAGTTTCAACTTTTTTTTATTTTTTGCTTTTGTTTTTTGTTTTGTTGTTGTTGTTGCTGTTGTTTTGTTGTTCTGTTTTGTAGTGCTAGGTATTGAATCCAGGGGTGAGCTCTAAGAGTGAACTTCATTCCCAGCCCTTTTTAATTTTTATTCAGGGTCAGAGTCTCACTAAATTGCTGAGGCTGGCCTCAAACTTACAATCCTTCTCTGCATCAGCCTCCTGAACAGCTGGGATTATAGGTATACAACACCACACTCAGCTCAAACTCATTCTTTATGGGTATCCAATTCTCCCAGTACCATTTGCTGAAGCATTTATACTTTCCCTCACTGAATGGTCTTTACACCTTGACTAATGTTATTTTTTTATTGATTTTTTGAAAAATAAGTGACAGCAGAATGCATTACATGCCCATGAAAAACTGTCTAGTGTCTTTTTAGTTTAATCCAAATGACTCACTTTAGAATTTCTTGTAAGTTAGGTAAGTTAATAATAAATTCCATCCATTTTTAATGATGGAGAATGTCTTAATTTCTCTTTTACTTATTTTATTTTTCTCATTATGATAAAATAAACATAACACAAAATTTATCATCTTAACAAGTATGTAAACACAAAGCTCAGTAATGTTAAGTTCATTCATACTGTTGTGCAACAAACCTCCAGATCTCTTTTCATCCTGTAAATCTAAAAATGTGTATTTTCATTTTTGAAGGATGATTTATTGGGTAATAGAATTTGTGGTTGACAGCTTTATTCTTCAGCACTTCCATTACCCCATTTCTTTCTGCTTCTGTCGTTGCTGATGAAAAATTGGCTATTAATCTTCATGAGGACTCCTTGTATGGGATGAACTTTTTCTCGCTTGCTGCTGACAATGTTTTCTCTGTCTTTCAACAGTTGGATGGTCTTGTCTCTTAGTGAGGATCTCTTGGAATTTATCATCTTTGGAGTCCATTGAGTTTCTTGAGTAAGTAGCTTAATATCTCTTATCAGATTGGTGGCTTTTAACCTGTTATTACTTTAAATACTCTTACTGCCTCTTCTCATCTCTCCTCTCCTTTGGAGTTGCCTGTTAAACACGTGTTAGTGCACTTGATGGTGTCCAGAGCTTTCATAGGTCCTACTCATTTGCCTCCATTCCTTTTCCTTTCTGCTCCTCAGTCTGGATGATTTTCATTGACCTACTGTCAATTTGATGATTCTTCGTGCCTACAAACTTGGCATATATTAGTGAATTGGTGGTATCCTGTAAGTTCCTGAGACTCCATTCAATTTCCTTCTTAATTTTTTTTTCTGTTTTGACATTCAAACTTGATAATTTCAAATGAATCACCTATGGGTTTGCTGATTCTTTCTTCTGCCTGTTTATGTTTGCTGTTTAACCCCTCAAGTGAATTTTATATTTCAGATACTAAACATTTCTACTCCATTAACTGCTGTCTAGCTTCTTATTATCATTTCCATCTCTTCATCCATAATTCTACTTAGCAGTTTGTTGTCTTAGTCTGTTTTGCACTGCTATAACAGAATAAATACCACACACTAAATTATTTCTTTATTTTAGATTGAATAATTTATAATAACCATAAATTATTGACTCTCAGTTCTGGGGACTGCAAAGTCAAATATCAAGGCACTGTCAAGTTTTGTGATTTTTGATTCCAAGATAGCACCTTGAACAGTGTCCTGTGAGTGGGAGCCATGCTTCATCCTCACATATCAGGAAGCAGAAGGGCAGGAGATAAAGGACCTCCCTTCAGCCTCAAACCCCATCTACAAGGTCCCTAATTGCATCACCTCTTTTTCTTGTTGGTTCCTTTGGGTTTCTGTAAATGTGGGTATTTCCCTGTAAAACAAACCACCCCCTATGAATCCCAAAACACAGATGCTACACCTTCACAAAACACACAGGAGTCAGCATCTCCACTGTATTTTTAAAAAATATTTATTTAGTTTTTAGTTGTAGTTGGACACAGTATCTTTATTTTATTTATCTATGTGGTGCTGAGGATCGAACCCAGGGCCCTACATGTGCTAGGCGAGCGCTCTACCACTGAGCCACAGTCCCAGCCCCCCTCAATTGTTTGATAATACATAGAAACTACAAAGTTACACAAAATAATTTCATTTACATCCTTTCACTAACAGGCTATGAATGAAAGATTAAGGGATAAACATGCTACCTTCATCCAGATTAAGACTTATCTAACATTCTTTTTTTTCATCAACTAAGATGTTAAAATCCAAGCAGTTTCACATGACTGTACCTCTAATCTCATACTCTTCTGAATGTCTAAGCTGGGGCATACTTCCCTTTCAAAGCTGACCTTCTCAACCTTGAGACTGAAGAAATCAGTCTTCCAGCTGGAGCATGGCCATGATGCTTTACAACAGGCAAAATCACACACAGGTGCAAATGATGCTTCAACAGTTATCAAAATTTAAAACCAGCTGGGCACAGTAAAGCACACCTGTAATCCCAGTGGCTAAGGACACTGAGGAAGGAGGATCTCAAGTTCAAAGCCAGCCTCAGCAAAAGCAAGACACTAAGCAACTCAGTGAGACCTATCTCTAAAATAAAAATACAAAATAGGGCTGAGGATGTGGCTCAGTGGTCAACTGCCCTGAGTTCAAACCCCAGTGCCAAAACAAACAAACAACAACAAAAAAAAAACCTTAAAACAAAAATGAGCATTGCATTAATATGGAACTTCCACATTTTTGGATGCAGCAAAAGTCCTCGGAAGGTGACAGAACTGTGACAGAAAAGGCACTTTGTGCTAAATTTCAAAGAATTGCTTGTGAGAAAATGCCACAGAAGAGAAGACCAGTCAGTCTAAGCTGCAGATGACCTTTTAGGGTGGGGGAAGTATGCCCCAGAAAGGCATCAATAAAGGAAAAATTTGTAATCATGATTCCAAATCATGATTGGGAAAAATGGCTGCTTAAAGTTAGGAGAGGGAAACACCAAGATAGAAGACAAAATGATTGCACCAGGGATCAAGGAGTGAACTTCACAGGGATTTATCAGCCAGCTATGCACTTTCTATTGAGCTGGAATCTTCACTACTTCCAAGGAGGTTCTGCACACTTCGAAAGAGAGGAACCCTAGCCAGCACTTTCCTTGCTGTGATCCCAAAATACACAGAGTTCCTGCTGGCAGCACTTACAGGTAAGGCTAGTTCATAGCAGCATCCATCTTAGGGATTTCCTGATATAGCCTGAAGACAATGTGAGGGTTTCCACCTGATCCAGAACTCCTTGGCAATGCCCAGTGGCTTTGGGGGGCTTCTAAGAACAACAATAGATCAAGCTAGCTATTGTTCTCCCATCAACACTCAGAAGATCAGCATGAATCTTTAGATGGATGGGAAAAGGGAGATAAATCAGTGGTCTGAGGGTCTTTATCTTAGTACCATCAAATGCGCCATGAATGGACGGTATGAAAAGCCACTCGTTCATTGCTGAAGTATAGGGAGAAACTATCATCATTGTCCAGTGGGATGGTGGGTCATTTCCCTCAGTCAAAATGTTGGCTGCTGAGACTGTCATTATTGCTTTATTTTCTTGGTACTATAGAACTTTTACTGTAAAGAAAAAAGGAATACTTGGTGGGCAGAGAAGTGTGTCACCATATATCAGGAATTGGCTGATATTTAGGGAATGTACATTAGAATCTCGATAATGTTGAATGATGGCTGCTTTCCCCTTTATTCTGATGAATTTGGGGAAATAGTAATTATTTTTAAAAAATATTTATTTCTTAGTTGTACACAATACAACTTTATTTTGTTTACCTATTTTTATGTGGTGTTGAGGATGGAACCCAGGGCCTTGTGCGTGCTAGACGAGCGCTCTACTGCTGAGCCACAACCCCAGCCCCAATAGTAGATATTTTTAAAAACACCTATCCAGTTGGCTCATGATGCTTCTCAAGAAGCCTTGTAGCCAACGTAGTAAAAATGGCAGTCACTGTTCTTTCAGATTTCAGATGCATTATTGAAGAAAATCCACTTACTATCACATTTCAGGAAACTTGACTATGACATATTGATGGCTTTTATAAACTTCATGGAAATTCTTTCAAAAAAGTGTAAGAGGAAAACTCTGGTGTTGTACAAAGAACTTTGTTCCACTCAGAATTCCATGACAAGGGTTCTATTTTGCTGCTTCCATTTCACCATCCTCCCCCCCGCCCCCCACAATCAGGCCCTTTAAAGGCTTGTAGGTATAATTGATGAAGATCCAGTCTTTGTTCTTGTAGTCTGTCTGCAGGTGATTACTTGTGGCCACTGTTAGCACAAGCTGTGGAGACCACACCAACAGTAATCAAGTTTGAGGGAGGCAGAGAGGGCAACAAAGACAAGCTCAGGGAGCCATCATATCAAATCACACAACCATATTTCTTAGAGAACAAATCTATGTACCTCCTCTGATATTAGGAAACTGTACCAGGACTGTGGCACTCAGAGCTGGTGGGAGGGAGGAGGTAAGTAAGAATGCTTTCTTACCAAATTTAGGGGCTTCTTCATGTATTAAGCACTCTCTTAATTGTTGTAAGATTTTTTATTAGTCTCAAAGTTCATAAGTTAATAGCTGCTTTAGTGGATGAATGAGTTGTTGGAGTATTCCACAACACTATTCTTGGTGAAGTCAAGAAATATTAAGTTACTGGATACAGTAGCACACACCTGTAATCTCAGTAGCATGGGAGGTTGAAGCAGGAGGACCTCAAGTTTAAAGCCAGCAGAAGCAATTTAACAAGGCCCTAAGCAACTTAGCAAGTACCTGTCTCAAAACATAAAAAAGAGCTGGGGATGTGGTTAAGTACCCCTGGGTTCAAATCCGAAGAAGAAGAAGAGAGGAGGAGGAGGAGGAGGAGGAGGAGGAGGAGGAGGAGGAGGAGGAGGAGGAGGAAGAAGAAGAAGAAAGAAGAAAGAAAAGAAAATAAGAAAGAAAAGAAAAAAAGACATTCTCTTTTAAAGAGATTTTTTAAATAATAAGAAAATCTTATGTATCTAACCATGTACCTTTCCATCTAGTATGATTTTCTTTAGATTTGAAGGACATACATTACAGTACAGTTTGTCTGCTCATTATGAATTCTTTCACCCTGAAATACCTTCATTTGTGAAAGATACTTTTGCTGGGAAAGAATTCTAAATTTACAGCATTTTCCTTTCAGTCCTTCTGACACGTTGCTGATCAGTGTTCTCATTTGCTTGTCTCCAATACAAAAGCTGCTGTCGTCTTTATGATTTTTCCCATGAAGTATTTTCTTTGTCCTCTGCTGCTTTTCACATTCTTTTCTCTGGTGAACAAATACAGGTAATTTCAGTCCTTAATAAAATTTAGCAAAAAGTCTTTGGGAGAACTGCCTGGTGGGTTTTTTGTTTGTTGGTTGATTTTTCATAAATTCTCAAAAACAGATGTTTGTCTCTCAATTGATTCTCATATAAATTTTCTTAGAATATTCTTGTCCTGGGAAATTTGGTAATTATATGTCAACTTGGCTGGGCCATAGTGCCTAGATATTTGTTAAAACATTATACTGGATGTTTACCAAAGGGTGTCTTATGGATGAGATTAACAATTAATTTAGTTTGAGTAAAGCAGAATGCTCTCCTCATTATTACTGGATTTCATTCAATAGTTCAAACCTTGACTAGAACAGAACACCTGAACAACTGTGTCTGGAGAGCTTCCATATTGTTGATCCACGTGAGGGTGATGTACCCCAAATTCATGGGAACAGAGGCTTCTGCACTTGGACCACTTCTAGATCTTATCTGTATACCTCTACCTCTGGCTGCTTGTTTGTACCCTTCATAAACTATAATAATAAACGGCCTTTACCTAGGTTCTGTTAGGTTTTCTATGAAATTATCAAAACTTAGGAAAGAGGCTACAGAAACTTCCAAAATTGTACCAGTTAAAAGAGAAGTGTAGTAACCTAGGGTCTCCATGCTTGCTCTGGCATGTTAAATGAGGGAAGTCTTGTGGGAAGAGCCCTTGAACTTTTAGAATGTGACATTAACATAAGTTAGTCTTAGGATTCAATAGCAGAACTCCCAGTTGCTGGTGGAGAATCACATACTTGGATGGGTAGAGGGAAAAAAAATCCCTTGCCATCTCTCAAAGAAAAATTCCAGAAAAAAAGATGAGCAAAATATGAGGATTTACTTCATGTCCTCAGATCTGCTAAAAACAATGCTACCAGCTAATCATGGTCCAGATTGACTGTAGCACCATATCTAAACTGGAATATTCAGGTTTTTTAAGTCCTTTGCAGTACTCAATACAAAAGACTGATAGATGTTAGAGGTTCTCTCCCTAGAAACATTTTCATGCACAAGAAAATATAAATATTCATAGAAAACATCAGTGTACATGCAGATTCTCTGAAGAGTATAGACCTGGCTATTTTAACACTACTAATAAGAAACAAAGGCTAGGAGGTGTTTTTAGTGACCATTCACCATCCCACAAAGACTTCAGTTGTCTCAAGTATAAGCTGATATAGACCAAAACTGGATCTAGTAACACATTTTCAAGGGAATGTATGAGAAGATGCCATTCATTAGTTACTTCTTCATATCCAAACCTGAGAATCTACAAACAACACATAAAGTTCTTGTCCCTGATCACTGTTCCAAAAATTAGAATGTTCCATTCTTTCTCTATTCCTCAGCCCTGGCACTAAAATCTCTTCCTAAGTTAGGGTAATTCCACACTTTCATCTTGTTAAGAGTCAGAAACCACTTCTCTCCATAAAAGGACAAACTCCACCTCCCAGGCATTATTACAGGGGAACACAACATGAGGCTTCAGCTCCACCAGTCAGATGACCACATGCTGGACTCTGACCAGGACATGATGACAGAGGGGCTGGGGAAGGGCAGACACATTTGGGATAGTGGCTCAAGTGGAAGTAGTAATGACCAGTTCCCAGCATCAGCAGCAACAGCAGTACCAGTCACAGAATCCTTTGTTAGTCATCAGAGTATCAGTGTGATCAGTGGCACCTGTACCAGCAGCAGGGACAGTGGAGCCTATGTGGGATCTGTCCTAGGGTAAGATTGTAGTTTCTGTCCTTTGCTACATAACATTAAGCCTGGTTCTGTGGCCTTCCCAAACATGTAATTAGCTCCCAATTTGATATATACTTTACATTAAAGTGGAAAAATTTTGGATTCCATTATTTACTCTAAGAAGTGACAAATGGGTTTGGGGAGTCATTTCAGAGAGTAGCAACAGAGATATTCTCCATGCTGAGCTCTGATCAACTTTCTGCTTAGTCCACCTGGTTGTACCTCATGGGGTGAAAACAACATGATCTTCCAATTCACATATCATGATTGACAATATAAGTCCACCTTTTCTTTCTAAGGAAAAAAACTTTAAGGTTTTAACACATATCCCACCCTGGGATAGCTTTGATCACACACCTCAATCCCACTGAGCACTAGGATGGCCTTTGTTATAAAGAGAATAATAATTTATACTTCCACCTAACATGATAATACTCTCCTGCATACAACTGAACTACACCATCCCTTTCCTAACACAGGATGCAAAGTCCCTCTGTGATGTACTCTCCTCCTCCCATTGATAGACATCCCAAAATGCAAGACACTAAGACATACACATAACAATGCTTAATACTATGATAAACAGTCAAAATTATTGGTTTTGTATAAAAGGGTGATATTCAAGAAAATAAGTATATTTGATTAATAAATATATACCACAAACATATTCATAATAAAATAAAGAAGATATGCAAATGAAAATTACAGTCCTCTCCTCTGAAAATGGTCATGTGTTGCTGCTGGTACTCATAACTATCTTCTTCCACCTCCCATTCCATATTCCCTTTAATTCAGCAAGTAGTTCAGCTGCCTGTGGCATTTCTCCTGCTGTGGTGATGCCAACCTTCATTCCTGAAGGGTCTTGGCCACTCTTACTCCTGCCTGGGTTAGGTTGATGTAGTTTCCCATGGACATTAATCACAGGGGATGTAACACTAAGAGGCACCCTAAGGGACTCCTGTATTCCAGACATTCTCTTCCCTCCCTTCCTGGGGAGCAGCTGCCACATGTCCCCCTAGCTGCCAGGATCCATCACTCAGGCCCACCAGCTAACTCCACTCTTGGGCTCTTGATTCAAAGCAAGAAGAGCCCAACATGGCCAGTGACAGTTGTCCTTTCCAATTCAGTGAACTCATTGTTGTCTCTTGATGGAAGCATTTCTTCTGTGAAACTAAGATCTCCAGGCCAGCAGGGCATAAGGTCTTGGAACAGGAAGTACATAGTGGGTCACTAGGGGCCATAGTGAGAGTTGCCACTCCCATTCCCATTTCTTGATTCCTGGACCCATGAATCCTGGCTGTGGGGGAAACAGTACCACCTGTCAGACACTAGTTCAGAGCACGTGCAGCCTCCTGAGGAACCTTGACCCAGCTGCAAGGTGTCTCCATGTAGTTGCCACTGTCATGAAGTCTTCAAAAGGCCATAGCACCCCTCATCAAGCCAGGTACCTCAGGAGAAGGGAGAAGGTGGTAGGAGCAGAGATTCCGAAGAAGTTCCAGCTGTGGTCACACTTCTTTGGCTGTGAAGGAATTTCCGGGGCAGAAGCAGAGCTCTGTGGACACCATGACAAGGCATTTGTCAGATGAAGCCCAAGCTCTCTAGGACCTTTAGGCTACAGATCTGGAAGCCCCTCTGACATCATCTCAGTCTTTCTCTTCTCTTTTATGCACACACACACACACACACACACACACACACACACACACACACACTCTTACACACTCATTCCGCCCTGTCACTTGCAGTGCACTTCCCCTGGCCTGGAAAGAACTCCTCCAGGTTTCCTCATAGCTAATTACCTCAGGTCCTCACGTCTCTCCTCAAATCTCACTTTCTTCATGATGCCCACGCTGCCCACCCCAGCACACAGCCCTCTTCGCTGCCTCACATCAAGCACTAGATCACCTTCCCTATATTACTTGCCACTTCCTGCCATGAAAACTACCCACTGCCTAGATGAAATTTTCTACCTCTGCCCACCAGGACATCTGCTCCTCAGAGAGGACAACTGGTTTAATTTCACTCATGTTTCCCAGGTACAGAACAGTGTAACAGATCTGACACACAGTAAGTATCAGTTGGATGAATGATCACTCCGGAGCATCTCCCTCTTCTAGAGACACTATCATTATTAATGGAGCCTCAGGCCAAAGGCTGCTTGTGGCAGCTACAGCACAATTTCCTGTCACATAGAAGTCCAGGCTGCCTGGGCTCTTCTCATAAGAGCGCTCTTCCTCCCTTCCTCCACCCACACCAGCCCTCCTGCACTCCACAGCACATCTTTTCATTTGCTCCTTTGGGGGGGGGAACCTAAGCAGATGGATTTAATTTTCCACCAGATATAATTTAAATTAGATGCAAAGCAAAAGACCAGAACTCATTCACAAGAATAAGAACAGGCATAATCCTCTACAGAAACAAAGAAACAAACCCCAAAATGGGAGCTAAGGGTTGAACTCAGGCATGATCCACGCTGATCTGGCCACACAAATCCTTCCTGCCTTTGGTCCTGGACACAGGACAAGGCCCAGGAAATATCTGAGTCCCTGTGATCACAGGTCTAGTGGACAAGACTCTATTGAGGTACAACCAGCTGTTGAGTGACCACATCCAAGCCCACAGAGGACTGAGCACAGCCTGGCTGCAGCCCTGCCCATACGCAGCTCCTCCTGTGCCCACTGCAGCAGACTCAGCACAGCAAACACATGGATTCTGGGAGGTTCTCAGATCTCAATTTGTTTTCTCTCACAAATTGTGGAATATTGTGCCCCTTGAATAACCTTGCCAATCTCTCTATAGGTAAAGAATTAAAAAAAACACATTCATTCCCAGATTCTTATTTTCAATGGTGAAATAAGAAGATGCAGCTCAATGCAACATAAAGTTAAACTAGGGGTAGAGACATCCTGGCCCTTTTCTGATACAGAAGGGAACACAGGTCCTATTGGGAGGGATAGGCTGGTTATTCCACCTCTTCACATTTTATCAATAGGAACTCAGACACATTCAGAGCCATTTGCAGAAAAACAATTAGGAACATTCACTAGAAGTGGCAACATTCTGAACATCACTCACTCACAAGTTCCAGATTCAGAGTCCCCAGAACCCAGCTGTGCCCCTCCATTCTGTCTCTTCCCCCTTTCCCACCCTCCTTTAGAAGTCATGAGAGACTCATTAAACCCCTGGGATTATTTCCTGACCAGGGTAGAACAAGAGCTAAAGAAAAGAAAACTACTCAGAGTCCAAAAGAGCTATAGCTAAAGAGAATCATAGGGTAGGTGAGCTCCATACTGGGCTTCTGTTCATACTACCCCAAGGGTCCCAGTGATCATACTCCAACCCATACTTATTTGTAGCCTGAGTGTAGCTTTTTCCTTTCCAACAGTAGATAGAAAGTGTCCTGTGAGAGGTCAGGGAGGATGCAGGGCCATGAGGTTCTAGAGGAATCCCCTGGTTCTAAACCAGTGACATTTCCAGGACTGTGACTGCAGACCCAGGGAAGGATCAGGAAGCATGAGGAAAATGACTCGGGACTGCTGGGAATCAGGTTCATAAGGTCATGATCACCAGGGTGAAAAGTTTCCTGTTTTTCACCTGTGCTTTTTAAGAAAGTTTCAGCACACAGGGCCTCACTCTGGGTACCCATGCATGTGAATGGTGCTCCTCAGCAATAAGGCAAAAGACTGGAAAACACCTGCCTGTTGCTTGAAACCCATAGGGGGACAAAAAATTCAGACTTCACCTCATTTTTATCAGCCAGTTCCACTTCACACTAGCAAACCCAACTCCAAAGAGAAGGAGGCCAGGAAGAATTCCAATCATAGAGAAGGTGTGCTGACGAGATAACTCTGGGAAGGGAAAAGAGGGAAGATGAGATACAGTAACCACCAGCTCTCAGCCCTGAGAATGGCTCCTGCTTTCTTGGCAGGAGGCTTTATGCCCTCATCCCCTCCTTACCTCATCTCAGGGTGAGGGGCTCAGGCAGCCCCTCATGATGCACATGACATGTGTATTTCTGCTCCTCCCCAGCAGGCACCACCACAGCTGCCCACTACTGGAAGGTTCCATCCCCTGCAGGCCTGGTCTCCACAAGCTCCATGTTCTGAATCTGGTCCTCTCCATCCCTCTGCCAGGTCAGGGTGATCTCCTTAGGGTAGAAGCCCAAGGTCCAGCACCTCAGGCTGACATCTCCTTCAGGGCTTAAGTGACGGGTCACATGTATCTTTGGAGACTCTGAAGGAAAGAATTAGAAAAATAAGACATTTTGGGGCTGGGGCTGTAGCTCACTGGTAGAGTGCTTGCTTAGCACATATGAGGCATGGGTTCAAACCTCAGTACCACATAAAAATACATAAATAAAATAAAAGTATTGTGCCCATCTACAACTAAAAATATTTTTTAATTAGACATTTTACATTACCTCCCATGGCCACTGAACCAGTGCTCATGTGAACATACTAAGTCAGACAGGACAATGGAAGTAAAGAAGGAAAGCAAAACCCAAGCACCAGCCTGGACTCAAGCTTCTGAGATAATCTCCTTTACCTTGGAAAGTTGTAGAATCAGACTGACCAGGGAAAGATGCCCCAGGTTTCTAAGAGGGACTTCAGGTTCTGACCTGAATGGAGGCCCAGAGACTCACAAAACCTGGAGTCCAACCTCAAACAATTTGAATGTGGAGCTGAGAACAAGGCCTGAGAAAGTCACCTTGTGGTACCCAAGGCTGCTGTCAGGGTCCAAGCAATGTGCTCTTAAGTTTGTTCAGAGATCTTCTCCCTCCCCATTCCAGGCAGACTTGATGCCTTAATTGTCTTGAGAGGAAGGAAGGCCCTCTGGTATTCTGTTAGCAATTCCATTTTTGTCCAAACTATGTAGGACTCCCCTCATCCCCTGGTACCTGTGTGCAGCAACTTGTCCTTCCCTTTCTCCAGGAATCTGCGGAGCCACTCCAGGCACTCCTCCTGCAGGTAGGCCCTGTAGTGCTCTGCATCTCCTGAATCCTCCCATTTGCGCTGGGTGATCTGAGCAGCCTTGTCCCAGGCGGTCCAAGAGTGCAGGTCCTCATTCAGGGAGATGTAATCTGCACCATCATAGGCAAACTCCTCATATCCACGAAGGAGGCTTCCATCTGGCCCAAGGTCACAGCCAGAAATCCACTGGAAGGTGTGAGAGCCTGGCCCCGCCCAGGAAGTCAGACTGGCTTTGCTCCAGCTTTTTACGCCCTGGTGCTTAACTCTGCCAGCTCAATCCGGGAGCGGGGTAGGAGAGGGGGTGGCTTGGTCTAAGGCTTCTGCATAAACGTAAAATGAACCCCCAGCTAACTCTGCCAAGTTTTTTGAGTTGAGGAGCCAAGGGATGTTGGAGGCCTGGAAATGAAATTAAGTCGCAGTCTCCTCTGGGAGACTGTAGTCGACCATGGCCTGTTCCAAAGAGATGGGGGCATTTGTCCCCTGCCACCTGGTCCCAGGTCACTCACCGTCCTCGCTCTGGTTGTAGTAACGGAGAGTGGAGCGCAGGTTCCAGCTCAATTTCTGTGCATGAGCCTTAGCAATCTTGGTTTGTGCTTCCCAAAACTCTGGTGCCTCAAATTCCATCCACTGCACCCGCGGCTCCACCCTCGGATTCTGGGCGTCTCTGTCGAAGTGCAGGAACAGTGTGTCGTCCACAAAGCCCACCGAGGTGTAAAAAGACTCTTTGTGGCCAGGTCGGGACACAGAGGTGTGGAAATAACGCAGGGAGTGGGACCCTGAGGACAGAGAGCAGCTAAGACCCGAAGCGACCACCTCCTGGGACACGACCAGGGTCCCAGGTTGATGGGCCATGATGGGAGGAGGGGGCGAGGGGACTCCTGAGACAGAAAGGGGGCAGACTAAAAGGACGGTATGGTCGGTGATTCAGATCCGGACAGGGTGAGTCTGAGTCCCAGGGAATGTTCAGGCTTCACACGGTAGAAATGCCTCGTCCCTGAATCCGCGACCCCGCCGGGCAGTCCCCTAGATCCTACCCACAGAGGCTGTTTCCCACCCAACCCGGTACTCACTCGCCCAGGTTTGGATCAAGGTTAGAGGCCCCAAAAGCAGCAGGAACAGAGTTCTGAACTTCATGACACACCTCCAAGGACAGGGAGAATCAGTTCCTGCAGGGGTGCCTGGACCTTGTCACCTGGAATCGCGGCGACAACTCTGATTGGCTTCTCTAGAAACCACTGGTGTGAGAGTGAGAACTGTGGACGCGTCATGAGTCACCAGGCAGAAGAACTCAGGATGAAAGAGGAGGAAGTGAAACTCCTGGAAAGTGGGGATTTGGTTTCCTTCTGGTTCCCCAACCCCAGAAACCTCCTTCAGGCCTGAGACCTTGGGCCACGCCCAGGACCTGCGGTTTTCTTCTGATCTTTCTCCTCCAGCACCAAGCTGTCTTTCTCACGTCATCTCTCTGAGTCCTGGCCCAGAGGCTGTTTGAAGAAGCCAAGGATAGACCTTCTAAAAGAAAGCACATCCCCAGGGCATATGATGTCAGAGAGTGAGCAGCCCTGGGGAAAGGAGGTGGAGAAGCAATGGTTTCCCTTTCTATCTTAGAGAAGTGCCTGGGAAACCACACAGATTCCCAGAGACTTTTTTCCTTTGATTTATCCACTGAGGGAAGCACAATTTTCATAGTCTGCAATGATCTGGATTCCTATCTACCCCTAGTGATTTTACCCTTCATATATAAATGTGTCTGAGCCCACACTGTGGTCCATGTTCATAATCTCAGTTTTTAGGATTAAACTAAGGTTTTAATCTTTAAGTACTCACATACTGATATGTGGAATGATTGGGCTTTTGTCACAAGTGCTGCCCTCTCTCCCTCTTCCTTTCTCTCACCAGCCCTCCTCCATCCACTTCATAGCACAGGATCATATTTCTCCAACACAGAATGATCCTTAATTAATAGGTCCTGTTTTCCAAGTAAATATAAATCTAAATTAGACTCTGCCTTATATATTTTTGCATTTACTTTGAAGCCAGTACCAGGATTACTGGAACTTAGGGCTGGGAGGGGGATAAGTAGGCAGAGCAGAAAAAGAATTCCAACAAGAATTAACTTAAGATGAGAAACTGTGGTATCCCTCCTTTCTGCTAATTCTAAAATCTGATATTGGATTTTTAAAGATTATGGAAAAGAAGGCATTTAAGTAAACAGCTCTGGAAAGAGGTCAGGACCTCATGAGTCTGAAGATTCATCTCTTGATAATATAGAGTAACCTGTTTAGGGACCTGTGTAAGAGCAATGATGTGAGAGGGAGTAGCTCTTGCTAATGTCAGCATATGGGAAAATCCAGAGAAGGTTTTCAGAGCCTTTATTTCTTTTCTTTATTTTATTTCTTTAGAAATGTCCTTTAATTACTTGATCAACTCCTCAAGTCTAGAATTTGAAAATAAAAAATGGTGTTTCCATTCTTAGTCTTCTGAGGAATCTCCATCCTGCTTTCCAAAGTGGTTGTACTAATTTGCAGTCCCATCAACAATGTATAACTTCTTCCCCTCATACTCACCAGCAATTATCAATATTTGTTCATATCGTATTGGTTTGTTCATTTTGTTTTTATTTTGTTTTTGGTTCCAGGGATTGAATTTTACCACTGAGCCACATCCCCAGCTCTTTATTTATATTTTATTTAGTGATAGGGTGTCACTGAGTTGCTTAGGACCTCACTAAGTTGCTGAGGCTGGCTTTGCACTCCCAATCCTCCTGCCTCAGCCTCCCAAGCTACTGAGATAGCAGGTGTGTGCCACCACGCCTGCTTCATTATTTGTATTCTTGATGATTGCCATTCTGACTGGGGTGAGATGAAATATCAATGTAGTTCTGATTTAAAGCTTCCTGATTGCTAAGTATGTGGAATATTTTTTCCATATATTTTGTGATAATTTGTATTTCTTCTTTGGAATAATGTCTATAGGTCTTTCATTCATTGATTGAGTGGGTTATTAGGGTTTTTTAGTGTTAAGTTTTTTGAGAACTTTTCATATTCTGGTTATTAATCCCCCGTCAGAAGAGTAGCTGGCAAAGATTTTGTCCAATTTTGTAGGCTCTCTCTTCACACTCCTGTTTCCTTTGTTATACAAATCCTTTTAATTTGATTCTATTCATATTTTTGATTCTTGGTTTCATTTCTTGTGCTTTAGGAATCCTAGTAAAGAAGTCAGTACCCACGCAAATGTGTTGGAGTGTGCTCTTCTGGCAAGTTTCAAATTTTCTGCTCTAATTCCTTTGATCCATGGTGAGTTGGTTTTTGTGCAGAGTGAAAGACAGCAGTCTAGTTTCATTCTTCTATACGTGGCTTTCCATATTTTGCCAGCACTATTTGTTATAGAGGCTATCTGTTCTCCAATTAATGCTTGGAAAGCAGTATGGAGATTCCTCCAAAGACTAGGAATGAATGGAACCACTATATGACCCAGCTATCCCACTCTTTGGTCTTTATCCAAAAGAACCAATATCAACATACTACAATGGTACCTGTATACCAATGTTTATAGCAGCACGATTCACAATAGCCAAGTTATAGAACCAGCCTAAGTACCCATCAGTAGAGAAATGGATAAAGAAAATGAAATGTGATGTATATACACAATGAGTTCCACTCAGCCATAAAGAACAATGAAATGATGTCATTTGCTGGTAAATTGGTGAAACTGAAGAACATCATGCCAAGTGAAATAAGCCAGATTCATAAAGTCAAGGACTCAGATTTAGAAAGTCAATGTTTTCTCTCATATACACAATCTAGAGAGGGGAAAAAAGCTGGTGAGGGAGATTTCACAAAAATACAAAAGAAAGCAATAAAGTAAAACATGGGACCAAGTAGAGGAATCTGGGGAGGGAAAGGGAAAACATCGGGGAATAAAGTTAACAAATTATACTATGCTCATGTACGAATATATCACAATGTGTTGCAATTTTATACATATAACTATAGTGCACCAATTAAAAAACAAATAAACAGAAGGAAAACCAATACAGTAGAAAGAAAGGATCAGTGGAGAGGGAGGATGGGAGAGAGGAGATAGAAATGGAGAAAATTGCATTAGATGCAGTTATGAATATGTCAAAATGAATCCCACTATTATGTACAACTAAATGCACTAAAAATCAAAAAATAAAATTAAAAATCAATAAAAAGAATTTGAAAAAATAAATTTATGCTCAGGTTCATATTTTTACTACAGAAGTTAAGAAGCTGTAGCTCAGAGCACCATGATGTTGAGACAGGGATGGAGAAAACCCAGCCCTGCCTTTGCTGAAGAAGAAGGTTGATTGTGAAAGGGAACACAGGTCAGTGTCATAAAAGGCATCCTGGTGGGAAGGAGTGTGCTGGTCTCTCCACCTCCTCACATTATGCCAGTAGGAATGTGGGCATATTTAGATACCTCTGCAGAAAGAGATCCAAGGTTCTTCAAGTCACAAAGAGGAGGCCTGAACAAGTCTTACGTCGCTCAATCCCACACAGGCAGCTGTCTCATGCTACAGAACAAAAGAATCAGGCACAAATTCAAGGCAGTCGTTACATGTAACAACATGTTGAACAACCCATCAATCAATCAAAAGGTCCAAATTCAGAAAGTTCTTATACCCAGTCCTGTCCTCTCTGCTCCACCCCGTCTTTTACTTCAGTCCTTCAGGTTCTTACCTTTACAAGCCATGAGAGACAAGTTAGAACCCTGGGCAATGTCACTACCTGGGGCAGAAAAAGAATATTAATCACCTTTTCATCGCCATGACAAAATACCTGAGAAAACTGAAAGGAGTAAATATTTATCTTGGCTCACAGGTAAAGAAGTTTTAGTCCTTGATCCACTGCTCCATTGTTTTCTGGGCCTAAGTTAAAACAGTACATCATAGGGGCTAGGGTTGTGGCTCAGTGGTAGAGTGTTCACCTAGCATGTGCAGGGCGCTGAGTTCAATCCTCAGCACCACATAAAAATAAATAAAATATAAGTATTATGTCCAACTACACTAAAAAATATATTTTAAAAAAACAATACATTATAATGGCAGGAGCATGTGGTGGAGAAAGCTACTCATCTCATGGCAGCCAGGAAAAAGAGAGAGCAAGAAGACAAGGACATACCCTCAGTGACTTATTTCCTCTGCCTATACCCTGCCTCCTACAGTTTCCATCATCTCTCAATAATCCATCATCTCCAGTAGTCCATTCAGTTGTGAATCCATTCATGGGATCAGAGCCTTCTTGATCTGATTACTTCCCAAAAGCTCTAATGGGAACCAAGCCTTTGACACATGAGCCTTTGAGAGACATTTCAAAACCAAACTATAATACAAATATAGCAGAGCCCATAGAAGGTATAAGTGAGTGAGCTGCCCCATGGGCTCCTGACTGCACAATCCCAAGGATCATCCCCTCCAGCATTCTTACTTGGAGCCTGAGCATAGCTCCCTCTTTTTCAACCTTTGAGAGGCCAGGGAGGAGACTGGGCCATGAGGACTCTAAACCTGGACTCCAGGGAAGTTTCCTGAATTGTGACTGTAGACAGAGAAAGATCAGGAAGCATAAGGAAAAGAGATGTGCAGGGTCTGAATCAACATGACATCTGTCTTCGGCAGGAATATTCTCCTGACCTCTAATTGCTGGGAATCAGGAGTCCCTGTTAGATGAGTGTGTGTGTGTGTGTGTGTGTGTGTGTGTGTGTGTTGCTTCCTATTAGTGAGACAGTGCTTAACAAGACAAAACTCACTTCTTCCCTTCTATGTTTCATCTTCATCCAAATTGCAATAGCAACCACAGCTCCAAGGACAACCAGGCCAGCAATGATTCCCACAACGTAGATGATGAGCTGAGGACGTGGCTCTGGAAACAGAAGGCAAGCGAGGTTCAGGCCCTTGACCCTGCAGAGAACAGCTCCTGCTTTCACTGACAAGCAGGTCTGTGCCCTCATCTCCTTACCCCATCTCACAGTGAGGGGCTCAGGCAGCCCCTCATGATGCACATGGCATGTGTATCTCTGCTCCTCCCCAGCAGGCACCACCACAGCTGCCCACTTCTGGAAAGTTCCATCTCCTGCAGGCCTGGTCTCCACAAGTTCCATGTCCTGGGTGTGATCTTCCCCATCCCTCTGCCAAATCAAGGTGATCTCCTTCAAGTAGAAGCCCATGGCCCAGCACCTCAGGGTGCTGACATCTCCTTCAACTCTGGGATGGTGGGTCATATATGTCTTTGGGGGATCTGAAGGGTAAAGTTCAAAATTCAACCATTTTGCATTCTTTGTGGGCCATTCCAGCCTTATTCATGTGACCTTACTAAACGGACACTAACGCAGCCACAGATTATCTGGGATAATCTATTCATTGTTCTAGACTCAGGGTGAGCCAACTCATGGTAGAAGACTCCAGATTTCTGTGGGAAAGAAAAAGAACTACTGGTCCTGACTGAGTGGAGACTGAGAGACTCAAAATAACTGCAATCAGACCTCCAAAGACATTGGGTTTGGGGCAGGGAACAAGACCTGGTACAGGTCATGGTTCACAATCTGCTGCCCCAAAGAGGACTCAGCTATTTTGGGGGTCTTCTCTCCTTCCATTCTGAGACAGATTCTTAATTGTCCTCAGAGCAGTCCCTCCAGCGAATTACTATCTAGTGTTGGATATGAAAACCCAGGAACACTTATCTGGGTTCCAAAGCAAAAGAGAGTGGCAGTATTTTGGAGATGATCCCATTTTCCTCTCCTCAGCGGGAGATGTCGGTCCCAATCCCAGGACAGATGGGGAGGTTCCCTGAGGGCCCTTGCACCTTTGCGCAGCAACTTCTCCTTCCCGTTCTCCGGGTATTTGCCAAGCCACTCCAAGCAAGGGCCCTCCAGGTAGGCTCTCCGTGGCTCGGAGGCACCAGCCGCCTCCCACTTGCGCCGGGTGGCCTGAGCCACCGAATTCGCTGCAGTCCAGGAGCTCAGGTCCTCCTTCAGGGCTATGTAATCCGTGCCGTCCTAGGCATCCTGAAGGTACCCGCGGAGCAGGCATCCTTGTTGCAACCAGAAGAGATCTGGAGGGTGAGGGAGCCCGGCCCCGCCCCCGCGGTCAGTCCCGTCCACCAGGCCCCGCCCCCCGCCCAGACCAACCCGCGAGGATTTTTACTTTTTTTTTTAATTTTTTATTTTTTTTATTGGTTGTTCACAACATTACAAAGCTCTTGACATATCATATTTCATACATTAGATTGAAGTGGGTTATGAACTCCCAATTTTACCCCAAATGCAGATTGCAGAATCACGTCGGTTATACATCCACAATTTTACATAATGCCCAATTAGTAATTGTTGTATTCTGCAAAACGAAACCCGGTTAACACTTCCTGGTTCCAGGGTCTCCGCGGGTCCCGCAGCCTCGGTGTGACCTTCTAACCAGGGTACCCGGGGCTACTTGGACCCATCCGTGAAGATCCGTCACGTCCCACCCGGGCCTGGGGTCACTCACCTCCCTCGCTCTGGTTGTAGTAAACTCGTAAATTGTTCAAGCTGCCCCAGTAAATCTGAGCAGCGTCCTTAGCCTTGCTGGTCTCCCGGTCCCAATAATCCGGCCCCAGCTGCTTCATCCACTGCACCCGCGGCTCTGCCCTCGGCGTCGTCCCGGAGTCGCTGTCGAAGCGAAGGAACTGCGTGTCGTCCACGTAGCCCACGGAGATGAAGCGGGACTCCTGGAGGCCGGGCTGGGACACCGCGGTGTCGAAATACCTCAGAGAGTGGGAGCCTGGGGAAGGGAAGCGGCTGAGTCCCGGTGCGACCCTCCTCCCGGCCCTGGATGAGGAGTCCAGGTCGTTGGGATTGGGATGGGGCTAGGGGCTTGTTGACCGAACTGGGGCAGCGGGACTGGAAGGCCCTGACGTAGACGGAAAGGAGGAAGCGGGAGACTAGGAACAAGGACCGAGCATGGCTGGGATGAGGCAGGGTCTGGGCCGGTGGCGGTGGGACGCAACTACTCCAGGTCCTGTGCCTCTGCCTGATGGTCCCCTCGCTCCTTCTTCTTAGAAGCGGTTTTCCTCCCGACACTGCACTTTCCCGCCCAGGTCTCGCTAAGGGTCAGCACCCCCGAGAGCAGAGAGCAGCAGAAACAGGGTTCAGGGAGCCATGAACCCGACCCGTGGGATTTAAGGAAGAATCAGTCTCGGTAGACTTTCCAGTCAGAAATCCAGGCGAGGTTCCCATTGGCTTCCCTAGAAACCCTACGTGCAATGGGAATGAGAACTGGTGCAGCGTCATTAGTGTCCAGGCAGAATAACCTGGCACAGTTTGGAACCCAGGAAATGGTGCATTCTTATGCATGGCTTCCTCTTCCCAGACACTGCCCTCTGGCCTACTAAGTAACAATTAAACGTTGTAATAAATGTTATGAGATCTCTTTCAAAATAGCCAATTATATTTGTTATGGTTTAGATGTGCTGTTCCCTCAAAGCTCACGTATGAAACAATACAAGAAGATTTGGGGGAGAAATGATTGGGTTATAGCCTTAGCCCAATCAGTAAATCAATCCCTGATGGGATTAACTGAAGTGGTAGGGTGTAGCTAGAGGAGGTGGTAATTGGGGCATGGTTTGGGGGTATATATTTGTATCTGGAGAGTGCAATCTATCTCTGCTTCCGGATCACCATGATGTTAGCTGCTTCCCCCCACTACACTCTCCAGCCATGATGTCCTGCCTCACCTTCAGCCAGAGAAATGGAGCCTTCTGTCAACCTCTGAAATAGTGAGCTCTCAAATAAACTTTTCCTCCTCTACAATTGTGCTGGTTGGGTCTTTTAGTCACAACATCAAGAAAGCTGACTAAAACAATATTGTGCTCACACTTCTTGTGGTGATGCAAAATGACACAATGCCCACTGATAAATCAGATGAATGTTGTAGAAATGTGGGACAGTGGATCTAATAACCAGTTGACTACTAAGCAACTAAGAGTGTATAGCATATACATTGTGAATACCTGAAAAGTAAAACTAATGGATTGTGGGGGCTAATATAAAGAAAAACACAGGAAAGCACAACTAGAACTATAAAAAATTTAATCATCTCAGAGTTGCAAATGTTCAATACTGTCAATATTCTCTTCACTAGTAGCTGTGCATTGACTGTTTTATGAATCATCCACATCTGTGTTATTGAGCTTTTCATTGCTGTGACTAAAATACCTGACAAGAACAACATAGAGGAGAAAAAGTTGATTTGGGCATACAGTTTCAGAGGTTCAGTCCATGGTGGGCCAACTTCATTCTTTGGGGCCCAAAGTGAGGCAGGACATCATGACAAAAGGACATGGCAGAGGAGTGCTGATCCTTTCAAAGCAGCTGGAAAGCAGAGAGAGAAAGGGGAAAGGGCTGCAAAGAAAATGAACCTTTCCAGGACGTGATCCCAGTGACCCAACTCCTCCAGCCATGTGCCACCTGCCTTCAGTTATCACCCAGTTAGTCCAAAGAGGAGGGACTGATTAGGTTATAGCTCTGACAATCCAATCATTCCCCCTCTGAACATTCTTGTATTGACACAGAAGTTGGGGGCACCTCACATCCAAACCATAACAACATCTAAGGGATGTGCTTATTTTATTGGAAAAGTTGGTTGTGGTATTTTTTAATGTGATTAACATAGGAGACAATTAATTTTTAGGCACCCCCACTGAATATATTGAATAATAAATGCAAAATATATTGTGCTAGACTCTGTAGTTATAAATATTAACCTATTAAACTTATAAAACAGCATACTTAAATCTAAGGATGACATTGCTTTAAAAATTTTTAACTCTGCTTCATTTCCTCACCCCACTCTTCTCTAACCCTTTTCTGTCACTCCCATCCTAAAGGCCTTCTTCACCCTTTAGTACCCACCACCCCATCATTCCTGAACTGTGGCAGTAGTTCCCTCACCTGCCACCTGTGACTATTGTCCTCACCATGGTCAGCTCCCCATGAATGGGCTGCCTCAACTTGGGCTCAGAATGATGGAGTCGCCATCTATGGACTGAGACCTCTGAAACTGTGAGCCGCAAATAAACTTTTCCTCCTCCAAATTGTTCTTGTCAGGCATTTTGGTCACAATGACAAAAAAAGCTAATTAAAACATATCCCCAGCAAATAGAGACATTAATTTTTGTTGAATAAATAAATGAAATATGACTATAATAAAATGAAATTGTATCACACAAAAAATCAAAATGAAAAATACAAAAAAATTTAGGAAAGGTTTTATTTCATGTACCTAGTGTGTACAACAGTTCATAAAGTCATTCCAAGGGAGAAAGCACTTATCTGTGCTTATCTATTGCATAAGTGACCCTGCTTATTAGTCTTTTTTTTTTTTGATACAGGATCTCACTAAGTTGATTAGAGCCTTGATAATTTGCCCAGAGGCTGGCCTCAAACTCATGATCCTCCTGCCTCAGTCTCCCAACTTGCTGGGATCACAGGCATGCGCCACTGTACCTGGCTGTTTATTAGTTTTTGATGACTGCATAGCAAGTTACTACAAGCCTATTGGTTTAAAAGAATACCTGTTTTTGGTTCATAGTTCCTTGGTCACAAATCCAGGCATGGTGTTCACAGATTGTTCAGGGTTAAACAAAGCTCTGTTCTCATCTTGAGTTATGAAATCCTCCTCCAAACTTATACAGAGCTTTATGCAGAATTCCATTTCTTAAAGGACTGAGGTCTCCTATCTTTGTGGGCTGCCAGAGTTGGGAAGAAATGTGCTCCCAACTCCAGCAACTACCAACATTCTTCACAACACTGATTCTGCACACCCCCATCAGCTTAAATGCCCACATTGCAAGAAATATCTCACATCATGAGTTTGTTTGCTCAGGAAGAGCCTAGTCTTTTTCAGAGCTCCCCTCATTAGGACAGTCCAACTCACCAATGGATTGATACATTCATGTCTCATAGCTGAATGGACTGGGGGAGTGGAAACTATAGGATGTGAGACCCAGTTGAAGGGAGTAGGTACTTGGGGGCATGCCCTTGTCCTGAGTATCTGTTGCTCCCTCTCTTCTCCCCTACCCCATCACTTCTCCCTGGCTGCCCTGAGCTAAGCAGCCTTGCTCTGCCATTTTCTTCTGTCATAAAGTTTTGTTTGCCTCACCCTGGGCCCAGAAATAAAAGAGCCAGCTGACAATGAACTGAAACTTCTGAACCATGGGGCAAAATGAATCTTTCCTCCTTTAAGTTGTTCTTATCAGGCATTTTGGTCACAGGGATGGAAAACTGACTAACACAAGGAGCAAGATGCAACCAATGCCTGTCTCTAACAACTAGACCCACAAACTTCACTAAAGTGATCCCTTCTGAATCTCCATGAGGTTTACTGTCCACATTCTGGAATTCAGTGTCTTACCATGACGTGCTCATCCATCCCTGACAATCTGGTGTTACAATGAAACGAACAGATTTCATATTCTCATGAAATTCCAGATGTCCAGATAGCTTCACACTGTATTGTAGAGCCTAGGGGCTTCAAATAGTTGAGAGAGAAATTATTAGCACGTGCTACCATGCTTGCACCCTTCATCTCTCTAATGGTGGCTCCAATCTCCCCCTTTACTACCTTTATCCCCAGCCTGCAGAGAATAGCACCCCAAACTTCCTGGCAATACAGGTCAGAGGTTTCTATTTGCTTCCTAGCAATGCAGGTCAGTGGGCAGTGTCAGAGGTTTCCATTTTGCTTTAGCACAGTGAGATCCTTTCTCCAAAGCTAAGGGCCTAGTGTAAGGTTCATCCAATTTCAAGGGTTAATTATGTACTTGAAGAAATAACCTGGATGTTTGCAGACCCAGGAGCCCCATGGTGAGCCAGATTTTGTTCATGTTAATTACCTGGTCTGCGGGCCCCCACTTTAACATGCAGACCTGACATTATGGGAGGCTGGTGTCTATATCACAATACTCCTTAGCATTCTGCCTGTTTCTTTCCTGTCAAGTCTCATGACTAAACACTCAAGGTCACTCCAGGTGAACTGGGCTGGCACAAAATAATCACACAGAGACAGAGAAATACATTTTTGGGGGGTTCTGTGATGGCTCCTTTGACCTTAGGGGTCTGTGGAAAGAGAGAGAGCCAATGGAATTCTTTATTCTTATATAGGGAAGTTCCATGGAACATTCTATCCCAAAGGGCAAAGGCATAGGATTACAAAGGAATAGTTGAGTGTAATTCAACCCTAGTGGGTGCCACCTAATCCTGGAGCCATGCCTTGATATTCGAGCTGGGCAACTCACAAGTTACTGAGGTCTGACACTATTGCCAGACTAATGCAGTAATTGTTCAGAGCCTCCTGCTTCAGGACTTCAAAGTGTCTGCATCCAATGCAGCTCTGACACCTTTCCCTGGTAGCACGTGCTAATAATTTCTCTCTAAACTATAGTCTCCTGGACAAATCAGTGGGGTTCCTTGGTAGAAGGACTGAGGAAATTGTGACTGTATATACTCACCATGATATTCCAGGTCCTTCTTCCTTCAGATATGGACAACATCACAGTTTGGAATCTGAACATTGGCTCAGATTTGGAAATTGAGAATGGAAACATAATTTGTTTTTATTTTTTTAAAGAGAGAGAGAAAGAGAGAGAGAGAGAGAGAGAGAGAGAGAGAGAGAGAGAGAGAGAGAGAGAGAGAATTTTAATATTTACTTTTAGTTCTCGGTGGACACAACATCTTTGTTTGTATGTGGTGCTGAGGATTGAACCGGGGCCGCTCGCATGCCAGGCGAGCGCCCTACCGCTTGAGCCACATCCCCAGCCCATGATTTGTTTTTAATTGGTTCAAACACCTTCAGCCTCCTGATCTTCAACTGCTTTTTTATCACAGATACTGAGCACTGTTCTGCAGGCTGACTGTCTGTTTTGACCCTAAGGACACCACCCATGAACCTTCTCCACAGCCCTCTGCAGGTGGAATGCTCCTGGCCTCTGCTCTGCGCTTACTGTGGTGGCTTCCCCTCACTTGTGCTAGTTAACTGTCACCACTTGGTCTCCAGCTCTTCAGGGCCAGGATTTCTCCTTAGGTATTAATGAGCCTAACTCTAGGATCACCTTTACTACGTTTACCACCAGCCTGCAGAGAACAGCACCCTAAACTTCTTAGCAATGCAGGTCCCTGTCACCAGCTCGTTTCTGAAGACTATGGTAAAAGTGGGGGGCCTGCTGGGTCTCTTACAAAATATGGGTCTGATGCCTTCCCAAAATCTCTACATTCCACACCCCCACTTCCCTCAGCCTCTGTATTCCATCTGTTGAGAGTTGGACATCATTATTTCCAGTCTTCACAGAGCTCCTGGAGCCTCACAAATTACCACAACCTAAGCAGCTTTAGCCAGCACCATTTATGACCTGACAGTTATGAATTTCCAAGTCCAGTAATGGGTCTCACAGGGCTAAGGTCAAGGTGTCAGAAGGTCTGTGAAACTTACTGTAAGCTCTGGGAATAAATAAGCTTCCAAGCTCATTCAGGATGTTAGAATTCAGTTCCTTGCAGATGTAGGGCTAATACTCCCAGTTCCTTGCTGACAGTAATTTGGGAGTCGCATTTAGCTCCTAGAGCTCTCTTTCTAGCCCTCACACATAGCCCCCTAGAGCACATACCAATCCTTCTCTCACTGAAACCTCTGACATCCTCTTATCTGTTTCTGATTTCCCCTCTGCCTGCCTCTTCTGCAGCATCTCTCTGATTCCAGCCAGAGAAGGTGTCTGCTTTTAAGGATTCATGTGATTTGATGGGGTCACCCAGATAATCCAGGAACATCTCCTTATTTTCAGGTCCTTAACCTTAATTATATCAGCAATGTCCCCTCTTCCATGTGATGCATCCTGGGCCTGGGCATCTTTGGGGCTCATTCTTCAGTCACCAATTCTGCTTGTGTTGAAATCCATGAGGATCAAGGAGACATTGCTGCTGGAGAGGAGACAGGGACCCAGGAGCAAAGAGCCCAGAAGTAGGGGAATGAATTGGGGAATAGTAGCAAAGAGAGGAATGGGAGCTCTACTCTGGTGACAAGTTAGGGAATGGTAGAAATCAAAGAAACAGAAAGGTCTGAGAACCACAATGAGGAATAAGGTCTCCACCTCACCTCCTAAGCCAGGAGTGCAATGTCCCCGGGGAAGCGCCATGCAGAGAGAACTTGAGAGGGGCTGGGTCCTTGGGGAGACCCAGGCTTCTGTTAGGAGGGACATCTTGAAAGGATGTATAATTTACTCCTGTCCCGTAAGAAGAGAGGGCACCCACCCTAAGGCTCAGGTCCTCTGGCACCTGCTGCTGGAGATGAGACTTCTGGGAACATGTCTGACTCCAGAACAGGATTTTTTTTCTGCCCTGCTGTAAGTACCAGAGGCCCAAGGAGGAGAGAGGCTGTGCCCTTTGTCCTGATAGTCCCAATGTGCATGTCCACATTCTAGGATATTAGGTAGATATTAAGACATTGTTCACAAACAAGAGGTGATTTTATTGAAAAACCTAGTGAACAGGGAGATTCTTAAAACTGAGCTTCAAAAAACAGAAATAGGGAATAGAGGAAAATATTTTTTCTTGTCATATGTAATGGGGTGTTGCCAGGAAGCTAAAAAGTTCAGTAGCAGAGAGAAGATAGAAGCCTTTGGGAGAGCGTAAGTTCTCTTGATCTTTCTTCTTCAGTCTCTGGCACATCCCTGACCTGGACCTCGAGGAGTCCAGAGCTCCTCAGAAGCTTCTTCATTCTCATTGACACCCAACCCCAGAGTGGTACCTCTGACCCACTCACAGCCCAGCTCTCTCCTGGGCTGCTCAGGCAAAATTTCAGAGTAATGTGACAGCTCCCCCGTGTGGCCACAATGCTGAACACAGAAATCCAGTTCAGCTTTTCCTTCCTACAAAGGATTCTTTGGGATCCCAGCACCAGGACAGAGCTCTGCACACTGGGGTCCTCCTATCCCCCATGGTACCAGGTGCAACCCGTTTCCTAAAACCACAGTGGTATTCATATTTCCGGTCCACTGAATGAGCACAAGGCAGGAAAGGTCTCCAACCCATAACATCTGGATCCCAGTTCAGTGTAGACCCACAAAAGTATTAGTGCCCTTAGTCAACTGGATGGGAACTTAGAAGCCAAGTTCCTATCATTTGTTCTGTCTGCTACCACTGGAACTTGGGCTGCCACATGAATCAATCCAGTGATTCTCCAACCCTGAGATCTTAGGAGGAGTCTGGGGACATTAGCTTTAAGGAATTCTGGTCATGGTGCTTTCTCATTGTTTTAGTCAGTTTTTCCATCACCATGACCAAGAATTGACAATAACAATCTCAGGAGGAAAAGTTTATCTGAAGCTCACAGTTTCAGAGGTCTCAGTTCATAGAAGGCCAACTTCATTGCTCTGGGTCCAAGGTGAGCAGAACATCATGGCAGAGGAAAGCAGCTCAGATTATGGCAACAGAAAGCAGAGTTCTGCTCACCAGGGACAAAATATAAACCCCAAAGACATGCCCCCAGTGACCTACCTCCTCCACCCACATTGTCCCTGCCTGCAGTCACCTCACCCCTCCAGTTATCCATGTCTGTTGATTAATGCACTAATAAGGTTAGGGCTGACATAACCCAATCATTACATCTCTAAACTTTCCTGAATTGTCTCACACATGAACATTTTGAGGACACCTCATAACTAAACTGGAACATGAATTCATTTCATACTTTCATTTCTCTGACCTTAACCTTAACCATGAAGGGTATTGGCAAGGTTGGGTCTAAACTCAAGGGATGAAGTGCATATGGAGAATTCAAGGTCTTTGAACACCAAAAAAATAAAGGATTCTCAGAAGTAGATCTAATCTAATGAAGTATGAGCTGAAAACTGAGTCAAGTGGGTGAATAAACACAGTTTTATATTATTATCCTCAGAAAAAAACAATAACAATAAAAATAAAAATGAACACAAAAATTCTAAAACAAATTGCTTCCACTAAAAGGATCTACCTTGTCCACAAATTTAGATTTTTACCCTATAGTTATTTATTTTGATGAGCACTTTTGATGTGATCAATATATCAAAAGTAAAATATATTCAGATTCATTCATTGAACAAATATATGTATACACACACAATCTGGCAGGCAATATTGTAATTGTTCTGGGAAAATAGCTTTAAAAAATAACAAAAATCCATACTTCATGGGGTGTTCATTATAGTTTTAGGAGATTAGGAGACAAAGAATAAATTAAATGACAGTGGTGTGGTTTATCAGGTCATGATTTATGCTGTGGAGAAAAATCAAGGCAGAAAAGGTATGTAGAAGGTAGGAAGTATGAGATTGGAATTTTCTAGAAGTTAGGCAACACTGAGACCAAAGACAGGAGAGAAATGAGGGAGGATGCCTTGGGAGACCTGGGAGAAGCCCTCCAGGCAGGAAGGTCAGCAGTGCCAAGGTCATGAGAGAGGTACATTGCTCAGACTATTTCCATGGAAAGCAACTCACTGGGGGATTTTGAGATCAAAGTATTCCTCATGGGCCATGTGCTTCAGACAAGAGGGAGTCTAGGATCCAGACCTGTGCTTGAACCTTGATCCAACGGTTTAGCCTCAATGGCACTTCCTGGCTCCCTGGTTCCTCTTCCCAGGGGTTGTAGGTGCAAGGTTATTCTGAGTGAGAATCTGAAGGAGGCATAGAGTGCTTCCCAGTGACTGGCAGCTCTGCAGCTCTCACTTCACCTGGGATCCTGAGCTGCAGGAGTGACACTCTCAGTGAAAACTGTCCATACACCAGCACGCTCCACTGCAGACTCACCATTCCTGTGAATTCATTCAGATAGTGGAAAGGACATTTCCTAGGCCATATTTCCTTAGATCTCCATGCATAGGGCTTTACCACGTTAAGTATTTATTGTTTAATCTCAATCTCTCTCTGGAAGGTGTTTCAAGTAAACATTTTTTAAAGACTTTACACTTTTTCTGCCTAATAATTGTGAATGATTTTCAGTTTTTTTTTACACAATATCATTTTATTTACAAATCTACATAGTTAGTTCTTCTTTAAATACGTCATAATATTTTTATTTTCGGGAGATTTGCTGCACTCCCCATTTGTTTCTCTTACCCTTCAGGTGCCAGAAACCTGAGAACCATAGCTGGTGCTGAACATCATGCTTGACTGTCTCACATCCTCAGAGTATCGAGATCTCTGCCCTGTAATGTGGATTTTTATTGTTTATTTCTAATTTCCCCACTATAATTGTGCATTATGATATAAGTCATTCAAGTCCTTTGTCCAAATAAGAAAATAAACACTCCCATAAGATTTTTCCGTCTTGTCCTTTCTTCTCAAGTTCACTGGGCATAGACTCTAGGTCAGGTGCCAAGTCTCATTTCCATCCCATTTCCATTGTCTAGAATGAAGATGCTACTAGTAGCCAGGAAGGAGCTGCTTCCTCCCAGTTTGAGTGAATTGCATAAGATTCATTTTTCTTTTTCCATCACTTGCCTAGTTCTTAATTGGAGCTGGTGGCCAAATTCCACCAGCCAGGATACAGACAGGATCCCTGGTCTCTGCTGGAGACTGAGGCATTATCCAGGTTGAGTGAAAGCAGCACATGGGACCTAGGAAGTGGATCTACTCCAAAAACAAAGTTTAACATCAAATCTAGTGAAAATCTCAGGGCAGAACTTATCTTAAGTGTTCCCTGAGAAATATAATTGCTGACATGGTCAGAGGTGTGGGTCACCCTCATGCTAAGTCACTGCCTAGACTTTCACAAGAACAACTCCTTGTTTGAAAGGGCAATGAGTAGCACCAACTCACATTTCATCAAATTCATCAGCAATTCACAAATCCTGATGGAAATAATCTTTATCAATTAGAGAACAGAATGGGGGTTTAAATCCATGCTCAATCTCTGGAAAGATCCATTAAAAAAAACAATAAAAAGCAGTTCCTTAGGAGATGGCAATAGGGTAACTGGGGGAAGAGGAGAAGAAGCCATTTACTTTTCACTTGTGAAATTTACAGATGAGGGTCAGAGATCTATATGTAATTAGGAGGATTTAAGGTTTTTATTATTTATTTTACAGTACTGGGTATTGAATTCAGGAGCACTCTTCCACTGAGCTATATCCTACCTTTTTTATTTTTATTTTGAGACAAGGTCTCACTAAGTTGCATAGGCTGAATTTGCAATCATCCTGCCTCTGCCTCCTGAGGCAATGGAACTATGGGCATGTGACACCACACCCACCTGAGACCCAATGTTTTTGCAGATTGATGTTTATATAACTTGGAAATCTTCTTTAAGAAAGAAAATAATCCAAAAATACAAATATAGTATTACACACAAAAGCAAAAGATGGTTAAGAAGGCCCTAAGCAAGTGAGAGCTCCTGAGCAAGTGGAGGGGCCCTGAACTTCATCCTCATCAGCCTCAGAGTCATCTCACTTCAGGCCTCAACACAATCTGAAAGCTTCCAGAGAATTCACACAGTTGAAGCAAGAGGCAGAGGAGCCATGACTACTGGTGGGGGCTGGTGTCTGTGAATCCTTCAATTCCTGGTCTCCAGTTTCTCCTGTCTCAGGCAATGGGTACGTTCTATTTAGAGGCTCTGATCCCTTCCATGGATGTGTATGACTTCCACAATCTGAGGCCACCAACTTCGCACAATACCTGCCCCAATCAAAACTCATTGATCTACATCCCACACCACCTTGCCTCAGCTTGGGAAAGGGGGTAAATAGGACCCCTGAAAACCAAGGATCTTGAATCTTGTCATACTTTCAGAGAATGGAAAAAATGTCCTGGCAATAGGGACCTTCCAGGTGTCTCTGCTGACCCTTCAGCTAATGCTAGTCCTCTTTCCTGCAGCTGATCTCAATGGAGTACTTAACCCCCCCCCCCCACACACACACATACTCCTGGAGTGACCAAACCAAGTTTTGAGGAGGAAAATGAGGAGTTTGGAGATATCTAAAGGCATCTTGTCCCTATAATTTTATTTCAAATGTATTTTTATTGAAGCTTTGACTTGAAATTAAAGCCAGTATCTCTGATGCTTTCACAAATGTGAGAAACATGATGCCTCCACCTGTCCTAGTCCTGGATCCTTTTTTTTTTTAATTTCTAGAATGCAAGAGGGGTTTTGTTAGAGCTTCTGAAACTCTCACTGATGCACAGCATCAAAACTACTGATCTCACAGAGACCTCCAACATGACAGCCCAAACCCAAGGAAGCAAAGACCAGCACTCACCAAGCAGAGGTGCACCTGCATCTGGCCATCTGAACCTGACAGGGTAAGAGAAAGCTTCTCACTTTGTCTGCCATGTCCCTTAGAAGCCCCATGACTTTAACAGAGCAAGGCCCACACACAGAAATGCAACTCAACAGATGGTTTGCTGGTTGCAAACACATGCAATTAAAATGCTTCTGCTTTCCCAGAGTCAGTGCCTTTTTATCTGAATTCCTTAAGCAACTCTCCTCTTCCCAGAGATGCTGAGGGCAGAAGACATTGGACATCAGAGGCTGAGAAATGCCCAGCAGAGCTAGACACTAGCACTGTGTGGTGACAGGATGGCATGGATGGACAGATGGTCATAAAATTCAGTTCCTTTAAGTAAACACAGATATCTAGATCCTTATTTTGAAATCTACTAAGGACACATTTTAAGTACACACACAAATGGAGAGAAGAGTACAGGGAAATCCTGTTCCCTGCACTCAGCCATAGCCATGAAGCTCTCCAGTCTTGATGCACCTCCTTCCCTACCCAGAACCACACTGGGTCTTTTTGAAAAAAAATCCCAAACAGGATGTTATTTCATCTGTTGATAATTATTTTTGAGGATGCCAGTGCTGTGCTTCTTTAAAGAGAGAGTGCAAGCTTTGGTGTATGTTTTTTATTGACTGTTCAGCACCTCTCAGACTCTCCTAACAGCCCCAGCTCAGGCTGAGAAGTCCCTATGGAAGGAGATCTATTTCACATTCTTCTGGCTGTTTTCAGGGCAATTTTGTCCATTCTAAATTGTGCTCTCACTCTTGCAAAGAAACCCCAGCTCAGATGAAAAAACTGTCAATGGTGATCATTTGTACCTCCAAATCCTCCCTTTTCCCCTAGTGACTCTGACTTTCCCTTTGAAGAAGGGGAGGAAAATGGGGACCAGAAATTCGAATGCCTAGTGCGCCATCTGCAGGCTATTTGCTTGAATAACAGGAAAGACCAACATGACGACAGAATAGGGTGTATTTCCTTCAGATAATTTCCCTTGGAGCAGTCAGAGCAACTGGAAATAGGACACTAGCAGAGGTCTGGTCACATGTTCACTCTTCCACTTTCCTTCATTTGTCATCATCGTTTTGTTGACACTTCATCCCCAGAGAACCTGTGATGACCCGGCCTCCAGTTTAGTCACTTCCCTTCCAGATGTGGGTTTTCCATTCTCTTTGTCAGAAACACTACCTGCTCTTGGCTTATCTCTAAGACTTCAGGCTTTTTCTGGAGAAAGCTGCTGACAGAGGCTGCCGGGTGGACAGAGCCCACCTTTAGTGCAAGAAGCAGAAACACTTGCTCAGTATTGTAGATAGAACTACACTACAAAGAAAGTACTAAAGAAATATCTCAGGTTGAAAGAAATCATACTAGATGGAGACCTGAACCAACAGATAGGAAAAATAACATGAGAAATGTTAAGTCTATTGGGGAAAAAATACTCTTTTTATCTTAGTTTCTTTACAATGCAAATGAACAATATTAACCATTTTGCCCTAATTGACCACTACAGAACACCACAACTATATGTCACTTTATATTTCTTTTTAACAGATACATAAAAACATAAAAATTAGACATATTTATGGGGTACCATATGATGTTTCTATGCATAATGTGTATATACATATACATTATGTAATATTTATATCAGGTTAAACATTTCCTCATCATTTTTTTTTCTTTTTGATGGTACTGAGGACTGAACCCAGGGGCACTTTACCACTGAAGTACATTCCCAGCCCCAGCCTTTTTTTTTTCCCACCTGAGACAAGATCTCACTAAATTCCAGAGGCTGGCCTCAAACTCATGATCCTCCTACCTCAGTCTCCTGAATGGCATGTGCCATCTTGTCTGGCTTAAAAAGACTCTCAGGGAATTTTCTTTTTATTTTCCTCAGTGCCTCATATACTCTATCAGTGAGCTAAATCCCATCACTCATTTCTTTTATAGTGAAAACGTTCAAAATCTTTCTTCTGGTTTAAAAAAAATACAACAAAGCCAAGCATGGTGGTGCTGAGGAGGAGGATCACAAGTTTGAGGCCAGCCTCAGCAACTTAGTGAGATCCTGCCTCAAAATAAAAGATAAAAAGGACTGGGGATGTAGCTCAGGGTAAAGGTCCCTGGTTTAATCCCCAATACCAAGAAAAAGTATTTTTTTCACTGCTATGACCAAGAGACCTGACAAGAACAATTTTAGAGAAGGAAAAGTTTATTTGGCACTTACAGTTTTAGAGGTCACGGTCCATAGATACACAGCTCCACTGCTCTGAGCCCAAGATAAGGCAGAATAGCATGGCAAATGAGTGTGGAGGAGGACATGGATCCAAAAAGCAGAGAGAAAGAGTTCCCCTTATCAGAGGAAAAATATAAACCCCAAAGACACACTCCCAGGGGCCCACCTCCTCCAGCCACACCCTATCTCCATACGTTTACTTACCACCCAACTAATCCCTATCAGGGAATAAATGCCTGCATTAGGTTAAGAGTCTCATAACCCAATCATTTTACCTCTAAACTTTCTTGCATTGACTCACACATGAGCTTTTGGTGGACACCTAATATCTTAACCTATGTAAAATAAATTATATTGTTAAATCTATTGGGGAAGAAAACAATACATTTCAAAAGTCTTAAATACCTATTTTGAAATATCTATTTTGCCATATGTACGTCTTCTTTTGGGAACTATACTAATTTTTAAAGTGCCTAAGTATATTCACTAAAATGAGTCAACAACAAATTTCAAAAGTCTGAATTCATACATAGTATGCTTGAGGACAAAACAGATTTTATTGGAAATCAAAAGCAACTTATCTAGAGGGAGAAAATAAATATTTGAAAATTCAAAAGCACCTTTCAAAATAACCTGGATCAAAGAAGAAAACTTAAGAGAAATTAGAAAATATTTTGAACTGAATTATAATGAAAACATATCACTGAAGATTATGTAATACTATTTTAAGATTTTTTATAAAGATAACATTAATCAAAGAGAATATGGTACTGGCCAAAGGGTATAGAACAGAATGGAGAGGTGAAAGAGAGCTACATAATGTGTAGCTGTAGTTGTTCTTGTTGGGTATTTTTGCAAATCTGACTAACATAAAAACCAACACTTACTCAAGGCCACACAGAATCCCTCCTGAAAATTGAGAAAACTCCAAATGTACATATTTAATTGCAAAGTGTGTATGTGTGTGTGTGTGTGTGTGTGTGTTATTGTTTTTAAGTCATGAACATCAAGACAGAGAAATCATCCCTAACTTGTGATTGCTCTAAGCCATTATTTAAACAAATTCACTGGCCTTATTCACTTGTGAGGAAAAATTAAAAGTGGCATTTTTGGTCAGTTAGTCTGCCAAGGGATTCTTCCTTTCTTACTGGATTGAATTTGTAAATTGATTCATATGCAGTTTTCATCATGAGTAAACTAATTATAGCATAAAGATTTAGAAATTCTTACTGTATCTTTTAAAAAAAACCACACAAGTTTCCATTTTCAGTGATGGCAGACCAGCCTGTTTCAAACTGAGCCTCCTTCAGGAACAATGGTGAAAGTGGCTGGTAGGTAAGAACATCCACATTAAGACACCGCAGAGCCACCAAGGCACTGAGGACTCCATGAGACCAGAGTTCAGAGAGGGAAATGCTAGGTATGTGCTGTCAGTATTTGGTAACACTCTGCTTCAAAGTATTTGTCAAAGTCAGAGTGGTAACTAGGAGTCCAAGAAGTATAGGAGGGCTTTTAGCAGACTGCACTAGTGGAGAGATTTAAAAATAGAGAAAGAATATTTACAGAATGAAAATGAACAAACTATTACAGTACGCAAAATACAGATGATCTCACTAAAAATACATACATATATACATTTCATCAATACCACCTAGACACAAAAAAAGCAGATGCTATATGATTCCATATGCATAAATTCCAAAAACTGAACTAACTAATTCATAGCATTGTAAGGCATGAAAGCAGTTACTTCAGTGTCCTTATTTATTTAGAGAGTATCTTGTTGTTTTTGTTTTGGGGGGGATTATTTGTTTTTTTTTTTATCACATATACCATAGGTTTTTGCTTTGTAGCTAGCTATGAGCTTACAAAAAAAATAGATTTAGAGCAAGTTATTTTATTTATTTTGGACTTAATTCATTATGATTTATAAGTGTTATTATAAAAGTGTAACTTCATGAAACAACGCAGAAATAAGTATACAAAAGTCTGAAAAACAAAATATAGCTTAAACATGGTAAGTAGATAGATTATCTGAAGTTCTGGATTTTTCAGTCACTTTATTATTATGCAATGGCTTCTAAGTAATACTTAACTTCAGCTGGAATAAGCCCCCTAGATCCAGTTGAATTGTAGATCTCAACTTCTATAACATCTTCTGTAATTTTCCCTTCAAAGCTTTCCTTTGGGGTTCAGAGGCCTCAACAGCATCTTCAAGCTCCAGATGTTTATTAAAGCTTTTCTCAAGGAAAGGTTTCCCATTCACATAGTTATTTTTCATTGCTTCAGCCTTTGAGGCAAAGTAAACTCCAGATGGAAATGCCAGAAATGAAGATGGTCCTCCCTCATTCCATCCACAAATAAGGAAACTCCAAGTGGAAGAACATCACCTGCTGCTGATGCATGGATTCTTGCATCTTGGACTTGGGGACCTGGGATACCCATGAGGGATGTGAAAGGGTTGTGACCTCTGACCCGGACCTGGGTTCACTCACCGCCCTCGCTCTGATGATAGTAGCCAAGTAGGGTCCAAAACTTCAGTTGGTAAATTTGTGTGTGACCCCTGGCATACCTCATCTGCTCTTCCCAATACTCTGACCCCTCCTGTTCCACCCAAGGCACCCACGACTCCATCTTCAGTTATCCTCAAGTACGCCCCTTCCATAGTCTTCCAGCAACTCCACCTATCTTATTCCACAGTCCAGAACCATTGGTATCCTCCTTGACTCCTTTCTCACATTCCAGATTCAGTCCATTAGGAAATGCTGTAAAGTCCATCTTTAAAATAGATCCAGGATCTGATGACTCCCACCATTTTCACTGCTCACATCTCTGCTGAGGGGACCATGTCTGCATCCAGAAACAGAACACTAGTAGTCCCCTGCAGTTTTGCTGCAACCTAGTTATGCAGCCTCAAGATTCTCTTCTCAGCAGAGAAACCACAGTTCCTATTACAACACATTTCTGTTACAAAACAAATCACATGGTGGTCCTCTTCTGCTCAAACTGACTTCCAACTCCCTATTTCTCAGAGAAAAAGTACAAAATCTTCCAGCATCCTCCAGGACTCATGATCTGGTTAAACCATCATCCAAATCTCAGTGACTGCTTCAGACACCCCACTTCCTTATTCTTTCCAGAACATGTAGATACACTCCTGCCCCAGTGCACTTGCCCTAAAGTTTCTCCTGCCTGGAACGAAATTGTTCTGGACACCCTCAAGGAATGATTCCTCATGCTCTTCAAAGCTTCAAAGATCTCCTTCCCAGTGATTTCCATGCTGACCATCTTAATAAAACAGTCATCTTCCTTGTCCCCACACACTGGGATCACCTTTCCCATAATACTTTCCACCTTCTAACATCAAAATTTTCCTTACTCTGCCTAGAGTGTATCCTTTGCCTCTTCCCATTATGGCACATGCTGTACAAGGTAGGCAATTTTTCTATTTCTCCTTCAATAAGGTTCCCACATGCAAAAAACAGTGTGTCACATATCCAGTACACAATGAATGAATGATTACTATAAAGCACCTTCTGTCTTCTAACACACTATGTTTTTTAATGGAGCCTCAGGTCAAGTGCTGCTCAGTGGCTACTGCAGCACAAGGTCCACTAACACTGAGGTCAGGGCTGTCTGGACTTTTGTAACAGTGCTATTGTCTCTCTCTCACACACACACAAGGCCTCCTGCACTTCACAGCATACAAGTACATTTCTCCCTTCAGAAATGACAATTCTTGGCTCACAGGTCCTATTTTACAAATAAATATAAATTAAGGCTGGGTATGGTGGTGCACACCTGTTATCCTAACAGCTTGGGAGGCTGAAGCAGGAGGAACGTGAGTTCAAAGCCAATCTCAGCAACTTAGTGAGGCCCTAAGCAACTCAGCAAGACCCTGTCTCTAATTTAAATATAAAAAATGAGCTGGGGATGTGGCTTAGTGGTTAAGCACCCCTGAGTTCAAATCCCTGGTACCAAAAAAATTAAATTAGGCTCTAAATTATAAATACTTGAATTTACTTTGGAGCCAGTGCTAGAATTACTAGAGCTAATGACAGGGAGAGAGGTATACAAGAGCAGAGCAGAAAATGAATATCAGCAGGAATTTGTCTAAAATAGGATCTATGGGATCCCTCTTTTCAGCTAATCCTAGAATTAGAAATCAGACTTTAAAAGATTGGATAAATGGGCTGGGGTGTGACTCAGATGTAGAGCTCTCCCCTAACATGCGTGAAGCACTGGGTTCAATCCCCAGCACCACATAAAAATAAAATAAAGGTATTGTGCCCACCTACAACTAAAAAATAAATATTAAAAAAAATATTGGATAAAGAAGGACAATCCAGGAAAAGGCCATGGAAGAAGGACAGGAGCTTATGAGTCTGAAAATCCATCTCTTGATACCACAGATACTGTGTCCCCATCGGTTCTCAGTGCTTCCATTTATTTCCTCCCTCAAATTTTAGGAATCTTCTCTGTTAATTAACCACTCAATTGTTTGGGTCGAGATTTTGAAAAAAAAATTATGTTCAGATTATTATTTTCAGGAAGGAAGTTGTAGTTCAGTGCACCTTGATGTTGAACCTAGGATGGAGTCGTCCCAGCTGTATCTCTGCTGGTACAGGAAAGGTGACTGCAGAAGAGACAATGTGGGGACAAGAGTCCTGGAAAGCAGGGTTGGGCTGGTCGCTTCACCTCTTCTCATTATGCTCATAGAAACACAGACACATTCAGAAGTCATCTGCAGAGGTGGATGTGATAGTGCACAGCTGTAATCTCAGCTACTTAGGAGGCTGAGGCTGGAGGATTGCAAATTCAAGGCCAGCCTCAGTAAATTAGCAAGGCCCTAAACAACTTGGTGAGACTCCAAAGTAAAATATAAAAAGGACTGGGGATGTAACTCAGTGGTAAAGTGCCCCTGGGTTCAATTTCCAGTCCAAAAAAAAAAAAAAAAAAAAAAAACAAAAACAGAAACCAGTTGCAGAAAGAGAAGAGAATCCCTGTGTTCTTGGAATCACAAAGGGGAGACTTGAACAAATCTTGTGTTGCTCCATCCCACACAAGGCTGTTGTTTCATGCTTCAGAACAAAAGTACCATGAACAAATTCAGGGAAGTTCCTACCAGTGATAATGTTCTGAACAACCTATAGCTCACTCAAAAGATCCAGAGAGTACCTGTAACCTAGTCCAATCTCCTGTGCCCCAACCCCTCTCCTACTTATTAAGGCCCTCTAGGTCTCACCTTTACAGGCCTAGAGAAACATCAGAGCACTGGGCGCTGTCATTTCTTAGGGCAGAAAAACATGATATACTCAGAGCCCAGAAGGGTGAGTTCCCCCATGGGCTCCTATACACACTATCCCAAAAGTTCCAGAGACAACATTCTCCCCAATACTTACTTGGAGCCTAGATAACTCCTCTTCTATCTGTGAGAGAAAAAAATAAAAACAACAACCTGTGAGGAGCCAAGGAGAAGGCAGGGCCATGAAGGCCCAGAGGAACACCCTAGTCTTAGACCTCAGGGAAGTTTCTAGATTGCGACCACAGACTCAGGGAAAGATAAGAAAAGGAGATATTCAGGAACTTAATCAACTGCCATCCTGGAGGTCTGTCCTCAGCAGTGACTTTCCCTGTGACCTCTGACTTCTGGGAATCAGGTCTTCATCATCACCACCATAAAGGTAATAAATTTGTGATGAATTTTCCTTGTGCTATACAATAGAGCATCAGCAAGTGCCTGTGGATGGTGCTTCCCATTAATGAGGCAGAGTTCACTTCTACCAGGGGCCTGGAACAAGAACACTCAGATCCCTCCATTTCCCTACCTGCATTCCTCCTCTGCATCATAACAGACACCACAGCTCCAGTGACCACAGCTATAAGGAGAACCAGGCCAACAACAATTCCCATGACAGGGATGGTGGACTGAGAAGGTGGCTCTGGGAAGAGAAGGGGAAGTAGGTGAGGGATCCTGACCCCCAGCTCTAAGCCCTGACCCTCCAGAAGAGCTTCCACTTTCCCTGCCAACAGGCTCTGTACTTTCATCCCCTCCTTACCCCATCTCAGGGTGAGGGGCTCAGGCAGCCCCTCATGGTGCTCATGGCATGTGTATCTCTGCTCCTCTCCAGCAGGCACCACCATGCTGCCCACTTCTGGAAGGTTCCATCCCCTGCAGGCCTTGTCTACACAAGTTCCATCTCCTGAGTCTGATCCTCCCCATCCCGCTGCCAGATCAGAGTGATCTCCTTAGGGTAGAAGCCAAGAGCCCAGCACCTCAAGGTGATGTCTCCTTCAGGGCTGAGGTGGTAGGTCACTCATGTCTTTGGGGGGTCTAGGGGAAAAGTTGGAAAATTCAGCCACCTTGCATTATTCCTGGTACACTGAAGCAGCACTCATGAGACCATCAGAGACTAGACAGGACACTGAGGGTGGAGGAGATTGCAAAACACCTAGAGGCATCTGGGATAACTTATTCCTTGGAAAGGTCTAGAATCAGAGTAAGCCAGCCCAGGTAGGAGGCTCGAGGTCTTTGAAGGGGAGAAAAGGGATTTCTGTTTCTGACTGGAGGCCAAGAAACTCAAAATATCTGGAGTCTGATAAGCAAAGGCTTTAAACGTGGGGCAAAGAACAAGATGTGGGAGAGATGAGTTCCCAATCAGCTGCTTAAGTCAAGGGGAAGTGCTGGCGGACTCTGTGGTGCACAACTATTACTCAGAGGCTGAGGTAGGAGGATTGCAAGTTCAGTTCAAGGGCAGCCTGAACAATTTAGAGAGATCCTGTCTCAAATGTGAAAAAAGAAAACAAAAAAGTGGGGTGGGTGGCTCAGTCGTAAAGCCCTTGCCTAGCTGGCAGTGAGTCTTTGGGTTCAATCCCCAGTACAGGAAGGAAGGAAGGAAGGAAGGAAGGAAGGAAGGATGGAAGGAAGGAAGGAAGGAAGGAAGGAAGGAAGGAAGGAAGGAAGGAAGGAAGGAAGGAAGGAAGGAAAGGAAGGAGGGAGGGAAGGAAGGAAGGAAGGAAGGAAGGAAGGAAGGAAGGAAGGAAGGAAGGAAAGAAAGAAAGAAGGAAGGAAGGAAGGGCTCCTGGGTTATTTCAGGGACCTTCTCTCTCACTCCCTGGTGTTGGATCTGAAAATTTGATCTCCCCCTTTCCCTCCAGATGCCAGAGAGCTGCAGAATTCTAACCAGAATCCCGTTTTCCCCCCCTCCTCAAAGACGCCAGCAGCAGTAGGAGGGCAGAGGAGAGATATCCAAGAAACTCATATACCTGAGCCCTGCAGCATCTCCTTTCCCTTCTCCAGGTATCTGTGGAGCCACTCCACGCACCGCACGGGCCCTCCAGGTAGGCCCTGTAAAATTCCGTGTCCCACTTGTGCAGTGTGATCCAAGCCGCCGCATCCACCGTGGTCCAGGAGTGCAGGTCCTCCTTGAAAGCAAGGTAATCTACAAAAGCTGCCTGAGGGTACCCGCGGAGGAGGCGTCCATCTGGCCTCACTTCACAGCCCAGGGTCCACTGGAGCCTATGACATCCTGACCCCGTCCTCGTGGTCAGCCACTGCCCCCAGCCAGCCCCCACCCTCACCAATCCAAGGGGATTTCTACCAAGGTTGAAAATGGAACGGGTTAACGGCCCCCAGCAGGTTTTCCCCAGGTGGAGGGTGTTCGCGAATCTCCAAGACTGGGAATGAACCTTGGACTTGGGGACCAGGGACAGCTCGGGCCAGTGGAGGGTGGTGGGGGTAGTGATTTCCTACCCGGACCGGAGTCACTCACCGCCCTCGCTCTGGTTGTGGTAGCCCAGCAGGTTGCGCAGGGTTCCTAGGTCGATCTGTGCCGAGTTTTTGCAGATCCGTGTCTGATCTTCCCAATACTCAGGCCCCACCTGATCCATCCACTGCGCCCGCGGCTCCATCCTTGGATTGGCGGCGTAAGAGCACGAACTGCTTGTCGTCCACGTAGCCGACGGTCATGTACTGGTACTCTCTGCGGCCCGGCCAGGTCATGGCGATATCGAAATATCTCAAAGAATGGGAGCCTGAAGGGTAGGTGCGACCAGGATCCCAGTTGGATGAGACCCGGAGGAACGGAGGAGGGGCAGGTGCTGGTGAAACCGAACAGGCGCGGCGGGATGCAGAACTCGAGAGGGGAGGGACCAGGAGGGAGACGAAGTAGTGGGGTCTGGGCAGTAAACTACCAAGGAAGAGTAGTTAGGGTAGGAGTTGGGGATTAAAGATCGGTGGCAGCGGGTCGCAATCTCCCCCTGTCCAGCACTTCCTCCCGGTGGTCCCTCCAGAATCCGCACTCACCTGCCCAGGTCTCGGTCAGGGCCAGGACCCCCAAGAGCACCAAGAACAGGGTTCAGCGCGCCATGATCCTATTCTCAGATTTGGGGAGACCTCCAGTCCCAGCCTGTCTCTGAGGACTTTGTGAGTAAATACAGTTTTATATTATTATCCTCAGAAAAAAAACAATAACAATAAAACAAAACAAAAAATGAACACAAAAATTTTAAAACAAATTGCTTTTACTAAAAGGATCTACCTTTTACCCTATAGTTATTTTTCTTGATGAGGACTTTTGATGTGATCATCATATTAAAAATAAAATATATTCAGATTCTTTCATTCAACAAATATATATATATACACATATGTATATATGTATACACACACAATCTGGCAGGCAATATTGTAATTGTTCTGGGAAAATAGCTTAAAAATAACAAAAATCCATACTTCATGGGGTGTTCATTATAGTTTTAGGAGATTAGGAGACAAAGAATAAATTAAATGACAGTGGTGTGGTTTATCAGGTCATGATTTATGCTGTGGAGAAAAATCAAGGCAGGAAAAGTATGTAGAAGGTAATAAGTATGAGAATTGGAATTTTCTAGAAGTCAGGCAACACTGAGACTAGAGTCAGGAGAGAAGTGAGGGAGGATGCCTTGGGAGACCTGGGGGAAGCCCTCCAGGCAGGAAGGTCAGCAGTGCCAAGGTCATGAGAGAGGTGCATTGCTCAGACAATTTCCACTGAAAGCAACTCAATGGGGGGAAAAATCCCTTATTGGGGATGCTGAGACCAAAGTATTCCTCATGAGCTATGTGCTTCAGACAAGGGGGAGTCTAGGATCCAGACCTGTGCTTGAACCTTGATCCAGTGAAAGGATGTTGGTTTAGCCTCAATGGCACTTCCTGGCTCCCTGGTTCCTCTTCCCAGGGGTTGTAGATGCAAGGTTATTCTGAGTGAGAATCTGAAGGAGGCATAGGGTGATTCCCAGTGACTGGCAGCTCTGCAGCTCTCACTTCACCTGGGATCTTGAGCTGTAGGAGTCACACTCTCAGTGAAAACTGTCTGTACACCAGCAGACTCCACTGCAGACTCACCATTCCTGTAAATTCATTCAGATAGTGGAAAGGACATTTCCTAGGCCACATTTCCTTAGATCTCCACAAATAGGGCTTCACCAAGTTAAGTATTAATTGTTTAATCTCAATCTCTCTCTAGAAGATGTTTCAAGTAAACATTTTTAAAAGATTTTATACTTTTTCTGCCTAATAATTGTGAATATTTTCATTTTTTACACAATATCATTTTATTTACAGATATACATAGTTAGTTCTTCTTTAATTTTTTTTAATATTTATTTTTAGTTTTCAGCGGACACAACATCTTTATTTGTATGTGGTGCTGAGGATCGAACCCAGGCCACATGCATGCCAGGCAAGCGCGCTACCGCTTGAGCCACATCCCCAGCCCCATTAGTTCTTCTTTAAACCATGATAATTTTTTCTCCCCGGGAGATTTGCTGCACTCCCCATTTGTTTCTCTTACCCTTCAGGTGCCAGAAACCTGAGAACCACAGCTGGTGCTGAACATCATGCTTGACCATAAATCTCACATCTTCAGAGTGTCAAAATCTCTACTCTGTAATGTGGATTTTTATTGTTTATTTCTAATTTCCCCACTATAATTGTGCATTATGATATAAGCTATTCAAGTCCTTTATCCAAGTAAGAAAATAAACACTCCCATAAGATGTTTCCATCTTGTCCTTCCTTCTGAAGTCCACTGGGCATAGACCCTAGGTCAGGTCTATTTCCACCCCATTTCCATTGTCTAGAATGAAGATGCTACTAGTAGCTACTTCCTCCCATTTTGAATGAACTGCATAAAAATTATTTTTCTTTTTCCATCACTTGCCTAATTCTTAAGTGGAGCAGGTGGCCAAGTCCCACCAGCCAGCATCCAGATAGGGTCTAAGGTCTCTGCTAGTAACTGAGGCATTGTCCAGGGTTGAGTTGGGAACAGGGCATGGGACCTAGGGATTGGATCTGCTCCAAAAACAAAGTTTAACATCAAATCTAGTGAAAACCTCAGGGCAGAACTTATCTTAAGTTTTCCCTAGGAAATACAATTGCTGTCATGGTCAGAGATGAGGGTCACCCTCATGCTAAGTCACTGCCTGGGCTCCCATAGGAACAACTCCTTGTTTGAAAGGGCAATGAGTAGCACCAACTCACATTTCATCAAATTCCTCAGCAATTCACAAATCCTAATGGAAATAATCTTTTATCAATTAGGGAACAGAATAGGGGTTTAAATCCATGCTTAATCTCTAGAAAGATCCATAAGAAACAATAAAAATCAGTTCCTTAGGAGATGGCAATAGGGTGAAAGTATGAAGCCAAGCATGAAAGTGCACAACTGTAACCCCAACTATTCTACAGGCTGTGGCAGGAGGATGTCAAGTTCAAGAACAGCCTAGGCAATTCAGGGAGACCCTATCTCAAAATATGCTAAAGATGTGTTTAGTCTTAGAGCACCCCTGGATTCAATCCCTACTACTTGGGGGAAAAAAGAAACTTAGGGGGACTGGTAGTGGTGTAGCTCAATAGTACAGGATATTTTTAGCATATTTGAGGGCCTAGGTTTAATCCCCAGAATGAAAACAAAGCAAAGAAATAAATGACAACCACACACACACACACACACACACACACACACACACACACAAAACAACAACAACAACAACAACAACAACAATGAGAGAGAAAAGACAACTCATGCAATGGGAGAAAGTATTTACAAATCATACTTCAGACAAAGGGTTACTGTCCAATATATACAAGGAACTGTAACTTTCCAAAACAAGTAACCATATTTAAAAGTTACCAAGGAGGAGAGATTCAAGATGGTGCATTAGAAGATGTCTGCATTTCCAGCTGCTCTGTGGATCAGGATTCAAGCAGCAGGAGTACTGCTTCTCAGTGAGGTGGGTGAAAGAGGAAATTCACCCAGATTCAATATCAGTCAGGCTCTTAGAGGCTCAGAAAATATTGTGCAACACAATGTACAAATACCAAGCTGCTTGTGTCAATGGCACTGGTTTACCATAGAAGGGAGGAAAAACACATAGAAAAACATTTGGCCCAGAAACATTGGAGATCAGAAAAGCAGTATGTATTTAGTTGACCCAGAAGTTGCACAGTGAACAGGTGTTTGAAAAGAGTTCTCTGTTTCTCAACTGGCAAGCAGACAGTTGAGGTGGGAAGCACTTTGAGGAGGCCATGCTATAGCTTGCTGCTGCCAGAGCCCAGGAGATCCTAACAATTATCTCTATACTGTCCAGATGAGTACCCACAGTGTGGCCTGGGTTGAACCTAGAACAATGAGTGAAACCGGCATAGAGAATACTGTACCCAGTGGGATTCAAGTCAGAAATACAGAGAGATGTGCAACTCGCTGTCCCATTGAGTCTGGTGGATCATGTAACCAGCTGAAGAGGGTTGGGAACCTGAACAGGTGGGCATGAGCACACTCAGGGACTAACCCTGGGAAGGCCATGTTTGTGGGCAGCTGAGTGTGTGTAGGGTTGGCCCTCCTGCTCCACAAGTAGAGGTCTTGGGAGGCTCCAGAGATCCAGACTCCCAGGAGAGATTCTCATCTGCCTGGTCATAGAATGTGTTGATCTAATCTCTCAGGAGCAGATGCCATCCAACCAAGTTCCCAAGGCCTGAACAGACCCAAGCCACAGCCACCAGATCTCCCCAGTTGGAACTCTGTAGTAGGCTAAACCCTGAGAGTGTATCAGTCTGGTCTGTGAGAGAAAACTCCAGTCATCAGTCCTTCCATTCCATCGCCCCTTACACTGGTAAGAAGCTGAGAGCTATTTCAACCAGCTTCAGTTTCAGACCACTCCTGCTGGCAACTATGTGAGAGAAATTGAAAAAGAGGAAGGGTTAACCCAGTTCTTGGTCTCTTTCTCTTCATGTATCCCCAGAATAAATAGAAAGAATGACACTTGGGCTTTGGTCACAAAGGTAGTGACCTCCTATACTTATCAACTGTTTTGACCACCTCAGTGGAGAAAATTCTTTCAGTTTTCATTAAGATCTATCTTTTTTGGGGGTGATCTTGCTGTTCTAATTATTTTGTGAATATATTTCCCCATACATATTTGTTTTCTTTATTCTCAGTTTTAGCATTTTTTAACACTACTTATTTTCCCTTTCTTTTGAGGGTTAGGGTTTTTTAAATTTAGTTTTGATTTATTTTTATTTGTTTATGTCTGTTGTTTCTCTTTTTCGCCCCTCTTCTCCAACAGTCAAATTCTCTTGTTCTCTTTCTCTGTCCTTTTACTATTTTCTAATTTATTTTTTCTCATCCTTCTTTATAACCATCACTTGCTACATCTCTTTTATATTCCCTCTGTTCACATTTTGAGCATTCTAAACTTTTCTTCACTATCCTCTTATATTTTCTTCTCTTGTACTGAACAGCATTTTCACCATCTCTTACAATACCTTGTTTATACAACTCCTGCTCACACCATTCACCTTTTTGCTTTAATTAGTACTGTGGATGGCATAGTCGACATGTGTTGTTTGTTTAATGCCAGACCTAGTTCATGCCTAATTATATTTCTTCTTGGCAATTGCAGTATTCCCATTTTTGTGGTAATTAGAGTTGTAGATGTCATAGGAGGCACCAGGTATTGATTTTAATGTTTGTTTCAGTTGTTGAGATACTTGGTTTCCCTTTTTCTGTGAGGGACTGGGAATCTACAGGGACACTACAGTTCACAGGGTAGATGTTCTGCTGCTGAAATAAACACAGCAAAGAGACAGCACACCTTGGTACACACAAATGAATCACACTAACTTTAGCAATATTTAGAGCAAAGAATATAAGAGGAAACAATCCAGTTAAAAACCAGATGCCATGTGTGAATACCTAGGGGTATGCTATGGGGCATTCCCTATAGCAAAAAGAGAGAGAATGAACACAAAGGCTTCGGGTACCACATTGCTGAGGGTTCCCAATGTAGAGCACTCTAGGACACTGTGGCAAGAGAGGTTGTGCCCTAAAAAGGCCCACACAGAAGAGTGAAAGAGAAATCCATCCCAACACATGCATAAAATCCAACTAAGGAATAAAATACACATGAAAACCAAGCTAACACAACACCTGCTAAAGTTCATAATTCATCAGAAAATAGCACTAAAGATATTCAGGTGGATGAAATATGAGACAAATAATTCAAATGAGTAAACAAGGACAGGGTAAGGATGAAGAGCTTGAGAAGAAGATTTACATTAAACAGGGATGAGAAAAGGGGAGGGGAGGGGAGGGGAGGGGAGGGGAGGGGAGGGGGGATAGTAGAGAATAGGACAGACAGCAGAATACATCAGACACTAGAAAGGCAATATGTCAATCAATGGAAGGGTAACTGATGTGATACAGCAATTTGTATACGGGGTAAAGTTGGGAGTTCATAACCCACTTGAATCAAACTGTGAAAGATGATGTATTAAGAACTGTGTAATGTTTTGAACGACCAACAATAAAGTAAAAAAAAAAAGAATTCAAATGAATGACTATAAAAAATGATGAATGAATTTAAAGACAACAAAGGAAAACCACTGAATGAATTAAGGAAGTCAGTGAAGGGTATGAAAGAGAAGTTCAACAGGAGATAGAGATATTAAAAAAGAACCAAACAAAAATCTTGGAAATGAGACAAATTAAGTCAATAAAATCTTCTGTTGAAAGTCTAAGACAGTAGACCCCGCTGAAGACAGAATCTCAGAGCTCGATGACAAGGTGGCAGGCCTCAAACATTCAGACAATATTACAGAGAATAGTAAGGTGACCAGAATATACAAGAACTCTGGGATGGGGCTGGGGTTGTAGCTCAGTGGAACAGTGCTGGCCTAGCATAGGTGAGGCATTGAGTTCAATTCTCAGATACACATATAAATAAATAAAGGTCCAGGGGGCCAGAATTGTAGCTCAGCAGTAGAGCATTTGCCTAGCAAGTTTGAGGCCCTGGGTTCGATGATCTTTGATTTAGTCATCGGTGGAGATATATATATATATATATATATATATATATATATATATATATATATATATATAATCTCTATCTATCTATCTATCTAGATAGATAGATAGAGAAAGACAGACAGAGACAGAGAACACACACTCTGGGACATCATTGAGAGACAAAATTTAAGAATCTTTGGAATTGAAGAGGGTTATGAGAGGGAGGCTGATGGTGTAGATAACCTCTTCAAGGAAATAACAGAAAATTTTCCAAAACTTGAGAATGAGAAGGACATCCAATACAGGAGGCAATGAAAACTCCAAACAGACAACATCAAAAAGGAACCTCTACAGAACACATTATAATTAAAATGCCTAACATACAGAGCAAGGATAAAATAGTAAAAAGCCTCTGGGAAAAAAACGTCCCATTAAATGTAACTTTTAAGGGCAGGTCTATCAGCATCACACCTGATTTTTCAGCACAAACTCTAAAGCCAAAACATTTTGAATGATGTGCTCCAAATCCTGAAAGAAAATACCTGTCAGCCAAGATGGCAAAGCTCTCCTTCAGAATTTAAGTGGAAATAAAATCTTTCCATGATAAGCAGAGACAAAAAGAATTCATAAATACTCAGCTGGTGGTATAGAAAATATTTAAGCACATAATTAACACCGAAGAAATTTAAAAAAAAAAAAAGAGTCCACAAATGGACAAGTCTCATTTGAAGTGGCACTACACAAATGAGAAACAGGAAAAATTAAACTTTAGAAATAAATCAAAATGACTGGAAATAATAGTCATCTCTCTGTAATAATATCAAATGTGAACGGTTTCAACTCTCCAATTAGAAAAAAAAAAAGCTGTCAGAATGGACTAAAAAACAAGGCCCAACTAGATGCTGTTGGTAAGAAGCTCACCTGACAGGCAAAGATAGCCACAGGCTGAAAGTGAAAGGATGGAAAATGAAATATTGTGCAAATGGAGCCCCTCCCACAAAGCATAAGTTTATTCTTTCACACCCAACAAAGAAGACTTCAAGCCAAAATTAATTAGGAGAGACAAAAGTCATTTCATAATGGTAAAGAGAAAATCCAACAAGAATATAACTATAATTAATAGTTAAAACCCAAAAGGTGGTGCAGCTAATTATATAAAACAGTCACTACTTACATAAAGACTCAGATAGACCCCAGTACAACAATACTGGTTGATTTCAACATACCTCTCTCATTAGTAGATAGGTCATCCAGACACAAATTCAGTAAAGACTTATGTACTGAAAAAAAATTATAAATCAAATATATTTAACAGATTCTAGAGAAAATTTCATCCAACTTCAGCTAAATACACCTTATTCTAAAATGCATATGGACCTTTCCCACAAACAGATCATATATGAGGCCACAAAGCAACCCATACCAAATAAGAAAAAACTTGATATAATTCCTTGCATCTTATCATAATGGAATGAAGTTAGCAATCAACACCAAAAAAAGACCTTCAGAACCTACAAAAACGTGGAGATTGAACATTACATTTTTGAATAATGATGAGTAATAGAAGAGAGAAATTTAAAAATTCTTAGAGTCAAACAAGAATAATGATACAACATATCAGAACCTTGGCAACACTATGAACTCATTCTATGAGACAAATTTATAACTATAAGTGCCTATATTAGAAAATCAGAAAGATCCCAGATAAACAATCAAAGGATGAATCTCAAGACCCTTGAAAAACAAAAACAAATCAATTCCAAAATAAATAGAAGGGAATAAATAATTAAGGACAGAGGTGAAATTGATGAAATAGAGAAGACAAGAACAATAAAAAGGATCAATGACATGAAGAGTTGGTCTTTGAAAAGATAAACAAGATTGATAAGACCTTAGCCAAACAACCAAAAGAAGAAGATAGAAGACCTAAATTAATCAAACTTGAAATGAAAAAGGAGAAATAACTACAAATATCACAGAAATCCAAAGGATTATTAGGAAGCAGTTTTGAAAACTTATATTCCAATACATTGGAAAACCTAGAAGAAATGGATACATTTCTAGACACATATAACCTGCCAAAATCAAATCAAGAAGACATAGAAAACTTACACAGATCAATAACTTATAAGGAGATTAAAGCAGTAATTGAAAAAAAAAAAAAAAGAAAACACCTGGAGGCTGGGGTTGCAGCTCAGTTTTAGAGCACTTGTCTTGCAAGTGTGAAGCACTGGGTTCCATCCTCAGCACCACATAAAAATAAAGATATAAAAATGAATAAGTAAATAAAAATAAATGTATTGTGTTCATCTATAACTAAAAAGATATTTTTAAAAACCCCACCTGTTATGATTTAGATATGAGATTTCCTGAAAAGCTAATATGTGAGACAATGCAATGATTTTCAGAGGTGAAGTGAGTAGAGGGGTATGAGCTAAGCAGTGGATTAATCCAGAGGTAACTGTAGGCAGTGACTACCTGATTTAGGGGACAGGGGAGGTACTTACATTGTATAAATGAATCTCTCTGTTTCTCTCTCTCTCTCTCTCTTTCTCTCTCTCCCTCCCTCCCTCCCTCTTTCTCTCTCCCCACCCCCCCCCACATTCTCTGGTGCTCTCACTACCTTGCTCTATTGCTCTCACTCTCTAGCTCTCTGGTTCTCACTCTGGCTCTTGCTCTCACTCTCACTCTCTCACTCTCACTCTCACCCTCATTCCACTTCCTGGTCGCTATGTCCTACCCTGTTTTCCTCTTCTGCATGAAGCCACCTGTGAATTACTTGAGGGTCTTCACTAGGAATGGAAGCCAAGGAAATTTAGGTTTAACTTTGGGAACTATTTGTGGCTTCTCCCACTTAACAGATTGCCCAAGACACATGGGCTCCATTTTGCTTTTTTTTTTTTTTTTTTTTTAGTGTGGAAGCAGCTAGCCAATCCTGACCCCCCTCCTCCTGCTTAAAATATATATATATATATATATATATATTTCCTGTGTTCTGTGGTGTTATCCCTTGCTCTGTTTTTCTTAGCCTTTATTCTGCACCTATCCAATTCCACCTAGAGGAACCCCATTTCCACCCCCACCCCCAACCCCATGCAGGTCTTGGGTGAGGCTCCTCCATGCTCTTCCACCATGATGTTCTGCCACATCTAGGTCCCATAACAATGGAGTGGGCCATCTATGGACTGAGATCTCTAAAATCATGAGTAACAAATAAACTTTTCCTCCTCTAAAATTGTTCTTGTTAGAACTTTTGGCCACAGTAACAAAAAGGCCAACTACAACATTATCCAACAGAAAAAAACCAGGAACACAATGATTCTAAGCTGAATTCTACCAGAATTTTAAAGGTTTACTCAGGCCAACTCTCCTCAAATAATTCCAAAAATGGAATGGGAATAAACACTTCAAATTCATAGTATGAAGCCAGTGTCATCATCAGACCAAAGCCAGTATCACCACAGATCAATATCTCTGATGAACTTAGATAAAAATATTCTTCATAAAATATTAACAAAAGGGAGGGGGCAGAGGATTAGCAAGGATGGTGGAATGTGCTGGACATCATTATACAAAGTACATGTATGAAGACTTGAATTGGAAGTCAACATACTTTATATGTAAACAGAGATACAAAAATTGTGGTACATATGTGTATTAAGAATTGTAATGCAAAAAGGAAAATAAAGAATAGCCTTACCTTATATTAGGTAGAGGGAAGTGAAAGGAAGGAAAGGCAGGGGAGGTGGGGATAGAAAGATAGTAGAATGAAACAGACATTATTACTGTATGTATGTATGTGACTGTATGATCAATAATATTCTACAATATGTATACTCAGAAAAATAAGAAATTATATCCTATCTATGTATCAAAGTACATAAGTGCATTCTACTTACATGTATAATTAATTTTAAAAAAAGACAAAAAATCAATACCAAAAAATAAAATATTAGCAAATGTATTCAACAATATATTAAGATGATTGTATATCATGACTAAGAAAGATTTACCCAGGTGCTGCAAAGATGGTTTAACATTCACAAATCAAGACATGCAATATACCACATAAATAGAATTAAGGAGAAAAATCACATACTCATCTCAATAGATGCAGAGAAAGCCTTCAATGAAATGTGGCACCCATTCATGATAAAGGCACCAAGGAAACTAGGCATAGAAGGAACTTACCTCATCATAAATGCTATGATCAACAAACGCAAAGCCAACATCATAGTGAATGGGAAAAAACTGGGAGTATTTCCTTGAAGATCTGGAAAAAGAAAAGGATGTCTATACTCATCACTCCTATTCAATATATTACTAGAAATTCTACACAGATCAAACAGGCAAGACAGAAAATCAAAGGGATAAAAATAGGAAAAAAATAAGTCAAATTTTCAATGATTGCAAATGAAACAATTCTATACTTAGAAGATCCAAAAAATCTCCCCAGGAGACTACTACAACCAACAAACAACTTCAGCAAAGTTGCAGGTTACAAAATCAACATATAAAAATCAGTACTTTCCTATATATCAATAATGAATCTCCTGAGAAAGAAATTAGAAAAACAATCCCATTCATAATAGCCTCAACAAAGAAAGTACCTAGGAATAAATCAAACTAAGGAGGTAAAAAACCTCTACTGTGTAAACTATAGAATAGTGAAGAAAGAAATTGAAGAAGACAGAAGAATATGGAGAGATGTCCCATGTCAAAGATAGGCAGAATGAATACTGCTAAATGAACATAAAACCAAAAGCAATATACAGATTTGATGCAATCCCCATCAAAATACCAATGACATTTTTTTCATTGAATGAGAGAAAACAGTTTTACTGTGCAGTTGGAAGAATGAATGACCCAGAAGAGCCAAAGGAATTCTAAACCCAAAAATCAATGCTGGAGACATCATTGTAACAAATAGTAACAAAAAATGCATGGTACTTGGGTATTTGGTATAAAAACATACACATACACACACACACACACACACAGATACAGTCATCTGATCCTTGATAAAGGTGCTAAAACATGCATTGGAGAAAAGAATGTCTTTTAAGCAATAGTGTTGGAAAATAGACTATGCATATGTGGAAGAATAAGGCGTGACTTTTATTTCTAACCCTGCACAAGTCAATTCAAAATGGATCAAAGTCCTAGGAATTAGGTCAGAAACTATGCAAGTCCTAGAAGAAAAAGGAGGTTCAACACCTAATATACAGGTACAGGCAATGACTTTCTCAATAGGAACCTGAAAGCTCAGAAAATGACGCTTACTCTTCTGAAAGAGGATTGATATCCAGAATATATAAAGAACTCAAAAAACTCAACACCATAAAAAATAATCCAAATAATAAATGGGCAAATCACCTAAACAAGACACTTCTCAAAAGAAACACAAATGGCCAACAAATACATGAAAATATTATTAGCAATTAGGGAAAAGTAAATCAAAACTACACTGAGATTTCATCCCACTCCAGTTTGAATGGCAGCCATCATGAATACAAACAATAATAAATGCTGGAGAAGATGTGAAGAAAGAACAACACTGTTGGTAGGATTGTAAATTAGTTCAACTACTATGGAAATTAGTAGAGAGGTTCCTCAAGAGACTAGGAATTGAACCACCACCCAGTTGCACCACTCCTCAGTATTAAGTCTAAAAAATTAAAATCATCATACAACAGTGATACACGCACACTCATGTTTATAGCAGCATGATTCAAAATAGCCAAAGTATGGTACCAGCCTAGATTTCCATCAATGGTTGGAAAAAGAGAATATGGAATGTATAAAGGATGGAGTTTGACTTAGCCATAAGGAAGAATGAAAATTTCCATTTTCATGAAAATGGATGGAACTTGACAACATTATGTTAAGCGAAATAAGCCAGAGTCAAAAAGTCAAGGGTCACATGTTTTCTTTGTGGAAGCTGGAGAGGAAAAAACAAAGAAAGGAGGGGAGGGTCTCATGAGAATCAAAGGAAGATAAGTGGAGGAAAGGAACCAGGGGAGGGAGGAGGAGATGAAAAGGGGAAATCCTGGGGAATAACATTAGACAATTACATTGTTATATTGTGTACACATTTGAATACATAACAACAAATTCCACCATTATGTACAACTCTCGTGCACCAATAAAAAAAAATATAGAAAATAAAAAATGAACAAGGAGCCAGGCCCTATGGTGCAGGCCTGCTACCTGGAGGCTGAGGCAGGAGCATTCCTTTGAGCCAAGACATGGAAGAATCCTGTTTCAAGCTGGTCTACTGCTATGCTCCACTGCTTTGGTTGAGGAATTTTATCCTGTGTACTGCTTCCAGAGCTTCCACTGAGGTTTCTTGCAAACCTGGAAAACAGCAGACCCACCTCCAAAACAAAACAAAACAAAAACAAAAGAATACTAGTCAGTTTTAAGAACCACAACAAAAAGGTAATTAGGGCTGAGGATGAAGCTCTTCAGGGATAGAGGGATTGCCCAGCAGACACAAGACCCTGAGATCAATCCCTAGTATATTTACATTTAAAAAGCCCCCATAAAAGAGGAAATTGTGTCATTTGTGACAATATAGATAAACCTAGAGGAGATAATGCTCTCACAAATGATTTCACTTATATTTGGAGATGGAGGCAGGCAGGAGGGGTGCTGGTTAGCACAGGTTGAGAGTAGAGAGAAGAGGGGAGACACTGGTCAAAGGGTACAAAGTTTCAGTTAGATAGGAGGAATTACATCTGTGCCATTCTATTCCACATCAAGATGACCACAGTGAATAATAATGTAGTGTATGATGCAAAATAGCTTAAAGAGGATTTTAAATGATCTGGTCACAGGAAATGATAAATGTTTGACCTGAGAGATATGCTAATTACTCTGATTTCACCATTATAAAATGTATACTTGTATCAAAACATCACACTGTGTCCTATAAATCTATACAACTATGTGTTAAGGAAAAGAAAATAAAACTAGAGGCCAGCTGGCAAGGCCCAGTCTGTTTGGCCTCAGGGGTAAGTGCAGCCATGGACTCTCCATGGGAGGAGCTGGCATTGGCCTTCTCTTGCACATCCATGTTCCCCTTTTATGACATCACCCACATCTGGTGTCTGTGATGGCACTGAAACATCAGCTGATAGGAGTGGAAGGGGCATGGAAGAATCCTGTTTCAAGCTGGTCTACTGCTATGCTCCCTGATTGGGTGGAGGAATTTTAACATGTGTACTGCTTGAAGAGCCTCCACTGAGGTTTCTTGCAAACCACATTAATATTTTACTGGCATCTTCAATCTGGTATATTACATATAATTTTGCCCATGGGACCTAAATTCCCAGGACTATTCATTCTTATCTGCTCAACTTCTGGCTGTGGGAATGAAGGAGTGATAAAAACTTGGAAATTAGAAGGTGGAATCACACATGCTAATAGCTATTACAAAAATGGCTGGCCAGTCATGATAGCTATTGGATGGGCCCAAGGTGCAGCTGGTATCACTATCATGAATTTTGAACAGTTGGTAAAGGAGATTGGAAACCAGAGATGATGAATGGCGAAAAATGTCTTATCCTTCCAAGGTAACCTTGCTGGGGTCCCTTCACATTTCAGCACACCAAGCATCTGACCACATCAAAGCATAATCTTATGTTCCTTTATACCTTCTTTCTTGTGGCCAAAAAGATAACCATCATAGTTACACAGTTTTCTTCTATGACTCTTAGTCCTTTTGAATATATATTGAGTTGGCTGCTCTTTAGCAGCAACAGTTTTCATTGTATGAAAAGAAATGTGGAACAAAATCATCTTCTAATGGCACTAGTTCATTGGTCTTAAAACCTATGACTGATGGTTTAGATAATGTCAAAAGGAAATATACTAAGAACACTGAGTAAATTTACTTGAGCTCTAGAAGGTAAAAAAAAATATTTTCTACCTTTCAGATTGTGATAAATGCTTCTATGCAGATGATGTGAAATTACGATTATATATAAGGAATGGAAGTGACAAAAAGAAATAAATTCAATATTAGGGTGACTACCACTTTCTTGACTTTAATTCTTGAATGTCATGAATATATCATGTTAATTTTTTTCTGATATAAAGTATCTCTTGTGATTACTTAAATATTTTACATTGATAAAAGAAATTATCAATATTTTAAAGATTGAATATTTTCATACATTTAAAAATATGAATCTATTTGAGCTTTAGTTCAGCAGAATTAAACTTTTGTTTTATATTGCCATCATAATTCTTAGGTATGGAAAATTGATTAAAAAATTAAATTGCTATTTAATTTTGAGCACTGAAGACTGTAAACTTTTCCTAAAATAAAATATAAAATACTTTATATTTTAAGTGCAAATAAATAGCTGGTTTATATTTAATATGTAAAAATTGTAATTTTGCCCACAATAAATGGAAAGTGTTGGTAAAGATGGCGCCTGGAGCACTTCTCTTCCATGAGCTCAGGTTCATGAGGCATTGAAAGTGGAGCAAACTGTCACCTCCAATCCTTGTGAATGGTGTGAACTTTGAATGCTGCACCTCCAATCCCTGAAGTAGCAGGAACTCTCAGCCAAGAAGAAGTAACAGCTCATTTGCCCTGCTCCTCCTCATCTTGTGTTAGACCCATAAATACCAACATCCTGTTTGTGTTCATTCTCTTACTCTCTTTCTCCTCCTCTCACCTCTCTCTCTCTCCTCTCTTACTCTCCCCCTCCCCCCTTACTCTCTCTTACTCCCTCTCCTCCCTCTCCTCTCTCCCCTTTCTCTCCTCCCTCCCCCCTCTCTCCCCCTCTCCTCTCTCCCCCTCCTCTCTCTCCCCCTCCTCTCTCTCTTCCTCCTCTCTCTCTTCCTCCTCTCCTCTCTTCCCCCTCTCCTCTCTCTCTCCCCCTTTCTCTTCTCTCTCTCTCTCTCTCTCTCTCTCTCTCTCTCTCTCTCTCTCTCTCTCTCTCTCTCTCTCTCTCTCTCTCTCCTCTCCTCCCTTCTCTTCTGAGACTGGCCACTATGGTCCTGCTAATAAAATCTCATCTGGGACAGATAAACAGTTGTTTTGGCTTGTTGAGTTTAGGGAGCTTTTCCATCGTCCTTTATAGAAAGTACCTGAAATTTAACTTAATTTTATCTCTAGTAGTATTTTTCAGTAAAAACAAAATATTGTTAGTATGAGTTTCAATTTGAAGTCTGTTTCATGCCCTTGTTTCAAAAACTGTATTTCTTATTCCCTTCAAAAGAAAATCTGGGTAAGGCGAGGTGCAAGAGGGGAGAAGATCCTGCCCCACAAGCAGCTGGGGTGTGATTTTTGATAAATTACTAATTCCATGTTCGATACTTTTCAGTGTTCCAAAATTTTAAAAAGTGCTTTTTTTTTTTTGTTCCTCTCTTCCTCTCTCCTTAAAACACATTTATTTCAACTGGAAAGAAATTTTTCATGTTTTACATGTTTTCTCTGACTTTGGTTGTTCTGAATATATTGCTAGCAGTTGTCTTAATGATTAAAAAAAATATTATCTCCATTTAATTTTTTTCTTCCATGTCTCCTTTCTAGTGGCTACTTTCTTAGTTTTTTGTTTAAATATCCCATGTTAGATTACATATGATTATGTTTAATTTTAATCTACATGCATGTATTATTAATTTTAAATAAAAACTGATTAGCTTCATGTGAAAATGCTCAGCTCTGATGAGAACTATCTGTGTACAATTGATAGTAATCAGGTAAGAAACAGATCAACAGAAATATCATTGATTGAAGAATGGTGACATTAAATCTGGTTTCTTACTGGCAAAATAAAAAAAAAACAAGAAAAGGTACTAAATGATGCTAGAGTTGCTTTAACTGATAAAAGTACACTTTCAACATTCAAACTCTGTGTCATGACTTCTTATGCCAAGGTTATGAACCTATCTACTCCCTGTATCAGGTAGAAATTTTAGATGGCTTACAAATGCTCAAATCATATTCAAGTTGAAAGTTCTTTGTCTTTACTTTTTAATGACTGCAAATACCAGCAGGTACTATACTTGCTTAGGAGAAGTGATTTTTTTCTTTTTTGAAGGGGTGGGGGCAGGAGAAGCAATTTGATACTCTTGAAATGCTAAGAAGCTTAACAGCATTAAATTGAGTTCTGTATTATATTTGATATCCTTATAGTCAAAAACTTCAAAATTAACATGTCATTAATTATTGGTCAGTTTTGAAGTTTAGATTTAACTGTGTTAAAATGGTAGCAATTTTTCACCCTTGTATTAAAAGATAAATTCATTAAAATAAGTTATTCAACACCAAAAAAAGAGAGAGAGAAGAAAAAGAAAACTTGGGGGAAAAAATTTAAAAAAAAATTAACAGCAAAATTTGGAACAGGGAAGTGCGGATGGGGTGAGGGTTTTTTTTTACAGCAGCATTGGGTACAGCTACTGTAAGCAATGACACACAGGGAAGGAGGAAGGGCCAGCAGTGGGGAGGCAGGGGAGGTGAAACACAGACTCCTTAGAAATAGATCAAAGCACTACAGGCAGGAGGGGAGAGCAGGGAGGGCAAGGCAATGGGACAATAGGGTGGGGTGTGTGAGGCAGCTGGGGAGGCACAGAGAGGTGAGGTGGGAACAGTGGAGTTCCTATTAGGGTAAGGCGAGGTGCAAGAGGGGAGAAGATCCTGCCCCACAAGCAGCAGGAGACCAGGGGACCTTGAGGGTGGAATTGAGAGAAGTCACTGGAATAATCTCTTGGACAAAGTCCTCAGATTCTAACCTTGCTCAGTTTGAGTGTTTGGAGCAGCCACAGTGCCCTCAGCAATAGAAAAGGCAGTGGGAGCCTGGGACATCCCTACTAGTTCCTGGCAGGAAAAAAGGAAGATCCTACTCCAGGCACTGAGGACTTCAGTGAGAACATGCTGCTGGCACCAGGAAGAGGACGGGGCTTCTGGGGGATGGACATTCTTCCCCTCACTGGTGGCAGGTGGTCGCTTGAAAGGCAGACCTCCAAGGGACCTTGAATATCTCTCAAAGGAGCAAAGCAGGAGGCAGACCCTGGGAGTCCCAAGAACAACAAAAGGAAGAGCAAGGCTCAGAGGGGAGGAGGGAGGGAAGCAAGGTACAGCACACATCCAGATGTGGAGGTGACAGGAGGTGACAGAGGAGTGAGCCCTGAAGAGCAAAGTTGAGGAGTTGAGGTTTTGTGGCAAACTGGTCATGTCCAGCCCCGCACCCCTCCAGAGCTTGCCAAGCAGGGTAGGCACCCAAAGCCCTGGATTTGCTCTGGATTTGTCAGGCATTTCCCAATCTGAAGACCCACATTGAGGGCACTCACCAGCGGAGGCACTCAGGGGTGCACAAACAGTTTAGCCCCAAAGCTCACAAGTCTGCCACCCTTCCTGCTGAACCACAGCTCAGAGTTCCCGGGAAGGGAGATTCTGGTGGAGTTTAACTGTCATTGGGTGTTGCTCAATAAGCACTCACTCAGTGGGGACAGACCAAACAGAAGCAGAGAGGGAGGGGCTATGTTTAAAATGGAATTTCCCTACAAGTACAGGGTACATTCCAAAGAAAATGGGAAATATCCACCGGGTCCCATCAGCCTCAAAGTCCAGAAAAGCGACTGTGATTTAGGATGCCTCAGGTAGGTTAGACAGCAAGTAAGGGCAGCTAGGTGAATGCTGTGGCATCAGATTCTGAGCAAGTGCCATGGCCCAACCTTAGAAGCACTTCCACATCTCTGGGAACCTAGTGGAATTCAGCCCACAGAGAAGCAGGGATCTCCCCAACCTCTGGTAACACATCACCCCATGTGGCTGGCTCTAGGTTGTTCCTTGCATGGCACATTTCTGGAAGAGCCAAGCCTTGTCATTCTCAGCAAAACACTGCCCTCCATCAAGTATAGCCTTGCTGCCAATGTCACCAGTAACCAGATTAGATGAGCTCTTTGTAGATTTCAGCCACCTCTGCTCTCAGATGCGCACCTTCTGCACTCTCAGGCTCCAAACACTCTTAGACATTTCAGCTATTCTAATCTGCTCCTTTTTTGCCATTGACTCAGAGATCCAGCCAGGTTTCCTTTCTTCTGGCCACATCCTGTAACTGCCCTAGCTCTCCCAGGGTAACTCATGAGCTCCATCAGGCTGCTCCCCATCGGCCAATCCAACACCGACCAATCTCCTTAGGGTATCTGCATCTCTGGGCCCATTTGACCCTCAAATCAGACAGGTCTATAAGTGCACTCTACACCTTTCCAACCACTATAGACCCCCCCCCACATGCCCTACTTCTATTAACTGCATCACCACCCTTGGTCACTTCTCACTGACCCTTTCCCCTGCTCCTCTGGCTTCCCCAGTGGATTTTTTTTACAGCTTAACAGTCACTACCTTGGTACTAACTTTCAACAACCTTTATCCTAGATTCCTGCAAAGACTTCTTCCTAAATACTGTGTCTATCTCCTGTTGTCACCATAATGCTCCAATCCAAGCCACAGCAGCTGTATCTGTTGATTTTAACGTAGGATACCTCTACTCTCCCATCCAAGCCCACAGGTGCCACAACCTGCTGTTTAGCATCATCCTCTTCCCCATTTCTCTGGTCACATCTCTCCTAGGCTGGGGTCAAAGCAGGCTGCCCTGTCTCCTTGCCCTGTCTCAACAGGATATTACTGCAAAGCAATCTCCCTGGGAACTGTTCCTGCCTCTGCCTTCCAACCATCAGACCTCCTCTCCACATCCTTTAAACAATCCAAAGAAGGTAATAGTGGTGGTGGCACAACCTCATGATTGTACTAAAACCACTGAATTGCACACTTTCAAAGTCTGACTTCTGATAAATGAATTACATCTCAATAGTAATAGTAATAACCATGCTTACCAGAAAGCTCCCTGTGCTGAAGTTTGCCTTGTCATTAAACACCCTTTCTCCCTCCACTCTCCCTCTGGACTCCTGGACTCACAAGAATACCAGGGCCTTTCTCTGAGTTGACCTTGGGCGCCAATGCTGAGTTCCTGAATATAAAGGAAACCACTGTTCAGTGTGGTTTGAACTTTCTGGCGCCAAACTTTACGGAATTGCTGAAGATCACGTCACCCCCACTTGGGCCAAAGAAAATCAAAACTGTTGGTTGAATAAAAAGCAGAGTGAAGGTGCTTGTGGGTGCCTGGGGGTGAGTGGGCTACATCTGTGTTTCAGTTCTGGGGCTGCTTGGCAGTTAGGGGAGTCTGTGGGCTGTGAGATTCAGACCCTGAGGCTGGGGATATCCGCAGTCCTGAGCGGGATGTGGAGTCCCACACACTTCAACTAGCATCCGCCTGGATTGTGGTGGGTGGATCTGAAAAGCTGAGGAGCCCTCCCACCCCCACCCCCCTTTGGGTTCTAGGATCAGATCACTTCCAGGGCTCCGTTTCCCGCCAGGAGCAGAATTCCCTCCTCAGGGCGGGACTGATTGAAAACCCCCAGATTCAAAGGAAAACAAAGACTAACTTCAAGGAAAATCCTCTCAATGTTTCTATCCTTCAGTGAGGACCCTAATCCGGACCCCACACTGTGATCTCCAGGGAAGACTGAAGTGATTTTCACTGAACCTTCCCAGGAAGAGCAAAGACAGCGCCTCAGTGTGCACAGCACCCTGGTGAGGAGCCCTGCCCTGTGTCTCTTTATTTTGGCTTGTCCCAGGTGGACGCAGTCCCCTGTCTTGGCAACCAGCCTTCAAAAAACAAAATGAAAAGGAATGGAGAGAGTGAAGAAAGGAGGGTCCTGGAGAGAAAGGTTGAAATGCTGAAGAAAAGAGAGGAGAGGAAGAAAGGTGGGGGAGGGGAGGAGGATTTATTTATTTTTGTTTGATTTTAATTCCTCAAATTTAGTTTTTCATCCATTTTAAAGTTCCTCTCTTTTCCAACATTCCACCATCAGCTGGAGACATGACATGGCATCCATGTGTCACACAGCTCGTCAAGGAAAGCTGCCAGTTGGTTTCTATACAGATGCCAACTGCCAGTTTTGTTAACCAACAGGTCCAATTTTATGAAATACTAAAACCCCAACTCGTCATCCTATCTTTACAGCAATTCAATGGTATCTGCTATGCAGTGTCTCCATGTTTCCAATGTTGAAAACAGGGCAAAGTGCTGCAGGAACTTGAAGGTTGCTTGTGACAGATCCAGTTGAGAGGACAGTGAGAGAATGCAGGCATCATTCACTCCAAGGACATAGCATTGTTCACTAGGAGGGGCGGGGGTCACATTCTTCTCTGCATGTGGGAAGTCATAATGTTCACAATATTTATAGTAAGAAAAAGACCTTCCACTGCTGAGAATGTAACTTAGTGACAGGAAAAAAAAAAAAAGATTCATGCTTCTTTTCATAGCACAAGATGGTGGCAAGACGAGAGAACATGCCTGTCTAACACTGCTCAGGTACAGATGAATTCTCTGAAGACAAAGCATCAGCAACGGAATGGAAGGCTGAGATCAGTTCTTTTTTTGTTTTTTTAAGCTACTCCATCTTCAGGTAAAGATGACAGTCCTATAACATATACAACTAGGGTGTTTCTGTGACAGGAAGTTTCTGTTTCAAAGTGTCAATGAGGAATAAGACTCCTAGTTTTACATTGGTTGTGACTCTTCTGGTCATTGAGTCTGTAGGCGGAGGAGGTGGTCGAACTTTCTGTGAAGGTGGCCGGGCTACCAAGCACTCCTGATATTGTAACATGCAGGCGGCCTGGACCGCCTCCGACACATTACCAGCATTGGGCTCGCACCAGAACACGTGGCACTCAAAGCACTGGTTCCCAGTGTCCATGATGAAGGCAAACGTGTGGACATCCTTCCCGATACCCATGAAGGACCGGAATCACACCCGGCACTCCACCAAGGTCTCCTCTTCATTCTTTTCACTGATGACCGTCACAGTGGCATCGGCCACATTCATGTTCACTGATGGCCAATCCTCCTTGTTAGATGAGGTCATTAGACTTTCTATGGCATTGTTCAGGATGTCCATTCCAACTGGTTTGTCGACAGGTAACATGCCCAAGTACTGCATGTGGAACTTCTGGACCAGTTCAGTCTTTGGCGTTGGAAAATCTACTTGCAAAGGGACTTCGGGATTCACACTGGTCCTCTCCTGAAAGGAGCTGCAGGCCAGGGCTTTTGTATTCTTCTGTTCAGCCATAATCTTGGAACAAATTTCGTGGAGACTTGTGGCAATGACTTTTGCTGGTGTGTCACATCGAAATACATGACATTTCAAAATTCTGGTATCTTTATCTCTTGCTACATAAGCAAAATCCCGGCCATTGTCGCGGCCCACGCCCCACACACGGATGCTCATGATGGGCTGTGAGTGCAGCGCTGTGCGGTCCATGGGGTTGACCAGGCTGAGCATGTTGTTCTCCAGTATCAGGTACATGTCTTTGCCTTCTCCCCAAATGCCAACTGTATCTCGGATGTCATTTTTGCAGTAAGAGAGCTGCCTGATGCAGTTGTTGACAGCAACGCTGCTTTTACCAGGGGTGAGGTCCTCCTCTGCCATCTCTACCCATCCCAGAGAGCGCACAGTGAAACACTTGGCTTCTGGGTCACTGTTGATACTACAAGAATCATCATCATCAGCATGATGGACATTTCTGAGTTTCAAAGATGCATAACGTAGCGTTGCTCCTTCGAACTCTTTTAAACTGGGGTCTGGATTAACTGTGGCTGCATGCAAATCCTCATTCTCTGGGGTGGGAGATGGCGTTACAGAGCTAAGTGACCTTTTCCTAGAACCCTGGATATCTGTGGGGATGGAGACAGGCCGTTCCCACTGAGTTGTTCCTGTTGGGATGTGCCAGTAATAGGTCCCAGCGATGTCATTGATTCTTTTCCAGCCAGGTGGCAAATCTGGATCTGTCTGAAATGACTGATCACTCCAGATATCTGCTGATTCATCCAGGGAGCTGGGGGAAGCATTGTCTTGGGACAATGTTGTCCAGCTTGACTCCTCATCGCTTGGCGCCAGGTTCTGGATCCGGTGGAGTGCACAGTCGGTTTTGGCTCCTGTCTTAGGATGATCCTTTTTGGACTCTAGGCTGGAGGACACTATGGCTACTTGCCCGTCTTCCGGGCTGGACTGGGGTTTGTTTGGTTTCTGCAGCAGCAAGTCACCATTCCCCATGATGGCAGCAGGGGCCTGGCCCTGGCCTGGCTGGGCTTTCTCTTCCCCGACCCCATGGCAGTTGCCAAGGTTCTGCTCCAGTTCTCTGGCTGAGGTTTCCAGGTCTGCATAGTAATTTAGGAAGCTCTTAGTTCTCCTGGGCTGGGAGGGTAAAATCTCACAGCTGGAGGAATCCTGTGGGTGGGGCTCTTTACCTTCTAACTTCTCAGAAGTTATATTGATGACTGCCGCAGGGCTGATGTTTTTGTTGGGGTCCTGCTGCCCTTGCTCAGCAGCCTTTCAGAGCTGGTTCTCCCCATTTTTCACCAGCTCAATGTTGGCTGAGCCGTTTCCCAGGAGGGGCTGTGCAGCCGGATCCCAGAGGCCCATTGCCGCCTGGATGTTAGTGCATATTTTTTCCTGCATTTGGGAGGTGTGCTGTTCTTGGTGTCTGAGTGTTTTATTTCAGTATTCAGCAGTTCATTGTGTGAAGAACGGAGATTAATGGTGTTTGGTGGTGTGGCTGGGCTGTTCTGATTTGCAACCTCTGTGGTTCCGCTGCTGGCCATAAACACTGCCAAGGTGTCTGCACCTGAGTCACCTGGAAGTACTTCTGACATGGATCACTGGGCGTCAGCAATGGTGCAGGAAATAGTTTATAATTTGCAATATGAGCTGCCTGGGTGACAGTGAGCCTCCAGGTATCATCTGCCCATAGTGACAATCAGCACATTAGTAGGGACCTCAACTGCTCCAAGTACTCACGAAATATTGAGTTGATTAGTTTTCCCAGATCCTTGGTTCAGAGCTCAGAAGGCAAGCTCCCTTCTCCCCACAAAGTCTGTTAATTAATAGCAATCACCCAAGGCGGTCAGGCAGCCCAAATACATCTGAGTTTGTGGAAGTTCTTGTCTGTCTCAGCTTTTCAGAAGAGCTTTCTTTTATGGATTTTCCATCCGGCCAATGTCTCTGCTCCTCGGCTGGGCAGATCCGACCACAGCAAGCTTGGCCTGCAATCACAGCGATTCACCCATGGCAGCTCCAACCAGCTGTGCTCACTGCCCCTGCAGCTCTGCTCCAGTCTCCCCTCCCCAGAGCACCGGGATCAGCTGCAGGCACAGCACAAGAGCTTCCTACTTGAGCTAGGGGAGGAGGATTTAAAAAGAAAGGACAGCAGGAAGGAGAAAGAGATGCAGAGGTGAGGGCTGTCAGGTCCCGCCCTTACCTGCCTTCCCCCAGGATCAAGCCTCTGCTTCCAAATCTACACCATTAAGATTCCAGAACAGGATGTAGATCCTGAGCTTTAGTGACACCCCACAACCCCCACTGCAGAAAAGGCCACAGCCCTCCTCCATTTATCATATTTAAAATAAAAACCAGCTGGTGGTGATGGCACAAGCCTGTAATCCCAATGATTTGGGAGGTTGAGGCAGGAGGATTGCCAAGTTCAAGGCCAGCCTCAGCAATTTGAGAGGCCTTAAACAACTTACTGAGACCCTGTCTCAAAATTAAAAATAAAAAAACTAAAAAGGGCTGGGGATGTACTCCATGGTAAAGTGCCTCTTGGGTTAATCCCCAGTGTGTGTGTGTGTGTGTGTGTGTGTGTGTGTGTGTGTGTGTGTGTGTGTATCCAAAAAGAAACATAAGGAAGGGTAACAGAGTTCTATTTTCCCATGATTATGTTTCCTTAAAATGTATTTATTTGGTGGTTAACAACACAGCACAGCCTGAACCAGACCCTGGGTTCAATGCTCAGCTCCTCCCAAAATAAGCAACAACAAAGAAAACCAAACACAAATAAACCCCCCAAATCCAGAAATTATGTGGAGCTTTCTATCAGTTGACCTTGGGCGCCAATGCTGAGTTCCTGACCACAAACTGAAACCACAGTTAGGTGTGGTTCAAAGTTTTTGGCACCAAACTTTACTGGATCACTGAAGATCATGCAGACTTCAAGTATGCAGACTTTTCCTATTCAAGTGTAGAGGGCTGGGGATGTAACCCAATGGTAACATGCTTGCCTAGCATGTATGAAGCCTGGGCTTAATCCTTAGCACTTCAAAAACAAGTATCTTCAAAAGTTCTTTATGTGTCAAGCCCGGTTGCTAAGCTACATCTTTTTAAAAACTGGGTTTAATTCTGATATCAATAATCACAAAAAACTTTGAGTTTGGATTTAAGATATGATGCTCTCCAAAAGCAATAAATGAATAAAAACACAATAAATGATTGAAAATTCTAAAATATATTATTTTATTTCTTGACACATTAAATAGACAGACCTGGATACAGGTTTAACCAGTACCAAAGAGTATAAAGGATGTGTTGAGCTCCCTGCTACACTGCAATGAGAGATGCAAACATCTGTGAAATTAATGGTCAAAGTAGGAGGTAAGGCTCCTACTACCTTGGTATTCTGTTCATAATGGAAGAATATGCTAATTGTCAGATAGAAAGAAAACATGTATTTATTATTTCTAGCTTTTATTTTTAACCCTTAATCTAGGGTCATCTGTTGTGAACACGTTGTCACAGCTGTTCTCACTCTCCCACCCCCATATAAACATGGCTGTTAATGAGATTGCTGCACCTTTGGACAATAAATTACAAACACCATAATTCCTTTTTTTTTTAAACTTGGGATTGAACCCCGGGCATTTAACAACTGAGCCATATCACCAAGCCCTTTTTAATACTTTTTAATTTAGAAACATGGTCTCACTAAATTGCTTAGGGCCTCTCTAAGTTGCTATGTTGGCTTCGAACCTGTGATTCTCCTGCCTCAGCCTTCTGAGCTGCTGGGATTGTTCAGGTGTTCACCACGAGGCCCAGCCCCCCATAACTCTTTACCTCCAGATTTGTCTGGGTCTATCTCTTAAGAACAAGGGTTTGTTTTATTTTCTTTATACAGAACCAAAATACAAATTTCAAGGGGGTGCCAACCTTCTTAAATCAACTTCAATAATCTATAGTTTACATACAATAAAATGCATGTATTTGAAATGTAAAGCTCCTTGAGTTTGGGTACTCATACATTCTTGTGTTACCACCAGGGAATGAAGATGAAGAACATTCCCATCATCCCCCAAAGAAAATCTATGCAATAAAATTCTAGGTAGCCATTAAAATGAGCAAAATATATTTTAATGTATTGCTACTAAAAGTGGTGCCCGCTGGGTTGTGGCTCAGCGGTAGTGTGCTTGCCTAGCATGGGTGAGGCCCTGGGTTCAATTCTCAACACCTCATAAAAATAAGTAAACAAAATAAAGGTATTGTGTCCAACTGCAATTAAAAAATAAATATTAAAAAGAAGAGGTGCCCAACATATTTTAGGCTCCTTAAAAGGTTTCCTTAAAAGGAAAATACTGGATTATAATGCTACCATGTACATAGTGTGTATTTTTTAAGAGGGAAAACCTGGATGATATTCCCCTGATAGTTTGACAGAGACATCTCCAGGGACTGGGAAAACTTGGTGCCTTTCACCTTCTCTGAAATGCTGGAATTGTATGTTCCAATATAAAATGGGATTTGGAAGAGGTGCCAGGCAGAGAATGTTATCTGTTTAAATTATGAGAAACTAAGCCCCAAACTCAAGAAAATACTGATTCTAAAGGACAAAATATTAATTGTAACCCAACACCAGAAGCTCTGTTTTAGGATTAGACTTCATGTTTTCATAGCATGGACCGTCCCTCAATTGTTTTGAGAATGATACTTTTATTTTTTTAAATATATTTCTGCGGTACTGGGGATAAAAACCTGTGCCTCATGCTGCCAGGCAAATGCTCTCCCCTGAACTACACCCCAGCCCTGAATGGGATACTTTTTTGTAGACAGACATGTAACAAATATGGCCCAAATCACAAAATAGAGTGCAAAGGAGGCTGCCTCCTGCCAATAGTGGGTGGGGGGAAGAAAAACCCAGTGGAGGTGCAAGGGACCCTGTCACATTTTACTCAAAACATGTTTGAGACTTGTATTGCCATACTGTCCACATATCATGACAAAGCCCCCGCATATCTCCTTCTTTGGGCCATAATTTTCCCTTGCAAACTGTTAAATGAGCAAATGTAAAGAATGGGACTGAATCTGTCATATAAGTAGTTTCAAGAACATTTGGGCAATGCAAATCCAGTTGGACCATGCTCTCAGGCTCCAAAAGTGGCAGTCACCTGGAAGGACAGCAGTCTCAGAATTGCTTCACAAATCTGAGGAGGAAAGAGAATTCCAGCCCTAGGGCCTCCTGAGCTGAGCTCTAGGGGGACTGTGGTCACAGAGGAGAGAAGGAAGCCCTGGCAATAGCAGACGAAAGATGAGGGGGAGAGAGCTAAAGTCTGCGGACCCCTCCTTCTTTTACTGGTTGTTAACTTTGGAGGGGACCAAATGGTCCTGGGAAGGGTGGTAGCTGCAGACAGGGGTGTTCTCAAGATGTCTCTTGGTGTCCCCCACCATACCTTGCTCTCTTTTCCTAGGGATTACTGATGAGTTCACGCTGGGAGCAGACTGAAAAAGATGTCATTTGAAAAAAATGACACTTGAAAAGTAGGCTCCTTATCTTCCACTCTGATGCATTTATAAAAACCAAAATTAAAAAGCCAAATGCCACTCCTTTATGTTTCTAGCAGGTAGAAGGGCCAGCGGCCCTCTTCCTCCCTCAGGTGACAGGTACCAAGACTCCAGCCTTGAGGCTCTGGGCTCCAGCCCTGCAGCCAGCAGGCCCCTCCTGCCTGGGCTCCCCTGGCTTTGGACTCAGCCCCACTCCCCTGTCTCTACTGCCTCTTCCTTTTCCCTGTCCTAACCAGCTCCTGAGGATCTCTCCACTTCTTCAAAGGCTTTCTCGTACTCGGGCACAAAGACCCCCAAAGTTCAGGGCAAAGAGAAAAAAAGACCCTTGAGAGAAGCCCTGAAGGACACCTGAGTTTCCCACCCTTGAGGACAGCCCCCTCTCCCCTGTCCCGTGTGTGTGTGTGTGTGTGTGTGTGTGTGTGTGTGTGTGTGTGTGTGTGTAAGTGGAGGGTCATAGTCCTTCACCTCGCCACTAGGAAACCTACCACCTTGGCTCTGCTGCAGGAGTTGATGCTGCACGTGTCCCTTTCTCTGTGGAGTGGGACACCAATATTCATCATATTAGCAGAGTCAGAAAGATCCCCTTAAAGAAGCATTAAGGTTCCCTCCTCACATCACCCAGGGCTGCTATGTGCGCAGATATCAAGTTCTCAGATATGGTTTCTAATTCCAACCCATCTGAAATAGGGTCCCTGGCATTTTTGCCACTGGCAGTCTTGTGGACCAGGCACATATTTCTCAATAGTAATTATCACTGTGTGGAATAATTTTTATTTTGTTGATTGTCAGTCTGTATTTCTGAAGCATGTGATCCTTAGGTAGGGAGCTAGTCTAGTTGTCACCACCTGTATCCCCAGCATCTGGAATAATCCTAGTATAGAAGAGGGACTCAATGAATCTGGACTGAATGGATATCTAGATAGATGGTTGGATGAACGTGTGTTGGTGTGTAACTGTGAGAGACAATTTGATCCCATGTCCATTCAAGAAATCTATGATTTTAAAACAAAAGGCACAATATAGAGGGATCTTTAGATATAAGATTATTAATCAGACTTTATTTGCAATGAAAGAATAAGATACAAAAGGGAGCTGGGGATATATCTCAGTGGTAGGGCCTGAACTAGCACGCACCAGGTCCTGGGTTCAATCCCAGCAGGAAAAAGACAGAGATACCAACAGGAGTGGTTATGTATTTTTTTCTCTTGTACTACATATTTGGTTGACAAAAATCAGTGTTTAAATGAGTGTGAAATATCATATAATGTTGCTTTATCATAATAAAGTTTTTAAATGTAAGATTCAAAATATTTCATCTTGTTTGAGTGCAGCTACGTAGTCCTGCATATAAACACAGAAAACATCACTTTGTGACAACACACATCAAGTATCTTTATGAACAATCTCCCTGAGTAGTGTCTGGAGATCATCATGGAGCCTTGTGGTGACTGCTCATGTGGCTGGTGGTCAGCCTGGAGGTGGAGCAGATACTGGTGGCCCCCAAACTCTCATTATAAAGGTATTATGATCTGGTGGCCATGGACTCCAGGTAAACAGAGTTGCTCTTCCAGGTAGGACATTGCAAGGGTCTAGGGGTCACCTCCCAGAAGCTGAGGGCAGAAGCAGACCTCTATCTGGTTAAGGCATATTTTCTGCTGTACCTGTGGCAACTTCCCATGTGGCTTTACACATTTACATCCACTGGGGTTGTTTTGTGTGTACGCTATGAATTATCTTTGATCTTACTTTTTCTTTTATTCTTACAGTTTTCTTTTAAAAAGAATGTACAGTGTCCACAGCACTACTTATTTACAAAAGTCCTTTCTGCATTGTTTTATGATACCCCTTTATTTGTAAATCAGATGTTTCTATTTATGAGGCCTGTTCCATTGGCCCGTTTGTTTTTGCACCAATACAGACTGGTCTTAATTATTGTCACTTTTATTGTTCTACCTTGGTTTCTTCAAGAATACCCTGGCTATTCTTGCCCTTTTGTATTTGCATATCAAATTTGGACCTTGTTTGTCAATTTCTCCAATGAAACGTGTTGGGAATATGATAGAATTGCATTGGATTTGTGTATTAGTTTTGGGATTTGCTACTAAAACAACAACAACAACAAAAACAAAACACATGCACAGAAAACAAGTGAGGAACTCAGCACTGCTACGTAGGGCAGCTCCAGGAGCCCCTTCACTCAAGTCTATGAGCATCTGTCAGTGGAGATGAAAGGTGGTTTTGCATCTTTATGATTTTGCCTTAAAACATTTTCTGTGACTGATTATTACCATAATAGTATAAAATAACCACTGTGACATTTTAAAACCTATAAAAATAAAATTTTAATTAAAAAATTCAACTCTCCTTCCCCAGCTCAACTTGAAGCAGGATGTCTGGTCTGGGAACTGAGTTTCCTGTGCTCTGCACTAGGCCACACTCGGGGGGCTGGGGTGGGGGGACACCACACTGCGCTACTCTCGGATCCTCACTGAGTAGCTAAGGAATGGTCTGAGCGTCAACTGGGTATAAGGTTTCTGAGCACAATGGACTGCACAGATGTCCAGGTCTTGGATGTGGCAGAGACTGAAGGAGAGGAGAGCTCAGGAGCCCTTGTACCCTGCCTGAGGATTCTGTCTTCCCAGTCAAGCCTCCCATCAGCTCCTGTTGATAACACCCCAGAAAGCTGAAAAGCAGAAATGTTTTCCCCTGCTTCCGTCTCCTGTTGCTTTCCAGTGCTCCTTCTTAGTGGAGCAATGATGAAAGCTTTTGCATAACTTTTTTTTTTTTCAGGAGAGACACATGAATCATTGATGACATATTCATCTCTGGCAGGGTCCCTGGGGCCTTGGGTGAATGGGGACTGAGAAAACTTTCCCCTGTACTCCTGTTGGAAAAGCTTGAAGGATCTTTCAAAACAGGTTACCGGCACATCTCTGATATCTGTAAGACCCTATCTCAAAAAAATTGCAGACTGGATGGACAAATAAATGCCCACAGACACTGACACACTTGCACATGCATGTGCTCTGCCGTGGTTTGAAATAGGTCTGTTTGCTGCCCACAGGTCCTACATAACATCTTCTTCTTCAGTGTAGTGGTATTGCAGATGCTGTGGACTTTGAAGGGCTGGGGCCCAGTGGGAGGTCCTTAGGCCATAGAAGGATTTGGGGGCATGGTCTCTAATCTCTCTCTGTTGATGGTGATGTAATAGGTTAGCTCTGCTACATGCTCACACCATGGCAGGCCACCATCCACTCTCCTCACGAGAACTGAGATGATACAGGTACAGGCTTTGGACCTTCCCAAACTGTGACCTGAATAAATCTCTTAAAGCATAAGTTAGTTACATCAGTTATTGAACTGTACTAATATGACAAACACTGATACGCCCTCAACTGAGGCATTCTCAAAACAGGCATACTCTTTTATTACTTTATTCTTGTTTTTATTTTTATTTTTAAATCAGATGGTGCTGAACCACTGAGCTACACCCTCTTTTAAATTTTAATTTTAAGACAGTGTCTCACAAAGTTTCACAGGCTGGCTTGAACTTGCCATCCTCCTGCCTCAGCCTGCCGAGTAGCTGGGTTGATAGGAATATACCACCAATCTGGCTCACATGCATGTACACTTGAAACTTAATTTTTGTTCAGCATTATATTGTGAATATTTCCATGTTGTGAGGAAGTATTACAGTAAATTATCTCCATATTACATGAAAAATATCAAAGATTCCAAACTTTGAAAGAATAGTAAAGTGGTGACTATAGACCTAATTAGTTCAGTCTTTTGTCACATTTGTTTTAGAATGAACAAATTATAGTCACATAATTCTTACTGACGCCCTAGAAAATCAATCATTGTGACATTCATTCCTAAGTAAATCAGTGCTTATCTCTTATAAAATGACATTCTTCTTTCAATACCAATATTGTTATGACACTAAGGAAAATTACTATATCCTTCTAATATTAGCCAATGTCAAATGGTATAAAATTTGCCTAATTACAACTCTCCTCAGTTAGGAATGAATCATGCACAGCCTAGCCAACCTACACTCTCAGACCTTCCACCGAATCTACAGAGGACAAGAAAGGTTCCACATAGCACCAAGACCCAACAACACCAAACACATCTCCATTCACAGAGAAAAGGCCCAGACCCACCTGCTCCCACACCTACCCCTCGCGCAGCCCAGCTGTCGGTCCTGAATCCACCAGGACTAACCTCTTGTGTCCTTTCCAGGTCAGGTTAGCCATGCTAGGTCTCCTTCAATGTCCTGTAGTGTTATCCTCATGAGGCTCTGAATATCTCTGTCCTGTCTCTTTTCCTGCCATCTCCCCAACTCCTGGAATCTTTCCAAGTAACCCCTTGGAATCTCAGCTTATAAAAAACAAACCTGCAAAGTTCTCTCAGGATGTCCTTGCCTCCCAGATCTAACAGAAATGTGGTTTCCTGGAGGACACGGGCCTCTGAAATCTCTTTTCATTGGGGTTTCCCTGAGGACCGTGTACAGCATCTGGGGTGGGGTCCTTCCTCTACACTGAGGTTCTCAGATCTTTCAGCTCCCTCTTCTCAATATCCACGAGTCTTCCCAATGTCCACTGCCTACCAACTCCCCTCATGGTGGGCACTCCCAGGCACCCCAGGTAATTTCCCCATCTCTGCATTCTTGGCTTCTCCTTGTCCCTTACCCTCTCAGAAGTGCTATCTCCTTGATCCTCACTGATTTCAACACAAGAAGACGTGGGGACTGAAGAATGGTCCCTATAGATGCTCACACCCTAATCTTAGAAGAGTGAAGAGGTTGTATCTCATGGCAAAGGGGACATTACTGATGTAACTGAGGTGACGATGTGAAAATGGGGAGATTGTCTTGGATTCCCTGGGTCACCCAATCAAATCACAGTAAGACTTTCAAGCTGTGACCCTTCTCTGGCTGGAGTCAGAGAGACACTACAAGAGAGGCAGGTGGAGGAGATGCAGCAGAGGGGACTTCAGAGGTTCCAGTGGAAGAAGGATAAGATGTGCTGTAGGGGGCACATATGGACCTGAGAGAGGGCTCCAGGAGCTAAAAGTGGTACCTGAATGACAGTTAGATAGGGACTTAATTTTCAAACAACCTTATTGATCCTGGAAGCAGATTCCTTATCAAAGCCTCCAGTAAGGAACAAAGACCTGCTGTCACCTTGACTTTAGCTCTGTGAGCCTCATGGGGGACTTGGAACCTACATAAGAGGAGGTCATAAATGGAGCTACATAAAACCACTTGGGTTGTTGTAATTTCTGTGGCTTTGTGACCTCTGTTTAGACTGGGAAAACTGATGTCCACCCCTCAGCAGGTGGACATGACATAGATGCTCAAGAAGACAATGGAAGATTAGGCTGAGGGAAGAGGGTATGTGGAATAGAGAGATTCTGTGAGGTCACAAGGCCCACCAGAGAGTGGAATTCCAAATATCCAAGAGGATTCTTTCACTAAAGCTCACAGGAATATGCTGGTGACAAGGGCCTGCTTCACTAAAAAAGTGAGTGTTTTCCTATGCAGCTGGGATGAGGGTGGGGAAGGGGCTCATTCATATTCATGGGGAGAGTTTGGTCAGGAGATCAAGTGGAGGCAGTTAACCAGCACTGACTAGAGACCATGCCCACCATAGCAACCCCAGAGTGGCTGTCATGGGTGCTCTGATCCGCAAGGGGTTGTGGAAGTTGGTGGAGTTTTATGTCCCTAGGGTCAAACAGATAGGTGTCAGACAGATGACCAGTAAGTGCCCTTCTCAATATCAGCAATAAACATAAAACTGTGGAGCAGGAGGCTGAAAGTGTTTGAACCAATAAGTCTTGATTCCGTTCTCAATTCTGAGCCAATTTTCAGATTCAGAACCCAGTGACTGAAGATGTATCCACATCAAGGGAAGAAAGAGACTAGGATACCATGACAAGGACATGTGGCCATGATTCCCTCAGTCCTTCTGCCAAGGAATCATCATTATCTCAGGAGACTTCATCAAGAGAGAGAAACAGGCAGGATGCTGGGGAGTGTCAGGCACTGGGATTGAGTTGGCACCAACACCCACATACCCACAGCCTCACCATCCCTGCCCTCTAGGATGCAGTGTTAAGAGTCTGGACTGGATGCACATCCCATAGAATATGAAGTCAGTTCATTTCATCCCACATCATGCTGCCTGGGATGGATGAACAAGGGGGGAAAGTGCCCTGGAGCTCTTGATGAGGCACATGCTCCTCAAAAAGTAGAAGATAAAACATTCAGAGATTCAGGAGTGGCCCCTTCATTGTGATTTAGGGGCCCAGCTGTTAAAGACAAGCAGAGATGTCCTCTCCGTTGTACAAGACCAGCTGCTGCACCTGGCAACTCTCATTGCAGGGAAGGAAGTAGGAGGCCTGGGCCTCTTTGGGTTCTGACAATATCACCTTCCACCCTGAGGTGGTGTTTATGCCACATATTTGGTGACATAATAGGCCAGCATCATGTGGAACCTGGACAGGAATGGACACTATTACAGTTCTAGGCCATGATGGTATCAGGCACCACCCCTCAGACTCCACTACTATGGGGGTATCTGTGGTGTGAGAGGTGCAGGATGGAGCTGAACCAAGCACAGGGTGAGAAACACTATCAAGGGCCCTGGAGTCTGAGGGAGGCCATGCCTTCCACACCCAGAAATGTGCCCCTCTCAGTAATGAGCTTTTGTGAGTTACTAGGCCTGGTGAAGTTTGATCATGGGACACTAAAGAACACTGGAGTGATGATAGCCAACATGGACTGGGTTCTGTGGAGCTCACTAGGTCACAACCTGGACAGGTCTGGGGCAGTCCATCATCACATGGAAATGGCACATCTGAGCTTGAGCCTGAATCACATGCAGAAAACCATCACCCTGATGTGGCTCTGAACAGCCAAGTAGACCAATGGACAGGATCCAACTGTTATAATTTGGGTCTTCAATATCCCAAAGGCACATGAGTTAAAGACTTCTTCCCCTGGTGGAACCTCCAGGATGTAGACCCTACTGGAAGGAAATGAAGACCCTGGGTGTGTGTCATTGAAGGGGATGTTGGGATCTGGCCCCTTCCTGTCTTTCTTTTTGCTTTCTAGCTTCCATGAGGGGAGCAGCTTCCTCTGCTAGGGGCTCCCCACGTTCATGTTCTGCCTCACAACAGGCCCCAAATCAACAGAGCCTTCTGACCAGGGACTGAAAGTTTTGAAATAGTGAGCCCAAATAAACCTTTCCTCTTTTTAGGTTGGTTGTCTCAGGTATTTTACAAGAATTAACAGAAAGCTGAATAGCATATTTGTGTCATTACTGGCCACCCAGGACTCAAATGACAGGCATATGACTGGAGTAACCACAAAGACAGAGATGCACCCTGCATTTGAGCCCAGCAGCAATTCTTCTTTTTATTAAGGCTGATACAGATGCTGCCACATCTTAACATCCAAACTCTGAGAAGTAGGGACCAGTACTGATCCTGGAGATACCAGTTTTTCTTTAGGCACTAAATAACAAATTGATTCACTGAGCCAGTTGCATCCTGGAAGGGCGGAGGTTCATTGTCCTGGAAATAGACGGGGATTTCATGTGTCAGTTTTACCTTCTATGACTCAGACCCTCATGGGCTACTGTGAAGGGCTGTCATCATGCCACATCCAAAGGATTCAAATTGTTCTTACTTTATTATCTGACCATGACAGCACTCACATTGATACAGGTGTGGCATGAGCCATGACCATGGGACCCACAGGTCATGTCACAGTCTGCAGTATGGAGGGGCTGCCAGCCACACACAATGCTGGATGGGTCTTGTAAGACCCCCTGAGCCTAAGCTTTGAGGAAGACCTCTGAAGGGCAAGCTGCCTTTTTTGAGGACACAGTGTATTTATTGAATCAGAGACCTCCTTATGGTGCTGTGCTCTCAAAGGAAAGAACATGTGGGTCCAGAAACTAAGTGGCTCCATTCACCATCACTTAGATTCACCCACTGGAGATCTTGAACTTTCCATCTCTGCCACTCTGGTCTCTGCAGGATAGAAGGTACTGATTTTCTGAAGGGGAGCATTTATAACAAAGGATACAAGTGGGCCATTGAACTACACACTGCTGTTGCCACAGGGGAAGTTTTAATAGTGTTATGGTTTGCTTGTGAGTTGTCCCCTAACAGCTCATGTGTGAGACAATTCAAGAAGGCTTAAAGGTAAAGTGATTGGGTTATGAGAGCCTTATTCCAATATGTGAATTAATCCTTGATAGGGATTAACTGGCACTGATTTAATCCAGGTAATGTGTGGCTAGAGGAGGTGGGTCATTGAGGGTGTGCCTTTGGGGTATATATCTTGTATTTTGTGAGTGGAGTCTCTCTCCCTCTCTGCTTCCTGATTACCATTCCCCAAGCCACTTTCCTCCACCACACCCTCCTGCCATGATGTTCTCCCTGACTCAAGCCCTGAGAAATGGAGTCAGTCTTCTATGGACTGAGACCTCAGAAAACATGGACTCCAAAATAAATATTTTCTCCTCCAATGGTTCTTGTCAGGCCTTTTAGTCACATGAATGAAAAAGCTGACTAAAACGCTTCTGGGACCAGCAGGTGGGCAGAGGACACCCTCAACTCCTTTCTTGACAGTGGTGACAGAGCCTGATCTTCACAAAGAGGGAGGGCTGCTGTCACACAGTGAGGGTAGGAAGGGTATATGTGAATTCCAGTGATCCACATGGGTGCCTCCTGGTTCTCCTTGTCCCATTTTAACTGGAAGCTAATCCCTGTACCTGCCTTGCCTCTCAGGGTTTGATTTCCAAGGTCCCACACACCTCAGGAAGGTTTGGGTCACACCCCCAGGAAGTCCAGCAAGAGCCCTGCTCCTGTGTTGAGACCCAGAGTGGCACTGGTGCAGAGGCCCTGCTTACCAGGGCTGTTGAGGCCAATGACTGATGGTAGAGCTTGGACCTGGAATGTCCCACAGGAGCCCATGAGTTCAAGGTGTACTCTCCAGCTTGGCACAATGGGAAGGTGGTGGAAACCTGAAGAGGTGGGCCTAGAAGGAGGTCTTCTGCCTCCTAGAGACATGTCTCTAGAGGGGATCGAGAAACCATACCCCTTCCTCTCTTTGCCACCATGAGGTGAATGGGCTTCCTGAGTCATGCACACCTGTCTGTGACCCACACAAATGAGACAAACTGGATTTAAACAGGCTGTCTGCAAATTTAAGCTAAGAATAAGGTGGTGAAAAATCACAGGACATGGAAATAATTTGGGGATCAAGGGCAGGACATCTCTTTGACCTTAAGATCATACTTCCACACTGGAAAGAGGGAGAGCTGGGACCTACAATCTGTTTGTATATAGCAGAATTAACAAAGGAGTTTTGGTAGAATGTTCTTCATCAAATAAGGCAGTGGGTAGGCTGGTCAAGCCCAGTAGGTAAGGCCCAGGTACAGAGCCAGGGGAAAGCAGACTTCTTTGCTGAGCAAAGGTAGAGGCCACCTGCATCACGCAGCCCGAACAGAGCAATGCCAGACCAACACCCCCTTGGCTCAAGGCTGAGAAAGGATGCTTAATAGCTCATAGGTGGCCAGCCACAATCAACTGTGCTGGCACAGGTCCAAAACACCAGAACCAATAATCAAACTTCCCAAGCTAAATAAACCTTTTACAAACCAAAATAAACCTTTATGCTTTTAAAGTTGATTATTACAGGTACTTGTTATAAAAAAAAAAGTGGTCATATCAAGGTCACTGATGGAGGCCTGTTCCTGGGAGGCATGGGACTCCTCTGCTGGTCATCATAGACAGGACACTTTCATGTCCTGGTTGTACTTTCCTTAGGTTGCCTGTGGTCTAGGACCCATCCTACAAGCTCTTCTCCCTCTGTCCATCTCCCAGGGTCTGATTATACCTCAATCTGAAGGCTTTCCCAGGAATTTCTGGCTCCTTTCTCACATTCTCAGACAGATGTTTCCCTTAATAAAATGCTGGTGAGCTCAAACCCACCTTGCAATTGTCTATCTTGGAGGACCTGACTAACAAATCATTTCTATTTGTGTGTTATTGTTATTATAACAATCTACTTATTACTTATTCCAGCTTATGAAATCCTATGTTTTTGCAAACTTTTCCACCTTCTGGGCCCCACCTTGAGGATCTATGTGTTATTTCAGGGATTTCATGGATGCTTCTTGCTTTGCCAACTCTCTTCATATCTGCTGTTCTACAGTGTCTTCTCCATCTCCTTACTTTCTTGCATAGTGATAATGCCTGTTACTCTTGCTCTTTCCAATGCTGCTTCTTCTCTTCTCTTCCTTATTTTCGTCTTTTCTATTTCCTTCTCTTTTCCCTCTCTCCATTTCTCTTTGCCTCCCTTCTTTGATGTTTTTCTTTTTATTTTGGAAGATTTGAGTCCATGAAAGTGGTTTACTAGAAGGAAACAGGAACTGGACCTTAGGGACTGGACCTATGTGCTGACAGTGTGAGGCAAGGGCATGTGGAATAAAGGAACTTCACCACAATGCTATGAACTTCCCCTGACCACTGAGTCAGCATCATGAACACTCACACTTTCCTGCTAAGAGTTACAATTGGTACAAACACATTGTTTGAAGAAAATAACTTGATAGGATGAAAAGTACCTTCTAATTATCATAAACCTGGGGTGATCTTGCCTGTGTGTGCACTGATGCTTATGGCAGGGTAGAATCAAACACATGTACATCACTAGGCAAGTGGAAAACTATATATATCCATAAAATGTAAAACTTTAGCAGTAAAAATGATGGAAGGACTGCTGTGGCACACATCTGTAATCCCAGTGGCTCAAGAGTCTGAAGCAGGAGGATTGAAAGTTGGAGGCCAGCCTGGGCAAATTAGTGAGAACCTGTCTCAAAATATGTGATTTTTTAAAATATATCTTGGAGACTCAGAGGAAAAGCCAAAAACTTGTCAGCCTAGTGGATCATGTGTTCTCGTGGCTAGAGGATAGGGGTACACTGTAAGCAGATTAAATAAGCACAGTGTTCATGTAGGAGGCCTCAGTGTCACATCAAGTATATCCAAAAGGTGTGGTGCGCGGTACAGAGAAAACAGGTACTTACCAAGGTCTTGCTGTCAGCCTTGATGAAAAGATGGCCTTTGAGATAAGATTTGAAGGATGAAAAATGATCTTGATGGTGTCAGATCAAATTTTAAGCAGATGGAAATAGCAGTGCAAATGCACTGTGTCAGGAGCTTGTCCTTGTGTTCATGGGAAAGTGAGAACTGTGGTGTGCCCTGAACAGAGTCCCTGATAGAGGCCAATGATATGATCAGATCCTGTAGGTCTGGAAGTTCCTGGAAGACTTTGAACCTCTTCTCTGGGTGAGCCAGAGAGTTAGAAGACAGTTTGAGTACAGGAGGATCACAGTAGAACTTCCCATATGAGAACAACTGTGTTGTAAAAGGCACTATGGCTTCTGTGCTGAGAAGAGAATGGAAAAGTGAGGCGCAAGACAGGCTGCAGGACCTTCAGGGAACAAGTGTTCTGTTTCTGGCTAGAGATGGCAGTCCCATCCACTTATGAGTCAGAAGTGGAAATGGTGGGGGTGCCTGGATCCTGGATCCTTTCTGAGGATGGCCTTCCCAGCACTTCCTGATGGACTGGAGCTGGGGTATCTGTTATAAGGGGTGCAGCACTAACGGGTGCACCCCTTACAACAGACTGCATAAGGAGAAGGATGGGGTAGCCCTCAGTGGACAGCAGAGGACTCTGGAAAAGGCATATGAGAGAAGGGACATGGCAGCCACTCAGTGTAAACACTGAACTGAGATGTATCCTGGAAATGTAGATGAGGTCATCACATTGGCAGTGGGAAAGAATGGAGAAGTGGATTAAAGCCTTGAGCACAGGTGAGGGCATCAAGGGAGTGATGGCCACAGAAAAGAAAGGGACAGGCACTGAGCACTGGAACTCAGTGAGCTCCCAGTGTTTGCCATTTGATCAGACCACACGTCCAAGAAGAGTGCACGGTTCTGCTACCTCACACAGAAGGCACATGGATTGGAGAGTCCTAGGTTTCCTGTTGATCTGGACATCAACCTGAGATGCAGAGTGTGGAGTTAACCAGTAGATTCTGGGTCCATGTTAAGGTGGTACTAATGCTGCCAGTGTGTAGTTCATACTTTCAAGAGCTCAAAAAAATGACCAGGATTCCAGACTGTGCATCAGCTTCTCTTCAAGACTTTTTCAGTGACTTCTCTGTCTTGAGCCTACTAGTCTGGGGTATTTGGTGTGTGGACAGGACCGAGTGTATTGTAACAAGCCCTCCAGCCATCCTGGTGCTCAGCCAGATAGGAACCACTGAGGTCAGTGATCAGTGTCCAGAGTGGGAGGGGTCTTAAATCCACATTTAAATGAGTTTTTTCTCTTGAGAAAAATGATGAGAAATGATGTTGAAAGGTCATATTGTTCTCTCTCCCACAGGTACAGCCAGGTGGAAAATGCAGAAGGGAATCACAGCTCAATAGAATGAGTATCTCTCTGCTGCTCTGAAACTGTGCCCAGACCCATTGCTCACTTCTTAGAGCAAACATTGGGATCCAAATTTTTATGACTAACACGTAAGTTTTATGTAGAATGAGGAAATAGAGTGGCAGAGTAAAGGAAGGCTGCACTTACTTCATAGCTCAGAATTGAAGCAGCAGGAGTACCGCTTCTCACTAAGGTGGTGCCTGAGGGAATTCACTAAAGATCAATATTAAATACTAAGAGATCCAGAAATGCATGTATTTTTAATAGAGCACAAGAAAGAGTACATTGAAGCCAAGGTAGTGACAGCTGTGGGCTCAGCTCACCACAGAGGGGAGGGGAATACAAAGAGAGAGAGAAACACAAGAGAAAAATTTGGCACAAGAACTTTGTGATCTGGGAGGCTGAGGCACGAAGATCACAACTTTGAGGCCATTCTGAAGAACTTAGTAAGGCAATGTCTCAAAAGAAAAATAAAATGGCCTTTGGTTGTAGTTTATTGGAAGAGGACACTGGGTTCATTTCAAAAAAATGAAGGAAGGAAGGAAGGAAGGAGGGAAGGAGGGTTAGGAGGGAATGATGAGACAAGGTTGTGAGTGCAACTTGCTTTCTCTGAGTCTGGTGGCTCAGTTGAAAAGCTAAGAGGGAAGGAAAATGAATAAGAGTTGGAACTACATTCAGGGACTGAGCTTTGAAAGGTTATATTCAAGGGTGTGTGCTGCGCCTTCTCAACCAAGGGTGGTTGGTTATCTGCCTTAGAAATTGAATTCTCTTGAGGCTCCTGAGATCCAGAGACCTGGGCCCTAGGAGTGTTTAGATCTAATCTAAAGGAAAGTAACTGTCAACCAAGCCTGCTATTCCCAGCAAAATTATCTTTTAAAATCAAAGAGACATAAAAACCTTGCCAGATGAGCTGATAGAAAAAGAATTCACAACTAGTAAGCCAGTGTTACAGAAAATACTTAAGGAAAAACTATGCATAACCCCAGGGGCTGCATTGTGGCTTGGTGTAAAGGACTTGCCTAGAATGCATCAGGCCTTGGGTTCAACCCTGTGGAGAGAGGGGAAACAAACAAGACTCCATAACTAGACAATATTCACTACAAGTGTTCCTAAGCAAATAAAAAATCAAGTCAAATTAAACATTAGAAATCAATCAAAATGGCAAGAATTCATGCACATCTCTCTTCTCTTTATGGGAATACTGAATCGTCACATCTTCCAATTAAATGATGGACATTGTCTCAAAGTTTTAAAAAATAAAAAAAAACAAGACTCCATTGTATGGTGTTCGCAAAAGTCTCATCACACAGGCAAAAGTACTTACAGGCTGAAGTGAAAGAATGGAAAATTATATTACAGGCCAACAGTACCCTAAGAAAAACAGGACTAGCTACTAACATATCTGATCAAGTAGACATCAAATCAATTACTCAGAAGGTAAATTACTCAGAAGGTAAAATCTATACTGGAAAAGAGAACAATCCCAAAACAAGAGAAGTTAGAGTAAATATTTCTATCCTAAATATCAGTGCACCTAATTACATAACACAGATTCTACTTTACTTAAAGACTCAGCTAAAACCTAGTACAATAACACTATGTGATTTCAACAAAACTTTTCACCACAGATAAGTTTTAGCAAATAAAGGGAATGACATATTTTTTCTTCTTACCAGGTCATAATGTAATGAATAAAAATCTACAGCAAGAAAAAGTATAGAAAAATATAACCACACCAAGATTGAGCAATGCATTTTGGAACAACTAACAAGGGATGGTGAATGTCAGCAGAGAAGATTTTAAAATAATCAAATCAACTGAGAAAAGAAATAAAACATGTCACAATCTCTGTGACACTAAGAAGGCAGCTATTGGAGTAAACTTTATAGCTATGAGTATCTACTTAAAAAGATCACAAAGAAGAAACTTCTACATTGAAAATTAGAGAACACTGAGGGAAAAATATTGACAGTAGAAGATGAAGAGCCCTCCAATGTTCATGGATACACATAATTAATATAGTTAAAATAGTCATATTGCCAATAGCAATCTAGTGATTCAATGCAGTCCGTGTTAAGATTCAATGACATTAATCACAGAAAAAAAAGTCACAAAAGTATTCTAAGAGAAAAAAATGCAGGAAGCTTCACAATATCTGTCTTCAAATTACACTGTAGCACTATAGTAACAAAAACTGCATGCTTCTGAAATAAGAACAGATGCATAGGTCAATGCAACAGAATAGAAGGCAGAGAGACAAATCCAGACAGATGCAATCATCTGATCCTTGACATCAGCACCAAAAACAAACATGAGAGAAAGGACAGCCTTTTAAACAAATGGTGCTGGGAAAATTGGATAAGCAAGGTAAAGGAATGAAACTAGATTCCTATGTCTCACCCTGTCCAAAAGACAAATTGAAATAGAAATAAAACCCAGAAATCATACCAAAATATTTGCAATAGCTAGAAGAAAACAGAGTGTCAAACTCTTTCATATAAGCATAGAATATGACATCCTCTATTGACTCTAAAAGCACAGGAAATAATACCAAGAATTAATTAAAATGTATGGCATCAAAGTAAGAAGGTTTTACACAGAGAAGGAAATTATTCAGACCATGAAGAGAGAGCCCACAGAATGAGAAAATCTTTGCCGGATATTCTTCCAACAAGATAAATATTTATTAAACAAATAGAATATAAAAAGAAATTTAAAAACTCTAATGCCAAAAAGCAAATAATCCCATCATTAATAGATAAATGAGTCAGGAATGGTGGTGCAAGACTGTAATCCTACTGGCCTATGAGAATGAAGCAGGAGGATCACGAGTTCAAAGCCTGCCTCAACAAGTTATCAAGACCCTAAGCAACATAGTTAGATCTTGCCTTTAAATAAAATATTTTCATAAGAGCTGCCTATGGGGCTCTGTTGTTAAGTGCCCCTAGGTTTAATCAAGGTAAAAATCAAAACAAAACACAACAAAGCAAAAAATCCAAAAAGGTAAATGAACCAAATAGATACTTCTCAAAGAATAAATTCAAATAGCTAGCAAATATATGAAAACTGTTCAATATCTTTTGCTACAGGGATTTTCCATTTAGGGAAATGAAAATCAAAACTCTACTGAAATTTCATCTTAAATCAGTAAGAATTGTAGTTATCAAGAATATAAATAATAATAAATGCTGATGAGATTGTTGGGAAAATAAAAGACCTTTATACAGTGTCAGTGTGACTATAAATTAGTGCAACCACTATGGAAAGTACTATGGCGGGTCCTCAAAACTTCAGGAATGGAACCACCATGTGGCCCAGTTATGCCACTCCTATTTATCAAAAAGAATTGAAGACAACATACTGTAGTGACACATGCATATCACTTTTTATTACAACCCAATTCATAATAGACAAATAATGCAACCAATCTAGATTCCTGTCAGAGATGAATGGATAAAGAAAATGTGGTATATATACACAATGAAGTTTTATTCAGCCACAAAGAATGAAATTATGCCATTTGCAGGCAAATGAATGGAACTTGAGAAGATTATGTTAAGTGAAAATGCCATACTCAGAAAGTCAAAAGTTGAATATTTTCTTTCATATTGAAGGAAAGGGATAGGAAAGTAATGAAATTAGAATGGAGAGTAATGCAGGAAAGGGACCAGTGGGAGGGTGGAGGTGAGAGAATGGGGAGTTACTAGTGAATGAACCTGACCAAATTATGTTGTGCATATGTGTGAATATTTAATAAGGAATCCTACTCTTTGTTTAATTATATTTTTAAAATAACATTTAAATAAAAATTTAAAAGAAACATTAAATAAAGAATGCATTCAGGAAAATGAAAATCAAAACTGTATATGAAAAAATGTAAAAAACTTGTATATGTATATTTATACAACTATAAATGCCTAATGCTGAAAGCTATTTTCATTTTGAGGGCCATGGGGATTACTGCTCCCTGGACATGTTGCTCTTATTCCATTGGGGAATAGTGGTCCAATTTCCCCTCAATAGTCAGGATCCATCATCTGAGCCAGCACAGCAGCTCTGTTGATTGGCTGTTGGTTTGGCCTACCTTTCACTTCAATGTGGCCTGAGGTGGCAGCATTCCTGCCTCTTGATGTTAGAACTCAAGCCAGCAAAACACCAATTTATTGGCACAGGAAGAATAAATTTTGCCCTTGAGGCACTAGAGGTAAGAGGGCATGCTGCTACTTCCATTACCATTTGATTCCTGACCTGGGAGAAACCAGGACAATGAAATCATGGTCAATGATTTCAAGCATAGTCAGTCTCTGGAGAACCTTGTCCTTGCCCTGCAATGGTAGTGTCACCTTGTTAACATTTCATCTATCTCTTCAAATGCCCTCCTACCATTCTAGCAAGACACCTGCTTCAGGATGGTGGGGAACATGGTAAGTCCTGTGACATTCATGAGCACTGAACCATTGCTTCACTTCTTTGGATGTAAAGTAACTTCCTTGATCAGAAGAAAAGCTGTGTGGAACATCATAATGATGCAGAATGTATTCTGTCACTCACAGACAAAACTTTGGCAACAGCATTGCCTAAAGAGAAGATACCATAGAAAGTAATTGTCCATTCCAACAAGAAGAGAACTTTGTTCCTTCAGTGATGGTTGCAGTCCACTGTAATTGACTTAACCACAGATAGCTGCTGATCACCAAGGGAAATGGTGAAATATTGGGCAGAGTTGTCACTGTTGCTGGAAGATTGACCACAGCCAAGTTGACTTTGGCAGGGGAATGAATGTTCTTGTTGCTGTGCTCATGCCAAACCAGCCTTGGTACCATGACCATGTATATCAACAGCTCATTGGGCAATAGGAAGAGTGCATGGGGAAAGATTTTGTCTGAAATCAACAAAATGATTGACCCTATCAATTTCACTGTTAAATTCTTCCTCTACTGGATTCCCCCCCTTTTTCAAAGTTCCTTGTCACTAAATTACTATAATGTTCCAAGTCCTTGACATCCTGCCAATCCATTGGTCACATGAATTGATATATAATTGTACATTTGGACTTTTTCAACTTGAAGAAAAGTTAACAGCCAGGTCTACTGTTTTAACTTCTGACCACTGAATAGGGACCACCCATCAGGGTCATTCAGGGATGTTCCAAGGAACAGGATGTAGTGTGGCAGCTGTACACTTATGCATGCTGCTTGCACATCATAAAGAAGCATTCGTCAATCAGGCCAAGGATTTCTCTTTCTCTGTCACCTGGTCATAATGACAAGAGACCAAAGGTATAGACTGGAATAGGAGGTAGTAGACCAGCAGTGAGTGATAGGCATGGATATTTGGGACACTTCTTCATGTATTTGACTTCTGCCTTCAGAGCCTGCTCAGGCCTGATCTCATATACATCACTAGCTTTTAACACTGAGTGCTCCTATGTACACACAGCTTTATATCTTGATGAGTCAGATAAACATAGCTCATAATGGACAGCTTAGATCATATGGCACTTGTTGTCCAAGGTTAACTGTTCAGTCTCAGTGGCGGAGACTGCTAAGATTCATTGGAAAGCCAACATCAATTTCTCAAATGGAAAGAAGTTACCTGTGGAAACAGGAGGGCTTTGATTCAAAATCTTAAGGGGCCTGTGCCTCAATTCAACTAGTGGGACAGGTCTAAATAACATCCCTACCTGCCGCAGGCACAGCAGCCTGCATCTGGTATGGTTTTCTATTGTTATGGGCCCAACTCAAAACCAGGAGCTTTTCAAATCACTCAGTAAATGGCCCAGAGTAGCATTGCCAAATGAGGAATGTTCTGCCTCTAAATTCCAGATGCCCACTAGGCAGTGTGCTTCTTGGTGTTTATAGGAGGGGCCAGATGCAATGACTTCTCCTTCACTTTAGAAGAAATATTTTGCCATTACACATAATTTTGGACCTGTATTTTCATGAGGTAGAAGACCGTAATTTTTTTTCAAATATATTTTTTCCCTTGTAAGATATAAATGTCATACTACTTCTCACTTACTAGGTCCAGTCAGCATAATGTCATCAATATAATGGAAAATCATGACTTCTTCTAAAACGGAGAGAAATCAATACCCTTAGGGGACAGGTGATGTAGTGTGTGCCTGTAATCCCACCAATACAGGAAGTTAAAGTACTAAGATCGCAGGTTCAGGTAAGCCTGGGCAACAGAGCAAAACTTGATTTCAAGATAGAAAAAAATTCTTATGATCTAAATTATGACATGGGTCTGAGGAGTTGATATGTTCTGCAACATACCCTTTTCACCAAAGTGTTTTGGAAAGCAAAGAAGAAAGCTCCTGTTCTTTGCAAATCCAAAGCCAAGGTTTTGAAGACCAAGAAAGCAGTGCTGAAAGGCATTCAGAGCCACAAAACAAAACAAATACCAAGGTTGGGGATGTGGCTCAGTGCAGGCTTAGCCTATGTGACGCCGGGGTTTAATCCTTGGCACCAAGAAAGAAAGATGCATTCACAACCCACCCTCCAGTGGACCCCACATTGTTGCTCTAAAGGCAGATCAGATATCCTGAGAAGGGCATCACCAGGGATAGGGATGGAGCTCAGAGGTAGAGCACTTGCTAGAAAGTGCAAGGCCCTTGGAACAATCCCCAGCACTGGTTAAAAAAATTCCCCCAGAGAAACAACTTCACCACAATGCCATGAACTTTCCCTGACCACTGAGTCTGCTGTGAGAAAAAGAGAAGACCACAACACAACTTGTGTTCCTTGTGGTTGTCAAGGCCAACAAGCACCAGATCAGACTCTGGTCTGATGTCACTGATGTGGCCAAGGCCAATATCCTGATCCAGCCAGGTGGAGAGAAGGCCCAGGCTCAACTGCTCCTAATTGTGTTGCTTCAGATGTTGCCAAAAAAAATGGGGATCATCTAAACTCCATCCAGCTGGATCATTCTAAATACAAATTTTTTTCAACATAAAGAGAGAGAGAAAGGACAGTGAATGTGTATTCCTGTCCTTGAGAGCTAGAGACAAACCGGTTCTGGTTGCATTATAGATAGTAATGGAGATAAAAAACATTCACCAATCAGGAATGGTGGCATACACAGGTCATCCCAGAGATTCAGGAGGTTTGAGGCCACCCTCAACAACTTAGTGAGACCCTGCTCAAAATAAAAAATAAAGAGGACTGGGTAGTAGCTCATTGGTAAACAGCCCATGGTTGGATATCTAGTACTCCTGCCCCATACAAAAAGTGTTTTCTAGGTTAATGGCTGCATATAAGGTATCAGGGGATGTGTTATTTTGCTCATGCAATAAAAACTCATCTGACACAGAAGTTGCAGCTGGAGGTGCCCCTGGTTAAGTTTACAACAATCCACTGGGATTCTCAATCCTTCTCTCTCTAGCACAGGTCAAATGTGAGTTGAATGGGGTTGGTGTAGCAATCACAACTCCTGTATCTTTTAGGTCCTTGACGGTGGCACTAATCTCTGCAGTCCATCCAGGTAGAGGCATTTCTAGCAGCTTCTTCTTGGCCTTCCCACCACAACAGCCCCCACTCCAACATCAATATATGTCAACCCAGAGACCCTGCCTGTTTCTGAAAAGATTTGTTGAATTATGCATTTAGGAACTGTGGGAATAATCACAGAATGGGTTTGTTAAACACTCTGGTCCATTTTGAAAGGAAACTGAGCTAAAAATTCCTTGATTTTCTGACCTCCATAAACTCATGTTTGGACTGGGGAGCCATAGTGATATTTGGTGTCTCTGGGACTTAGTGTCAATTTAGAGTCAGTGTCCAGTAGTAATAAAATAGTTGATTATTTTTTCCCCCAATGTACATTTTCACTACTAAAAAGTACTAAATACTTTTTAGTACTTTTATAGTACTAAAAAGTACTATAGCACATAAAGTCCTTTGATGAAGGCTAGGAATAAGATGTAGAAATTTTCAGTAGTGCACTGGGATCCTTCCTCAAGGAAGCTGAACTTTCTATATTCCAGTGGTTCTGGGTCTGTAACTGGCTCAGGTCTGGCAAATGATGGAGGGACTGTGTCTGTGTTCTTATGATTCAAGGCAAATGTGTGTTCCTTTGTCCCAGAAATGTTTAGTTTATATATGTGAAGTAGGAAGTGAGTAGGCTTTCTGTCTGTTTCACTCCTAGGAATATCAGGAGGAGTGAGCAGATGCCATCAGTGCACCAGCCACTCTACTCTGACTGTTGCTGTGGCAGGTGTCCATTACAGGAGCCACGCCCACCTCAAGGCCTTTGGCTACTGAGTGCCACCATTTGTCCCCCTTAGAATCCAATTTTGCTCATTATACTTAAGTTTTCACATTCAGAGACTGCAGTTTGTACTCTGAACTTCTGGCCTCATGAAAGCAGAGGAGGTCACAAATACTCTAAGATTCCTCTTATAAAGTGTCTAAAGCAGTCACATTCTGAGAACCTGTAAACAGAATGCTGGTTGCCAGGGGTCAAGGGGGTGGGACAGTTTTGTTCAAAGGACACAGAATTTCCATTTTTCAAGATAGAAAAGTACTAAAAATCTCTTGCACACCATGTACTTATAGTTTAACAATATGGTATTATATATTTAAATATGATTTTAATGATGAGTGCAATGGTGCCCACCTGAAATTCCAGTGACTTGGGACATTAAGGTAGGAGGATTGCAAATTCAAAGCCCACCTCAACATCTTAAGGAGACTCGTCTGAAAACAAAAACAAAAACAAATTCAAAATTACTACAGATGTAGCTTATTGGTAAATTGCCCTTGAGTTGAATCCCCAGTACCCAGTACCCCCAACAAAATCATTTGAATGGTTAATTTGAAGTATTTTTGCTACAATAAAATGTTAACCCTATCTTATCTCTTTATTGTTGAACAACCCTAGATGCCCTTCAATAGATGCATGGATAAACTCTGGTTTATACACACAGGACTGTTACTCAGCATTAAAAAAGAATAAAATTAGGCCTTTGCAGGTAAATGGATGAAGTTGGAGAATATCATGCTACGTGAGATAAGCCAATCCAAAAAAACCAAAGGCCAAAGTTTTCTTTGGTATGTGGATGCTGATCCATGATGAGGATAGTAGGCAGGGGGAGAATGGAAGAACTTTGGATTGGGCACAGGGGAGTGAGGGGAGGGAGGGAGCATGGGACTAGGAAAGACGATGGAATGAGATATACATCATTACCCTAGGTGCATGTATGATTGCATGAGTGGTGTGATTCTACATCGTGTACAGAGAAATGAAAAGTTGCGCTCCATTTGTGTATAATAAATCAAAATGCATTCTTTTGTCATGTGTAACTAATTATTACAACAAATGAAAGAAAGTTAATCCTATTACTAATTTAGTTGTTTGTGTGTGAATGTGTGTGTGCGCATGTGTGTGCAGAGGTGAACTCATGCCTGCTTCAGCCGATGGCACGCAAGGATGTTCTTACTGATTGTATCCCCAGCCCACATCACTCCAGTTTTTGAGACAGAATTGCACAAAATTGCCCAGACTGGCCTCAAAATTGTGATTTTCCTGCCCCAGCCTCCCAAGTAGCTGGGATGGTGGTTCTGCCTCAGTCATAGAAGCCCAGTCAAGATGCAAGTATATCAGCAGGGCTCAGAACATATATTTATTCTGAAGAAATAAAAAGTAAAAACAAAATCAATTAAATTCAACAAAGTCAGAACTTCTTGAATCTTACAAATAGCAACATTACCCAAGTTAAATTAATAAGTGCTCCACAGAAAATAATCAAAAGAAAACAAAAGGAGATTTTTAACTCCAAGGAATTCTATACCAGGAACAAAATGTTGTATTGGAAGTGGAAACTATGGAACTTTATATATTAGAATAATTGTCATGAAAACAGAAACAGAATGACTGAGCTGAACATAATTTTTGTATAAAAACACTGGAAGCTGGGGGAAGGGCAGGAGTGAGAGAGAACAATTCCTACTGATTTCTGTGTCAGCCATGGAGCACTGCAATAGAGCCTGCAAAGGAAAAGGCCAGAAGCCTTAACAAAGGCCTTGTATTTAGAGTTACAGAGGCAAAAGTTGAGGGCCGGGTGTGCAGCTCAGTGGTAGAGCACTTGCCCAGCTTGTGTGAGCCCAGAGTTCCATCTCCAGCACCAACAGAAACCACAAAAGATGAAAAGTAAAACTGAAAAGAATCAGCTATAACACTGAAAGTGGTAGCACCTAAGAAGGTAGAAAATCAAGAGGAGACAAAGAGGGTCCTGACTTTTCATGAATTAACTTATGTAAATATTTGACACTTTCTGTTAGAAAACAATTAACTTGGATTAAAAATAAAAATGTTTTGTAAAATGAAAACTCAGCACAATAAATAATGCTTCAGGATAACCAACAACAACACTTAAACACTAAAATGTATAATATGCTTAAGTGAAAACATAAAAGATGATGTCAATAAATACATCTCTGGATAATAGTGCATGAGTGTCTGGCTGCAGTACACACACCTGCACTCCCAGCTGCTCATAAGTCTGAGGCAGGATTGAAAGTGTGAGGCCAATCTGGGCAATTTATAGAGATCTTGATTGTCAAAAAGTGAAAAGGGCTGAGGATGTAGGTCAGTGTTAGAGTGGGTTCAATCCTCAGTACCAACAAATTAAAAAAAAAAATGCCTGAGTGAATTCCCTACCCAGCTTCCCTATTGTTTCCCCTAGGGAACACCAGCAGGAGGGATCAGGACCCAAGCAAGGTCCCTCATCAGGCTTTTGCTTCCAGGTGGACCCTGTACCCACTCTTGCTGCAGACAGAGTGTGCACACCCATGGTAAATCTCTGGGCCAGAAGCCTCTGGAGACTCCAAGACCAGCTGTCAGGAAAGATCAAGATGGAGGGTGTAGGTCTGCCTCCCCACCACTCTGCCTGCTTCAGATTGGTCCCATGGTGCAGATGTTGGTCGCTTACTCTCATAATCTCAGTCCATAATCACCTTCTAGTCATTTTTTTTCATAAGCAGACTAACCCCTATTACTCAGCACCAGGATACCCCCAAAGCTCCAACCCTGTCTCATCAACCAATGTGACCTTCCAGTTTTTTATCACATGAGAGCTCCAACTCTTCAGGGCAGATGTGCCCCACAGCATCACCCTGGAAGGTTGGCCTCAGCTGCACAGTGCTGTTATGGTTCCTCTTAACCATCTGCTGATGATCCAGGACTTGTGAGCTCCTGAGCCATGGGGGAAGGGAAAAATCAGTGTTCAATTGGCAGCAGAATATGATGTTTTATCCCTCAGAACCCCTGTCTTCTCAGTCCCTCCAAATCAGATTCAGAGTTTCTGTGAGAAAAAAATGCCCCCACTAGTTTTCCTCACCAGCCTCCTCTCCAAAATCTATCAGCAGCCTCACCTGCCTCAGTTTCCACCATGATCACTCAAGGGAATTAAAGATCAAAGAAGTAAGGGACAAGATCCAAAAGTGAAGCCCAGTGCCTGCTCCTCTGTCCAACCATTCCTGACAGAATAGGGACCTGCCAGAGAAGGCAGTTCCTTCTGCCAATCCTGGGCACAGGGTTCACACACAGGCCTTTACCCCCTTAATATCCAGGCCTCCTCTGCTGCAGGGCCAGGTGCTCACCCAGCAGGGTCTGTTCCAGCAGCAGCTCAGCAACCTTTCCTCTCAGCCCTGAGCCAGCAGCTCCTAACTGGAAAGCCCACCAGGAAGCCCAGGGGCACCATCAGGCCCAGCTGGGAAAAACATGCCTGCCCCCTGGTCTGCTGCTCACCTGACCTGAAGCAGCCCACACAGAGCAGATGCAGAATCCCTGACCTCCAACACTTACTCAGGTCCCTAATCTGTACTTTACCCTCCTAGGACCTACCTGGCCCATCTGCCCCAGGAAATCAGCTACTCCCCAAAGGCTCCTGCTTCCTGAGACTTCCTCACCTTCTTTCTCCCAGCCTTAGCAGGAACTCACACAGGCCACAAGCCTGGAGGTGTTGCTCACTGGTAGAGCACCCCTTGGTAAATCCCCAGTACTACTAAAAGAAGCAGAAGTAAAAAAAGTTGAGCTGAAAATAGGTGCCAACCTTTAGAGCAGAAATTTAGAGATATGAGGCACCTGACCTTCACTCTTCCCAGCAAAAGCTCCAGGGAAATTGTAGGCAACTATTTTTCCCTACAGAGAACCAGAACTAGCATTCATGTACCAGAGGCTGCAGGTGAGAGCGGCAGAGAGCACTGAACCATCAGCCCTGGCAGGAGAGTCACCTGGACAACTCCTGCTGTGAGGCAGTCTTCCTAGGCCCAAGGGGCCAACCAACACTGAAACTGGGTTCAAGGATTAAAAACTACCCACCATCCCCACTGCTGGCCACACAGAAGGTGCAGAAACAAAAGAAATCCTCTACATGAGTAATTGTTCATTCTTCAACTTGGTTTTCTGCTGAAACACCAACTTCCTGTTTTCTCTTTTCCTGATCCCTCAAGCAACCTAACTCATGATAGCAGAATTTGGTTTTGACCATCCTTTACTCCAAATGCACAGGGGAGTGGCCATCTTAAAAAGGAGGATAGCCCAGGATTGGCAGGGTGATAGGAGGTCACAGGGCACAGATCCAACACCCAAAACACACAACCCTTGGGGACTGTGCCCCCTGAAGGTGAACAGGAAAACCTCGAGTGTCACAGTCAGCTTTCACTGCTCTGACAAAATACCTGAGGTAAAACACTTAGGAGGAAAGATTTACATTGGCTCAAGTTTCACCACTTTCAGCCCAGAGTCACTTGGCCCCATTGCTGTGGGCTAGTGATAGGGCAGAAAATAATGGTGGGAAGCACATGACAAGGTGACACTCCTCACCTCATGGTGGCCAGGAGGCAGAGAAAGAGAGAGCCAGGAGCCTGGGTCAAGAGGCTCCCTTCAAGGAATGCCTCTTCCAACTAGGCCCACCTGCTAAAGCTTGCACACCTTCCAGTAGGACCAAGGCTGCAACTCATGAGCCTTTGGGAGATATTCCACATGGAAACTCTAACACCAGGTAGGACAAAAACAGGGACCACAGCTGCCCACAATGGCTGGTCTCTCTCCCCAGATGGTCGGAGGCATCTGCTTTGCCACTTTTCCATAACATCTGTGAAGCCACTTCTGATGGACGACCACTGTGGTGGGGCTAGTGACCTAGTGGACACACACAGGAGAGACCCCTGAGGAGAAAGGAGAGATTTAGAGAAGACAGAAGAGAACTACATATTCTGAATCCCCCGGGCAGGCTCTACATGAGCTCTCCAGGGGCAGGCACTGTTTGCACAGGTTGAATGGGTCTTTTTATTGCTTTGCTCATGACAGGTGGAGAGACCTTAAAAAGTGAGGCAGACAGGAAGGAACCAGAGGCATTAGTCTTTGTAGGATTCCTCTAGAGTTTCTAAAGAACACAGATCACATGTCCTTTTACTCTGTGTCTTCCTGAGTCTGTGATAATCTAACCCACACCAATCAGCCCACCATTCCCCTGGTTAAGTCCCCAATGCCTGAGACAGAGAAGGGGACAAGGACAGATCAGGAGGCACAGCCACATTGCTGCTCACTCCTAACCCTGTGACAAGAATACAGTGCAGCTGGACTTCGGAGGATGTTCATGGCCCTGGCTTTTGGCAGGACTAAGGGGAGTCCCTGGAGACCTGGCTGCCAGTCCCTCACAAATAAAGACACATCTATCCCTGTTCCAGAAGTCTGGTCACCTCCACTGCTCTCTGTGCAGCATGAGGCATGAGGGACCCTACAACCCAGAATGACCCTGCCATCTCCATCCACTGCCCACTTTTCTTACCTGAACCCTCTGCAGCTGAAATTGTCTCCCTCCTGTTGCTCCAAAGCACATAAAGGAGAAGAAGAAGAAGAGCATCAACAGCAACAGCAACACACCTAGAGAGGCTCGCCATCAGCTTTGAAGCAGCAGGGTCGACCCTGAAAGCACACATGTTACCATCTGGGTTCCAGAGCTTCTGGTCACTGACCTACCCACTGAGAACACCTGCTGGGTCACCCAGGTTCACCACAGGGCACAGTGCCAATGCTGTCTTTCCTGCTGGGTCCCACGGGGCAGATGAATCTCTGCTCCTGTCCTTGAGGAATCCTGATGGACACTAGGTCTGGTAGGTCCCATTCCCATATGGCAAGACACACGGAGACGGCTGTGTCTCCTGGCTCAGGGGTTCCCCATTCCGGTGTCAGGTCAGAGAGATAATCCAAAAGTCCAACCTGTCACATTGATGGTATTCTCCAAGGCCTCTCCACAGGTCACAGTCACTGTGGGGGATACTGGAGAAGAAAAGGCAAAACCAGTCAAGCATGGGATCAAACCTCACTCCCCTCTAAAAGAGGCAGAGGGAGCAGGGCTGGTTCTCTCTACTCTTCTCTTTTGGCCAAAGTCCTCATTGACACCAGGTCTGCTGCAAATCTGTTCTCAGCAGAGGGCATTAGTTCTCTGACTGGCAGGAGCACCATACTTTGGTTTGTGGCCTCACATTCTCACTTCCACATGTTGATGGTGAGGAGGGGGTATTACAGGGATTCTTTGTTTGTGAGGCCATAAGGGAGCTCTGTATGATAATAGGGTTGTTTCTGCATGATAATAGGGTTGGTGGGCAGAAGAGGCCTCAATTCCTGCCTTACCCCAGTCTCCTGAGGCTCAGGGTGCTTCCTGGTTATGGCCCAGATAGTACTATGTAGCCATAACCTCCTTTCTTTATCCAGGGTTTTAACAGGACAGGGAAATCAGAATACATCACAACAACAGAAAACACAAGCATCCCATACTACGGAGGAGGTTCTCTGGATCAAGGCACAGAGGAATGGGGGTAATTATCTCATTGAAGGATATCCAGGAATTCAGATATATATAGAATCTTCCACAACTTTTCCCAGCCTGAGGGCCCAGTAAGCCTTGCTTGGACTATCATCTGATTTCCATGGCTTCTTGACTTCCATAGCCAAAGTCTGAGTGGAAGAAGGGTACATCATCCAGCTTTGAGTGTCTGGGTAATTGGAGAGAAAGGGCTCCTCATCATAGTAGAAATCCCAGAAGCCCCTGGTGCGGTTGTTCTTTTGCATCTCACAGCCCCTAGTCTCCCGGAGGGAATGAGACCCTTCCACCACCCACCAGTCACTTCTACATACACTGACCTCTCTGTCTCCCTGCCCACCAGGTAGAAACTCCAGCCCACAGAAAACCTAAACATGGCTCTCTCTCTTCAATGCTCCTTTTGTTGAGCTCCACAGTCCCCATTGCTTGCCCTTCTCAGACAAATGCAGACAGAAGAGAGGTCCCTGCTCTCTGTAACCAGCCTTCCTTCAGAAAGCCTCACATCACGCTTGCCTCCACCCACACTCACCTTCTTTCTGCTTCTGCAAGGCATTGATATCAGCCAGGGTCATTCTGAGGTTCTTCCCACTTCCTGCCAAGTCTTAGGTCTCTGTGTTCCAGGTCTTGGCTCCCGGGACTTTCTCTGCCTACAATGCCCGAGGGTCTTCCCTGCCTCTCTCACTGTCATAGTGCAGAAAAGGCTGATTGTGGGAGACCAACCTCACACATGACTGAGTCATACTCCTCGGTTGGGTGCTGAGGTGCTCAGTCACAGAAATGTGGCAGAGCTTTCCCCACCCTTCTTGGGTTCGAGGGTTGATGTCTCCTGCATGGGTGTGTCTTGCTACAGCCCCATTGATGAAGCTATGCTCACCTGTTGCTTTGTAATATAATCCCTTGCCCTGTTTAGGATAGAATCTTCCATGAAAGTGCCTTATGTGTGTCCCCTTCTCTAACTGTGCCCTTGGGTGTGGCCTACCCAGGTGTCAGTCAACCTGCTGGCAGTGGACATCATGAAGATAGACTCAGCCCCCTGAAACCTGACCCCTTGCCTCATTTGAATAGCTTCTCCTCAATAAAAGGGGTCAGGGAGTGCTCTCTTGTTCTCTCTCTTCCTGTGGACCCTTAAGGTCAGAGGAGCCATCACAGCTACCTCAAAGAAAAAGGTATTTGTGTCTCTTGTGTGGTTATTCTGTGCAGCCCAGTTAGCCCAGTTTAACTAGAGTGACCCTTGAGCCTTTTAGTCGCCAGAACAGAAACCCAGCAGCTGATGATCAAAAGAACCTTGGGTGCACTAAGTAGTCTAGAGACCTCATTTTTAGGTTAAATGAAGACTGTGTGCTCCTCTGCACAAAGATACCACAGATGACATTTCTTCCTGGAATCAAGAGCTCAGGAACGTTCACCATTTATTTTGCCCTCCTTGGCCACACTGAGAGAATGAACAGGGACAAAGGCCCTTGTATATGGATTTCCAATACAAGGAAAACAGGATAGGAGGAAAGAAGCATGGGACCTGAAGAACGGAGGAAGGGAACATGGAAACAGGCTGACATGTAGTTTGGAACCAAGACAGAGGCACAGGCTCAATAAAAATACCGGTGGAGAGTGGAAGGGGGTGCCAGGCCTGTAGTGGAAGGCCTGCACAAAGGTGAGAGGCTGCAGACTGGGCTTGTCAGAGGGCCAGATGTCAGGAGAAGCCCAGGGTAGGAGGATCCATGGCCAGAAGGTTTGGAAACACAGGCAGGTCAGGGGACAGAGAGGAAGGTGCAGCCCCTGTGCAAGCTCCTTAAAAACAAACCAGGGCAAGGAGGGCATATTAGAGGGGCAGGAGGGGCTTCAGGTCACAATCCAAAAGGAGTTCAGAGTGGGTTGGTTTTGAAGTATAGGGCTGGGTGCAAAGCAGAAGAGAGGCTATTTGTGGCCCTAGGTAGGAAGATAAGTGGTCCTGTCAGCATCCCCTGGGGACAGCCAGGCAGCAGCATTCCCAGAGAGCTGGTGTATCTTTTCTACACATGGTGCTGTGAAAACTGGAGATTCCCATAAAAATAAGTGAGGGTGGAGCTTTTTCTTACACATACACAAAAATGAATTCAGTGTTGGAGATAATGCTCAGTGGCAGAGCTCTTGCTGAGCTTATACATATGCTTGATCCCAGCACCACAAAAACAAAGAAACAAAGAAGAATCCCTATCACTATCTATCCTAGCTGGTGACCTAATGCTGGGTCCCCCATATCTGAATATTCCAATAACTTAAGCAAATGACAAAGAAAGCATGCAGATACACAGAAGTACATTTTGAATTATCTGGGGACAGCTCTATGAATTTATGGGTCCCTGGCAAGAGTGAGAGAGACACAGGAATTCTTTTTCTTCTTTAGGGGACACACAAGGGGTGTTTCCATGGAACATTCTATCCTAAAAAGGCCAAAAGGGTAGGATTACAAAGAAACAGGTGAGTGTAACTTAACCCCAATGGGTGACACCTACACCAGGAGCCACACCTTGTTATCTGAGCTGGGGAATGCCCAAGTTACTACAGAAGTCAATAATTGTTCAGTGCCCAGGGGCATCAGGACTTAAAGTTGTGTGCATCAAGGGCAGCTCCTGACAAATCCCTATAAAGCAAAAGGGACAAAGCATTCAACCTATTCAAAGCTGAGCAAAGGATCCCTACAGACAGTCCCTGGAAGAGATATACAAATGGCCAATAAAAACAGGAAAAGAGAGTTAACATTAGTAGTCATTAGGGAAATACAAAACAAAAGAACAAGATACTATTTTGCCCCATGAGGATGGCTACTATTTTAAAAAAGCATGCAGAAATAACAAGTTTGCAAATATGCTGAGAAAATGTCTCTGGGAAAACCAAATATCCACATACAGAAGAATGAAAATGAACACTCATCTCACCTTTCATCCAAGAATCAACTCAAAATGAATGGAAGAACTGAAGTTGAGTGTGTTAGGGAGAATTATAGTCCCAGCTACTATTGAGGCTGAGGCAAGAGGATCACTAGAGCCCATAAGAGTAAGACCAGTCTGGGCATACTAGAAAAACCCTTTACAAAAAAAAAAAAAAAGGAAGCCCTAAAACTATTAAATTACTAGAAGAAAACATAGGGGAAATGGTTTTTTATTTGGTTCACACTGAGTTTTCTTGGATATGATCCCCAAAACAAAGGCAAAATAGACCGTTGGGATAGCATCAACCTACAATACTTCTACCTGGGGGAAAAAAAGTCAAGAGTCAAGAGATAACCCATAGATTGTGGTAAAAATTTACAAATCATATGTTAGATAAGGGGTTAATATACAAAATATACAAATAACCTTATATTTAACATGGGCAAATAAGTTGAAGAGACTCAAAATAAGACATATAAATGGCCAAAGATATGGGAATTATTGCAAATCAAAATTAAAACCACAGGTGATATCATGTCATACCTATTACACTGGTCATTGTGAAAATAAAAAGTAAGGAATGTTGGCAAGGATGTGGAGAAAAGGGGACATGGCTGATGCTGTAATTTAGTAGAATCATTCTGGAAAACAGTATGGAGGTTCCTCCCAAAATTAAAAATAGAATTCCTTTGTGATCAAGCAATCCCATTACTTCATTCACACCAAAGGAATGGGAGTCAGGAGGCTGAAGAGAGACCTGTACTGCATGTCCATGGTGGCATTAGTCCCAACAGTCAAAATACAGAAACAACCTAAGTGGCCACCAATAGATGAATGGATTTAAAACTCCCCTTTAAGACAGGGGAGACACTGGTAAAGGACTACAAAGTTTCATTTGCATAAGAGGAAGAGTCTAGTGTTCTGTAGCACAGCAAGGTGAGCCCACTTAATACTACAGAGTATATTTCAAAATAACTAAGAAAAGATTTTAAATTTAAAAAAAAATTAAAAATTTTAAAAGATTTTAAATTTCTTTGAATATTTAAATGACAAATATTTGAGGTGATGTATATGTTAATCCCCCCAATTGATTATCCTAAAATATGTCCATGTACCCAAATGTTATATTGCATCCCATAAATAGATACAATTATTAAATTTTTGATGAAAAAAATAACTAACAATCATTTTTTTCTTATAATAAAAAGGTTGGGTCTCTTGAAAGTTGGGGAATGGACAGTGGCAGCAGTGGATAAAGCTCCTTGTAAGCAGTGGTCCCTAAAAATAGGAGTAAAGACCTGTGGTGGGAAAGGCAGGGGATCAAGTGTGCAGACAGCCTAGAAATGGATCAGAGAACCTCACACAGCAGAGGAGAGCAGAGGGAGGTGGAGGCCAACAGGGTTGGGGAACAATGAGATTGCAGGGGAGCAAACATGGAGAGATCTGGGGAGAACAAATGCATATTAGAAAATTAGAGATCATATTTGGGTGAGAGGAGTACAAGAGGGGCAGAACCCTCAGGGAAGCAGGAGCCAAAGGGACAATGTGGGTAGAAATGAGAAGTCATAAGAAGAACCTCTTGGCCCAGCTGTCTTCTGCTGCTCACCTCCCTCAGTCTCACACTCTACCCACAGCGAAAGGTAGGGCCATGGGGGAGCTGGGATGTCCCTACCAGTTCAGGGCAGGAAGAAAGACCCCTAACTCCTGGTAATGAGGACTCCAGTGAGCTCATCAGAAAACACACCTATGACTCCAAGGAAAAGATAGGGCTTCAGCAGCTCTGTCCCCAGCACTGGTGGGAAGTGGTTCCAAAAAAGCGCCTTTGATTACAGATTCACTAGGTGGGTTAGATGCACAGGTGAGCCCAGCTGGATGAAAGCTGGAGGAAAAGATTTTCAACAGCTGGCCCCACCTACCCTTAGAAGCACACCCCAAATCACTGCCAACTAGGTTGACTCCCTTTCTAAGGAGCAGTGTGGGTCTCCTCAAGTTTTAGTAGTCAGACACCCTAAGTGGCCATCCATAGCTCACTTGTTTCTTCTAGGACACGTCTGAAGAAGAGCCAATACATTGTGATTTTCCCAGCACACAGTTTACAGCCAAGCACAGCCTTCCTGGCAATGTCACCACTAAACATTTAAAGACCTTTTTTCAGCCACCTCTGCCTCTTAGAAGCAGCTTGCACATTCAAATCACCCAGGATCCAAACTCTTTAGTACAGCCATTCCAATCTCCTTCTCCCTCTGGCTCTGAGAGCAAGTCAGTTCTCTTTTCTTCTGGCTATATCTAAGTACCTGAGGTTTCCCAGAGCAGCTCAAAAGCCCTGTGAAGATCCCTCTCTCAATAGCTCTCCCTCCAGTTGACCTCTCCTACATCAAGCACACTCCCTTTGCCATCTTGCCTTAGGACACCTGTATCTCTGTCCCTCAAATCAGGCAGGTTACAAGGCCACTATAACTCCTCACCACTTCCCTAATTTTCTTAACAACTTCATCCTTGGTCCCTTCCACTAGGCCTTTCCCCTTGCCTCTTAAGACTCAGAGTCTTTTTCAGTCCCATGGTTGTTACTTTGGTCTAGACGTCATCTCTCCTCATCATAGAATACTGCAAAGGCCTATTCCTAAACACTGTGCCTGGGATATTCCCAGTTGCCAACATAGTGTCCCAATAACATCCACAGCTGCCCCATCTGCTGACTTAAACACAGGATGCCTCTACACTTCCCATCAAGGTCCACAGTTGCCACAACCTGCTGTCTAGCATCACCCCCCTCCCCCCATTTCTCTGGTGACATCTCTGCTGGGCTGAGGTCAAAGCAAACCCCCCTGGTTTCCTCTCCCTGTCTCAACAGGATGTTACCACTAAGAAGTCTCCCTCCTGGGAATTGCTCCTGCCTCTACCTTCCAACCATCACAACTCTTAACATCCTCAAAATCATCCCATGAAGATAGTAGTGAAGATGGTACAACCTCATGATTATGCTATAAACTACTGAATTGCACATAGTGTGACTTATGATATATGAATTCTATCTTGATAATAGTAGTAATAATCATGCTTACCTGAAATGTCCTTCTACTGTAAATCTCCTTTGTCCCAAACATATATCCCTTGGTCTTTGGAATGTGCAGGGAATCATCCTCAAACTTGGATGCTTAGTAGAATCACTTGGAGAGTAGTTATTATCCATGACCAGGCCACAGCCAAAACCACTTGAGTAGAAAGCTAGGTTTGAACTAGGCCTTAGCATCCATTAAAATCCCCGAGGTGATCACAATGTTCAGGCAAGTTTAAGAAGCCCAGGTCCAGCCCATGTTTTTGATCTCCATGATGGTAGTAACTGTCCTACCATGGATGACATTGTCCTGTGGACCACAAAACTCTAGGGTCAGGAACTATATTCATTTCAACTTGTCTCCCGTAAAAATGCTATTCCAACAGTGAACAATACCTATCCTTACAAACTATTCCCTAAGGCCTATTTTACACTTTTTCTGTGAGTGGAAATAGCATGAATCACAAAGTTTGGGCAAGTTTTTATGTCTTTGTGTTAATTTCTGTTGTGAGACAATTCATGTGTGAGATCCCTCACTCTATGGGGCTGCCCCAATTCCTTTTTGCTGGCTTGACACAAGTGATTTCATACCATCCTTATTTTACTTGAACTTGTTTGTTTTTGGTGAGGTCATCCATTTTTTACTATAACAATAGTTCATTTATGTTTATATCTGTAAAACTCTATTTTCCAGTATTATATTTCTCTACCAGTGGAATCTGCTGAAAGTCCTGTTTTTCTCAGGCTCCCAGCTACCGCTATGAACTTGACAAATACTTTGAAACAGAGTATGGCCAAATATAGCGCTCACATGCCTAGGATTTCCCTCTGTCTGAACTCTGGTCTCATAGAGTCTTCAGTGCCATCTTGTGTCTCCAGCACCTTCACATGGATTTTCTTACCTACTGACCAATTCACTATTGCTCCTGGGGTTGGGGGTGGTGGTGGTTTGAAACAGGCTGGTCTGCCATCTTTGGAAGTGGAATCCTGTCTAATAGACTAAGAATGTCTAAAATCTTTACACTCTAGATACCTTGAATGATTTCTGATCTGAGAGGAGGAAACATGCATGAATTAACAAAGAGATTCAATTCAGAAAGAAAGGAAGGATCTCCCAGAAGACCAAAATTGACCACAAATGTAGGTCCTTCTTCTCACAGATGAACAAGACACAAGACCAGAAAATTTGTTTTAATTACTATCTTAGCTACAAGTTAATGAAGATTGCTCTCTTGGTGTCAATGACCTAAAAGTGAAACACACGCACTAGCCACAGATAAATTTGTGATGTTGTTGAATATTTGTATGTTTTACTTATATAAGTTGTGTGTGTGTGTGTGTGTGTGTGTATATATATTTGTAGAGTTTCCTCTCAGTTTTCAGGAGGGGTGCTGTGTACCCTTAAGGAAGTCTTGGTTTTATTGCTACTCATTTTAGATGGAGGGAGATATTATTTCACTCTGGTGTGCATTTGTGCATATTGACATTGGCAGTGGTTTGAGTCTACAATGTACAACTATTCAGGCTTAAGGCACATGTGTACTTCAGTGCAAATCATAGTTGTGCTTGTTCCTATTAAAGCAAGTGAATCTTATATATACATATACATAGTAATTTATGTAATGAGAATATATATATATCAGTTTGCCTACTGAAGTTTATTCTTTGTAATTTTTAGTGCTAGGAGTTTTGATAAATGCATGGAATCCTGACTACACTATTCCATGTGTTAGTCATCTTTTCAACCTGTAACAAAACATCTGACATAAACAACTTCAAAGGGGAAGATTTGCTTTTACTCATGGTTTTAGAAGTTTCAGACCATGGATGCTTGATCCCATCCCTGTGGGCTTGCAATGAGGCAGAACATCATGGCGGGGAGCATGTTATAGGGAAAACTGCTCACTTTGTGTGGAGAGAGAAAGGGGCAGGGGAAACAGAGGGAGTGAGAGAGAAGAGAGAACATGCAACAGGTGCTGGGGACAATATCTACCCTTCAATGGTACATCACTCCACCCCATGCACTTAACTTTGTTCAACCAAGTCCCACATCCTAGAATTTCCACCACATCCCAAAAGTGCTGTTAGCTGGAGATCAAGCCTTTAACATATGAGCTTTTGGAGGATATTTAATATCCAAACCATAACACTCTAGAACTGTGTAGAACAAGTCCTTCATACTGAAATTTTCTCTTGAAACTTGTTTATCACTCTCATCTAACTGTTGATAACAACCTCAATCTGTTTTTCTTTTTTAAGAATGATATATGAAAATAGTCAGATAACATACAATTCTCAAACCTATCCTCACTTTAAGTCACCTGGGATAGCTTTAAATAGCCCCAGACCAGGATCACACATTAAACCCTTCAATCTGATTCACCCAAAGAGCAATCGGGTACCAATCCTGTCTGTGAAACTCACCAGGGGATTTCAATGAGCAGCTAAGAGAAGAAGCAGTGGCTCAGAGCAGAGGGTTTCAGTATTAGATGTGAATCAAAACCAGCCAAAAATTGAAGCAAACTCTGGAGCCAGGAAATATCCTAGTCTGCTGTGTAGAGAATTTTGTGAAAACCACCAGCCAATACCAATGAAGATGTATTGCAGATATATAACTCAGATAAATCCTAGAGGAAGGTGTCCACAGCAGCTCAGAGATGGGAATGTGAGAGGCAAAGATTATGTAACTCCTGTCCAATTCTCTTCTCTCCATCTCCTCAGAGTGCTGGGAGGATGCTTTCCTCACCAAGGTGTTGATGTACCACTTAGTACAGATAGGTATAAGAATGCTAGGTGTTCTGATTAGTAACCAACCTTGAGTCCTGCATCTTCTGAATTTTTACCTAGTTCCATCTAAAGACAATTTATGTGTCAGATGACATCCTTTGAGTAGAAGTCTGGTGCCTCTAAGAAATATCCCTGTACTGCATTTCAGAGAATATTCTTCTTACACAAACTTTTCTGAAGGACATTTAGTCATACAATTATTCACTAAAGAATAAATAATGTCTAAATATTCTGGAATCTCAAATTTAATACCTTTATTTTTATCACATTTTCTTTAGGGTAAATGCTTTATTGTCACTTGAATGAAAAAAAAAGTTCCCTTTGCTAAGGTAGTGAAGGTAGTCTGCCACATTAAATAACATTTTGGAAGAGATAAATACAATTCCATTTTTTTCCACATGAGTAACCAATTGCTCTGAAATAATTCCTTCAAAATTTGTTTTTTCCCCTAAATCTCTTAATGTTACCAGTGTTATATATCAACAATTTATATTACATATAGTGCCAGTTTGTATGTATGCATGTGTTACCTCTATCTCTATTATACACACAGTCACACATGCATAATGTCTACATGTGTGTTGTTTGGTTTGTGTCTTTCTACTCTAAGATCTATTTGTCTATATCTATATCAACACATACTCTCTGTTTATGATAACTACAATGTAAGTCTTGATATCTCCTAAGAGAATACAGTTCTTATTATTCTTGATTAAATGTGCCTTGGCTAATCTTCATGTATATTTCCATATAAGGTTTAGAATCAGCTAACCAAATGCTTCAAAATGCCTACTGACTAGTTGCTTGAGATTTATTAGAATTCTTGGAACATTTTCAGAAATGAATGCCATTGTAATATTGAACCACAAGCCAGATTCTTGGCAATTCTCTTCAGTTAATTAATTGTCTTCTCTACTGAATAAGGTTGTTAAAATGTATCATTTGGGATTTGGAGGAAAATTTGTAGGTTCCATTCTAAAAGTGTAAAAAGTGTATTTTTACTATGCCAATTATTTTTTGTTAAATTCACACTCTGTTTGCTTCTGGAATATAAAACACTGAAATAAACATATTTATCTAGCAACGCAGGAAGCTGTTATTTTTTTCTAATTGTTTCTTAGTCGTTTCCAGATCTTTTATTTTATGTATTTATATGTGGTGCTGAGAATCGAACCCAGTTCCTTACACATGCCAGGCAGGTGCGCTACCACTGATCCATTGTCCCAGCCCAAAACTGTTATTAATTCCAAAGATTTGTAATGATTGGGACTTTATGAATTCAACGTATCATAATTTGCAATTTATAAAAATTCTATATCTCTCTTCAAACCCTTCTATATTTATTTACTTTCTCCCTGGATCTCATTGAGGAGGTCTTCTATTATAATGCTTAATAAGAGTAGCTGAAAAATAACACCTTAATGTACATTTTGGTATTCAGATTTTCGGATCATGTATGTTAAAGTAGAGCTGTAACCCACAGGAGAACTGGCTGACTGATTCTAAAGGGACAGCCTTTGGGGCCCATTTCAACACAAGGGATCCCTGGTGTCCCACATATGCCCTTTGCAGCTTTGCCCTCAAGCCCTGAGAGGCTCCCAGGCACTGTCCCAGCCAGCAGACACACCCAGGACAAAAGCACAGTGTACTTAACTTCTTATTCTGGATTCTGCCTCTTATTCCAGGCCTAGTAACCTTCAGTGTTTTCTCCACCTGTCTGCCCTTTAGCCTTATTTTTCAAGTGTGTACTTTTCCCCTCAGTTTTCCAGTTGTATTCCATGGGAGGGATGGTCCAATTTAATTGGCCATTGTGGGAAACCAATGAACAGAGTACAATTTTATATGTTAGCATCAAAAATCAAGGAAGAAAACCATAAGCACCAATAATGGCCATTTAAGCAAGTGTAACTTGGATGTAATGAAAACAAAATGCTCCATAGCATCTCTACATGCCATAATTAAAATGCATATCAATAAATGATGACTTGAAAATTGTACATTTAGCTTGTGACTATGATCCTGATTGACAAACATGAGAGTAAACAGAACATATTTGAACATTAAATTGAAAAACACATGTAAAATAGCATCTGGAAGTTGGAATAGTGAGTGGCAGTGTGAGGTGGGCATGTGCCAAGGGGCAGCAGCAGTGGCCTATGTTACACAAGGGCATGAAGACTGTGTGGGCAGTGGGTGTCCGACATTCTGGAGAGACCCTTGCATATTGAAACTACAACACCCAAATGACAATCTTGCTAAAAACAGGAGGAAGTAATCTGATGACAGCAGGGTTTACCAGCCACATCACTGTACAATGTAAACCAGACAAGAGAGCTCTGGATTTGTGCATGCCGTTCACAGTAGGCTATAAAAGAGAAAAAGGTCTCCCTTGGAGGCTGTAGTTGAATTTTTGTGCCCTTGCCATCTTCAAATTCTTGCTAAGCAATCTCTGAGAAAAGGAAATTATGCCTGTTCAGGATGGCCCATGGGAATTCCTCCTGGAAAGCTCATTTCTGCCAGGCTATAGAGCAGATGACTTGCAAAGGATTGGCAGCAACACCTCAGCTGTTATAAAGACACTGCCAAATTCCTCAGAATTTGAAGCCAGCACATTCATTCAACATCATCTGCGAAATGCCACAGACTCTAGAGATGAAAAATTGTGTTCTATATGTGTAATAAGAATTATAATGCATTCTGCTGACATGTATTTAAAAAATGAAATCAATTAAAAATATTTTTTTTTAAATGCCACAGTCTCTGGCTCTCATCACTGTCTATGTTAAACATATGTTGAACTCTCTGTCAAACATGGAGACAAACATGTTATTTTTGTTGACCCTTTCACACGGTCCCCTCCTGGAACATGAACACAAGCCAGATATATTTCATATTTAAAAGTTTCACATTTAAAAATATTTAAACATTTATAATGTAAAATGATATAGACAAGAGGTAAGACAGAGAGTCAGAGAGGGTTTGAAGTTCTCTCAACACTGAAGGAGAGTATTTTAGGTTCTTGGGAGGAGGCAGAATAAGGACACTTACAAAAAATATCATTTATTAAAATACCATAATTATATGTAATGTGCTAAAATACAGTAAAATAATAAGAATACTAGTACAGAACAGCTGCACTAGTTAGCAAATATATGTTTCCACATTGTAGAGATGAGGAAACAAAGGCATCAAGACATAAAGTGCTTGTCACAGCAGGGCTGCCCAGTGTAAGCTCCCCCCAAAGCCCCAGGAGCTCTCAGCAAAGGTTAACACCCCTACTCTGTGGATCCAGTATAGTCACTTGGTGCCCTCTGCTGCTGATCCAGGTTATATAGGCTCAGGGGCTCTGGGGAAAAAGAGGAACCAGTCAGTGTTCAATTTGTTGCAGAATATTGCTGTTTACTCCCTTGGGATTTCTCTCTCCTCAGTTCCTCAAGAATCAGATTTGGCCCTTCTCTGAGGGAAGTAAATGCCCTAACTTTTTTTCTCCTCTCATCCCATTTTCCTGCCCTTATCAGGCTCCTCTGTTTCTATCAGCAGTGTCATCTGTCTTTTTTTCCACCACAGAAGGGAGTGAAAGGGCTGCAGGATTTAGGGTCAAGATCTGAAAGTGAAGTCCAGTGTCCCCTCCTCCAAATGTAAATCATTCCCTACAGAGTGGGGGCCTCCAAGAGAAGGCATCTCCTGCTCCTGCCAAGCTGGGCACGGGCCTCATACAGAGCCATTCTGCCCCTTAGTTCACAGGCCTCCTCCCCTGCAGAGGCAGGTGCTCACCCAGCAGGGCCTGCCCCACTTGCAGCTCAGCATCACTCCCTCCCAGCCCTGAGCCAGCAGCTCCTAACTGGACAGTCCACCAGGAAGCCCAGGGGCACCAGAAGGCCTAGCTGGAAAAGCATGCCTGCCACATGATCTGCTGCTCCCTTGCCTACAACAGCCCATGCAGAGGAGACTCAGAATCACTGACCCTCTGCACCTGCCCAGGCTCTCAATCTGCACTTTTGCTTCCCCTACCTGCGTAGTTTACCTACTGCTGAGAACCCAGCTCTTCCCCAAGGGCTTCTTTTTCCTGAGGCTTCCCTGGACTCCCTTCCTCCATTCCTAGCAGGGACTTCTGCAGGCCACAATCCTCACAGTCCTCAGAAGTCTTCTTCCCAAAGAAAACTAGGGTTTTCCTGAGATTCTGCAGTGTGAACTGTAGGCCCATCTTCTGTTCCTTTGCATTGTCATGGTCACAATCCAGATCTCCCACAGGGGACACTCCTTTAGAGGGATCTAGAAGGGTGTCAATTAGTGCACATTAGTACATGAATACTGGAGAACTGCTTATTCACATGATACAGTTGAAACTGGAAACATCCTTACTGAGATTCAACATTCAAAGTAGAAATTTGCAAAAATAAGCAACAGGCCTTTCCCACTCTTTTCCTGGGCACTGCCCTAGTGACAATTTAGGCAACCATTTCTGACCACAAGAAAGTAGAACTAGCATTGCCCTTGTTCCCCCTCTTGGAAGGCCATAGATGGGAGCAGCAGAGACCACAGAGCTGCCTACCCTACTTGTAGAGTCACCTGAATGGGCCCCTGCTATGGGACTGTGTGCCCTAGTCTGTGGGGACCAACACCCCTTGGGGCTACAGTGGAAAATTCCAGACATAAGAGAAAAACAGTGACCACAGCTGCCCTATATTAGGTTGGTCTCTCTCCCCAGATGGCCAAGGACATAAGCCATTCTCCCGTTCATGTCATCAGCAAGGCCACTACAGGAGGAAGAGCTGAATAGTGGGGACAGGATGGTGACTGGCATGGCCAAGTGATCCAGAGGAGATACTCAGAAGACAGCTCCTAGGAGGGCCTGCTCTACACAGGCTTCCCAGGGGCTGCATTGACAGGGCTCTGGCCCTATGGATCTTTTTCCTGGTTTGCTCCTGACAGCCAGAGACACTGGGGGAGAGTGAGGGGAGGGATCAGTGGCATCACCATTCATGAAATTCCTCTCCAGTTTCTAAGCACCCAAAGTTCACAACTCATTCATTCTGTGTCCCCCTGAGGGCAAGATAATCTAGCTAGCACCAATCAGCCCTCCATTCCCAACACAGTCCTCTGGTCAACCCAGGAAAGCCTGAGAGACAGATGAGGACAGCAGAAGCCACAGCCCCACTGCTGCTCACTCCTCACCCTGCAGACACAGAGGCTGCATCTGGACCTTCAGAAATGTTGACAGCCCTGGCTTTTGGAAAGACTAAGGGGTGTGGCTGGAGACAGAACTCCATCCTCTTTTCCAGAAAGCTGGTCACCTCCACTGCTGTCTGTGCAGCGGGAGGCACAAGAGACTCTACATTCCAAATAGGCCCTGCAATCGTCAGCCACTGAACGCTTTTCTGACCTGAACCTTCTGAGGTACATTTTGTCTTCCTTTTCTTGCAGGAGCAGACACAAACAATAATCATAATCATAGCAACAACAGCAGCAGCCACACCCAGGAAGGCAACCCATTGGTTCGGAAGCAGCAGTGCAGTCCCTGAAAGCAGGATTGTTACACTCTGGGTACTGAGCCTCAAACCTTCTCTCCTCTTACCACCCTGGTCACTGACTCACCTGGTTGGGAACCACTTCTGGGATTCCCAGGCTTACCACAGGACACAAGGCCAGTGCTGTTGTTCCCACTGTGTCCCACATGGCAGCTGAACCCCTGCTCCTGTCCTTGGGGAATCCTGGTAGACACCCAGGTCTGGTAGGTCCCATTCTCATAGGAAAAGATACCACCAGTCTGCTGGGCATCCTGGCTCAGGGGTTCCCCATCCTGAAGCCAGGTCACAGAGATATTCTCGGGATAGAAGCCAAAAGCCCAACATGTCACATTGATGGTGTCCTCCAGGGCCTCAGCACAGGTCACATTCACTGCTGGGGACACTGGAGGGAAATAAAGGCAAAAATAGTCAGGCATGTGACCAAGCCTCACTCTCCTTCTCCACTCTTCTGACTCTGGCCTAAGACCTCATTGAAGTGAGGTCCACTTCAAGTCTGTTTTCAACCTGGAGCCTGAGTCCTCTGACTGGCAGGAGGATGGTCACTGGGCTTGTGGCCTCACATTCTCACTTCAACGTGTTATGTTAAATAGGGGGTGTTATAGGAATTCTTGTTTGTGAGGTGATGAGGGGTATTTTGGGGGTTCTAGGGTTGTGGGGCCAGGTGGGAGCTCTCTATGATAGCAGGCAGGCAGGGAGGTGAGGGCTCACTAGTGTCTGGGCACATACACCCTCTTGTCTCTACCTAGTGGTGTGACAGGACAGGCAAATCACAACATGATAAACTCACACAAGGTCCTCTGGGCAGAGGCTCCAGGGGAGTAGGAGGAGTCCTTCCAGAAGACTAGGTATGTCCTGAGTCTTCCACAAAGCTCTCCCTGCACGTGGGCCCAGTAATCCTTGCTTTGCATGCCATCTGCATCCCAGGAATTCTTGACTTCCATAGCCAAGTTCTGAGCTGAGGATGGCTCCACTGTCCAGCTGCGTGTCTCTGGATGATAGGAGAGGAAGGGCTTCCCATCGTAGTAGAAATTCCAAAAGGCCCTGGTGCGGTTGTCCTTGTGAATCTTGCAGCCCCAAGTCTCCTGGAGGAAATGAGACCCTGCCCCCACCCACCAGTCACTTCTCCATCCCCTGGGCCCTCTGCCTCCCTGCCCACCAAGTGAAAAATACTAGCCCACAGGGGACTCCAACCTGGCTCTCCTCCAAGTCCCCTGTGCAAGTCTGTATAAAGCCCATTTCTTGCCCTCCCCAGTCAATTGCAATGAGAAGACACAGGTCCTGGAGAAAGCCTCACATCACACTTGCCCCTGCCCACACTCACCTCCTTTCTGTTCTTGCCAGGCATTGATATCTGCCAGGGTTGCTTTTAGATTCTTGCTGTGCTCTGCCAACTCCTGGATCTCTGTGTCCCAGCTTTCACTTCCCAAAGGTTTTTCTGACCATGGCCCCTGGGGCTTTACATTTTCTTTTTTGTCACTATCAAAGTGAAGGAAGAGCTGATGGTCCCAATAACCATTGGCAAAGGACCTTGATTGCACTGATCCACCTTGGGACCTCACTGTGAGGTTATAGTGAAGACTGTGGGTCCCTGTGGAAGAGGAAGCAAGAGATGACACCTCTTCCAGGAAACAAGTGCTCACCAATGCTCACCACAAAGGCTCTGCTGTCCTGAGCACCTGAGGAGGCAGCAAACATACACAAAGGGACAGAAGAAAGGTTCCCAATGCAATGAAGACAGGAAAGTGGAGAGGAAGGAGAGGGGAAGCGAGGAATGGACAAAGGGGAAATGGAGAGGGGCAGGCAAGTTGGCCAGGGCCCAACACATAGGCATGGGTTCTTAAGGGTACAGGTGGTTGTTCAAGGGGAGAGGTTGGCCTACAGAGGCAAGGGAGGTGTGGGAGGGGCAGAGGTGCATGGCAGGGCTTGTCAGAGTGCAGAGAGGGCACAGGAAGGGCAGAGGGTGGGTGGACCTATGGTCACTGAAGTGGAGCCCAGGGAGGGCAGGTCCCCAGAGGGTGTGTGTGTTCTGTCTATGTGCAGACTTCTCATGGATAAGGTGAGGCAGACAGGGGGTCAAAGTAAGTGTGAGGGTTGTGGCCCCAAAGTGTTGAGTGGGGTTGTACCCTAAAGGGAAGTGAAGCAGTGGGCTTGGTCCAAAGTAAATGATCATCATCTGGAAGCCTCAGGTGGGGGACTTAAATTGTCCTAGTAGCATCCCCTGGGAAAAAGCAAGTAGCAGTGTTTCCAAAGACCTGATGTAGCTTTTCTTTCTTTCTTTCTTTCTTTATTTATTTTATTTGTTCTAATTAGTTATATGTGACAGTAGAATGCATTTTGTCCCATCATACATAGTTGGAGTATATATAGCTTCTCATTGCTTTGGTTGTATATGATGTAGAGTTATACCGGTCGTGTAATCATATATGCACATGGGTAATAATGTCCGATTCATTCTACTATCATTCTTACTCCATACCCCCTCCTCTCCTTTCACTTCCCTCTATCTAATCCAAAGTAACTCTATTTTTTCCATAGCCCCCGACAAACACAATGTATCTTTCCAATAGATATGCTAGAAAATTTGGATTTTCACAAACAATGAAGTTGGATCCTTTAGTTACTCATGTTTAGAAATTAACTCAGGTCTGGGGATGTAGCTCAATGATAGAGTTCTTGCCTAGCTTCTGCAAATGCCTGGATTCAATACTCAGAGTGTGTATTGAATCCAGGCATTTGCAGAAACTCAAAGTGAAAAAAATGCAGACTATAAAAGCAAACATTCTTAAAAGAAAACACACTGACTGGTACATATTGTGATATGTGCCTGTAAGCCCAGATACTCAGAAAACTGAGGCAGATGAGTGGAAGTTAAAAGCCAACCTGGACAACTTAGCAGAACCCTTTTTCAAAATAAAAATTTACTGGGAGTAGCTCAGTGGGGACCACATACTAGAATGTGAGAGAACATGGATTCAACTCATAGTACAAAAATAAAACAAATAAAAAGTATATATAATATATGACAATGTATTGGCAGTAATCTTCAGAAAAAAGGATTGAGCCACATTTTCCATAGGATGCCAAAAGCACACAGTAGAGAAAAAAAATTGATAAATTGGACTCATCAAAATTAAAAACATCTATACACCAAAGGTCACCCACAGAAAAGGTAATGTGTGAAATGGGAGAAAATATCTGCAAGTCACATATCTAATAAGAGATGAATATTAAAATATATCAATATATCTTGGGCTGGGGTTAGCTCAGCTATAGAACACCTGCCTAGCATGTGCAAGGGCCTAAGATTGATCCCAGCTCCATAAAACAAGCAAACAAAAAAGAATCTCAAAAACTCAAAAATAAGAAAAATGTTGAATTTATTCAGAATTGGGCAAAGTATCACTACAGAAAGTTGTCTGATAGATATACAAATAGCCAATAAGCACACAAAGAGACACTCAACATCAGCAGTCATTAGGGAAATGAAAATAAAAGCACAGTGACATTCTACTTTGTACCCATGAGGATGACTACTGTTTAGAAAAAAGAATGCAGAATGAACAAGTTCATAACTACAGAGAAAACTGCAGCATGGTGCATTGCTTGCCTATATATACAATGGAGCAACTGCAATGAAAATGGTATGGTAGTTCCTCCAAATATGGAAAAGATACTTTCTATATAATCCAGTAATTGTATTTCTGGACATAAACACAAAAGTTGTGAAGACAGGGAAATCCAGAGGTATGTGTACACCCACATTCATAGCAGCATTGTTCCTCAAATCCAAAAGGTACAAATAACCAGAGTATTTATCAACTGATGAAAACCTAATCACAATATGGCTTATATGTGAAATGAATATTATTTAGCATTGAAAAGGAAGGACATTCTGACAATTGCTACACTATGGATGATCTTGAGGACAAGAGCTAAGTGGAAAAGCCAGTCATGAAAGGACAAATTCTATATGATTGCACTTGTATGGAATCTAGGGAGTTAAATTCATAGAGACAGAATGTAGAATGCTGGCAGAAAGATGACAAGGACTGGGGTAGGAGGATGGATGCTTAGTGTTTAATGGGTACAGAGTTTCAGTTTCCTCAAAAATGTGAACACACTTAATGGCACTGAATTGTACACTCAAAATGGTTAAAATAGGAAGCTGTACATTATGTCTATTTTACCACAATTAAACACCAAACAGAAACCAGGGCAGTGTACTACAGATTAATGCAGAATCAGAGAGAAGAAGGAAGTAGAGGCCTGGGAAGAGAGGATCAAGGCAGGTGGACAAGTTGCACCACCTGGGGGAGGCCCTTCAGAGTGGGAGGGGGTGTGATAGAAAGAGTTGATGTGAAGATAAAAGAGCCAAACAATTAAAAGAAAAAGAGAAAAGACTGAAATTAATAAAATTAGAAATAAAAAAGGAAATCACTACAGATATCCCAGAAATCCAGAGAATTATTAGTGACAGTTTTGAAAACCTATATACCAATACTTGGAAAACCTAGAAGAAATGGATATATTTCTAGATACATATGACCTTCCAAAATCAAATCAATAAGACAGAGAAAACTTATACAGACTAATAAATTGAAATGAGATAGAAGCAGTAATGAAAGGCATCTGCTATGCTTTAAATATGAAGAGTCCCAAAAGCTCATGTATGAGACAATGCAAGGATTTCTAGAGGTGAAGTGATTAGAGAGGCATGGCCTAAGCAGTGGATTAATCCAGAGGTAACTTTAGGTGGGTAGGGTTGGCTACCTGGTTTAAGTCACTGCAGATGTGCCTTAGGGCTTATATTGTATAAATGAAGCTCTCTCTCTCTGCTTCTTGATCGCTATGTCCTGAGCTGCTATTCTACTCCATGCGATTCCACCATGATGTTCTGCCTCACTTAGGGCCCAACATAGTTAGGCCCTAAAATCATGAGCACCAAATAAACTTTTCCTCCTCTAAAACTGTTCTTGTCAGAACTTTTGGTCACAGTAACAAAAAGGCTGACTAAAAGACCATTCAACAGAGGAAACCCCAGGAACACAATGATTCTCAGCTGAATTCTACCAGAAGTTTAAAGGAGAACTCATGCCAATGCCCTTCAAATTATTTAAAAAATCATATGCGGAAAAAAAAAAAAACACTTCAAATTCATTCTATGAAGACAGTATCACCATCAGACCAAAGCCAGTATCACAACAGATCAATATCTCTGATGAACTTAGATAAAAAAATTCTTAATAAAATATTAGCAAACTGTATTCAACAACATATTAAAATGATTATGCATCATGACTAAGAAGAATTTATCCCAGTGATGCAGTGATAGTTTAAAGTTCACAAAGCAATACATGTAATATACCACATGAATTGAATTAAGGAGAAAAAATCATACTCATCATAATAGATGCAGAGAAAGCCTTCAACAAAATTTGGCATTCATTCATGATAAAGACACCAAGGAAACTAGGCATAGAAGGAACTTACCTCATCATAAAATCTATATTCAACAAAGCCAAAGCCAACATCATAGTGAATGGGAAAAAACTGAAAACATTTCCATGAAAATTTAGAACAAGAAAAGGATGTCTACACTCCTCACTCCTATTCAATATACTACTAGAAATTCTAGACAGAGCAAATAGGCAAGAGAAGGACATCAATGGGATAAAAATAGAAAAAGAAGTTGAATAATCAATGATTGCAAATTTAACAATTCTATACTTAGAAGATCCAATACTCCAATAATAAATCACCTGAGAAAGAAATCAGAAAATCAGCACCATTCATGATAACCTTGGAAAAGAAAATACCTTGCAGTAAATCAAACCAAGGAGGTAAAAGACCTCTACAATGTAAATCATAGAACATTGAAGATAGAAACTGAAGAAGACACAAGAAGATGGAGAGACCTCCCACGTTCAGAGATTAGCAGAATGAATATTGCTAAAATGAACATAAAACCAAAAGTAATACACAGATTCAATGTAATCCCCATCAAAATACCCCAATGAGATTTTTTTTCACAGAACTACATAAAATAGTTCTAAAGTGCCTTTGGAAGAATGAAAGACCCAGAATACCCAAAGCAATTCCAAGCCTAAAAATCAATGTTGGAAGGATCACAAGACCTGACTTCAAACTATACTACAGAGCAATAGTAACAAAAAGTGCAATAGTAACAAAATAGTAACAATAGTAACAAAAAGTTATATATATATATATATATATATATATATATATATATATATATAGAGAGAGAGAGAGAGAGAGAGAATATATATCAAGAGAACATATATATATGTATGTATATATATATATATATATATATATATATATATAATGACACATAATGACACAGCGACAAACTCACACAGATTATAGTCATCTGATCCTTCATAAAGTTGCTAAAACTCACATTGGAGAAAAACAGCCTTTTCAATAAATGGTGCTGCAAAACAGGCTGTCCATATGTGAAAAAAATGAGGCATGATTTTTATTTCTCACCCTGTACAAGTCAACTCAAAATGGATTAAAGTCCTAGAAATTAGGCCAGAAATTATGCAACTCCTAGAAGAGAAAGGAGGTTCAACACTCTAACATATAGGTACAGGTGATGGCTTCCTCAAGAGGATCCTTAAAGCTCACAAAATGATGCCAAGAGTTAATAAATGGGATGGCATCAGATGAAAAAGCTTCTTCTATATCAACAAAATAGTTCAGAGCGTGAAGAGAGAATTTACAGAATGAAAGAAAATCATGGATAGCTACTCCTCTGTCAGAGGATTAATATCCAGAATATATAAAGAATTCAAAAAACTTAATATCATAAAATGATAATCCAACTATTAAATGGGCAAATGAACTAAACTTCTCAAAAAATACAAATGGCCAACAAACACATGAAAGCATAATTAGAAATTATGGAAATGCAAATCAAAACTACACTGAGATTTTGTCCCACTATAATCTGACTAACAGTCATCATGAGTACAAACCATACTAAATGCTGGACAGAATGTGGAGAAAGAACAACACTTTTATACTACTGGTGGGATTGTAAATAGTACAACCACTGTGGAAATCAATATGGAGGTTCCTCAGTAGACTAGGAATGAAGTCACCACCCAGTTGTACCACTCCTCAGAATTTACTTTACAGAATTAAACTTATCATACTATAGTGATACATACGTACTCATGTTTATAGCAGCACAATTCACAATAGACACAGTAGAGTACCAGCTTAGTTTTCCATCAATAGATGAATGGAAAAAGAAAATATGGTATACATAAACAATAGAATTTTACTTAGCCATAAAGAAACATGAATTTTCCCATTTTTTAGGAAAATGGATGGAACTTGACAACATTATATGAAGCGAAATAAGCCAGACTCAGAAGTGAAGGGTAACATGTTTTCTCTTTTATGTGGAAGCAAGAGAGGAAAACCAAATAAAGGTGGGGAGGGTCTCATGAAAACTGAAGAAAGATCAGTAGAGTAGAGGAAAAGAACCAGGGGAGGGAAGAGGAGATGGAAAGGGAGAAATACTGGGGAAGGACATTAGACAATGACATTGTTATATTGTGTGCATGTATGAGTATGTAACAACAAATTCCACCATTATGTACAACTATCATGCACAGTAAGAAAATATAGAAAACAAAAAGTGGACAAAGAGCCAGGCACTGTGGCACATGCCTGCCATTTGGGAGGCTGAGGCAGGAGCATTCCTTGAGATAAGGAGTTTAAGGCCAGCCTGGTCAACATAGCAGACCCACCTCCAAAATCAAACAAAACAAAAGAACAATACATGGTGGAAAACACACAGGAAGAGTACTAATCAATTTTAACACCACCAACAACAACAAAAAGGTCATTAGAGCTGAGGATGGAGCTCAGGGATTGCCTACTAGACATAAGATCCTTAGATTAATCCCCAGTATTTTTATTATTAAAAAAAGGTACCCTCAAACCAGGAAATTGTGTCGTTTATGGTGATATGGATAAACCTAGAGGAGACAATGAGAAAATAAAACAGACACACAAATGATCCCACTTATAAGTGGAGACTGGGGCAGGCAGAAGGGGTGCTGGTTAGCACAGGCATAGAGCAGATAGAAGAGGGGAGACACTGATCAAAGGATACAAAGTTTCAATTAGATAGGAGGAATAATCTCTGTGCCATACTATAGCACATCAAGATGACCACAGTAAATATTAATGTAGTGTATGGGGCAAAATAGCTAACACTGGATTTTAAATGATCTGATTACAAGTAAATGGAAAATATTTGAGGTGAGGTATGAGGTTTGTGCTAATTACTCATTTGATCACTATAAAATGTATACAAGTATGAAAACATTGCACTGCATTGTATAAATTTATATAACTATGTGTTTAACAAAAAGAAAATAAAACCTGAGTCCAGCTCATGTAGTTATCCCCTCCTGCACTCCCACTTTGCCAGAGGGGAACCCCTAGCAGAGGCTGCTTAGGAAGCTTTGGTAGGTTGTAACTTGGACTCTCCCTGGGAGGAGCTGATGCTGGCCTTTTCCCACATCACCATTCTCCCCTTTTTGACATCACCCACTATCTGGTGTCTGTGAGGGCACTGAAGCATCAGCTGGTAGGAGTGGAAGGGACATGGAAGAATCTTGTTTCAAGCTGATCTACTGCTATGCTCCACTGCTTTGGTGGAGGATTTTTATCGTGTGTACTGCTTACAGAGCTTCCTCTGAGGTTTCTTGCAAACCACACTAATATTTTACTGGCATCTTCAATCATCTATACAATATTTTTTTTGCCCATGGGATCTAATTTCCTAGGGCTATTCATTCTTAATATGCTCAACTTCTGGCTGTGGGAATGAAGGAGTGATCAGAACTTGGAAAATAGTAGGTGGAGTCACACATGCTAACAGCTATTACAAAAATGGCTGGCTAGTCATGATAGCTATTAGATGGGCCCAAGGTGCAGGTGGTATCATTATCATGAATTTTGAATAGTTGGTAAAAGGAGATTGGAACCCAGAAGAAGAGGAGTGGCTGAAGATGTCCTGTCTTTCCAAGGTAATCTTGCTGGAGTCCCTTATCTTCTTCACATTTCAGCACACCAAATATCTGACCATATCAAAGCATAATCTTATGTTCCTTTATACCATCTTTCTTGTGGCCACAAAGATAACCATGATGGTTACAGAGACTTCTGTGACTCTTGCTCCTTTTGAGCATATATTGAGTAGGCTGCTCTTTGGCTGGCAGCAACAGTTCATTGTAGGGTAACAAATGTGGAGCAAAATCATCTTCCAATGGCACTAGTTCATCAGTCCCCAAACCTATGACCAATGGTTCAGATATTGTTAAAAGGAAATATACTAAGAACACTGGGTAAATTTGCTTGGGCTCTAGAAGGCAAAAAATAAAAAAAAACCTTTTCTACCTATCAGATTGTGAAAAATATTTCTATGTAGATGAATTGTAATAAAGAATATATACAAAGTAACAAAAGAAATTTTGTTTTAGTGTAATTATTATTTCTTGATTGTAATTTTTGAGTATCATTTGTACATCATGGGATTTTTTTCCTGATATAAAGTATCTCTTGTGAATATTTGATATTTACATTGATAAAAAAATTATAAAAATTTAAAACTTTTTAAAAAATGAGTATTTTCATACATTTCAAAAATCTGAATCTATTTGAGATTTAGTTCAGCAGAATTAAACTTTTATTTTACATTACCATAATAGATCCTAGATATGGAAAATTAACTGGTTAAAAAATTAAAATTTCTTCTTATTTTTGAGAACTGAGGACAGTAAACTTTTCCTAAAAAATTATATTATAAATGAATATAAATTATTAGTTTATATTTGCTATATAAACATTGTAATTTTGCCCACATTAAATGGAAAGTACCTGAAATTTAACTTAATTTTATCTCTAATAGTATTTTTCAGTAAAAACACATTATTTTAGAATGATTTTCAATTTGAAGTCTGTTTCATTCCCTTCAAAAACTGTTTTTATTTTTCCCTCAAAAGAAAATCAGGGGTGGGTGCAATTTTTGATAAATTACTAATTCCATGTTTGGTACTTTTTGAAAGTTTGTAGTTTTTCAGAATTATAATCTGCATGTTCTCTATCCCCTTCTCTCTACTTAAAACACATTTATTTCACCTGTAGAGAAAATTTTCACATTTCATATGTTCTTTCTGACCTTAGTTGTTCTGAAACATTGGTAGCAGTTGTCTTAGTGATTTTAAAAAAATGTGTAATCTCTATTTAATTTTTTTTTCTTCCATGCCTCCTTTCTAGTGGCTTTCTCAGTTTTTTTTGTTCAAATGTTCCATGTTAGATTACAAATGGTTATGTTTAGTTTTAATCTACATGTACATGTATCATTAATTTTATTTTAAGCAAAAACTGATTAGCTTCATGTGAAAATGTTCAGCTCTGATAAGAATTGTCTGAGCACATTTGACAGTGATCCACTAAGAAACAGATTACAGAAATCTTATGGTCGTCTTATTTGATTGAAGAATGATAACATTAAATCTAATTTCTTATTGGCAAATAAAAAACATACAAGAAAAGGTACTAAACGGCGCTAGAGTTTATCTTGTGGTTTAAAAGTACATGTCTAACATTCAAACTCTGTGACATGATTTCAGATGCCAAGACTATGAGCCTACTCCCTGTATCAGGTAGAACTTTTAGATGGCTTAAGTACTCAAATCATATTCAAGCTGAAAGTGACTCTGCTTTTAACTTTTAACAACTGTCAACACCAGCAGGTACTATACTTGCTTAAGAGAAATGATTTGTGTGTGTGTGTGTGTGTGTGTGTGTGTGTGTGTGTGTGTGTTGGAGGAGCAATTTGATTCTCTTGGAATGCTAAGAAGTTTATTTGAATGTTGCAATAGCATTGAATTAAGTTCTGTATTATATTTGATATCCTTATAGTTAAAAACTTAAAAATTAACTTGTTATTAACTATTAGTCAGTTTTAAAATTTAGATTTAACTGTAATTAAAATGGTAGAAATCTTTTTTTTACAATTGTATTAAAAGACAAATTCATTAAAATAAGTTGTTCAACACCAAATGAGGAAGAGGAGGAGGAAGAGGAGGAGGAGGAGAAAACTTGAGAAAAACAGTCCAATTAAAACTTTTTTGTTTGTTTTAAAAAACAAAGGTCGGGGTAAGGGAAGGAGGGGGGCAGGTTTTTACAGCAGCATTGCCTCTTGTGGTCAATGAATGACTCACAGGGAAGGAGGAAGGGCCTGCCTGGTGAGGGAGACAAGTCCCGGTGAGAGAGACAGAGAACTACTGTCTGGAGGGGAGAGCAGGGAGGGGGAGGGCAACCCGACTGGGTGAGACAGGTGTGAGACAGGCAGCTGAGGAGGCACGGAGAGATGTGATGGAACAATGGAGTTCATATTAGGGTAAAGCGGGGTGCAGGAGGGAGAAAACCCCGCCCCCCAGGCTGCAGGAGAGCAGGGGTCCTTGAAGGTGGAGATGAGAGAAGTCACAGGAAGAATCTCTTGGCCCAGAAGTCCTCAGCTTCTAACCTCCCTCAGTCTGACTAGAGAAATCACAGTGTCCACAGCAACAGAAAAGAGAGAGGAAAACCCCTAACTCCAGATACTGAGCGCTCCTCAGGAGCACGCTGCTGACTCCAGGAAGAGGACAGGGCTTGGGGGTGGGGGGCCGGAAACTGTCTCAAAATTTATTAATTTTGATAAAGTGTCCCCTGAAAGGCAGACCTCTAAGGGAGTTGAGTCTCTCTCAAAGATCAAAGCAGGAGGCAGAGCTGGGACTCAGGGGCTTGGAAGAACCCGGCTGTTGGAAAGGAAGGGCAAGGCTGGGAGGGGAGGGAGGGAAGCAAGGTGCAGCAGGGATGCAGATGCGGGAGGAGGTGATGGGGTATGCCCTGAAAAGAGGAGCTGAGATTTTGTGGCAAAGGAGCTGCGTCCGGCCCCGCACTTCTCCCCCCCAATTCCAGAGCCCGCCAAGCCCCGTAGAGACTCCTTGGATTCGCCTGGCATCTCCCGCTTTGAAGAACCACCATGAGCCCACTCACCAACCGCGGAACCCAGAGGTGCACAAAGAGCAGTGCCGACCAGGAGCAGCAGAGCGCCCAGTCTAGTAGGGTCTGCCATTCTCCTAGGTGATCAGCAGAGAGAGGCTGCCTGACAGTTTCCTGGAAGGGAGCCACACTGGTGGCATGCACAGGGCAGGTGTCTCAATAAACACTCACGCTACTAGGATTGATGCCTGACAAGACCAATCAGGAGCAGAGGGGGAGGAGCTATGCTTAAAGGAGAACTTCCCTTCAGGATGAAGGCTGAACTAGAGGGAGGAGCTACGCTTAAAGGAGAACTTCCCTTCAAGCACAGGATGAAGGCTAAACTACTCCAAAGACAGGGGTAAATAGCCACTATGTCACACTTGCCTTAACCTCCAGGAAAGTGCCTCTGATTTAGGATTCCCCAGGTAAGATAGAATAAGGGCAGCTAGGTGAATGCTGTAGGGTCAGATTCTGAGCAACTGCCATGGCTCAACCTTAGAAACACTGCCACATCTCTGGGAACCTAATGGAATTCAGCCCACAGAGAAGCATGGGTCTCCCCAAGCTCCTGTAGCACATCACCCCATGTGGCCGGTTCTAGCTTGTTCCTTGCTTGGCACACTTCTGGAAGAGCCAAGCCTTTTTACTCTCCCAACACACTGCCCTCAATCAAGTACAACCTTGCTGGCAAAGGAGCTGCATCTGGCCCTGCACTTCTCCCCCCAATTCAGGAGCCCTGAATTACAAAGAGATTACAAGAGCTCTTTGCGGATTTCAGTCACCTCTGCTCTCAGAAGCACCTTTCACACAAAAATCCATCAGGCTCCAAACACCCTTAGACATTTCAGTCATTCTAATCTGCTCTTTCTCCTGCCATTGACTCCAAGATCCAGCCAGGTTTAGTTTCCTCTGCCCACATCCTGTCACTGCCCTAGCTCTCCCAGGCACTTCATGAGCTTCATCAGACTGCTCCTTATAGGCCAGTCCAACACCGACCAGTCTCACTTAGTGCATCTGCATTTCTGGGCCCATTTGGCCCTCAAATCAAACGGATCAAGAAGCCCACTCTACACTTCTCCAACCACTACAGACCCCCACCACCTACCTACTTCTCTTAAAAGCATCCCCTTGGTCACTTCTGATTGACCCATTCTCCTGCTTCTCTAGCTTCTGAAACCCTTTTACATCTCCACAGTCACTACCTTAGTCAAAATTTTCAACTACCTACATCCAAAAATAGTGCAAATGCTTCTTCATAAATACTGTGTCTATCTCCATTTGTCACCATAATGCCCCAAGCCAATACACAGCTGCTGCATCTGCTCATTTTAACACAGGATACCTCTACTTTCCCATTAAACCCTACAGATGCCACAATCTGCTGTCTAGCATCACCCTTTCCCGCATTTCTCTGCTCACGTCTCTCCTAGGCTGAGGTCAAATCAAGCTGCCCTGATCTCCTTACCCTGTCTCAACAGGATGCTATTGCAAAGCAGCGGAATGCTCCTGCCTTTGTCTTCTAAACATCAGACCTCTCCACATCCTTAAAATAATCATATGAACACAGTGGTGATGGTGGCATGACTTCATGATTATACTAAACCCACTGAATTGCACACTTTCAAAGTCCGACTTCTGGCAAATGAATTATATCTCAGTAGTAATAGTAATAACCATGCTATGGAAACCTCCTTGTGCTAGACGTTTGCCTTGTCCCCAACATACATCTCTTGGTCTTTCCAACATGGAGTTAGTTGTTCTCTACTTTGATTGCTTAGGAGAACCACCTGCAGAGTCCTT